>NW_026046765.1:1223000-1834500 GCF_023864275.1 Schistocerca cancellata | reverse complement strand
CAAACTTCGATGTGATATTAGTTGACCAAATCATGTTTCGAGGTTGGACAACGTTCTTGGATAAGAGTTTCGCAAAGAACTCACCATTTCCATCCTGGCCAGTAAGAGGGATCAACATTCAGAGAGGTTAGTCTATGTTGTTGAGAACAAATATCATTACTGAGTAAATGTACTCAGTAAATGTAAAATTGTTGTAAGAATTCCTAACCTTTTAAACAGATGCCTACAAGATGTGCGACTATGGGCTCCACACATTATTCTAACTACTTTGTTTCGAGCAGTGAATATTTTTTGCTTAAATGTTGAGTTGCCCCAAAATATTACTTTGTATTACATCAGAGAGTGAAAGTATTCAATTTATATTAGCTTACTAATATCTATATCGTCAAAACTAGTAATTATCTGATTGCAAAAGTTGTTGGACCTAGTCGCTTTAGGAGATCCAAAATGTGAATTTTCCAAATAAGATTCTCATCTATATGTGCACACAAAAACTTAGTATATTCTACCCTAGCAACTAACTTGTGATGATGTGTTATATTTATTGAAGGAACTGTACTCCTTGCAGCAGAAAATTCGATGTACTGTGTTTTTTCAAAGTTCAGAGCAAGCCCATTTGCAGATCACCAGTTAGTAACTTTTTCTAAGGCAGTATCTGTATCATTTTCTATTGGAGTTTCTTTTACTGGATTAATAATTATGTTTGTATCATCAGCAAACAGTGTCAGTTTAGCTTGTTATTTCAGATAAGAAGACAGGTCATTCACACATATCAAAAGAGAAGGGGACCATGATCGAAACCTGTGGAACACCTAATGTAATTTCAGCCCAGTTGGATGAAGTGGCAAACTTCCTTGAATCGCTTAAACCATATAAAGAAACATTTACATTCCTGTTCTGTAGACGTGACTTAACCCACTGACATGCAGTCCCATTTACACCATAGAATTGTAGTTTCTGCAGCATAGTGTCATGGTTCACACAATCAAATGCTTTGGATAAATCACAGAAAATTTCTGTTGGTGACATTTTACTAATTAAAGACTGTATTACGTAGGCAATGAAATTATACATTGCTGTCACAGTGGAGCAGCATTGTTGAAATCCAAACTGTGGTTTACTAAGTACACTATTACTGTTGAGATGGCTAATCACTCTTGAGTACCTACATTAATTTCTCGAAGATGTTTGAAAATTCTGTAAACAAGGATACTGGCCAGTAATTATTGACATCTGTGATGTCCCCTTTTTTTGTAGAGAGGCTTGACAATGGCATATTTTAATCTGTTTGGGAAAATACCTTTTGTTAGTGATGCATTACATATGTGACTCAGAACATCAGCTGTACCTGCTCCACATCGTTTTAATACCTTATTAGAGATATCATTTACTCCTACAGAACATTCGTTTATCAAAGATTTAGTGATTTTTCTTATTTCACAAGAGGCTGTTAGGTGAAAATTAATCTAAGATTTCTGAAAATTGAATTTTCCAATTATTTTATGTATCTATTTGTTTACACGTCTAGTTCCGTAGGACCAAATTGAAGAGCAAATCTCCAAGATCCTGGAACGTGTCAGTACATGTAATTACGATATAAAAGTAATAACAGATAAAATAAAATATTTATGAACCCAAAAAAAGTCAAGTCGTAAGTTTAAGTAAACGCAATCAACAATATAACATAGGAATCCGTTTAATTTTTCAGGGAATTCCTCAACAGAATAGAAGGAGTGCTTGACTTTTTGTGTAAATGGCAACTCCCCCTTTATCCATGCTAGATCTGGAAGTGTAAGATGCTAAATTATACCCATTTATACTGACCCTTATCGTTCCCACAGTTACATGGTGTTCAGACAGACAAAGTATATCAATCTCATTCTTATTTTTGAGATCATCTTAACACACTAACAACTCATCTACTTTACTTGTTATTCCCCTGGTATTCTGATGAAGTAAGTTGATACTATCCTAAGCTTTATTCCTGTTTACTGTACATGAAGTTTATTTATTCTACGTTTCTTGATTGTTGTCTTTCTGCACTTTGGCTTTAACCTAAAAAACCTGTCTGCCTGGTCCTATTAACAACAGAGATCATCCCTTGCGTAACTGTGGCTCCCCTTACAGTATCTGCTAATAGACAAGCTAACTTATCTTTTTGATTCCCTATTTAGGTGGAGGCCATGTGTAGTGTATCCCCACCTACCAGTAGCATCAATTGGAACAACATTTATGTGGGATTTTGCCAGTGTTTGGAGCATAGTGTTCAGCTCATGCCTTACACCAGCGTTTATGAAGGGCAGATCATTTGTGTGTCCAGTTTCTGCCCTAATTTTGTCCAGGTAACTCCTAATACTATATTTTGGATTCATAGTCAGGCTGTTTCCTGCTCTCCCAAGTATAATTACGTGGTCTTCCTTCCCAAAGACCCTGCGTAGCCGACCTAAGTTTTCTCTCACCTGGCCGAGGCTAGCGCTTCTTTTCACGAAAATTGTGACCTGGTACCCTGCATCTAATTTCTCTTGAATCTGCTGGCTTACACCCCTCCCATGACTGCTACTTAGAAGCAGAATTCATATTTTCCTATTCCGATTCGATCACGACGTGTCATTTTTCTTTAAGCTGCTATTCTGCTTCAACCTACATTCAGCTGCATCTAGATGAGGCCCTACCTCCACTACTTCAGATAGCAAGCAGAACTGATTTATTAACTGTAGTTCGAAAGTTCTTTCAGCAGTTTCCCTTTTTCCCCTTTGCCCAGCACTTCATCTCCTTTTCCTTCCTTGGTTCTACATTATTCCAAATTCGCGTTTTCTAATTCAGCCTTAAGGGCACAAATTTTTGCCTTCTGTTCAGCGACTGCCTACGATGCCATGGAAGACTCTCATTATCTACCCCCTTTTCCTCGCCCCTACATTCGCCCCAATGAAACCATGACCTATAGTCTTCAGAGGACGCGCTCTCTTTCGGATTTCTACGGCAACCACCAATTCTGTCACACATAGTTTGATACAAAGATTTTCACAAAAGCAGATAATACGTTGGCACAAGAGCACTGACGTTTCGTAACTTGTACTAATACGTAAGTAAAACGCATTGTATATAAACTTTTAAACTCACTTTCGAAAGTTTTAATTAACTACCTAAACTCTGTATGACAGACACGAATTGATTTGAATTTAAACCGCTGAGTTTAGTCAAAAATAAAGATCTACACTCGCACGAAATTTACACCTAAAATGTAAACAAAACTAACGACTACCGGCCATTACGAAATACTTTCTTTTCGATCTAAATACGCGCAGAAAAGCAAAACCTTCAATAGATAGCCTGGAAAAAAGTAAATGTACTAGTCTAAAATGAAATGTTAATTAAATTAGCTCTTATTTTCAATATTAAACTCTTAACTTTGTGAGTGGTTCGTGGACGTGCGTCTGTCAGTCAGAGACGTTACACTGTGTGTAAGGTACTCTGTTGTGTTTTGGGACCACTTACAGTGGAGCTTGGGAATCTTTTTTCTACAGCAGCAGCAGGAAAGAGTGGCGCCATATCCGCACTGTCTGATGGCAGGTTTAATTTTCCACAACTTGCATGTGAAACTACTTATTAAGTTATTGTTGTGGTCTTCCGTCCTGGGACTGGTTTGATGCAGCTCTCCATGCTACTCTATCCTGTGCAAGCTACTTCATCTCCCAGTACCTACTGCAACCTACATCCTTCTGAATCTGCTTAGTGTGTTCATCTCTTGGTCTCCCTCAACGATTTGTACCCTCCACGCTGCCCTCCAATACTAAACTGGTGATCCCTTGATGCCTCAGAACATGTCCTACCAGCCGATCCCTTCTTCTAGTCAAGTTGTGCCACAAACTCCTCTTCTCCCCAAACCTATTCAATACCTCCTCACTAGTTATCTGATCTACCCACCTAATCTTCAGCATTCTTCTGTAGCACCACATTTCGAAAGCTTCTATTCTCTTCTTGTCCCAACTAGTTATCGTCCATGTTTCACTTCCATACATGGTTACACTCCATACAAATACTTTCAGAAACGACTTCCTGACACGTAAATCTATACTCGATGTTAACAAATTTCTCTTCTTCAGAAACGCTTTCCTTGCCATTGCCAGTCTACATTTGATATCATCTCTACTTCGACCATCATCGGTTATTTTGACCCCAAATAGCAAAACTCCTTTACTACTTTAAGTGTCTCACTTCCTAATCTAATTCCCTCAACATCACCCGACTTACTTCGGCTACATTCCATTATCTTCGTTTTGCTTTTGTTGATGTTCCCCTTATATCCTCCTTTCAAGACACTGTCCATTCCGTTCAACTGTTCTTCCTAGACCTTTGCTGTCTCTGACAGAATTACAATGTCATTGGCGAACCTCAAAGTTTTTATTTCTTCACCATGGGTTTTAATACCTACTCCGAATTTTTCTTTCCTTTCCTTCACTGCTTGCTCAAATACAGACCGAATAACATCGGGGAGAGGCTACAAACCTGTCTCACTCCCTTCCCAAACACTGCTTCCCTTTCATGTCCCTCGACTCGTATAACTGCCATCTGGTATCTGCACAAATTGTAAATAGCCTTTCGCTCGCCGTATTTTACCCCTACCACCTTCAGAATTTGAAAGAGAGTATTCCAATCAACATTGTCAAAAGCTTTCTCCAAGTCTACAAATGCTAGAAACGTAGGTTTGCTTTTCCTTAATCTAGGTTCTAAGATGCCGTGGGGTCAGTATTGCCTCACGCGTTCCAATATTTCTACGGAATCCAAACTGATCCTCCCCGAGGTCGGCTCCTACCAGTTTCTCCATTCGTCTGTAGAGAATTCGCGTTAGTATTTTGCGTCACTTATTAAACTGATAGATCAGTAATTTTCACATCTGTCAGCACCTGCTTTCTTTGTGATTGGAATTATTATATTGTTCTTGAAGTCTGAGGGTATTTCGCCTGCCTCATACATCTTGCTCACCAGATGGTAGAGTTTTGTCAGGACTGGCTCTCCCAAGGCCATCAGTAGTTCTAATGGAATGTTGTCTACTCCCGGAGCCTTGTTTCGACTCAGGTCTTTCAGTGCTCTGTCAAACTCTTCTCGTAGTATCGTATCTCCCAATTCATCTTCATCTACATCCTCTTCCATTTCCATAATATTGTCCTCAAGTACACTGCCCTTGTATAGACCCCTCCACCTTTCTGCTTTCCTTTCTTTGCTTAGAACTGGGTTTCCATCTGAGCTCCTGATGTTCATACAAGTGAATCTCTTTTCTCCAAAGATCTCTTTAATTTTCCTGTAGGCACTATCTATCTTACCCCTAGTGAGATAAGCCCCAACATCCTTACATTTGACCTCTAGCCAGTCCTGCTTAGCCATTTTGCACTTCCTGTCGATCTCATTTTTCAGACGTTTGTATTCCTTTTTGCCTGCTTCATTTACTGCATTTTTATATTTTCTCCTTTCATCAATTAAATTCAATAATTCTTATGTTACCCAAGGATTTCTACTAGCCCTTGTCTTTTTACCTACTGGGCCCTCTGCTGCCTTCACTACTTCATCTCTCAAAGCTACCCGTTCTTCTTCTACCGTATTTCTTTCCCCCATTCCTGTCAGTTGTTCCCTTATGCTCTCCCTGAAACTCCGTACAACCTCTGGTTTAGTCAGTTTATCCAGTTCCCATCTCCTTCACTTCCCAACTTTTTTCAGTTTCTTCAGTTTTAATCTACAGTGCATAACCAATAGATTATGTTCAGAGTCCACATCTGCCCCTGAAAATGTCTTACAATCTAAAACCTGGATCCTAAATCTCTGTCTTACCATTATGGAATCTATGTGAAACCTGTCAGTATCTCCAGGCTTCTTCCATGTATACAACCTTCTTTTATCATTCTTGAACCAAGTGTAAGCTTGATTAAGTTGTGCTCTGTGCAAAATTCTATCAGGCGGCTTCCTCTTTCATTTCTTAGCCCCAAATCCATATTCACCTACTACATTTCCTTCTTTCCCTTTTCCTACTACCGAATTCCAGTCACCCATGACTTCAGTGAGTACAAGGTAATTAGTTTTCATGTTAGCTTTGGGATTATTTATTTACTTTTCTACACTTTTTTTCCCAGATGTATACAGATTTGCACCTGAAGATGCAGCATTAGGCGCTCTGAAACCAGTTGTGTCTAACAATAAAAGGATTTTCCGGCTGAAGTGGTTTTATTTCTCAATACCATTTATTGTGACTGTGGTTGCCCAGACTATAAGTACTTTGCAATAAAATATGTTTATGTACTAAAACATAACGTCATTAACTATTGTAGATCTCTGTACTTCTCCGCAGTGGGGGTGGGGGGGGGGGGGGCAGAGGTGTCAAAAAGAAATTAGTTTATCAGAGTGTTACCCAGTACCTACAGTAAATTTTCTTCAGGAAATTATATATGAAATAATTAGTTATAATAGTAAATCAATAACTAGTTTCACATACAAGTTGTGAAACATCAAACCTGCCATCATGAAGCGCGGATGTGGCGACACTGTTCGCTGTTGCTGCTATAGAATAAAGACTCTCAAGCTCTATTGTAAGTGGTTCGGAAGCATAACAGTCTATCTCTCTGAATATTAATCTCTTTTGCTGGCGTGGATGGAAATGGTGACTTATTTGCCAAATTCTTATCCAAGAACGTTGTTCAACCTCGAAACATGCTTTGGTCAACTAATACCAAGTCGAAGTTTGAAGGTTTCTGTTGGGCATATTTGGTAACAGAGATCCAATCCTGAGGAACTATAGCCCTCGGTTATCTTGACTGACTCCATTTTTTTTCCCAACATTCAACAAATTACAGATGTACCGGAATAAAAGGGAAATTATTTTGTAGCCCACTACATGAGTCACAGATCGTAGAAGGAGTACAGCGAAACTGAGGAAGTGGTAGATGAAGTGATGTAACAGGACCCAAACATCATCACTTGGGAACTGGGCTCTACATGAATGCAGAATGTAAATATGGACAGTTGCCTTTTGTAGTAAACGTCGTTAGTAGAGATATTAGGCACTGTTAAATTTCTTACAAAAATTGGAATTAGTTCCTTCAGATTCTGTCAGTTTCTTTGGTTTTTCGTTCTCAGGCAGTTACTTATAATAAAATACCTCTGGTATTTTCTTGTGTCACGCACTGGGGAACGTCAGTTTCTTTATTTCGTAATCGACAGTTTTCATTTGCTCTTGAGTGGAATTTAATGTCTTCTCTGCTTCTAAACTTGTCACATTTATTATGTAATCATCGCATACACTGTATATATCCGTCCTTGGATACCCGAATGCGATGCCGAAGTGTCTAGAATACGTGATCCTATAGGTCTCCTAGTGCACTTATGTATCACGATAGTTTCCACGGGGCATTTTGGTAACATTCAGTTCTTCTGAAAGATACAGTTTTGAAGAATCATGCAAGCTGCAGTGGTTTTGATGACATTTAAAGGAATTCATATGCTGCCGTGTCTGAACAGTACGTCAGTTGTGATGATTGCCATGTTTTCTACGCATGTCAGTTGGTGTACAGTCTCCTCTTTGTAGTCGCTTGGTGAGATATTCAGTTTTGTTCATTTTTATTCCTTGACTGGCGACAGAAGCTCTGCGGCTTCCCTGAATGGTGATATTTTGTGAGATACCTAAATTACTTTTACAGCTTTCATCCGGCCTTTGTTTTAAACTGGTCCACGAACTTTGCAGAAATGAGATGAAGCAAAACGCTGAGAAACTAATTATTTTCCATTTCTTTTTACCGACAACATAGAAATTAAACCGCAAAGGCAAATATTCTGCTCATCAGTCCATTCATGGCACGTGAACTGCTTTAAAAACTTGTGTCTTGTTTTTATCAGTACTGAATGAACACACTGCTTCGTATATTGACAGTTATTTCCCATTTCGAGTAACTGTAGTTCAGTCTTTTATTCATTGCAGGCAATCCTCCATAGGATTTACGTTCCTTTGTTTTGGTTTCCATGCTGTATGTCACTTACAAACCACAAAAGGAGTATCACTAACTCCGCTAGAGAAATACTGAATAAAGAGTGTAGATAACAACGTACTAGTAGTAAACAAAAAACAACTAAGTGCCAATATCTCGCCACATGTTGTGATCTGTAAGAAAGGAGAAAATGGAATTAGCCCGTTTCTACTATGCAAGGAAAAAAAGACCGATGATGCCCTACTATTTTCCCCTTATGCCATTTTCTCTGCAAGGAACTCCTTTTTTCACAATAAGAGTAATCGATATTGAGGAACACGTTGAGAGCAACATGTGGTATTCAGATCGGCAGTTCAATAACGTGTCAATGAACCCTTTCTTTCTGTGTAGCCTTGATACTGTCCATACCAATGGATCAACGTGTGGTAAATGTAATGTACGTAATGTACATTGTCATATCAACTAAAAAGGCAAGGAATTTGTACATTTACTGTATAGGGGACATAACCTAGTACATGGCTGTTTCTCCCAGTTCTAGCGTCACATGTACCCGCCCTCTATATATTGTTTCAAAACACGAAAAATACTGCTTCATAACTCTGCATATCGTTGCCAGTATTGCCAAGCAGAAAATATATGAGCATTATCAACATATATATTGTACTGTATGTATTGTATATTAACTGGGGGCCTAGAAACGACGGAGAGGCTCCGTCCCCGCCGCAGCCGCAGTGGTCCACAACCCCACGATGGTTACCACAGTCCACTTCACCCCTCCGCCGCCCCACACCGAATTGGGGTTATTGTGCGGTTCAGCCCCTGGTGGACCCCCCAGGGAACGTCTCACACCAGATGAGTGTAACCCCTATGTTTGCGTGGTAGAGTAATGGTGGTGTATGCGTATATGGAGAACCTGTTTGAGCAGCAATCGCCGACGTAGTGTAGCTGAGGCGGAATAAGGGGAATCAGGCCGAATTCGCCGGGGCAGATGGAAAACCGCCTAAAAACCATCCACAGACTGGCCGGCTCAGCGGACCTCGACACAAGTCCACTGAGCGGATTCGTGCTGGGGACCGGGCGCTCCTTCCCACCCTGGAAAGCTGTGCGTTAGACCGCACGGCCAACCGGGCGGGCCAAATTATATATTAGGTAAGGTATAGCTTAAAAGGTGTTGTGGACTGGCAAGACAGCCAATCCACAGTGACGGGTAGCCGAAAGGCACGCGTTAAAGCTCACGCAGACTGGCGTGAGGTCTGGAACAATTAAAGGAGTTGAGTCTAATAAATAAAGTACGGAGTTGATGTAATACTTAACTTTAATCCATAATTGGAGAACATCGCTCTTGACTGTACATGCTTCAATCTCAATATTAACTGGTAATGGCGCCTTGCTAGGTCGTAGCAATTGACGTAGCTGAAGGCTATGCTAACTATCGTCTCGGCAAATGAGAGAGTATTTGTCAGTGTAGCATCGCTAGCAAAGTCGGCTGTACAACTGGGCGAGTGCTAGGATGTGTCTCTAGACCTGCCGTGTGGCGGCGCTCGGTCTGCAATCACTGACAGTGGCGACACGCGGGTCCGACGTATACTAACGGACCGCGGCCGATTTAAAGGCTACCACCTACAAAGTGTGGTGTCTGGCGGTGACACCACAAAAGGACAAAGTGTTTTGCACTTACGTAGCGGCACCACTGTATAAGATAGGAGAGTTAGATTTGGTGCAATATTTCTGAGTGCACAGGTTACAGCCAGGTGCGGGCCTGTTGACAGTAAGTTATGCTTACCAGTGGTTGGGAAGTAGAATGGAGGCTACAGGACTGTAGACACACTGAAAAGAGCAAACACAGCAGAGTTACAGGCAGAAGGGGCCCACTGGCACAACCCAGGTATTATGAGTACATGACTCGGAGCAGCACGTCAGCAAAACAGAGGCGAACAGCCATGTATAAATAGGCACCGGTTCACTAACAAAGCATTCAAGTGTGGCAGCTCTCCTGGACCTCGGGGCATGTCACACCACCGGCTACACACAGCAGCAGATGGGGCGCCAGCGTCCCACTCCACAGCAGGTCGCTGGTTCGACCCTCTGAGGCCAACGTGGGGTCCGCAGACAGCCAGTGGCGTGATACGCCACAGATCAATACTGTGGGCAGTCTTGTTGGCTCCCAACACACGCCGGAGGCCTCACGAGGCGAGGGCTGCTGATTTGTCTGTCGGATCACAGGTGCTTGTTGTCGCCGCGATCTGAACCTCGACGGAGAAGAAGCAAGGAGCTCCGCAGCGAGCAGCGCTGAGGGAACGGGGGTGGAGGCTGCTGAGTCGGCTGCTGGCGCATCCTGACATCGTCACAACTCTTTGGCTGTACAAGGCCGACACACAGCTGTACGCTGCACGGGTCACTGACTTAGCCATTCCGCACCAAGCCATCTTGCAGACAGTGAAGTGGTATCCTCAGCACTGTGGAACCCAGTGACGCAGACCGAGAGGCACGGGGGCACTGTAGCTGGAAATAATAAATCACTTGGGGAACTTGGATGCGTTTTAATACGGCACATCCTGACGGTTTCCATCCACGTCCAACATTCCTCTACACTTATACTCGAACGTTACTCATTGCTCTATATTACTAATACTCATCTGAACTTGTAACCTCCCCCTCACTTATCGACCTTAATGACAGTGAAAAATTAAACCGCGTGTACCTAATGGAAATTTGGGAAAAGCAATCGTCACCGAGGTTAATTTGTCGGTAAAGAGGGAGGAAAGGGTTACATCTAAATGAAAGGAAAAATGCTAATGAAACTGGTGGAAATTAATTTTGAAAAAGGGGTAAAGTTAATAAAGAAAGTAAATGTGCGGCCTTTACATTAACAATCAACTAGCGATAATTAGATATTTGAGATTTGGGGGAAATTACGGTCGCCAGTCCTAAGGACAATTACTATAGTAACTGAAAAAGAAAGATTATTACACATATAATTAGCAGTAGAAGCGTGGCAACTGAAGGTTGACAAGTGTGGTGTGAAAACTGAGAGTTTGACAGAAGTAATAAATTTTGCTACACTCTGACTTAATTTAGCAAAGCAATTAATAAAACCGGAAAATCGAAAGTTAATTTAGTGACTGAAGTTAATAGTGAGCTTTCTTTCTGAAGCACATCGAAATTCAGTAAAATACGGTTAGTCTTGGACTACCTCAACAATCATTTCGAAAGCTACTTGAATCTACGCAATTTAGAAATAAGAGATTTAACTTTGAACTTGAATTAAATGATTCTGAACAATTAACAATAGTAAAATTTAGTGCATACCAAGCTGAGCTGCAGTCACAGGTAAGCTAAAATACGGTAACAAAACTCGCACTCTTAATTTGTGCTTGTGTAATCTAGATATCGTAGCCAGCTATGAATACCTTAACTGAACTTTGAAATTAAAGCAGTGAAATCGAATGTGGCTGGCGTTTGAATTTCAACGACGCTCGGGTTCATTCCGGAAAAGGAACGGACCCTGCTTGGTGATGCAATTGGGACAATGAGCAACAAAGGTTCACGCTAAGTAGCTGTAATTTTGTGATGCAACAATTTTAAAAGTTTGAAAAGCTGAGGTCTGCCATACAGTTCTAAAACTTTACGTGCTTCCAGTCTTCCTTGTTGGTTGATTGAAGGTTTGAAGCCGTCGATCGAGGAGGTGGCGACAGTCACTCATTGTCGGCCGTCGCTGTTGCAGAAGCTGGATGTTGGCGCGCCTTCTTCTCGACACGGTCACCAGACGAAACGGGCTCTTCATGTGCGCCAGCTAATGCTTCCCGTCCGCGACACCATGTCAGAAACTATCATCGCAAGTCGAGCGCAATTACATGCTGCCAAACCCCGAAAGCGCGGCAACTCGCGGGAGCGTTACACAACATACCTGCTCCACTCGCTACTCCAGCCAGACTCTCTCTGAGTTAACACTACCAAAGATCCTACACACTTTGATTCTTCACACGACATATCGATGTAATCGTTCGATAGCAGTTTTCCCTAGGCAAGACCCAGCGTAAAAATACAAATAATATCTACGAAACAAACCAATTATACATCGACATAACTGCATAAATATATATATATACAAATAGTAAAACAATTACAATATGTAAAGACACAGAAATGTCGTATATTCAGGTAACAAAAATAAGGAAAACAAATTTATAGTACAATAGATGGAAATAGGAGGATATGCATTTCCGGCGTTACAAACTAAGCACTTTACAAACTATAGTCTTAAGAATTCGTTGAGCTTTGGATTTCGAACTTGTAAGTATACTAACTGCAAGGCTCACAAGCTGAACACTATGCAAGTCTGAGTCGTACTGTGAGTGATGGTTCAAGAGACGACACAGTGGGGTTGCCGCAGACTCCTGGAGTGTTTAAACACCTTGACTCATAAGGAATCGTTTCGGTGGACGAGGACTCTCAGTGTGCAGAAAAGACATGAGTTTGTGAGCAGCTAGTTTACACAGCGTGCAGTGTCATAAATCATTGTAACATACATGACAGTAAAGCTGTCACTGCCAGCTCGTCTGACCGAGCGGTTCTAGGCGCTTCAGTCTGGAACCGTGTGACCGCTATGGCACACGTTCGAATCCTTCCTTGGGCATGGATGTGGGTGATATCCTTAGGTTAGTTAGGTTTAAGTAGTTCTACGTTCTAGGGGACTGATGACCTCATATGTTAAGTTCCATAGTGCTCATAGCCATTTGAACCATTTGATTTGAAAACTGTCACTGCAGGTGCAAAGTGTTTATACAGTTCACTGCTGAAGTACCATACGGCAAGGCTCTAATAATATCTATACTACTGTTTACTGTATACTAACGGTTCATTTGCCTATCATGAACAGTATTTAAGACACTGTAACAGCTGTACAGATTTTATGAACATACATTCTAAGAAAGAAAAAAAACGAGCACAACGAAGGCATTATCCAAATAGGACGGAAATCGGTAGATATGATGTACATGTACAGGCTAAGAAAAGATTACAACATGAAAAAAATAGGATGGTTTATTCAGTACACACAGGTTCACAAATTAAGCACTTCAATAATACCTTAGTCCACTTGTGGTCCTTACCCAAGCAATTATTCGGCTTGGCGCTGATTGAAAGTGCTACTGGATGTCCTTCTGATACACATCGTTCCTAATTCTGTGCAATTGTTGCGTTAAATCATAAAAATCCCGAGATGGTTGGAGAGCCGTGACGTAATACTCCTAAGTTCTCAATTGGCGAGAGATACGGCAACCTTGCTGCCCAAGGCATGGTTTGGCTAACACGAAGACAAATATTAGTAACCGTACTGTAAATCTGCGCCGGATGACATCCTAACGATTTTGTGCTATGAAATGAGGTGGCACCTCACACCATCACTCCTGACATCTTGGGTTGTCGGGTTTTCTGCCGGATATCAGCGTCGTACTTGCACGATATTTCGGTCACGTAGCTCGTGACCTTCATCAGGTGCGACCTGAGACTGCTCCTCGAGTGGACCTGGTCCAGTATTTATTCCTATGGCCTTCCCCCTCCACCAACGGCTGCAGGCATTTTCGAATAGCCATTCGAACTTCCTGCTGAAGAAGTCCTCGTGGCACTACGCCCATACGGCACAGAGCGCCTGCAGCCGTTGGTGGACGGGGAAGGCAATAGGCATAAATACTGGACCAGGTCCACTCGAGGAGCAGTCTCAGGTCGCACCTGACGAAGGTCACGAGCTACGTGACCGAACTATAGTGCAAGTACGACGCTGATATCCGGCAGAACACCCGACAACCCAAGATGTCATTAGATCGCCGGGAAAGCCTGAAGAGTGACACCATCACTCCTGGTTGTCGGACCGTTTGGCGAACAACAGACAGTTCGGTATCCCAGCACTGTCTGCGGCTTTTCCAGACACGTCTTCGGTCTGGAATCTCATTGACTGGATTAGATTGGTCTTCAGTGATGAGTCCCGCTTTGAACTAATCTCCCATTACCAACGAAGTTTTGTCTTGGAACGCCGTGGCAGCTCTGATATCATTCTGACCAGCGCCCGCTTTATGGTCTGACAACCTGGGGTGATGGTGTGGGGTCCTATTTCTTTTCGTAGCAGGACACCTTTAGTTGTCATCCACGACACCCTTACTGCACAATGTTACGTCGACGATATTCCACGCCGTGGCTTGTTGCAATTAATGGCAAGTCATCCTTGGCTTACATTTCAGCAACATAATGCTCGCTCGCACGCAGTGAGAGTTTCTACTGCTTATATGCATTCTTACTAAATCCCAAAGAAAGCAGGTGTGGACAGATGTGAAAATTACCGAACAATCAGTTTAATAAGCCACAGCTGCAAAATACTAACACGAATTCTTTACAGACGAATGGAAAAACTAGTAGAAGCCGACCTCGGGGAAGATCAGTTTGGATTCCGTAGAAACACTGGAACACGTGACGCAATACTGACCTTACGACTTATCTTAGAAGAAAGATTAAGGAAAGGCAAACCTACGTTTCTAGCATTTGTAGACTTAGAGAAAGCTTTTGACAATGTTGACTGGAATACTATCTTTCAAATTCTAAAGGTGGCAGGGGTAAAATACAGGGAGCGAAAGGCTATTTACAATTTGTACAGAAACCAGATGGCAGTTATAAGAGTCGAGGGACATGAAAGGGAAGCAGTGGTTGGGAAGGGAGTAAGACAGGGTTGTAGCCTCTCCCCGATGCTATTCAATCTGTATATTGAGCAAGCAGTAAAGGAAACAAAAGAAAAATTCGGAGTAGGTATTAAAATCCACGGAGAAGAAATAAAAACGTTGAAGTTCGCCGATGACATTGTAATTCTGTCAGAGACAGCAAAGGACTTGGAAGAGCAGTTGAACGGAATGGATGGTGTCTTGAAGGGAGGATATAAGATGAACATCAACAAAAGCAAAACGAGGATAATGGAATGTAGTCGAATTAAGTCGGGTGATGTTGAGGGTATTAGATTAGGAAATGAGACGCTTAAAGTAGTAAAGGAGTTTTGCTATTTGGGGAGCAAAATAACTGATGATGGTCGAAGTAGAGAGGATATCTAATGTAGACTGGCAATGGCAAGGAAACCGTTTCTGAAGAAGAGAAATTTGTTAACATCGAGTATAGATTTAAGTGTCAGGAAGTCATTTCTGAAAGTATTTGTATGGAGTGTAGCCATGTATGGAAGTGAAACATGGACGGAAAAAAGTTTGGACAAGAAGAGAATAGAAGCTTTCGAAATGTGGTGCTACAGAAGAATGCTGAAGATTAGATGGGTAGATCACATAACTAATGAGGAAGTATTGAATAGGATTGGGGAGAAGAGAAGTTTGTGGCACAACTTGACCAGAAGAAGGGATCGGTTGGTAGGACATGTTATGAGGCATCAGGGGATCACCAATTTAGTATTGGAGGGCAGCGTGGAGGGTAAAAATCGTAGGGGGAGACCAAGAGATGAATACACTAAGCAGATTCAGAAGGATGTAGGTTGCAGTAGGTACTGGGAGATGAAGAAGCTTGCACAGGATAGAGTAGCCTGGAGAGCTGCATCAAACCAGTCTCAGGACTGAAGACCACAACAACAACAACTAAACAGCAACTAGGTTAGCAAGCTTGCCGGGTCTTTTCTCAACTGAGAATGTTTGGAGCATTACGAACAGGTCCCTGCAACTATTTCGCGGTTTTGACTATCTAACATGCCAATTGGACGGAACTTCTAACGATATCCCTCGGGAAGACACCGATCAACTCTGTCAATCAATGCCAAGCCGAATAATCGCCCCCGTAGGGACGAGAGGTGTGAAGCTCATTCTCTTGAATGACGCATCACAGTTTTCTGAAATTTTAATAATTTTTTGTCTGTATATTGTAAGGGGTCCGTAGGCCCTTACTATCACTTTGCACTCGGCACAGGTCGATAGGGCGAACGATCGATTGTGACGTGTTACGAGATCGAGTGTTGTGATGCGCCAGTGTGGTTGGCGGGTCTAGTGTGTGTGTGAAGACCATTGTTAAAATGCAGGTCTTTAACGGAGAAGGGTGTGGCCATCGCCGTGGTTAGACCCCTATGTAATAGATTAATACCGGGAAAGTGAAGAAGTATCATTACGAAAGTGATCAGTGACGTCACTAGTGCCGATATTTGGATTCGCGTCTACCGCGCCGGCCTAACCTTGGATTGCAGTGTTGGATACAGTGATGGATTAGCGTGTGACGATAATGGAAAATGAAGAAAGCCTGCGCTGAGATTAGCCGTAATTAGATATGTATGACGAAGGCATTGGCTATCTCCTTTTTAGTGTTTTGAGAAGAATATAAGTTCGTAATTAGTAAAACTGTGTTGGTGTTCCTCATTACCAGACATTCAGTATTATAGTATTGAGCAGAACGAACTGGAATGTAACACCTTCCGTAGCAGTCAATTCCGATTGCCAGCCCATTAGGTTCACGGTCATGTTAATAATAAATATTGGACTGCTATTCGATCAGATCAGGTCGGGACGCAACGGAGGTGTTACAATATGTACATTACATAAATTGATTTTGGTCCCACGTGAGTAAGTGCATCGTAGTGCGTCTTCGTTTTTTTATCTTTTTCTGTGGAGTGTATAACAAGTTCTTTGTACGAAACTTTGTCTTCAAGTGCTGTGCAGAACGTGTTACCAAAGAACGACATAATTTCCACTGGGCTGGCAGTCTTAATCGGTATTACTACTGGGCTGTACCTAGTACTTACTTGTAGGTGAATTTAGCAGGATGACAATGGTAAAGTTGAATGTTTAACATGAAGGTTCAGCGGAAGAGCCTTGTGGGCGCCCTGTATGCTTTCAAATGGTGTGAGTTCTGCGACGTCAGACATGGGGGAATTGGAAGAGATATTCCGGCTCAGGCTGATGTGAAAGTTTCCCAACTGACAAGCAAATATTTCTTATGTTAACTTCATGGCACACTTATTGTTTGCGCAGTGATGTATATGGTTTGTATGAAATAACATTAACCTTAATGCTAGTGGGGAACAGAATAAAATAGAAATATAATTTTGTAGATAAATAGCGACCCTTCCCAGGCTTCACCTGGGAACACTAAGTTTTGCTGGTGTAGTGGTAAACTAAACTACTGTATAAAGTTTTTGTGCCACATTCTTACAAAAAATCGTGCAAAGTTAAAGACCGATTTACTTAAAAAATTTACGCGATACACTGTTAACCGTTTGGACTGACACAAGCTACATGTTTTCTAAATACGAGGTGTGATTGGAAAGCTTTAAGAATGGGCTTGTAATTGTGCAATGGTGGTACATATATGCTACTGTGATGCATCTCCTTCAAAACACTGTCCTTCTGCTGCGCGGTGTGGCCGTGCAGTCCTGGGCGCCATGTCATGGATTGCCAGCCCCTCCCGCCGGAGGTTGCAGTCATAATCCCTGGGTGTGTATGCTGTTCTTAGCATCAGTTAGTTCGAATTAGTTTAAGTAGTGTGGAAGTCTAGGGACCCATGACCTCAGCAGTTTTTTTCCCTTATTAATTACCACACATTTGCACACTCTCCTTCTGACTGAACACACCGACTCCAACGGTGTTTTCACTTTTGGAAACATTCCTGCAATTTTTTTTCCTGAAGTGTGTTAAGGACCCTCTCCGCATTTATCTGGATTTCTTCACTCGAATCAAAGCGCTTCTCTTTCAGGGAAAATTTCAGTTTAGGAACAGGTAGAAGACCGCAGGGGCAAAATCAGGGGAATATGGCGGTTGTGGAAACACGGGAATTTTGAATTTGGCCAAAAATTCAGCGATGGAGAAGGCATGATGAGCCAGAATATTGTCATGGTGTGGCATCCAACTCCTGGATTTCCACAATGCAAGTCTTTTCTTCCGCACCTTTTCGCAAAACCATACGACGACACATTTGTAGTATTCCTGGTTAATTTTCTGTCCTCTAGGGGTAAATTCAAGATGTACAGTACCGGTAGAATCGAAAAAAATCACCATCATTGTCTTCACCTACGACCGACTTTGCTGTTCTTTTTTTCGGTCGTGGTCAACCTGGACTCTTCCACTGCGAAGACTGTACTTTGGTTTCAGGATCATGTCCGTATACCCACGATTCGTCACCTGTAGTTACCTGGGTCATTTTTAGTCCGATTAATCAGTTCTTGGCACACTTCAAGTCGGTATTGTCCCTGGTCTCTTGACAACACTTTCGGAATGAATTTTGTAGAAACTCGACGCATGTTAAGATCTTCAGTTAAAATTGACTTAAGTGCATAGAAACTTAAATTATTTTAATCAACCATCCCCCTAATTGTAGGACTACGATCAGAGTGCACTAAGTCGCAAACTTTCACAAAATTTTCATTCGTTTTTCACGTTGAAGGACAGCTGGACCGTGGTTCATCGTCAAATGATTCGTGACCATTTTTAAATGTGTTGAACCAGACGAAAACATACAATTATTTCCAAAAGCTTTTTTTAATAGTTCGTAAGTGTCAGAAGCTGATTTCCCTGTTCCAAAACAAAATTTCACACAAACTCATTGCTCCGTTTCTACGTCCATTTTCTGGCAATAAGCCCTAACAGACCCGCACTCAACCAGCTGCCACAACGAACTGAATAAAGGAAACGCAGTTTCCTGTCAGAGGGCGATCAAGGACAAGGCAATTATTCACTCCCCACCGTGTGTGTACCTGCCCGCCAAACCAGCAGTAACGAATCCGTTCTTAAAACTTTCCAATTACACCTCGTATATACACTCCTGGAAATTGAAATAAGAACACCGTGAATTCATTGTCCCAGGAAGGGGAAACTTTATTGACACATTCCTGGGGTCAGATACATCACATGATCACACTGACAGAACCACAGGCACATAGACACAGGCAACAGAGCATGCACAATGTCGGCACTAGTACAGTGTATATCCACCTTCCGCAGCAATGCAGGCTGCTATTCTCCCATGGAGACGATCGTAGAGATGCTGGATGTAGTCCTGTGGAACGGCTTGTCATGCCATTTCCACCTGGCGCCTCAGTTGGACCAGCGTTCGTGCTGGACGTGCAGACCGCGTGAGACGACGCTTCATCCAGTCCCAAACATGCTCAATGGGGGACAGATCCGGAGATCTTGCTGGCCAGGGTAGTTGACTTACACCTTCTAGAGCACGTTGGGTGGCACGGGATACATGCGGACGTGCATTGTCCTGTTGGAACAGCAAGTTCCCTTGCCGGTCTAGGAATGGTAGAACGATGGGTTCGATGACAGTTTGGATGTACTGTGCACTATTCAGTGTCCCCTCGACGATCACCAGTGGAGTACGGCCAGTGTAGGAGATCGCTCCCCACACCATGATGCCTGGTGTTGGCCCTGTGTGCCTCGGTCGTATGCAGTCCTGATTGTGGCGCTCACCTGCACGGCGCCAAACACGCATACGACCATCATTGGCACCAAGGCAGAAGCGACTCTCATCGCTGAAGACGACACGTCTCCATTCGTCCCTCCATTCACGCCTGTCGCGACACCACTGGAGGCGGGCTGCACGATGTTGGGGCGTGAGCGGAAGACGGCCTAACGGTGTGCGGGACCGTAGCCCAGCTTCATGGAGACGGTTGCGAATGGTCCTCGCCGATACCCCAGGAGCAACAGTGTCCCTAATTTGCTGGGAAGTGGCGGTGCGGTCCCCTACGGCACTGCGTAGGATCCTACGGTCTTGGCGTGTATCCGTGCGTCGCTGCGGTCCGGTCCCAGGTCGACGGCACGTGCACCTTCCTCCGACCACTGGCGACAACATCGATGTACTGTGGAGACCTCACGCCCCACGTGTTGAGCAATTCGGCGTTACGTCCACCCGGCCTCCCGCATGCCCACTATACGCCCTCGCTCAAAGTCCGTCAACTGCACATACGGTTCACGTCCACGCTGTCGCGGCATGCTACCAGTGTTAAAGACTGCGATGGAGCTCCGTATGGCACGGCAAACTGGCTGACACTGACGGCGGCGGTGCACAAATGCTGCGCAGCTAGCGCCATTCGACGGCCAACACCGCGGTTCCTGGTGTGTCCGCTGTGCCGTGCGTGTGGTCATTGCTTGTACAGCCCTCTCGCAGTGTCCGGAGCAAGTATGGTGGGTCTGACACACCGGTGTCAATGTGTTCTTTTTTCCATTTCCAGGAGTGAATGATACATAAATATATAGGCTGTTAGGGGTACAAGTTCCTTAACATGTACACAATCAGTGTGTTGGCTGTTTTTTCTCCGCATGGAACAGTCTTCCCTCAAACATGTCACCGACCTTACGACCTGATGTTTTCTATATGGTCGTAACAATGCCAGTAAGTGGACTACGCCTACCAACACTCCGACACTAGACCAGCTGTCCAGGGAAAAAAAGCATTATAGATTGCTCTCGCCACATGTACTTGGAGGTATTAACCAACCTAAAAACACACTACTCTTAATAGCTATAATTATTAATCTGCAAATGAAGTAAATACTTGTGGAATACTGTCCAGTACACCAGTCTGTCACCGACAGAAATATCTGTACATTTACCCATTACACTACGTATGTAGGGTCATCAGAAACAGTCTGAAAAGGGTGATAGATACGTTGTGCTGAGAAATACTTGTTAAGGAAAACGTTCGATTCGTTGCTCTGTTTCCCAGTTAATGATCACTGAAGTTAGCTATTCACACAGTTGAGCGCGCAAATTCAAGCAACCCGCAAGAAATAATTAGTGTCAGTTGCTCTTATATCGTAGAACACGAAACTGCTTAGGCTTTGGTTTGGATTCGATCCTTACTGCCGTCTAGCGCCCAGTTTTAGCACCACTCTCCTTTTGAGTTATAGTAAACCAAATGAAGAGCACGTTTGACGTCTCCGTCTGTGGCGAGTCGTTTGAATTTGCAATCGCAACGGCCTGATTGCCTAACTTCAACCCTAACTAACTCGCAAACGGCGCAGTGTATCGAATTTTTTCTTAGCAATTACTTCTCAGCGCAATATGTCCTACATAAATCTTACAAGATTTTCAGACTGTATGTGGTTGCTACCTATATACTATATAAAGGGGAAAATCTTTTACCGAGAGTCTCGTAATGTTCTTGGCAGATTTATTTCCGTTTCTTAGACGATACTGCCCGCATCTCGTGGTCGTGCGGTTGCGTTCTCGCTTCCCACGCCCGGGTTCCCGGGTTCGATTCCCGGCGGGGTCAGGGATTTTCTCTGCCTCGTGATGGCTGGGTGTTGTGTGCTGTCCTTAGGTTAGTTAGTTTTAAGTAGTTCTAAGTTCTAGGGGACTTATGACCACAGCAGTTGAGTCCCATAGTGCTCAGAGCCATTCTTAGACGATACTGTAATAAACATTTGGACGGACGTAAGTTATATCTTTTATTAATGAATAATGTACAGGTTTTCTATTAAAAGTCTCATCATCATCATCATCATCATTTAAGACTGATTATGCCTTTCAGCGTTCAGTCTGGAGCATAGCCCCCCTTATACAGTTCCTCCATGATCCCCTATTCAGTGCTAACATTGGTACCTCTTCTGATGTTAAACCTATTACTTCAAAATCATTCTTAACCGAATCCTGGTACCTTCTCCTCGGTCTGCCCCGACTCCTCCTACCCTCTACTGCTGAATCCATGAGTCTCTTGGGTAACCTTGCTTCTCCCATGCGTGTAACATGACCCCACCATCTAAGCCTCTTCACCCTGACTGCTACATCTATAGAGTTCATTCATTAAAAGTCTGTGAAAAAAATTCTTTGCTATGCTGCGTTATGAAAATATGCGATTGCGTTTTCTTTCTCACTTTCTGATTTAGCTATAACAGCAGGGCATTTAAACTACTAGACAAATTGTTTCTGCCATGCATATTTTTTCTTCTCGCGCGTAATTTTATACACAAACTGTATACATGACTGTGTGCTGCTTTGGTTTCTTCCTCACAGTCGGTTTTAACAGATAACAGGGAACCACTGTTTTTGGCTTATCGTATTTTGATTAGAATGCTACCATCCATCCCATCGTCTAGATGTAGCGTCTTTGATTAGTAATCAAAACGTCCTCCGTCCAGGGTTCGAAATCGATTAATAATGAGAACTGGGCCCGAAGACTTCCGGCATAAGAAGTCACCCTCATTCTGCCAACGGGCTTGTCAATGAGGTCGGAGGAGCGGACTGAGCTTCGGGGCACTCCCTTGTCCTTGGTGTGGGAAACTACCCCTAAACGGAGTATAAACAGCAAAGATCATGAGGATCCAGAAGCCAACGGAGACCAGTGCATTAAAGACACGTAACTTGTATCCACAGGACATGTCGCCTGTAGCTGAAAAAGTCTCATGATGATCTCGCAATTGGCAAAACATTCCGGAGTAGTCCCCCATTCGGATCTCCGGGAGGGGACTGCCAAGGGGGAGGTGTAAATGGGAAAAATATTCAAAACCCTCCCGAGATGGGGAGTGGAATGTCAGAAGCTTAAAGGTGGTAGGAAAGCTAGAAAATTTGAAAAGCGAAATACAAAGGCTTAATCTAGAAATGGAAAGAAGACAAGGATATCTGGTCATATCAGTATAGAGTAATATCAACAGCAAAAGAAAATGATATAACGGGATTAGTATTCACTATGAACAGGGAGTAAGGGCAAAGATTGTGCTACTGTGAACAATTCAGTGATAGGGTTATTCTTATCAGAATCAACAGCAACCAACACCGAAAACGATAGTTCAGGTATGCATGCCGACGTCACAAGCTAAATAGGATCGAAATGGTTCAAATGGATCTAAGCATTATGGGACTTAACATCTGAGGTCATCAGTCCCCTAGACTTTGAACTACTTAAATCTAACTAACCTGAGGACATCACACACATCCAAGCCCGAGGCAGGATTCGAACCTGCGACCGTATCAGCAGCGCGCTTCCAGACTGAAGCGCCTAGAACCGCTCAGCCACAGCGGCCGGCCAGCTAAATAGGAAGAGGTGGGGAAAGTGTATGAGGATAGTGAACGGGTAATAAAGTACGTAAAGGGAGATGAAAATTTAATAGTGTTATTTTGCACTTCTTTGTAGAAAGAACTGTTAACATTTCCTGCATACTACATACAATTGTTTGTATCTATGGATAGCATCCGTGAAGATGCTGCAAGACCAAAACCAGTAGAATTTGGGTTTAAAAGAAATACAGCTGATGGCTCAAATATGCACATTATACATTTACTTCACGGCTGTTGGAAGTCCTCTTACAAAAATGTTTAAATTCAGGAATGCAGGAATACAAGTATCTGAGGAATGAAATAAATACGAAGTGCAAGGAAGCTGAGACGAAATAGGTCCATGAAGAATGTGAAGTAATCGAAAAAGAAATGATTGTTGAAAGGACTGATTCCGCGTATAGGAAATTCAAAGGAACCTTCGCAGAACTGAAAAAGCAAGGTTGGTAACATTAAGAGTGCAACGGGAATTTCACTGTTAAATGCAAAGGAGGGAGTGGATAGGTGGAAAGAGTAGATTGAAAGCCTCTATGAGGGTGAAGATTTGTCTGATGCGATAGAATAAGAAACAGAGGTCCATTTAGAAGAGAAATGGGATCCAGTATTAGAATCAGAATTTAAGAGAGCTTTGGAGAACTTGCAGGACAATGCAACGTGTCACACAGCTCGCAGTCTACGTGAGTGGTTCGAAGAGCATCAGCATGAGTTTATCGTACGCCCTAGGCCACCAAACTTCCCAGATTCAAGCCCAATCGGGAATATATTGGACCATTTTGATCGGGCTTTTCGCATCACGGACCCTCAACTGGGGCCACGGCACTGGAGTCGTCGTACCTCCAGATTCCTGTCGGTACCTTCCAGAGCCTCCTTCAACACGTCTCGCCACGGCCCGCTCTGCAACAGGTGGTTATTCAGGCTTTTGACAGGTGCTCACATTAATTGGACTGGACAGTGGAAGACGTTTCCAGCTTTCCACAGAACATCTGGTGCCCTCGTCAAAAGAGAAACTTTCAACAGGAAATCCGTAAATGAAGGATAATGGTTGTACTGAATGTGGAGATGTAGTTGGAACCGGTCATTAGGTTAATCATAAACAAGTCAAAAAGTATTAGACCAGAGATGTACGTAATCAAACGGTCCAATGCAAATAGAATACATGACAAGAGAAATAATTCATTGCAGCATCATAAAGTCAGTGGGCAAAGTGAATGAATATCTGTATATAGTTACGAAAGAGACTTATGACCTACATTTACAATCAGTAGGTGGTGTCTTTTTTATTATGATTATAGTACAGTTCTGTATACAAAAAGACATATTCTTCGTCACAGTAGGCGCAACCCTTTACATATTGCACAGAAGTTCGTGTCACTGTACAAAGTACTGATTTAAACCAAATTCTGCTATTACATTGACAAGTTATATATTATTATTATTATTATTATTATTATTATTTTACTGGAAGCTATCTGTAGAGCCTTAAAAGTTAGGGTAAGAGAAAGCTATGTACAAGGGCGTGCTGGAAACTAATGCCACCTAATTTTTTATGTAAAAAGAAACAGTTTTTTCAACAAATCGGACTTTATTAACATTCTACATCCTTCATTTCTAATTATTTATTTATCAGCACAGTCACCCAAGCGACGAAATACATTTCTCCCAACAAAAGGCAGTCAATAAACGTTGATAGCCTGACTGTAAAATGTTTGACACTGTTGACGGAGTCAGAACCTCAACTCTGCTTGCACCACTTCATCACTATCAAAGTGCAGTCCACGAAGGTGTGGAAATGGACGAAAATCGGATAGGCGAAATGGAGACTGTACGGAGGATGATCGATGACATTGAATCCGAAACGTCGGATTCTTGCAGATATCGCAGAGCTCCTGTATGGTCAGACATTGTCAGCTGAAGAAGAGGATTCTCTGTGTGTGGACGAATTCTAAACTCAATTACAGCACATTCTTTCTCACTCACCCACATAGTTATATTAGACACAGCCATGTTTACACCCTAAAGTTTGCAGCCCTCCAGCGGCAAAGGATTGCGAATTGTGTCAGTGTAGCCGGAAAGTCGCCTATGGCGTGTAATACCTCAACTAATATTGAGAACATAATAAAAAATAGGGGGGCATTACTTTCCATCACGTCGTACTGTATTGGGGTAGGTCTTCACTTATTCTAATACAATCATCACACGCGCCACACCCGTTTCATAGGAATCTCTCTCAAAATCAGTTGTCTACGTTTTAAAGTAGTATTATATTTTCCAAATTTTGAAAAGCATGAAGTTAAACTACGAAGACGCCCCCTTAATGGTATCCAAAACGCTAAATAATAATCATAAAAGTAGTTAAACTACAAGCAAAGAAGGAGAGCCATTTACAACTGCATCTTATAAGCGTTATAGTTAAAGCGTAAACCACCGAAGGTTGAGGTCAGAATGGCGATGAATGTGCAGAACAATAGATACCAAAAACAGGCTTAGCAAATGTGGTAAAGAGTCTCACACCGGGAATCTGTATAGGACAAACTCAACATATATGTCGCGAAGTGCTACAAAAAGAAAATAAAAACTTATTAAAAATCAAACAGAGAAAATACTTTTGCAGGAGAATAGAAATAATTGTCCTATCAAGCAAGGAATGGGTATTAATATGTTTAATGAGAGGACCACGTCTGAAGCAGGCTGCTATAGAGAATGGAAGTTTTCATCGAAGAAGCAGTTCTAGTGACTTCAAATATTAAAAATTTTAGGAAGAAAGTGTAGAAAAAGCTGTGAGACAAGAGATGTATTTAAATGCTGTGGAGAGAATTACAAGCAGGGGATTGCGTAATGCACAGTCTGAAGGAAGATTAGAAAGAATATATGAGGATTAACGTGTGTGGAATAACCTTTCCATATAAAGGAGCAGAACAACGAGATATCTGATACAGCAAAGAGAAATAATTAACCTGGTACACAAGCAGGAGCAGTAGCAGGGAAAATTTCTGGGGCAGACAAAAAAGCGAACCGTGTAAAGCAAATTTATGGAGCATGATGAGTGTGGTAGTTATTTGTAGATCTCAAGGTTGGTGCGAAACAGGAAGAGACTGATTATAGCGCGAAACCAGCTGAAAGACTGAGTACTTCAAATAGGAAAAAATATGATCAAGTTTGTTGTTAAAATTGTCCACAGACAGATTTCCATCCTAAAGGAAGGGTCTGAGGTTTTTAACATGGAGATGAGTGCGACAAAGAATGTGTTTTTGAATTAGTTATCAGCGTGTCTTTTTCCTCACATACATTTGTTGTTCCAGATTTTATGGTGACCAACTCTGACTTCCATCTGACTTAAGGAGTCGAAAGCTGTGATAACTTACAAAGTCACCACTGAATAAGCTTATCCTTAATCCTATTCTAATTTCTATGGCTGTAATTTTTGTTTGTTCATAAATGCATTGGTGTTGTTTATGTATCATTAAACATATTAATACCCGTTCCTTGATTGATACGACAATTATTTCAATTCCCCTGCAAAAGTATTTCCCCCTGTTTGCGGAATTTTGTATTGGATGGATCAATTGTACATCTACTGTTATCATACTTCGTGCATGTTACACGCTATCAAAAAGTCTTTTTTTTTAATAATTAACTCTGGAAAAAGAGACATTTCTTATATTCATATGATCCGTTGCACGATAACAGAAGAAACTTTAAGTTGTTCCTTATATTCTCCTCAGTTTTCTTCCACAGCAAAGGATGTGTTCAGTTGTGATCTGCTGAACTATTTTGTGGCTTACATAGTTGATTCGCCCATGTTTTGATGTGTCACTATAGAATTTCCTTTCACGAATTACATATGTAGCGCGAGAATAAATGATAGTTGACCATGGTATTTTTGGTAGTTCACCATGGTATTTTACAACTGAGGTAAACAGATCTGTCATCAATGAGCGGAAGTTTTTCAACAGAAATTGGCACTTTATCGGCCCGTGGGAATTTTTGCCTCTTGACTTTAGTGTTTGGTTCGATGAATATCCTGTATCGTTATGGCATCGGATGGGGTTTCGTCAGAAATGCGTCACTCGTTCGCAGTCGACCAGGAATCCCCATTATAACTGTTAGTTATGAATCATATAGCGGTACAGAAATGTCCAATTCAGGTCTTTGCCTATTTTAAAAATTAGAATAGTTAAAGTCTTCCATAAAATTTCTTCTAAGTATATTGTTGATTGCCTTTGACGTAAGGATACCAATCGACTGGGGTGCCAAGTTCTTTAGGAGAAGGACTTCGGCAGGTGACTGTCGTCTCGATAACGCGAGTTTTTCAAGCTCAGCGTGATCGCGTTTGCATGCAGCCAGTACAATCGTATCTAAAGAGCCGAGGGTTGTGTACGGCCGTGAGCAGCGAAGGGAGGTACAAGGAATTGTAAATGATATGAGGTACATTCAATTTTGTGTTTGTAAAAAGTAAATGAAAATTGTGTTGAATATTGTGTCTGTTCAAAGTGGAATGTGTCTACAGATAGAAAAAAAGTGGAAGTGCGGTAAAACGAAACAAATTAATCAAAAAATTCAGGGGAAAAATGTAACGAGAACTTATGAACAACATTCAGCCACTTAAAAATTTAAGACTAACACTAATCGACTTAAGATTCAGTGAATTTTATGGGAAATATTCCTAAATGAAACTAATGTTAAAACTGTGCTGCATGTGAGTGTAAACTGAAGAACTGTCGTGTTCAAAGTGTTATTTAATAAATACTGTTTTTAGACGTAAGTACTTCTTTTCATTTTTTAAGATGTGTGCTGTGTTACAACAAAGAACTGCTAGCATGAGTAGCTTACTAAACTCCTGAACTACACTCCTGGAAATTGAAATAAGAACACCGTGAATTCATTGTCCCAGGAAGGGGAAACTTTATTGACACATTCCTGGGGTCAGATACATCACATGATCACACTGACAGAACCACAGGCACATAGACACAGGCAACAGAGCATGCACAATGTCGGCACTAGAACAGTGTACATCCACCTTTCGCAGCAATGCAGGCTGCTATTCTCCCATGGAGACGATCGTAGAGATGCTGGATGTAGTCCTGTGGAACGGCTTGCCATGCCATTTCCACCTGGCGCCTCAGTTGGACCAGCGTTCGTGCTGGACGTGCAGACCGCGTGAGACGACGCTTCATCCAGTCCCAAACATGCTCAATGGGGGACAGATCTGGAGATCTTGCTGGCCAGGGTAGTTGACTTACACCTTCTAGAGCACGTTGGGTGGCACGGGATACATGCGGACGTACATTGTCCTGTTGGAACAGCAAGTTCCCTTGCCGGTCTAGGAATGGTAGAACGATGGGTTCGATGACGGTTTGGATGTACCGTGCACTATTCAGTGTCCCCTCGACGATCACCAGTGGTGTACGGCCAGTGTAGGAGATCGCTCCCCACACCATGATGCCGGGTGTTGGCCCTGTGTGCCTCGGTCGTATGCAGTCCTGATTGTGGCGCTCACCTGCACGGCGCCAAACACGCATACGACCATCATTGGCACCAAGGCAGAAGCGACTCTCATCGCTGAAGACGACACGTCTCCATTCGTCCCTCCATTCACGCCTGTCGCGACACCACTGGAGGCGGGCTGCACGATGTTGGGGCGTGAGCGGAAGACGGCCTAACGATGTGCGGGACCGTAGCCCAGCTTCATGGAGACGGTTGCGAATGGTCCTCGCCGATACCCCAGGAGCAACAGTGTCCCTAATTTGCTGGGAAGTGGCGGTGCGGTCCCCTACGGCACTGCGTAGGATCCTACGGTCTTGGCGTGCATCCGTGCGTCGCTGCGGTCCAGTCCCAGGTCGACGGGCACGTGCACCTACCGCCGACCACTGGCGACAACATCGATGTACTGTGGAGACCTCACGCCCTACGTGTTGAGCAATTCGGCGGTACGTCCACCCGGCCTCCCGCATGCCCACTATACGCCCTCGCTCAAAATGCGTCAACTGCACATACGGTTCACGTCCACGCTGTCGCGGCATGCTACCAGTGTTAAAGACTGCGATGGAGCTCCGTATGCCACGGCAAACTGGCTGACACTGACGGCGGCGGTGCACAAATGCTGCGCAGCTAGCGCCATTCGACGGCCAACACCGCGGTTCCTGGTGTGTCCGCTGTGCCGTGCGTGTGATCATTGCTTGTACAGCCCTCTCGCAGTGTCCGGAGCAAGTACGGTGGGTCTGACACACCGGTGTCAATGTGTTCTTTTTTCCATTTCCAGGAGTGTATTTTACCACTTAATAGTAGGCAAAGCTCTCATTAAAACCTGCCCAAAACTTTTATGGTGTTTAACTTATCGCTTTTGGCCAAAAGTAATCCAGTGAGGCTACCTGCTTGTATCGGTAAACACTGAATTTCGACTTGAAAAAATAAGCGGTCTAATGCTCGACTTAATCTGTAAAAATGTGATGTAACTTAAGGAAAAATCCTCCACATGTTCTTGAAAATAGAGAACCCCACACTATCTTATGTTCCACGAAATATCTCACTGTTGTGTATTTCGAAGTCGTCCGCAGTCCAGGACTTTGTCCAGTGAACTAAGTTTATCCAGCTAAGAGGCGGTATTTATTATTAGTGGGCTACAATAGAAACGTATGACTGAATCATTTAACTAATCATGCCACGACACGTCATTGATTTTACTAAGCCTGCAGCCACAGGCCCTCAAAAGAGCGTGGCAAGGCAGCATAGGACTATTTCATGTACCATTATGATATGTAACTATTTACATGTGCTCAGATACGATTTCCATCAAGACTATTAACCATTTATAATGCATGTTATGTTTGAAAGTGTTATGCAAGGAACTGAAAAATTATTATCCAGTGCCATAACTCAGTTTCCATTTCACGAAAAGTAAGTATTCTATGAGCCTTTGTTTCGGCACACACAAGGATACAATTTTATGTTATAATTCATTGCAAGTTATGTACACAGAATGAGGGCAAGATTGCGCAAATGTCTAGAAATAAACAATGCATAAGCTATTAGACTCCATAGCAAGTCACTAGAAAGACCTCATCCAAAATATTCATCATGCAGGACTCCAAGTGCAGCATTCAGAAAGCCAACCACATGAGAGCGGGACCAAAAACAGAAAGAATGGTGAATTCGCATTCAAACCATAAGGCCACGTGACTAGACACCTGCAAATGTTCGCAATTCACCGAGGGCCCAATCAGCACTCTAAAGGTAGTAATAAGCTTGAGTTTGGGAAGAAAATGGGTCAGAGGGTATCAGGAAACGTAGTTCTATCTTCTGAAACTGCACCTCCTCGAACAACCACTGAGCTAGAACCGACCGTGGTCAACTACTCTGGCAAAATCTCGACGTGTCTTCTCCTTTAAGATGACTGAAACGTAGAATATTCTACTTTTTCCACAGTTTAACTGAACCTTACACAAACGCATACAAGTAATTACCCAGAAACTATAGCACTATAAGTGACCGACAATTAGTTCAATTTAAACAGATTATCACACGTAAGATAGTCTCCTAAAAGAACTGAACAGCTTATGGCGGGCTGCTGCCTGCTAATGTAATGGTCGATAATGTTTAACGCCCATACGTCCTGGAGGCAATACAGTAATTCACATGAGGCTAAATGCAAAACAATAAAACATGCAAATGTAGATAAACATCTACAAACTATATAATCAATAATGTATTGGCAATTAAAAGAGAATGAAGAGTGTTTAACTTATATCTCTGTAATATCGATAGCAATCGTTCGCACTAATAGGTACTGTGTCGTACGTTAATAAGTTTGTGAAATTGTTATGAGTATGGAAAGAAATAACTCAGTGAACAAAACAAACATTTAACTGTTGTTATGAATGTTGTTATTGAAAAAAAAGGCATTGCAATCTGACAACTTACAATTATCTAAAATTAATGAGAAAGAAAGGTTACTTATGCATACTGAGCTTTTACTTCAGTGATTAGAACATTATAATTCGTGGTTTCTCGTAGACAATGTTCGTTCAAAACCGTCTCCGCTTAGCTGATCCTGACGGAGAGTCTTCGACCTTCACGATGTTAGTCCATGATCCTTGAGCGTGCATTCCAGTAAATGGTGTCGTCTTGTTGATCTTCTTGATTGTGGACTATAAAGACTCCTTTCTTACTAGGCTAATTACTGTTTAGCTCTACAGGGCCTTTATACTGAAATGTTTCCCCACACCACCTAGTATTGTCTTTCTATGTGTGTGAGTAACTGTATGTTCACTGTTGTGGGTAAATACATACAGCGTACACAGGGCGGTGTGTGAAACTGATAGCGATTACACGCCTCCGCTGTTGTAGAAATCTGCTCCAGATGCTGCAGATACCGTGTTGAGCTGAAAGTGGTAACCAAAGTACGGAGAAATATTCTTCGGGGCTCTGTTGTATAGCAATCAGATTGCTTTCAGTTCTGAGAAATGTCCAGTTACTATTGTGGATTTGAATGATCCATGAAGTGACTTCTTTTCCGAAGAAAACATCGAACTATTTCACTAGAACTGAACGCTCCCGTCGGAACTGTTCTCAGCTGGTGTTTATTAGTAAATCACAATAGCAGTATATCGCTGGGTGTATAATAAGACGTACCTTCTTGAAATGAACAATATTTTATTGTTCTGTTAACTGATTTCCTTCCATATGCACTTATATTTTACAATGTGAATCAAAAACTCGCAATGGCGTCGATTTTTTTACTCACAAGAATGGCTCTCCTCCCCTAAAATTACTCTTAACAAGAACAAAAAAACTCTATATCCTAAGAATAATTATGTGAGCGCTGACCGCCACAGAGTAATAAACAATATCTTTGTCTCTCTCTCTCTCTCACACACACTGTCACAGCAAGTTACGCTGCATGATACATCATATATGCCCCTCTTGTGGACGAACGTTTTTGGGCAAAAACAAACACGAGCGTTCACACAACACTATATCGGTGATTGATTATGACGCTGTATTAATGTCCACTAGAGTATTAATGTCCACTGTATTTCTTATGATATTTTGGTATTAGTGAATGACTATCTAAATGTAAATTATAGATTTGGGTGCATATACTGCTGACAAATCCTGTGCTGAATTCCTGATGCAGCATATATGCATAGCTTACATGCTTGCTTTTATTCATTTGTCGTGGATGGCATGAGATGTGATCAAAAACTTTTTTCATCATCACTCAAAGCTTCTGTCACTCGCCTTGGGATGTCTCAAACGGATAATCTAGCCATTCGGCCAAGCCCCACAAAGGAAAACCAAGGAAAACCTCGGGGTGGATTTACCATCCTCGTATTTCTAATTTGCAAAGAAAATTAATTGAATTACAATGGAAAATAAAAAAATATTTACAATATGGTTTTTTGAATGAATTTAAACAATGTTCACAAAAGAAACACAACACTGTTAATCTTCTGTGTCTTGAGGTGAACCGTCGACGCGTTGGTTTACGTCCATCTACGATTCCCTTCTATCTGTCATCTCCGGGTAACTGATTGAATTCTATTGTCATTTCACCGTCTCCTCGTGGGTATTATGGTTTTCCGCATATGGTTAACATGAAAATAAGTCAGTGTAAGTTCCGTGGAAAAGGTGTTTGATCTATGCTGAGCTGAAATAGAATCTAATCTATAGTTCTTTCTAATTCTCTGTCCTGAATTCGAAATATTCGGAAGTCGTAAGGAGTTCTTCATTTCTATCAACAACCCTAGAATGCACTATACACAAATCCAACTGGTGCTGCCGTGTCAACTTATGCTCGTCATCTTTCAGATGGAGTTTAACACTTGTTGATGTGCTTATAACTGAAAGGCATTCGCTCAGTTGGTAACTTCGCGAGCGACAATTGACATAACATAATTTACATACACAGGTATGTTACAACAATAGTACATTTATAAAGACAATGTTCATCACAAAAGATTGAAACAAAGTAATAGGCCTCCTTTTAAAACTGAGAATGGGTTACCCCTTCCGAACAGCATGACTTCAGCTCAGCGAGTAAAAAAAGCAAATACAAACATACACTGACATTGTTAAATTGACATAAGAAAAAATATCTTGCCATAGACCAGATTCATTTGAGTCACTAGCCCATGGTCATTATGCATTGTGAAACCTGATTGAAGTTACTATCTACTAAATAAAAAAAATTTTAAAAGAAATCATTCACACTATAGCTAAATTCTCTGCATACTGAAAAGACCAACTTATCTTTACAGTGGAAAACCAATACATAATGTCTGCATATCTCTCGTACATTATGCCTGAAATGAAAAACTAACTACTAAATTGCAAAAAGAAAGAAACTATCCTAAGTATGATTCATAGGTTATAAGAATAGTATTTTCAATCTTCAGAATCTTCAGTCATCATGAAATTGCTTTAACAAGTGATGAGGATACATTCCTTTCAGCTTTCCATTCTTCACATCCTTCAAAACATAAGTTCCTGGATGGGGTATTTTGGTAATCACAAATGGTCCTTGATACAATAATTGCCATTTTGTGTTCTTCCTCTGTATAAGTGAAGCCTTAGTATGAGTTTTTACTAAAACTTGGTCTTTCACTTTATATGTTTTTATTTTTCCAAATCGATTGTCAAAATATATCTTCCTTTTTCTTGCCTTGTCCACTATATTGAGTAAGGATTGTCGTACTTTATTTTGTAGGTCTATTTTGTTAATAGCTACTTTAGGAGTTGGTCGAATCCAGTCATTCTGTTCCTGTTTTCCAAACATCAGTTCGTATGGGGTGTATTCTGTCGTAGTATGTGGCATATTGTTTACAATTTCCTGAAAATCGTGAAGATAATCGATCCATTTGGGTTGCTGGTTGTGGCAATATGTTCTCATGAACCGGTTTAATTCACGAAAAATTCGTTCCACGGGATTCGCCGAAGGGTGGTACGCTGATGTTACAATTTGTTTTATACCACAACTGGCTAATGTTTGCCTCCAACGAAATCCAGTGAACATTGAGCCATTGTCAGAAAGAATAGCCTCTGGTTTGCCTACCTTGACTATATAATCCTTGACCTGCTTCTTGGCTATGTATGCAGCAGTAGCTGATTTTTATGGATAAAGATTAACATACTTAGTGAATATATCAAGAAAAGCTACAATATATTTGCATCCTCCACTTGTGATGGTAGAGGACCACAGACGTCGACCGAAATGATTGACAGCGGTTTAGTGGGTATAATAGGATGTAGGAAATCTTTCACACAAAAATTTCCTGGCTTGGCTAGCTGACAAATTTTACATTTCCTTAACTGTCTGTGCACTTTCCTGCGAATGTTTGGGAAGTAGCAATATGCTTGAATCTTCCGAGCACACTTTAATACTCCAAAATGTCCCCAAGTGATGTGCATGTGCAAAATTAAGTCATTCTCATTCTTCTCGGGAATACACACCTTCCAATTATCTGAATCAAGATGCCCTTTGAAAAATAAGACGTCGTCCTCAACTTTGTACAGTCTCTTCAGATCATCGTTTCCAGGCTTTGCTAAGGTTTCCTTTATTGAATGCCAACGAGGATCTTCATTCTGTAGTTTTTCCATGATCTTACACATGTCAACAAAATGTTTCCTATATATTCTATCAGTCATTATAAGAACATTAAATTCGGACGGATTGCCCGTGATGTTGATAGTTGACAAAACTCCATCTGGCATTCTAGACAGTGCTTCAGCGATGAAATTATCCTGTCCGCTTAGGTATTTAATTTCAAATTGAAACCCTTGGAGTGAGAGCGTCCATCTTGCTAATCTTGGATGTAATAATTTACGTGTTTGCAAAAAACTTAACGCTTTGTGGTCACAGTATACTGTTGTCTTCGCTCCATATAAGTAATAGTAAAATTTCTTAAATGACCAGACTACGGCCAATGCTTCCCTTTCGGTAGTCGTATATATTCTTTCACAAGCAGTTAAGAGTCGGCTAGCAAAAGCTACTGGACAGAAAGTTGATTTTCTATCATCTTTACTTGGAAGAGGCATGAACCTATTCCAATTTCCGAAGCATCTGCCACTAAACCGAATTCTTGGCTCATATCTGGATGATATAATGTTTGTGAATTGACTAAGGCATGTTTTATTGCTTCAAATGCATTCTCCCACTGTTGCGTCCAAACCCACGGAGTATTTTTGCGCAACAAGCTGTACAACGGTTCTGCATTAATAGAGTGGTCGTGAATGAAACGCCTGACAAAAGAGACAACTCCGAGGAAGCCCTTTAACTGCCTTTTTGTTGTTGGAACTGCAAAGTTTTTGATTGCCTTTAGTTTCTCGGAGTCCGGTAAGATGCTTTTTCCATTTATAAAATGACCCAAAAATTTGATTTCATCTCGAGCAAAATGGGACTTTTGCAGATTTGCGGTTATGCCTGCTTCCTTGAAACGTTCTAACACTCTTCTCAATAAATCAACGTGCTCCTTCCATGTGGTCGTAGCTATGAGCATGTCGTCCACAAACAAAGTTAAATTGCTTCGAAGTGCAGGTCCCAATGCATAATCTAGAGCATCTAAAAAGACTCCTTTCTTACTAGGCTAATTACTGTTTAGCTCTACAGGGCCTTTATACCGAAATGTTTCTCCACACTACCTATTATTGTCTTTCTATGTGTGTGAGTAACTGTTTGTTCACTGTTGTGGGTAAATACATACAGCGTTCACAGGGCGGTGTGTGAAACTGATAGCGATTACACGCCTCCGCTGTTGTAGAAATCTGCTCCAGATGCTGCAGATACCGTGTTGAGCTGAAAGTGGTAACCAAAGTACGGAGAAATATTCTTCGGGGCTCTGTTGTATAGCAATCAGATTGCTTTCAGTTCTGAGAAATGTCCAGTTACTATTGTGGATTTGAATGATCCATGAAGTGACTTCTTTTCCGAAGAAAACATCGAACTATTTCACTAGAACTGAACGCTCCCGTCGGAACTGTTCTCAGCTGGTGTTCATTAGTAAATCACAATAGCAGTATATAGCTGGGTGTGTAATAAGACGTACCTTCTTGAAATGAACAATATTTTATTGTTCTATTAACTGATTTCCTTCCATATGCACTTATATTTTACAATGTGAATCAAAAACTCGCAATGGCGTCGATTTTTTACTCACAAGAATGGCTCTCCTCCCCTAAAATTACTGTTAACAAGAACAAAAAAACTCTATATCCTAAGAATAATTATGTGAGCGCTGACCGCCACAGAGTAATAAACAATATCTTTGTCTCTCTCTCGCACTGTCACAGCAAGTTACGCTGCATGATACACGCTTATTTCCATTAGCCTGCGACGTAGCCCGACGTCATAATGTTTACCAGGTAGCTTAGTTACAGTTTTTGGAGTTGACCTTTATTATCAGATCGCTAAGCAGCATTTTTCGCAGTATATCCGTCAGCACTACGAAAGTGTGTCAGGTAGCAAGAAATTTACAGGTTGCAAGAAATGCATTCGCAGTTGCGAATATGATCAGAGTCCTGCTGAACAATTTATTGCAAGTACGTCCGGACGACATTGCAGAGTACAATCAAAAAACAGATACACTACAATATAGATCATAAAGTCGATTGTATCGAGAGACCCTAGTCCGCTGTGTATGCCGAACAATCCCTGCCGTGCTCATTTGTCTACGTAATCACTTCAATCACGCAGCGATCGGCCCACCGCACATTCAGTATACTACACGAAAATGAGATACCATATTTTCTGGTTAATTTCAAAATCCGTGATACACACTAAACAGTGTGTGCTATCTACAATCGGAAATGTCATATTTAAGGTGGGCAGAAATCTTGCCTGTCTGCACACGAAATTCTTATGCTTAATCAGACAAACTGCACTTCCAGCGAATGAGCAACGCGGCGCGTAAACTAAGTAGTTCTTTAATCGCGGTACACGTCGAAATCATAAATGTTGCTCGGTTCAAACACTGACATTGTTTCACAGACCACAAACACAATGCATGGCAGTACGACGTACGCGACGTACGCGATGTACGGCGATCACGTCCACCCAGTTCTTTCCGCTCCACACTCTTTGTTGGAGCTCTTCTCTGTCCACCTATCGATATGGTTGTACACTACTCATACATCGCGCTTCACACTTTCATCGATTCTAATTACATCGATTTACAGTTTTATACAAAACCACAATTTATTTAACCCTCTTCGTACAAAATGAATTCATACGACACGTTAGTAATGTATTAGGCTTGTTTATAAATAACGCATCTGCTATCAGTCACGATTTCTTTATTTTACTTTTCGCACGACGCGTTTCGGGAAATGATTCCCATTTTCGAGTGCGTTTTTTGTGTTTGTTATGTCATTCCTATGTGATGTTGTCGATGTGTGAGATTCTGCTTCATTTCGTTGACCTCACTGCAATGTATAAGAAAACACGCGATTTTTAGTTGGTTGTCGATCTTTTTGTCAAGCTAGTGGCGAAATTTAGAAGAATTTCTACTTACAGTTTCCTTATGGTCCATTTGTGTAGAGTCTGAAACACACTAAACGTCACACAAAACTTGTTGCACACATTTAAACATCGAAATCATTTTACATAAATAAAACAGTTCTCGCTGTTTAAAAGCCAAGAGACTACATAAAACAATACAGGAGAACAGTACATACAGGATAAAAGAAGAACTTTACACATGAGAAGCGGAACGAATGGCAGGTAAAATATACAAAAAATATTGTACTTTCATGAATGTTATTTAGATAAATTGAAATATACACTTCTGGTCATTAAAATTGCTACACCAGGAATAAATTCAGATGATGAACGGGTATTCATTGGACAAATATATTGTACTAGAACTGACTTGTGATTACATTTTCACGCAATTCGGGTGCATAGATCCTGAGAAATCAGTACCCAGAATAACCACCTCTGGCCGTAATAACGGCCTTGATACGCCTGGGCGTTGAGTCTAACAGAGCTTGGATGGCGTGTACAGGTACAGCTGCCCATGCAGCTTCAACACGATACCACAGTTCATCAAGAGTAGAGACTGGCGTATTGTGACGAGCCAGTTGCTCGGCCACAGTTGACCAGAGGCTTTCAATTCGTGAGAGATCTGGAGAATGTGCTGGCCAGGGCAGCAGTCGAACATTTTCTGTATCCAGAAAGGCTCGTACAGGACCTGTAACATGCGGTCGCGCATTATCCTGCTGAAATGTAGGGTTTCGCAGGGATCGAATGAAGGGTGGAGCCACGGGTCGTAACACATCTGAAATGTAGAAATGTAGCGTCCACTGTTCAAAGTGCCGTCAATGCGAACAAGAGGTGACCGAGACGTGTAACCAATGGCATCCCATAACATAACGCCGGGCGATACGCTAGTATGGCGATGAGGAATACACGCTTCCAATGTGCGTTCACCCCGATGTCGCCAGACACGGATGTGACCATCATGATGCTGTAAACAGAACCTGGATTCATCCGAAAAAATTACGTTTTGCCATTCGTGCACCCAGGTTCGTCGTTGAGTACACCATTGCAGGCGCTCCTGTCTGTGATGCCGCGTCAAGGGTAACCGCAGCCATGGTCTCCGAGCTGATAGTCCGTGCTGCTGCAAACGTCTTCGAACTGTTCGTGGAGATGGTTATTGTCTTGCAAACGTCTCCATCTGTTGACTCAGGGATCGAGACGTGGCTGCACGATCCGTTACAGCCATGCGGACAAAATGCCTGTCATCTCGACTGCTAGTGATACGCGGCCGTTAGGATTTAGCACGGCGTTCCGTATTACCCTCCTGAACCTACCGGTTCCATATTCTGCTAACAGTCATTGGATCTCGACCAAGGCGAGCAACAATGTCGCGATACGCTAAACCGCAATCGAGATAGGCTGCAATCCGACGTTTATCAAAGTCGGAAACGTGATGATACGCATTTCTCCTCCTTACACGAGGAATCACAACAACGTTTAACCAGGCAATGCCGGTCAACTGCTGTTTGTGTATGAGAAATCGTTTTGAAAATTTTCTCATGTCAGCACGTTGCAGGTGTCGCCACCGGCGCCAACCTCGTGTGCATGCTCTGAAAATCTAATCATTTGCATGTTAAAGCATCTTCTTCCTGTTGGTTAAATTTCGCGTCTGTAGCACGTCATCGTCGTGGTGTTGCAATGTTGATGGCTAGTAGTCTAATTAAAATGACACGTGACGACGGTGTAACAAATAAACACAAAAAAATGGCAGAACGTGGAGCACAATTTAAAAACGGCGTTTTCAGTAACGAGAGCCACACAGGGTGAAGACACTGGAAAACACAGCAGTGATGTTAAATACACTGCGAGCCTCAAAACACGACAATATAATGGGATTATAACTGGAAGGGCCTGCCAGGGGTGGGAGGTCAGAGAGGAGGGAGAGGGGAAAGATAGAACGGTGGAAGGCAGAAAGGGGCGGTACGAGGGAAGACAGCTAGTTCACGGTGCCGTCTTAATAGCAAAAACTGGCTAGGAGACGCATGCACGTTGGCGGTCTAAATCCACGCCCTCCGCAAATACGAGGTTTGCCCAAAAAGTAATGCACCACATTTATTATTATCTTCAACTTTATTGAACGTAATGAGAATTACACACGAAAGAATGGTGTATTATCTACTCATCCCATTTTTCCATCCCGTTCTATGGCCTTCCTCAAGCGGGAAACCAGGGCATGTATTGCAGTTAAAACCTTCTGGGTAATTAGGCCGCGTCATATTTCCTCGAAAATAACCGACGTTTCTACCCTTTGCTGGGATCTTCCACAGGATCTTCCGGTGTCCACTACTGCTTGAACACTGCCAGAGACCAGTGTCGGATTCTCTTTTAAAGAGGAGTTTTCCCGAGTTCGAGCTGGAGAAGAGGTAGTATTGATTAAAATTCTTATGGCTACCGTTGGTGGGCCGTTGTCATAAGCTAATGCGCTAATTCAGGAGAAGGGGCTTTGTTGGCTAAACTCTTGTGGATGATATTGGTGCTTCTTCCTCAGAAAGATCCCAGCAGAGGGGTCGAAACGTCTATTATTTTAAAGGATATATGACGCAGCCAAATAACCAGAAGATTTTAACATCAGTGACAACGGCCACGGCAGCCTGCACACTTACATAAGTGCGTGTATGCCTTGTCGGTACCAAACTGTCCTGCAGCTACGCTATGTTTCGGAAGTGACGGAAAATTGGCACACTCACTCAGGAGAGTTAAAATAACACATACGCAACATTTCGCATTCGTAGCATTGTTTTTGGTTCAGAAAAAATATGCGGTGCATTGTTTTCTGGGTAACTGTCGTACTGTTTCAATTGTGGGGCGCGGGAGCATGCTTCAAGACGAAACTACATTTCCTCCCTCTGTCGGAATGCGCGCTCGTGGCGCTAAAAACAAACGTCAGATGTCGCCATACGTGTCGTTATGAATAAAATGTTTTCTCTCAGAAAAAAAATAAAGAATCACCACGTACCTTGCCTTTTCCAGTTGAAAGCCGCCGTCACGATTTATAAGATCTTGTGCTAGATGTATTTCCACAGATTCTTTAATTACTGAATCCCAGAAGGATCTCTTCGAGGCCAAGATTTTTGTGGCAGATTAATCCATAGAGTGTCCTGTGACAATACAATGCTCCGCAATGGCCGACTTACTAGGCTATATAAGGCGAGTTTGGCGCTCATGTTCCATGTACATTTTATCTACTGTACGTAACATTTGACCTATTTAAGCTTTGTCGCACTGGCAAGGAATTTTTTTTTTATTCCGGCCTTCTGCAGTTCCAGACCGTCCTTCACAGATGCCAGAAGAGCACTAATCTTCATCGGTGACCGGAAGATTACTTTAGCCTGATACTGCCTTAAGATCCTGCCTACTTTAGATCTACATCTACATCTACATTTATACTCCGCAAGCCACCCAACGGTGTGTGGCGGAGGGCACTTTACGTGCCACTGTCATTACCTCCCTTTCCTGTTCCAGTCGCGTATGGTTCGCGAGAAGAACGACTGTCTGAAAGCCTCCGTGCGAGGTCTAATCTCTCTAAATTTACATTCGTGATCTCCTCGGGAGGTATAAGTAGGGGGAAGGAATATATTCGATACCTCATCCAGAAACGCAACCTCTCGAAACCTGGACAGCAAACTACACCGCGATGCAGAGCGCCTCTCCTGCAGAGTCTGCCACTTGAGTTTGCTAAACATCTCCGTAACGCTATCACGATTACCAAATAACCCTGTGACGAAATGCGCCGATCTTCTTTGGATCTTCTCTATCTCCTCCGTCAACCCGATCTGGTACGGATCCCACACTGATGAGCAATACTCAAGTATAGGTCGAACGAGTGTTTTGTAAGCCACCTCCTTTGTTGATGGACTACATTTTCTAAGGACTCTCCCAATGAATCTCAACCTGGTACCCGCCTTACCAACAATTAATTTTATATGATCATTCCACTTCAAATCGTTCCGCACGCATACTCCCAGATATTTTACATAAGTAACTGCTACCAGTGTTTGTTCCGCTATCATATAATCATACAATAAAGGATCCTTCTTTCTATGTATCCGCAATACATTACATTTGTCTATGTTAAGGGTCAGTTGCCACTCCCTACACCAAGTGCCTATCCGCTGCAGATCTTCCTGCATTTCGCTACAATTTTCTAATGCTGCAACTTCTCTGTATACTACAGCATCATCCGCGAAAAGCCGCATGGAACTTCCGACACTATCTAGTAGGTCATGATGAAAGGTTGCCGACGCGTGGAAGCAACGCCCTGGACTTCAACTGCTCCTTATCTTCTTCATGTGAGTGGACACGTTTCTTCAACCTTAGGGCTGTACTAATCTGCTGTGGAGATTAACCATTATCTTTGAACACCGACTGTAGATGTTCTATCTTCTTTGAAGGCTATCTCTATCAGAAATAACGTGTGCCGCGTGCACGAACGTTTTGAGGACGCCGGTAGTTTGTGAAGGGTGATGACAGCTCGACACTTGCTGACAGAAGCCCGTAAGTTTGGGCTTACAATAGACGGAATGCGCTAGTGACTCATCCACTTTCATACTAACCAAGACGTCCAAAAACCGTAAGAAATTAGATGTTCTTGTGGATTGAATTCAGATATTGCAAGAAACGTGACTTCTTCTTCACCATGGGGCCACACTAATAAAGTATCATCTACATATTGTCTGAAGGCTCTCGGTTTAAGTTCTGCCGAATCAAATGCCCTTTCTTCAAAGTCTTCCACAAAAACAGTTTGCTACCACAGGGAAGGGAGGACTGCCAATGGCAACACCATCAGTTTGATCAAAATATTCATGACTAAATAAAAATTAGGTTGAGGAAAGGACATGATGAAAACGTGTTGTTATATCGGCCGTGAACTTATTGCTGATGAGTGACAAAGAGTCCATAAGAGGAATTTTACGGAAAAGTAAAATGACATCGAAGCTCACTAATAAGTCAGTTTCGTTGAGTCGAAGTGGCTTCCGTCTGTTGATAATGTAAGCAGAGTTGCGAAAATGATGTGCGCAATTCCCCAGGAAAGGTCTTAGTAGAGAGGCGAGATAGCCAAATAATACATGGGAGCGTCGATATTACAGACGATCGTCCATAACGAGTCTTCGGAAGATCATATAACCTGGATGGCACAGAGCTATGGTATTCAGCTGTGAAACAACATATACCGTAAAAAAAAACTGTTCCAAACTTGTCACTGAAATAAAAGAAACAAACATTCCAGATTGTGCCCATTTTACGAGTATATCACCGGACATCACAAACCAATATTCCAAACTCGCTGTTAAAGAAACCATTGCAATAATAAACAACAACTTACTAAAGCACAAAAAGTATTCAGAAGTTGAAATTATTGAATTTATAGAGTTACTAGAAATAAACCTCAACTACAACTATTTTGCATTCAGTGATAACATTTATCAGCAACCAAATGGGTTAGCCATCAGCCAGGAACAAAGCTTAAAAAACATAGTATACTACAAAAGATGCATAGACGATACCTTAATCTTACCCAAATGTGACATCAAAGCTGCCAATAACATAATATATTTATTTAATACTGTACATAAGAAAATAAATTTCACAGCGGAATACGAAAAAATAGCATTAATATTCTTGAGGGTGATATGCATGTATGAGATATTCTGTATAATGGAGGAGCACAGTACCTGTAAGTCGTCAAATAAAAAATCATTTTAACATTAAAACTTAGAAACCATAAAAGATTCATTTTGTCCTATTTCCTGAATGCAGTCTAACCGTAAAAATGCGCAAGAGAGGCAGAAAATAACATGGGCAAACATCACCAAACATATTTATGTAAACAGATACACAAATGGACTTGAAAATGAGAATAAATTCTCTAAATGCGATGTGCTAAGAATCAAACAATATGTAAATGGTACATTTATCATTACACAAATGATAAATGACACAGCTGCAAACTTTTCTGAAACATCTAATATGACGAATGAAATTTAGTACTTGCGATGCTGAGGCGTGCAGGGGCAGTGGTGGCTGCCGGTGTCATGGAGCTGCCCCAAGGGTTGCCGATGTACAAGGCGAGAGCCTCCGACATGGCAAGAGAGGAACGAACATGGACTAAATGTGGTAACAACCGCAGTGTCATACATGACATTTATCCTGCGCTCGTGCCATCGAGGTATAATGAGGGCAGCTGTCGTGGCGTCACAAACTTGCCGACATTCGCCATGTCTGTGCCCCCAAACATTTACATCTGATGCATTGTTCGCGAAAATGCTTTGATGAAAACCGTCAGCTTGTGTGTAATTATAATCTGAGTATTGCCTAAAGAGTAAATGAATCAAACTTCATTCGTGAACGGATTCCTTCAAGCGATACTTTCTTTCATATAACTAAATTTTTGTTGGACTTTTTAGTTTTACTGCAGTGGTTTTATTTCTGTAATTTGACATTAAATTTCCCGTAAACCCAACTCGAAAAGCTTTTGGGTGAACGCTGTGAGAATAGAAGAATGGGAAGCGACCATACGTAGTAAAATATGTTCTCAGCAGTTTCGACTACAGAACATAGAGCGAAAATCAGTTTCGTCAGTCCGTGTGAAGGAAAATGCCTTTTCACATCACATACTTTTCTTCTTGGTTACTCGAAACGTATGACAGAGAATGTTACATCAATGAATCCAAATGCGCCGTATTACTGGATCAAAATGCATTTAAAACCATAAAAACGTCTAAAAATAGCTTCCTCTCACTTTTATTCACGAAAGTACTCTAATATTTACTGTTGAAAACAGTAGTAGGGCTTATGCGAGAGAAATTAGGAACAAGAAGCAATCTTAAAAACCAATATGCTAATGTTTTTCGGCCCTTAATGGCGTCACCGCCTTCAAAGGAAGGTACAGCATAAGTCTGCATTATCATCTCGAATTATTATACCTCCATGACTTGTGCCTCACTCTTGACGAATAACATCGTTTTCAGCGTTGTTTACATGATAGTTCAAGTCTGATGAAGGCCTTGTAAGCCAAAAAGTGGTTAAGGAAATAAATAATTTCCGTATAACACACACGATACTGTGCTTCCCATTTATAATTATGTTGTTCTACCAACGTTGATAATCAGTTAAAGACTGATTATGGTCTTGTAATCTCAAAAATGATTTCTTAAAATTTCTACTGTAGAGCATAAACTATACTGTTCTTTTCATTTACGAAAAGCTTCGACCCTAAGATGTTTCTTGATTTCCAACTGAATAATTTAGTAGTGACTACACATTTATTTCTTTCTGCGTGTCATTTCGTGCGGTGTCTGGGTCCTCCCAGCAGAATTGTTAGAGCGCCGGTAGACACTTTCAAAATACTTCCTGTAGGGCAGTGCTTTCACACATGTGTAGAGCTCCATCAATCTGAACTACCACCACGGTCTGACAGGTTCCCAGGTTATGTTCCGCGTAAACGTCATTGGAGCTGTTGTGAATAGAATTTTTGTTACCACTTAACATTACGAGACTTGTTCCCACGACAGCCAAAATATATCAAATGGACCGAAATATTGCCCGTCATTGCTACAATAAGGCTATGTGTAACCGGATATTGTCTTCCACTTCAGCTCATTGCTCATATATAATCAAAATGAAGCGGCTAACGTCTTATGTACGATTGCTCACACCTTGTGACTATTTTTTCCCTACGTTTGTTCCTCTTGATCTGCTGTGCTCTGTTAATACGTGACAAACTCGTGCAGGATGTGACTCTACACCGTCCGCAGTGGTCTTGGACAAGGAGAAGTTGTGCTGCTCTTTAATCTGTATTGTCCTTAGATTTTAATTGGAGGTGATGGGGATCAAACTGCATAATAAAAGATGTTATCTCTTCCGACCCCTTGCCCTTCATTATTATTACTTATTCGATGGAGCCCATTAAGATCACGTGAAGCCTTGATGTATTTTTTCATGCCAAAGAAATTTTTTTTTCCTCTCGAGTAATCCCATTTTTTCACTCTATTTAGGAGAGAAACCTGTATTGAAAACTTTCTGTTGTTAGAAGGTCTTCTTTGGCTGTTGTAAATCAGGACATTGCAATTTTGGATGTTGTGCCAAAAAAGTCAAATATCACGATTTTGTGTGAGGTTACGAACAAAATCCTTCTTTTCTTTTACGGATCGTATTCAACACTCGTGTAGATATCTTTCTTCGATTTTTTGTGAATGCAGCATTTGTAACTGGACCTCGGTATCTATCTACTGATTTTGCGCCGTTTATTCTCCACTCTCCGAGGATTTCTTTGTCACCTCTCACATATAGGATTTGGGCAGCATATGTAACTATTGGTTTAGGTGCTGCTGTATAACGACGCATAAAGATATTTAGGAAAAGCCATTTCTTTTTGGCGATGGCGCGTGGTCTTTCGTAGCCGATTCCAAGTTTTGGACACTAGCTCTCGAAATGCTTTCTCGTGCAAATTGTTTTTCATTCTGTATTATTTCATCGTGATACTTGGTAAATCATATTTCGTGTTCATCAATATGTCTGGTTTTTCGCGTGAAGACCGTCAGCGATTTTATTGAGCAGGTCGATTCGTATCCTCGTGATTTTATATCAGGGTACGGTATGGTGATATCTTAGGCAGCGGTTAGACAGCGTACCGTGAGATCTGTAAAATCAGTTCCATTTTCTTCGGGGTGTAGTCGCTTGCCGGTGGTTTCGATCACCACGTTTGGATGAACCACCAAGAACAGAATTGAAAGGCAGCGGAGAAATGCGAGAGACGTCATAGAAATTTCACCCTGTGGTTGCATGTCTTTCTGGGTAGCTGTATTTGTAGTTTGTTAGTTTACAATCAACCACAAATTCGCCGGCCGGCGTGGCCGAGCGTTTCTGGGCGTTACAGTCTGGCACCGCGCGACCGCTACGGTGGCAGGTTCGAATCCTGCCTCGGGCATGGATGTGTGTGTGATGTCCTTAGGTTGGTTAGGTTTAAGTAGTTCTAAGTTGTAGAAGACTGATGACCACAGCAGTTAAGTCCCATAGTGCTCAGAGCCATTTTAACCACAAATTCACCAATGATGTTCTGTAAGACCACGCCGTCTATATCGGTGGAGCTATCGTACGCAGTCTTAAAGTCCATTGAGAGTGACTCATAATGTTTGACCTGGAATGTCTGATGATGGTGGAGGACATGTTTGACTGTCGACAGACTTTTCATGAATCTCCCCTCATATTTAATTATTAGATAATTCATTAATTTAACAAAGCAGTGCTAGGGCCGTTTGACCATCTCTTACATCTAACCAGTAATTCTACATATTTTACATTAAATATATTTCGGTAAGCATGATGTACTACAAGAGGAGCTCAACAAGTAATGCAACACGTTACTTATTGGCTTTATTCGAGATTTCTATTCACCATATTGTTCTCAATTGTTTTGGGTACAAAAGCCTATTTTTCAATGCAGTCTACGTTCAGTACGCCACGTTACCGGGAGGGACTGTACGCCCACTTGGCACCACTCTACTGGTGGACGTAGGAGCCAATGTCTCGGTGCATCAGTAACCTCCCCACCATCCACATCCCGCTTCCCGCAGAGTGCATCCTCCATTGGGCCTAACAGATGACAGTCGGAAGATGCGAGATGTGGGGTTGCAGGGTGGATGAGAAAGAAAAGTCCAGTGAAGTTTTGTGAGCTCCTCCCGGGTGTAAAAGACTTGTTTGAAGCCTTGCCTTATTATGGGGAAAGAGAAGTTCGTTTGCATTTTCGTGGCGACTAGCACGTAGAAGTCATTAGTTTAATTTCACAGCCGTGTGTGGCCGTCCAGCACGCGGGTGATCATATAGGTCGAAAGGTGGACACACTGAGTCACAGCGCCAGAGACTGCGCCACAGATTACAATTCCACCACATCCACTGGTGCAGTAGTAGTTCAGAGGATGTCGAGGGCAGTTGTTGTTCTGTTGGGCGAGAGAGTAGACGCTGTTCGATTGGTGTAATGTATAGATGGAAGAAGTTGCAATTGTCAGAATATATATGAGATAGGAGATGGGCTTTTGATTTATGATGCTGGTGTAATGGAATATTTTCGTCAATATATAATGAGGTGGGGTATTACAGTTTTCTTTAATGACAGTCCCTCTTGCTCACAGGTACAGTCAACAAGGCATCTCGCTCGTGTTTATGTATTAGACTTGTAGTTCTGGTTTCTATATGCAATTATAGTTTTTCTGGCTCTTCAATTAGTTCATTGCAAATGGTGTTTAAAATATTTTGTCGTATTGAGAAAGAACCGACCCAGATACATCTACGTTGACTCACACTACCACACACAGAACAGTTACACTTATGCTTTGTTGTTTCGTAGCTTTTAAAGTTGCAGGGGACTAAATTAATCAATGGTGTTAATCGAAATTCCTTGTCATTCTTTATTTTTATTTTATGCAGTCAGATTTCGTGCTAATACTAGTCAGGACCAACCGGTTACGAGACTTCGTAACCGGTCACACAGTTACTAAAATTATTGCATTTATTCATTAACATTGGTCCTTTCTTTTTAATTAAGCCCCCATGCACGTGGCGACAGTCTCTTCCTATTAATTAAGCACCCATGCAATGTAGTTCTCCGATTCGGACGCACCTCCGTTACAGATACCATTTTGAAGGCTACCTATGCGGAACTTCATGAAACTATAGGAGCCGGAGAGGCAATATTCATCAATGACCCACAACAAATTCCCCATTTTTGAAACCGAATTCAGACGAGAAAAAAATGTGTTGCTTTATTTATTGGAAGAACCTAGTAAATTTAGAAATTAAAAATCAAGCGAAGGTACAGATAAAAAAGAAGACACACACAGCTTACATTCAGACACACGGAGCGAGCTGGCGTAGTGATTAGTACACGGGACTCGCATTGCAGAGGCCTACGCTTCATATCGCCAGATTCAGGCTTTCCACGATTCCTGTAAATCACCTAAGGCAATAGTGGGATGGTTCCTTTGAAATGGCACGGCCAATTTTCTTCCCCATTCTTCCCTAACCCGAGCTTCTGCTCCGTCTCTAATGAGCTCGTCGCGAAGGAATGTTAAACTCTGCCCCTTACTTGCTCCCTGTATTCGTTCTTGGTGGGTACAGTAATAATTAGACATTATAGTAAAGTGAGTTTTTAATTATGAATACTGGTAGTGTGGTGTCACCGCCAGACACCACACTTGCTAGGTGGTAGCTTTAAATCGGCCGCGGTCCATTAGTACATGTCGGACCCGCGTGTCGCCACTGTCAGTAATTGCAGACCGAGCGCCACCACACGGCAGGTCTACTGAGACTTACTAGAACTCGCCCCATTTGTACGACGACTTTGCTAGCGACTACACTGACGAAGCCTTTCTCTCATTAACCGAGAGATAGTTAGAATAGCCTTCAGCTAAGTCCATGGCTACGACCTAGCAAGGCGCCATTAACCATTTCTAGAGAGAGTCTCACTTGTATCATCCAGAATGCTGTATACAAATGATGGATTAAAGTTAAGTATTCCAGCAGCTACGTACTTTTCCATATAGCATTCATTACGTATCCTGTTTCAGACCTAACGCCAGCCGGCGTGTGTAAACGCGTGCCTTTTGGTTACCCGTCACTGTGGACTGGCTGTCTTGTCAGTCCACAACAGGTAGCAATGGGCAGAGAAAAGGCTAGAGGGAGGGACGGGGGGACAAGAGGAACCTAGTAGTACACTGTTAATCAATAGAAGGGAAAAGAACGTGGCGTTACTCGATCAGATATTCAGAAACATTGGGGGGAAGCGTTATGTGGGTGACAGAAGGAAGTGCTTCAAATTTTCTTAAAATCAGGGGATCTTCGAATCGTGCGCAGAGTGCGAGGCACCTTCTTCCAAACGCAGATAGCAGTGACAGAGAAGGAATTTGCAAATACTTTTGTTTTGTGCATTGACACAGTTACGATACTAGATAAGAGGGGTTTTGTGTTTCGATTACGATTGCATAAAAGTTACAGTACGCTTGTTCGCCCACTGCTTGAATACTGTTCAGCAGTGTGGGATCCATACCAGATAGGGTTGATAGGAGATATAGAGAAGATCCAACGGAGAGCAGCGCGCTTCGTTACAGGATCATTTAGTGATTGCGAAAGCGTTACGGAGATGATAGATAAACTTCAGTGGAAGACTGCAGGAGAGACGCTCAGTAGCTCGGTACGGGCTTTTGTTAAAGTTTCGAGAACATACCTTCACCGAAGAGTCAAGCAGTATATTGCTCTCTCCTACGTATATCTCGCGAAGAGACCATGAGGATAAAATCAGAGAGATTAGAGCCCACACAGAAGCATACCGACAATCCTTCTTTCCACGAACAATTCGAGACTGGAATAGAAGGGAGAACCGATAGAGGTACTCAGGGTACCCTCCGCCACACACCGTCAGGTGGCTTGCGGAGTATGGATGTAGATGTAGACGTAATGGGGCGGTTACTCAGTGAGGAGTCGGTGAAGTGGACATAGCTTGGAGTAATCACGTGCCGCAGTCATCTTAAATGGTCGTATGAAGAAGCACTGGCATGGTGTTTTCGGTGATGTTGCAGATAAAATGCACACAAGCATTTATGTCAGTTATAACCGTCTTGTATTTTCACTACTCATCCCATGTAGAATTACATAAAAACAGTGAAGATTCTGTGAAACGAGGGCTTGTACGAGTTTCCCAGTCTGTATAAATACGTTCCGAAAAGTTTTGAGGCCTTCCGGTACATTGCGACAGTATTTTCTCCCCAGTTGAGATGCTCAAACAAAAAAAAAAAAAAAACAAAAAAATGGCTCTGAGCACCATGGGACTTACCTTCTGAGGTCAGCAGTCCCCTAGAACTTAGAACTACTTAAACCTAACTAACCTAAGGACATCAAACACATACATGCCCGAGGCAGGATTCGAACCTGGGACCGTAGCAGTCGCGCGGTTCCAGATTGTACCGCCTATAACCGCTCGGCCACTCCGGGCGGCTGCTCAACCAAAATGAAGCTCATGTTCTTTAATGTTTCCTGGTATTGTACTGGAATACGATCGAGCTAAATTGGAGGTAACTCTTCGCAGAACTCTGATCTTATCTTCCGGCACATTGCAATAGTATTTTCTGCCCACTTGAGATGCTCAACCAAAATTAAGCTTATGTTCTTTAATGTTTCCTGGTACTGTACTGGAATGGCGTCGAGCTGAATCGGAGGTAACTGTTCGCAGAACTCTGATCTTATTAACATCCGATGGGATACTAAGATTACCCGTAGCATCTTTGCGCTTAGTTTAAGCTCCAAGTTTTTAGGCCGTATTACCACTGAAGACAGATAACTACTCGTCTGGTCGGTCGCAATATTTATATCTTTAGGTCCGGCATAGAGATTTACCACCGGTAAATCTGGTGGTCTTCGGCATAGAGATGATGTTAATAGAAGAACAGATGCGACTAAATATCATTGACATACAATAAAAGCAATAGTGGGTCTAAGACTAACCCCTATGGCACTCCCTGAGATACAATCCTGCGGAACGATTTTTCATTCCCACAGATAATAAATTCGTCTGGCTTTCAAGTACCGTCCACACCACTTCAGCGCGCTATCTGAAAAATTTAACTGTCACATTGTTTGGGGCACAGCTTGAACCTATAACCGTTGCCCATATGCAGTTGATAAAATTTGGTATGTCATCCTGTGCAGGGAGATACTTCTGTAATTGCTGACGTTTTCCAAGCACCCTATTTTGTGTAATGGATGGAGCAGGACCTTTTGACAGTCTTCTGGTAGCGTTTCCACATACATAACTGATTTTACATCAGTAAAGCATTTTGAAGAGGACAATGTCTTCATCATCTGACCGTCTTGCTGGTGCATTTTCAGTTCCAGTCATTCTGATATCTGCAGTAAGGTAGGAAGTCTATGAAAAAGAGGATATTCCAGAAGGCGTTATTCCCCAATTATTGACTCTCTAACAAGCTACTCAATTATACTTCTTCGATTTCCTTGCTGATCAGTCAGTAAAAAACTGACACGTGCTGTTGACCTGATTACTTTCATTGAAGACAGCGAATAGATAACTTTATTTGCGAGAAGCTAATGCCTATGTGTCTCTTCTGAAAAATAAATAATAAAATAATAATACTAACAACTCGGCAACTCTTGACAAAACTCCACATCGGACTGAGTAATTCCAACAGAGACCACTGATCAAAGATCAGAGTAACTTCGCCACCAACATCGTTCTATGAATTTTGCAGTGTTGGTGTGGGGAAGACTTCGCATAAAGCAAAACGCCGACTCCTCCGTATATTGTCGTTTACAACAAGTCTACCACCTGTATCTTGAATAGATCATGACGTATCAGGAGGGCGCACGACACCCCGTATAGCGGCGTGCTGCAGATGGCCCGTCAGCAACTCGCATCACTGTGCGCTCACCCATAGCGATCCGTTTCCCATTAATCAGAGATGACGGTATGAGAACCGGCGTCTGCCCTCCCTCACAACAATACTGTCACGTCCGTTGCCGGGCAGCTGACGTGTATCCTGATTAATGTTCTCTCCACGCCCGGTCTTACTATTGACAGTGCGTGTCTGCTCGCTTTAACCAGAGGTACCAGACTGATAGTGAGGGTTCACTCCCAGTGTCTTCTGTTCTGTAACACCTAAGAGAAGGACCACAGCTAACAGTAAGCTTAAATGTCAGCTTTACGCTTTCTTTAACAACACTCCCTTTGTTCGGATCACCTTCTATCGTATTTTCTCTTGTCCTCTCCTACTCTGCGTTTCGTCGTGTGTTTTATCTTGGAAGTATTTCCACTTTTTTCCTTCTTTTTCCTTTCTACTTACGATAATTTTCTCCAGATCTCATCGTACTTTCCTTTCTTAATTTTTCGCTACAATGAACAATTCTCGATATCAGCCCTGGTAGGTCTTACATCTACATCTACATCTACATACATACTCCGCAAGCCACCTGACGGTGTGTGGCGGAGGGTACCCTGAGTACCTCTATCGGTTCTCCCTTTTATTCCAGTCTCATATTGTTCGTGGAAAGAACGATTGTCGGTATGCTTTTGTGTGGGCTCTAATCTCTCTGATTTTATTCTCAAAGTCTCTTCGCGAGACATACGCAGGAGGGAGCAATATACTGCTTGACTCTTCGGTGAAGGTATGTTCTCGAAACTTTAACAAAAGCCCGTACCGAGCTACTGGGCGTCTCTCCTGCAGTCTTCCACTGGAGTTTATCTATCATCTCCGTAACGCTTTCGCGATTACTAAATGATCTTGTAACGAAGCGCGCTGCTCGCCATTGGATCTTCTCTATCTCTTCTATCAACCCTATCTGGTACTGATCCCACACTGCTGAGCAGTATTCAAGCAGTGGGCGAACAAGCGCACTGTAACCTACTTCCTTTGTTTTCGGATTGCATTTCCTTAGGATTCTTCCAATGAATCTCAGTCTGGCCTCTGCTTTACCGACGATCAACTTTATATGATCATTCCATTTTAAATCACTCCTAATGTGTACTCCCAGATAATTTATGGAATTAACTGCTTCCGGTTGCTGACCGGCTATATTATAGCTAAATAATAAAGGATCCTTCATTCTATGTATTCGCAGCACATTACACTTGTCTACATTGAGATTCAATTGCCATTCCCTGCACCATGCGTCAATTCGCTGCAGATCCTCGTGCATTTCAGTACAATTTTCCATTGTTACAACCTCTCGATATACCACAGCATCATCCTCAAAAAGCCTCAGTGAACGTCCGATTTTATCCACAAGGTCATTTATGTATCTTGTGAATAGCAACGGTCCTACGACACTCCCCTGCGGCACACCTAAAATCTTACTTCGGAAGACTTCTCTCCATTGAGAATGACATGCTGCGTTCTGTTATCTAGGAACTCTTCAATCCAATCACACAATTGGTCTGATAGTCCATATGCTCTTACTTTATTCATTAAACGACTGTGGGGAACTGTATCGAACGCCTTGCGGAAGTCAAGAAACACGGCATCTACCTGTGAACCCGTGTCTATAGCCCTCTGAGTCTCGTGGACGAATAGCGCGAGCTGGGTTTCACACAACCGTCTTTTTCGAAACCCATGCTGATTCCTACAGAGTAGATTTCTATTCTCCAGAAAAGTCATTACACTCGAACGTAGTACGTGTTCCAAAATTCTACAACTGATCGACTTTGGAGATATAGGTCTATAGTTCTGCACATCTGTTCGACGTCCCTTCTTGAAAACTGGGAAGACCTGTGCCCTTTTCCAATCCTTTGGAACGCTACGCTCATCTAGAGACCAACGGTACACTGCTTGTAAAAGCCTATACATATTTATAGTGTATACTTAATACCATTTTCATTTACTTTTTACGTCTTTGTACCCTTATATGTCACTTCGGTAGTTAATATTTTGTCGTTGTGTTGACTATTATTTGCGTCAGAACCTATCTTTCAATTCTCATGATTTCTTCATTTCCTTTTATCGGTTTCAAGACTAGTGCTCCTGTTGTCTGTGTGCATTCTGGTAGTATCACTGTTTTATAGTTATGAACATTTCCAGTGGAGTTCAATATTTGTTGAAAACGGTTTTGTGTCATCTTGTCTACTCGTAAATCTTCCAATTTTTTCAAAATTAAGGTGCCTCTTTACAATTTCTAAGACGTTTCAGAACTTGTATCTTTTTCAGCCGTTCCTCTCAATATACCTTAAAATTATTTATGAATCTTGCAGAGGACGTATCTGCCAACGGCCTTGCCGCAGTGGTAACACCGCTTCCCGTCAGATCACCGAAGTTAAGCGCTGTCGGGCTGGGCTAGCAATCAGCTGGGTGACCATCCTGCCTGCCGAGCGCTGTAGGCAAGCGGGGTACACTTAGTCCTTGTGAGGCAAACTGAGGAGCTAGTTGATTGAGACGTAGCGGCTGCGGTCTCGGAAACTGACATACGGCCGGGAGAGTGGTGTGCTGACCACATGCCACTCCATATCCGCATCCATCTGTGGATGACACGGCGGCCGGTCGGTAACTTTGGGCCTTAATGGCCTGATCGGGAGGAGGTTATTTTTTTTTCTTTAAAGTACGTATCTATAAAAAGCTGCTGCAGAGTGAAAATTCATCTCAGTATTCATTACAGCTGCGTATGTCAGGCATAAAACATGTGTATTGGATGTTTCACAACAGTGTACATTCCTCTGAGAGTGAAAGATTCATTCAAGAATTGTGATTTTTCAAATTCCATCTCAGTATTTAATTACAGCTACATATGTGAGGCATAAAACAAGTCTATTTTACACAAGAATTGGGATTTCGTTGCAAACTTTCATGCCTCTCTTCAAATATTTATTTTCAGAAGTGACATAAATTACATGTTCCGCTTTGTTTTCCATAATACAGCCATAAATGAGCTAACAGGATATCGCCAAGAACAGCTGGGAACAGGTTCAGGGAAGATAGGTCGAGTTCTCGAGTTGCTTCTCGTCGTTTACTGCTGACATCATACTGCATACGCAAGTAACATGCACGCTGGAGAACCAGAGTTAACTGAGGCACTGAGTGACATTCTGTAAAGTCGCGCTTCCGTTTGTGGCGGTCATATCGACGCCAACGTTTCCGTAGACAACCTGGTGGATGTCATAGGAAGCAGTGCCTCTCAACACCTGTGCATCTACAGCTCCCAGAATCCTTATGTGTGGAACTATTGAGTATCACAACTGGAGTGATTTTTTTTATTAAGAACCCAGAATCACCAGAGTATTTGTTTATTCTAATCTTCTGTTAATCCAGCTGCCCCTTCCCCCTTCTCTGTACATCTCCTCCTTCCCCCATTCTCTGTCCAACTCCATCATCCTCTCTCTCTGACCATCCTCAACATCCCCACTTTCTGTACATCTCCTCCTCCCCTCTCTCTGTCCATCTTCTCCTCCCCTTTGTCTTATGGCTCTGCTTCTCCCTCTTCTGTCAGTCTGCTCCTTCCCCCTCTGTTCCTCCTTGCCCATCTAATTGCATGTCTTACTTCCGTCTCTCTCTGTCCATCTCTTCCTCCTCTCTCTGTCCACCTCCTCCTGTCCGTCCAACTGTTCCTCTCCCCTCTCCCTGCCCACCTCCACATGTTTCTTTTTTCTGTTCATCTCCCGCTCTCCTCCATTTTCTCGTCTCCCTCTCACTGTTCGTCCTATACTCCCCACCCCTCTCTCTGCCTATCTCCTTCTCCTCCTATCTCTCTTCATATCCTCTTTCTTTCTCTGTCAATCTCCGCCTGTCCCTTCTCCCTGTTCATTTCCCCTTTCCCCTCTTTCCATCTCCTCCCCCCCACTCCATCCTGTACCCACGTCCGCCTTATCATTCATTGTCTATCCATCTTCATCTCTCTCGTTCTCGCTACACATTATCACGCTCACTCTAACAAGGGGTCCGTGATTTTTGGTGCCCAGTATTTCAAAACCGATTGTAATTAAAATGAATAGCAAATTTATTTGAAATTGTTCCAGGGGCTCAGGATAAGGGTTTTACCTTTGGCTTTCCCTCCATACGAACAAGTCACATACATTTCACATACATTTCACACATATTTAACATTTTTTGTACACATATTTCAGCTAGGGACCTTCGCCCTGCAGTCTCGTTTGCGCGTAGCTCAATGTTTATGACGTCGTATCTCTCGACCTACTGCCGTACAATGATTTATTTTTGTAGATGGATTTAGCGACATATGCGGATATAGTCTGTGAAATATGGTGCGAATAGAGTTAGTATTAAAGAAGTATTCACTTAAATGTCTTGTATGATGCGGCAGTTTTGCACGCATATCATTAATTATGACGTCATATCTTCTTGACTATGTGTCGCACAATGATATAATTTTTTCTGGTACATTCACTGGTATATCTGAGTACCGCCTGCAAAGTATGCCGAGAATATAGCTAGAAGTAAGAAAGTAATAAATTAGAACGCCATACTTCATGTGGAAGTTTCGCTGCATGAACAGCGAACGTTAAGCATGCGACAAACTTTTTACTTTGGCATTTTGCGGGGCTCGCCAGTGAGAAGAAGTTCGTAAAGGTTTGAAATTATGTGTGAAGTTTGTTGCAAGTCTACAAGTGCGTTTATTCTCAAATACTGGATGACTTAAGTATGGTGGTCCACGTATCATGAACTAAAATGCTTTTTCACCACGAACACCACCCATTTTATAGATAGATGATACTTACTCTGACAGCGATGATTTCACACAGTAAATGATATGTGTACCAAGCTTGGCTGAAATCGGTCCAGTAGTTTAGGGAGAGATGTGCATACACACATACATACATTCATGTATATGTAGATCCATTTTAATAATATGTGTATCCACACATATAATTGGATGTTTACTTTGTATGTTTAATTTGCTGCGTCGGTTGTATGTTTCTGAATGATGACGTTTATCAAAGTGAAATCCAAGATATTTGGCGCAGCTAGTCCAAGGAGCGCCCTCAGTGAGTAGAAGCACTGGAGTATGTAAATCTTGTATGTTATAGGTCGAATGTCATGGTACATAATGTTTTGTAATATTGAAAACTGTAATGTTGTAATTATAATATTGTAAATTTTAAATGATATTCTGGTCTTTTATAATAATGGTATTTACTGTCCAATACTTACGAATAACATTAATTACAATTTACTTATGACCCAGTCACTGAACTGTAAAACTTGTATCCATGCTATACACTCATCTTCATCTAGTCGTGCTGTTGGGTTTTTATTGCCTCTATTCTAAATGTTTATTTTGATGTTGTTCTTATCATACGAAATGTTGTGTGGTTGAGTGCAACAATCCTCGGACTGGAGCCTTAAGAAATAAATAAATATAAATTGGAGTGATTTGGTAACTGTTGGCAGGATACCCATTGTTTGCTAGTATCTGATAATAAAGGTATACCCTGTTCTCATGCATTTCCTGACGAGGGTTCCGTGGTGTATTCCAGGAGGATAACAAAAGCAGTTCACCCCACAAAGGCCTTAAGGAGTGAACGAATCTTTGCCTGTGCGGTCGCTTGATTTGTCCATCATTGAGTATGTCTGGGATACTATGGAAAGACGTATCTCTACTAACTGTTAATATCATTAAAATTCCTGGTCAAACCATCAGCTGCCATTTATTTTGCACGATTCGCTATTAGTTTCGTTCAATTACCATCATCAAGCTTAGCTGCCATAAACAGCAATAAAGTCATACCATAAATATAACGAAAGTAATTTGCTCTTTGAAGCACACAAAATCTTTTTTTGTCATCAGCCTTCTGACTGGTTTGATGAAGCCCGCCACGAGTTTCTCTCTTGTGACAGGCTCTTCAACACATAGTAGTACTTGCAACATGCGTCCTCAATTGTTTGCTGCATGTATTCCAGTCTCTGTCTTCCTCTGCACGTTTTGCCCTCTGCAGCTCCCCCTGTTACCAAGGAAGTCATTCCCTGACGTTTTAACAGATGTTCTATCATCCTGTCCCTTCTCCTTGTTAGTGTTTTCCACATGTTCCGTTCCTCTCCGATTCTGCGCAGAACCTCCTCGTTCTGCACCTGATCAGTCCACCCAATTTTCGACATTCGCCTGTAGTGCACCACATCTCAGTTGCTTCGATTCTCTTTGTTCCGGTTTTCCCACAGTCCATGTTTCACTAACACACAATGCTGTGCTCCAGGTGTACATTCTCAGAAATTTCTTCCTCAAATTAAGCCCTATCTTTGATACTAGTAGACTTCTCATGGCCAGGAATGCCTTTTAGATAGGGCTAGTCTGCTTTCCATGTCCTCCTTGCTCTGTCCGTCATTGGTTATTTTGCTGCCTAGGTAGCAGAATTCCTTAACTTTAACTACTTCAAAATCATCATTCCTCATATTAAGTTTCTCGCTGTTTTCTTTTCTACTACTTCTCATTCCTTTCGTCTTTGTTCATTCCCCTCATAACATCTTTTAATTCCTCTTCACTTTCACTCAGAATAGCAATGTCATCAACAAATCGCACATTAGTATCCTTTCACTTCCATTTTTAATTCCTCTCCTGAACCTTTCCTTCATTTCCATCATTGCTGCTTCGATTTACGGACTGAACAGTTGGCGGAGGAGGGGGTGGGGAGGAGGATGGGGGGGGGGGAGGAAGAACTACATCCCTGTCTTTTACCATTTTTAATCCGAGCGCTTCGTTCTTGATCGTCCACTCTTATCATTCCCTCTTGGCTCTTGTATATATTGTATATTACCCTTCTCTTTCTTCTTGCACCATTTTACATTGGCGAACGCGTTGTCCAGGTGACAAATCCTACTAACATGTCTTGAGACTTCTTTAGTCTTACATGCATTATCAACCGCAGCATCAGAATTGCCTCTCTGGTGCCTTTACCTTTTCTAACGCCAAACTAATCGACATCTAAGACATCCTCAATTTCTTTTTCATTCTTCTGTATATCATTCTTGCCAGCAACTTGGATGCGTGAGCTGTTAAGCTTATTGTGCGATAATTTTCGAAACTGTGTGGATGATATCGTTCCGATAGTCAGAAGGTATAACGCCAGACGCATACATTCTACACGCCAACGTGAACAGTCGTTTTTTGCCACTTCTCCCAATGATTTTATAACATCTGATGAAATGCTATCCATCCCTTCTGCCTTACTTGATCTTAAGTCCTCCAAAGCTCTCTTAAGTTGAGATGCTAATACCGGATCCCCTTTCTGTCTAAATCGACTCCTGTTTCTTCTTCTATCACATCAGACAAATCTTCCCCCTCATATAGGCCTTCCATGTCCTCTTTCCACATATCCACTCTCTCCTCTGCGTTTATCAGTGGAAATCCCGTTGCGCTCTTAATGTTACCATCCTTGCTTTTAATGTCACAGAAGGTTACTTTGACTTTTTACTATGTTGAGCCTGTCCTTCCGACAGTCATTTCTTTTTCGATTTCTTCGCATTTTTCATGCAGTCATTTCTTCTTACCTTTCATCCACTTTCTATTCGTTTCATTCCTCAGCAACTTGTATTTCTGTATTTTTGAATTTGCCTGGACTTTTTTGTACTTTCGTCTTTCATCGATCAACTGAAGTGTTTCTTGTGTTACCCATGGTTTCTTCACAGCTACCTTCTTTGTACCTATGCTTTTCTTTCCGACTTCTGTGATTACCCTTTTTAGATATCTCCATTGCTCTTCAACTGTACTGCCTACTGAGCTATTCCTTATTGCTTTATCTATAGCCTTAGAGAACTTCAAGCATGCCTAGTCAACCCTTAGTACCTCCGTATCCCATTTCTTTGTGTATTGATTCTTCCTGACTAATCTCTTGAACTTCAGCCTACTCTTCATCACTACTTCATTGTGATCTGAGTCTATATCAGCTCCTGGGTACGCCTTACAATCCAGTATCTGATTTCGGAATCTCTGTCTGACCATGATATAAATTAACTGAAATATTTCTGTACCACCTGATATTTTCCAAGTATACCTCCTCCTCTTGCGATTCTTGAACAGAGTATTCACTATTACTAGTTTACCTTTGGCCCTCCATAGTATCTAAAAAATTTCTCACAATAATAACTCTGTACTATAATTTTCATCAAGAAGCAAGTCCGCGTCGACTAACTGACAATGTGGAATTGCGTCTTGACGAAATTTATCGTACACAGTTGTTACTGTGAGAAAGCAAGTCCACATCGAATAGTTGTCGATGTGGACTTACTTCTTGAAGAAAATTAACGTACACAGTTATTATTGTGAGAAATTTTTTTCGTTTTATCATGGGCTTAAAAAAGCAAATTACTTTTGTTCAAATTTTGGAATAACTTTCCTGCCGTTGATTCATGCTAAGCTTGAAACGAAAAGCTTATTGTGAAACATAAATGACACCTGAAGGTCTCACTATAAATTTTATCAATCATTTGGCGGCTGAATATACGCAACTGCAAACATACATAACTTTATTAACTGATACAGCACATATTTCACATGCGGCAAGGAATTTCTCAAGGACACATTCAAAGGCTGTCTTCTTCCATGTCACAACGAATGCAACAGGGTATTCGTGCATTTGGTGGTCACATCGCATACTGATGTTGTTGATGGGAATCGATTCCGAATTGAATGAAAGCTACATTATTTAATGCCAGTTCAGTAGAAAACGTTCACCCGAGTTTGATAAATATCGGACCAGTGCTTCTGCTGTATTAGTTTCCATCACTGTCTGAGTATTTTAGCAGCACAGGTCCTGTTTTACAGAAAAAAAACTTCTTGATAGTTGTTTATCAGCTTCAGTGATCTCCATTAGTTACACTGTGGTGTTTAATAATACTAAACCCCATTAGAGATGGAGTACAAGTTCTGATAGGACAAGAGTTATAAAATGAACAGGGCATGCGTTTTGAAAGAAACTACCTTCGTATTCATCTAAATAGAGCTACTGAAATCATCCGGGTTGTCGGATGACATTCTGTTCCTCCAGAATGCGATTGAAATCTGATAAACACAGCGCTATCTGGCTCGGTTAGATAGCAGACTCCAACACTCCCCTTGTGTTAACCAGTACGTGCTCTGGCGTATGACCGTAACTGAAAAACGGTAGATGTGTAGGTTGTGGTTGGAGATGTGCAAATCAGTCGCATGTGGCAAAAGTTCTGTAGAGGACTCCTGCCCGGTATCATCTAAAACTGTCGCTCTCGTACCATATGATGCCATAGGGTTGAAGCCTCGTTGAGATGATGTAGCGCTGTTAAGTTAAAGATGTAGGGTAGTGAGGAGACACCGTGCAGTGAAGATCAAATCTTGTATTTTAAGGAATGCCATGTTTTATTACGGTCTGTATGTCTTGCCGCAGCACAGTGTCCAAACGAAATTATATGTGCACCCTTTTATTAGAGTCACATGTATCTCTTGCTGGCACATTAATCCAAAATGCCTGTCCTTTTCACCAACAGATTCCAAAACTGATTTGCGTACAAGTTTAAGATTACTATAACTTAATTTTCAATGCAAATTAATGTAATTAGTTTAGTTTTTTGTAACACCGTTTAAGGTTTCATTAATACAATTCAATTCATAAATACTACAAATGACGTGCATATGCATTCCACTAATTAACATGAGCTTTCGAGTTGTCTTTAAAAATTTCCTACTTCCAAGTGTCATATTTTACGAGTCTGTTACTCGTGGGCAGTGTGGCGTGTGGTGTAATTGCGCGTTTAAGCAATATTACAATAAAACTAGTTACTTATTGTTAATGAAAGATGAAGTTTTATTTAATCACTGCTTTTCCCTGCTAATGAACGTTATTTTGTTAAAGAAATCTCCACCTGGGAACGTCTAGCAATGTTGTCTGTCAAGCAGTATAAATGTCACTAAGATCATTCACAAAAATAATCATTTATAACCGACAAACAAGCTAAACGTATGATTGGTCATCTGAACTAAAAAATACTAACGATTTTTAGTAATTTAAAAGACTGTTGTTTAAAAGACTATTTGCTAATTGTAGATCGTTACCAAAAATAACGCTACTGTTATCTCGAGGTGGCAACACTTTTCTTTAAGCAAAATGAATAGTTTTGTCACACAATACCACACGTACACAGGAATAATGTATTTTCCTGTCGAAATATTTCATAAAAGTTGTTACGAAATTACCAGGTTTCACACATCAGCAGATAAGAGTTTGTATCAGTTAAGACGCTGCTTGCATTCATAGAAGTTCGATATGTTCACAGTGTAACTGGCATTCTTTAGGTCAGACTGGGTTCTGTAACATTATGAGTGTCCATCGACCGAATTTAACTCAATAAGTTCTCCAGAGAATGAAAGACTGAGTGGAATTGTAAAAGTCCAGTGATATGACGTGACCTGTTCTGGCGCAGAGCACCAAAGATTACTATTGCGATGCGATATTCTCAAAAGTGGTCAAATACTTTTTTAAGCCCGTCCGCTGTAAAACAAAATATGAGATACAATGGGAAAAAATGTGTGCTAAATCCCACACCACTTATGTTTTATCTGTCTGGGTGTGTAGACGCACGTTATTACAGTTCATTGTAATTTATAATTAAAAATATGTAATGTGAATAGTTTCGATGTGAAACGTCTCAATGTATCAAGAATTACGACATATAAAAAAATCAATGAATATTTGCCTGTTTCTGAGGAATTGTAATTATTAGCACAAAGGCTGGTTTATGTGGCATTGTCAGCCACGATAATGTGTGAAAAACTGTTCAAAGTAAAAAAAGTAATTTCTCATGTCTTATGTTCATAAATGTTTAATTGTCATTTTAGTACAAATGTTCATAAAAATCATCGACGTTTCCACAGGACGAAGGAACTTGAAAGAAGATGTCGTAATCAGCAAACTACTATTCGTCACTGAATGTTAATTCGCTGTACTTTACTTCCAAACGTAGGTCCCTTCGGTAATCTTGTTGAAATCCAGGCTCAGAAGCTATCCGGCGAAAATTTAATTACAGTCCCCGTTTTCCTTTCCAGAAAAGTGTATCAAAATTTAATTGATCGCTTCTTTCAAGTATCCGACACATCATCTCACGGAACAAGATGCACCTATGTCGAAATCCGGTGTACTCACACGAGGCTAAAAGACGACATCTTCTAAAACATCGGGTACCATAGTTAACAGAAAAATACTCTCTGCATTGCTCCCCATTCAAAATATTTATAATAACATACTGGCGCCCGAACAGGGACGCAACCGAAATTTTTGCTTGCGAACTTGTTCTGAAACCCCACATATATAATCTAATCTAATACTGGCTAGGGAAAACTTTCTAAGTTCTGTGGCATTAATTTGGTCTTTTTATTTCATGCACAACATCAAGCCCAATGTCAATACTGTACTGAGTCCTAAAAGCAGAAACCAAATAAGAAAGGCGAAAATGCGGAAAATTTTAACGAAGTCAGCCGACCGACAAAGTAAACTACAGCGGTGAGTACCATTTTCAATTCTTGCAGCCGAACCTCATTAGTATACAATAACGACCGAAAGATCTGTGAATCCCATCAAATCCCATCCTTTTTCACTTAATTTCCCGTGTAAAATCTACTTTCATAGAAACTGGCATTATAGAAGCATTAGCTGCATTACGATAATATTTGTAAAATTTTCATCATTAATTGTTGTCACCCATATTCGTTCACGGCGTTGGAATTCGTTTTATTCCTGGCGCATCCGTGTTGTCTTCCCCACTAGTATCGCCAGTTGTTTGTATGACGTATGAGTTACGTAGACTGTCCCAGTAGGCAAAAATGAGCGCCTGATAGCCTCCTTACCGCTCTGTTGACAACTGACGAGCGCGCAGCAATCAAATTGCTTGCCACGCCCTATCACTGTTTACAAACACAGACGCGATGGCAGACAATCGCATACTATTGACAAATGACGCTGACGAAACGACCGACGTGCCTTTCCGCCTCAGATCAAGACTTAAGACAGCACGGACTGACAGTGCTTCTGAACGTACTGAGGAGATACAGACAGGACGAATCACGGAAATGAATCAAATGACTGAAATGATGCCAGCTCAAACTTCCGTAGGTGGTAGCCCACCTGTGCCGAATATACCGACTTCTAGGATCGACTCACCGCCTCCAATGAATCTTTGTTACAAGAAATGAAAGAAATAATGGCTAAATTACCCACTGATCTGAACGCCAAGGCAAATGAAACTAAATCAGAGATGGCTAAATTAGCTGAAAATCAAGTGACAACGGCAGACGTATTTAATCTTGTAACAAAAGATGAAATTAGTTATTTAGCAACCCGTCAAGAAATTGAAAGTACTCTTGACTCATTCACAACTGATTTAGTTGCCAAACTTGATCAAGAAGTTAAAACATTAAAACAAGAACTGTTAGAAGACATCTAGCGTACACTCAACCAAATACATCAGCAAAATAAAGCTAAAATAGATACTGTGTTTCAGGTAGCTTGTACGGGATTAGGCAAACGAACTTCCGACAACTTTAGTAAAATAAACCGCGATATTACTGACACAAACTCGCGTGTCGAAATAATTGATCAGCACTTACACAGAATTAACAACGCCGTTGGTTCTGTCAAAGAACAAGTAGACCACCTCACAGATGAAATTAAACTGTTATTATAGATACCGAAAAAAAATAGCCGAATATCTCAGTGAGAAGGTAAAAAGTATAGATGAAAATACCAAAATTGGTTCTCATCTAAGGATGAAGATATCGCAAATAAATTACGAACTGATTTACTGGAAGCAGTCCAAACAGCCACACAGAGTCTTAAATACACCTGGATCGTCAGGAGACACCACTGTGAGCGAATTAGGAATAATCAGACTTGTAGTGACAAACGAACTGCCAACATGGAAGGTCCAAATAACGCAACGATCGCAAAACCTAGAGCAGCAAGCTCACTCGAAACACAGAGAACAGTCTCAGCGCTATCCACACTTTTTACTGTCAGTAAGAAACATAGATGGGGAGTTGCAATAGACTCGATCATGCAAACACAAATATAATCACACAGCCTCAATCAATAAATTAATCTGCATCATTGGTCCAACTAACGAAAGAAGAGAGTCTTCTTAAGCACAGAAACTTCCAGTCCTTTAATCCACACTAAAGGATCTTCATCCTAACGTATTTCTCAAATCTTTCTTGGGTGTTTTTCCGAATAGCTGGACGGCCAGAGAGCGAATCCAACATGTCATAGGACATATGACCAGTGAATCCGCAATATAAGGCACCAAGATGCTCGATCGATGCCATACTTATAGGGACTTCGAACTGCCATATTTAGCCGTATTTTGGAGCGAGGGAGTACAGAAGCGTCTAAGGAAAGAAGTTTATCAGGCTGAACCCTTTAATCCAAAGAATGGAGGTCTAAGGAAGTACTTTCAGAAGTGTCTAGGCAAAATTAGCTATTGGGATACCTCGATTTCGAGCAAAGATGTCATACTGATATTGAAGTCGAAGTTACCAGCATCCATACAAGAGAAATTGTTAACGTATCGGAGGATGATCAGGAAGATATCCTGTCTATATTAGACTCATTAGATCTTATTCATGAGGAGACTCGCACCAATTACAAACACAGTTCAAATAACAACAGTTAGCAATCCCCGAATTACAATAACAGTAATTCTTCTCAGTCGGACAACAGAAAACGCAAGTACCACAACAGCTACAACAACGGTAGCTATGGTGGTAATTCTCAACGTAAAACAGACAATAACTATCCATACAAGCGAAACCGGAATAATAATCGGAATCGTTATAATCCTATGAATGACACTAATCGAAGGCAGTACGGAAATCAGCCTCCGTACGAGTCGTATGGCAACAATTCAAATAACTGCAGTTGGCAGCGCTGCTATCAACAAACGGCGCAGGCATGGAATGCAAGTCAACAACAATCGCCCGTGTATTACCAACACAGTTAAAATAATAACGCATCAAGAAAATTCAAAAATAATCGTCAAAATTACCACATTGTTAGCAGAACTACGGTACATAGCCAAAGAATAATTTTCAGCCATCATTCAATCAACCGAATAAGAACGGCAACAACCAAGTACCACGTAAAAACTACAATCCTCCTGTCTTTTTCACCCAAGCCGATAATATACCGCCATTAAATCGCGGAAGTTTTCAGCCTCAATTTGAAACTCGTGTCGTTCATAATAGCCAATTCTATGCGCCGACAAATGATGGGAGCGAACAAGCCCTGAATTTGACAAACAACAACAGTACTTCAAATAGCGAACAGACAACGGAAAACTAGTTTCGGCATCTCACGACTCCCGTAACGATACTGACACACAACAAGGGGGTAATTACTTCCAACGGCGTACTAATAACGTACTTGTCTTACGGTATAATGACAAACAGGATACACGAGGCGAACTGCTACATATAAACGCCATTACGCAAACAGAAGACTCGTACGGCGATCACGTACAGGCAATAACATATGTATGTTTAAAACGAACTAGGACGACCGCTATTATTGACACAGGAGCAAATGTAAATGCCGTTTCCCTTTGTTTGCTTAAACAACTGTCAAATACTATAAAGATGCCGACTCCCCCTGTTCAAAATTGCACTATAAGCGGAGCTATAAGCTCGCAGGTCCAGAACGTTAACATGCAAGCTTTAATAACGATTCGGTTTCAGTCCACTGTTGTACAAAGCATTTTCCTTGTAGTAAAAAATTTATCTGTCTCATGTTTGCTTGGCATGGAATTCCTGCGGCAAGCGAAAGCTAAAATCGATATTTATCATGGAATCTGTACTTTGAATGTTAATGACCATGGAATTGTTTTACAATTAATTAAAGAGAGGGTTTGGAATTATCCTTTATATCATAGATTGAAATTACCTCGATTGATAAGAAAATACAATAATCCTCGCGGTTATTGGGACGTAGCTGACACTAAACTTTATGACCACAATGACGAAAGCAATCTTCCAGATAGAAATGAAATTGTTGCTAAATCAACCGACTTAAACGACCAGCACCGACAAGAACGTCACCGAATTCTAAACGCTTTCATTCATATTTTTTCTGTGAGACCCGGAATAATAAAAGGCTTTAAGTATCAAGTTGAAGTAACTGCCCATTCCACCTTTTGCAGAACAAAGTGCATAATTCCCTTTTCTAGCCGAGAAGCAGTAAAAGAAGAAATTAAAAAGATGTTAAGGTGGAAAGTGACTGAGACCTCAGATCCACTCTATAGAAGTCCCTTGCTAACCGTTCTCAAATTTGATAATACAGTACGTCTGGTACTCGATGCCCAGAACATAAATAAAATTATTCTCCCCGTCAGAACTCGTCCTGAAGCTCTCGACGCATATTTACAAAGATTTAATGGTGTTCTCTGTTTGTCTAGCATCGATCTCAAACTGTCATATTGGCAAGTGAGAGTTCACGAAGAATCGCTAAAGTACACAGCCTTTATTTTTAGTGGACGTTCCTACCAATTCAGAGTGATACCTTTCGGTCTGAATGTCAGCTCAGGTTTATTTATTTCTGTACTTGACCATGTACTTGCAGAGAATTTACTAGATGAAGTTACTGTTTATGTAGACGATCTCTTGATCAGTACTGACACTTGGGAAAAGCATACTGAACTCATTCAAAAGGTATTTTAGAAATTTCTTGAATATGGTGTCACAGTTAACATTACGAAGTCTCAATTTGCCCGTTCTCAAATCAAATTCTTGGGCCATATAATTTCCGCAGACGGAATCAAACCCTATCCCGACAAAATCAGGGCAGTCAAAAATTTTCCAACACTAAGCGACAATTGAAAAGCTTTCTTAGCCTTGCCTCTTTCTTCAGGAAATTTATATCCAACCAGGTGATGAACCAGTCTTCATTGTCGAAACAAAGTAAAGCACACATCGGAATTGGACTCCAGAATGCCAACAAGCTTTCGATTCTATAAAACAAGCTCTTGTCAATAGCCCTATCTTACACCATCCCGACATGACACAGCATTTTTGCATCTCATCTGATGCTTCCTTTCAAGGGCTTGGCGCCATTCTCTTCCAAATAGTCAAAACCAACAATGCTCAGGAAATTAAGATTGTCAGTTTCGCAAGTCGAGTGTTATCTGAAGCAGAGAGGTCCTATTCAGTTTCCGAGCTTGAAGCACATGCAGTGGTTTGGTCATTTAAACGCTTCAACTATTACATCTGAGCCCATAAAGTAAAAGTAATTTCCGACCACCAAGCACTAAGCTTTCTCCTCTCCTGCAAATTGCTACACCCTCGTTTGACCCGATGGTGCTTATTCTTACAAGAATATAATTTTGAGATCATTTATATAAAAGGTAAAGACAACCTTTCGGCTGACGCATTGTCCGAATGCCGGAAGGGTATTCAGATTCCAACGATCATCTGGAACAAATATCCAACTATCGAATACTATTAATTAAAGACCATTTACGTTGAAGATACTTTCTTCAATTGTGTAATCATATCGAACAGTTGCAAAACTCAGATCCGAGATGGAACAAAATCAAGCATTTGATCACCAACAATACTGCCCATCACGTATGCAAAAGCTTCAAGTTGCACAACAATGTTTTATTTCATCGGACATCTCTTACAAGCGACAAATGGCTTCTCTCAATTCCTAAGGAATTTGAAGAACATCCCTTATGGCACACACGTATCTCTTGCGAAAATTTCGGCCACGAAAAATGTAAGCGAAAGATAGCCACCTTCTGTTACGTTCCTAACTTACACACGAAAATTCACAAACTTCTCCGAAATTGTCTCATATGTCAAAAAACAAAGCCCTTCAATCTACCAAACGCTCTTCCTCTAAACCCCATCTTACCAGCAAAACCTAATTTGATAATAGGAATTGATATCGCAGGTCCATGTCCACGTGGACGTGCGGGCCTCATATACATTGTTTGCCTCATTGACCTATTTACAAAACACGTTAGAATTTATGTGATGCGATCCGCCAACACTAAACCAATATATAGGCGACTTGAACAAGACTGCTTCCCCCCGATTCGGAATTCCTGAATCGATACTTTCCGATAATGGCTCTGATTTCGTTTCTACATCTACATCTACATTTATACTCCGCAAGCCACCCAACGGTGTGTGGCGGAGGGCACTTTACGTGCCACTGTCATTACCTCTCTTTCCTGTTCCAGTCGCGTATGGTTCGCGGGAAGAACGACTGTCTGAAAGCCTCTGTGCGCGCTCTAATCTCTCTAATTTTACATTCGTGATCTCCTCGGGAGGTATAAGTAGGGGGAAGCAATATATTCGATACCTCATCCAGAAACGCACCTTCTCGAAACCTGGCGAGCAAGCTACACCGCGATGCAGAGCGCCTCTCTTGCAGAGTTTGCCACTTGAGTTTGTTAAACATCTCCGTAACGCTATCACGGTTACCAAATAACCCTGTGACGAAACGCGCCGCTCTTCTTTGCATCTTCTCTATCTCCTCCGTCAACCCGATCTGGTACGGATCCCACACTGATGAGCAATACTCAAGTATAGGTCGAACGAGTGTTTTGTAAGGCACCTCCTTTGTTGATGGACTACATTTTCTAAGGACTCTCCCAATGAATCTCAACCTGGTACCCGCCTTACCAACAATTAATTTTATATGATCATTCCACTTCAAATCGTTCCGCACGCATACTCCCAGATATTTTACAGAAGTAACTGCTACCAGTGTTTGTTCCGCTATCATATAATCATACAATAAAGGATCCTTCTTTCTATGTATTCGCAATACATTACATTTGTCTATGTTAAGGGTCAGTTGCCACTCCCTGCACCAAGTGCCTATCCGCTGCAGATCTTCCTGCATTTCGCTACAATTTTCTAATGCTGCAACTTCTCCAAGTAATGGAGACACTTTTTAGGCAATAAGCAAATCAAACAGATCCTTATATCGAAATTTAGACCCCTGAGCAATCCGACTTAACGTGCGTTTAAAGAATTCAATCGTTTCATTAGGTCGTACATGCCAAATCAACAGTCAAAATGGGATGAATATGTAACACCTTTTGCGGAAATCGTAAATAACTTGCCACACTTCTCCATCGGTTTTACTCCAAACGAGTTGATTTCTCAGTGAAGAGAACAAAATGAATGGATTAACCCCATTCCTAAAGCACAAAATGCAAGCCCAAATCTTGATGCAAAAATCCGACAAGCGTTAATTTCACTCACTACCCAAGCTCAAATCCGCAAGAAAGCTTTCGATGCAACGTACACAAAGTTTTGGAATATAAAGAGGTTGGAAAGGTACTCTTGAGAACACATTTTAAGCTTTCCCTTATTCTTAAGAAGAACCGCAATGGCAGTCGCTTTTTAGGGACCGCATGTAGTATTAAGGAAGCCTTACGTCGGACGCTATTTAATAGCAAACCCGGTAAGTGGTAGAATTAAAGGCTTGTATCACCAGGGTGATTTGAAAAAGTATTATTGCAAGGAGTGAGTAGTAAAACGCACCACAAATTACCAACGGCAATGTTAACGACATCTAGCATTGCGTATGACGGAGAAATAGCTAACTAGTGTAAAACCGGCGACACGATTTACGTATGTCAACAACAGCGGTCACATATAATCACTTAGGTCCAATCTATTATCTAAGAACAACCTAAAATATGAACATGTGACATACACATGACATCTCTTGATGAATGCAAACATCACTCTCAACTCACAGTAGTAATGGATAATGTAACGATGAAAAGAATAGAGATCGTCGAAGCTTAAAGAGAAGCCAGCGTCATACAACCAAGTAGTTTTAAGTTTTAGATTTAAGTATATTTTATGGCAAATGGATGAGTAATCATACGCGAAGGACGAGCTAAAAACGCCGACTTTGTCTGATAAAATGAAGTAATTAAGAAGAGGTGAATAACTATTCACCTTTAGTTTTGAGATTGTTATGTCACAAATAAGCGAAGCTATTCAAATAAAGAAGGTTATATAATATAGAACTCCCAGTCAGGATTCTTCGGCAAACAGAACAAAAACACGACGTCACCATTACACGTAACTAACACTGTTTCAGCGAGACGAAAAAGATATGTGTCACATATCTGAGTGAGCTGCCGAAAGAATTTTTTTTTTATAAACTGTATGGTAAGACACCCTCTGTCTACACCGCAAAACTTGTTTAGCAGCTATGTCTTTAATTATAATATATGGTAATTGTGACGGTTCCAGGAAAGCAGCGCTAACCGCTATAAAAGCAGAAAGATGCATAAAAATGCAAGTGATGGTGACGATTTCTAACTAGATTACAAGTCCTACGAGAGAGGCAGCACAAATAAGATCTTTGTAATTATCAATAATTTGTATAAATCTATATACATATAGAATGTTTCACACAGTTAAAGGATACCTTTTAAGCTACAGTGAAATACAGTACGTATAGAGAGAAAACAACGCAATCTTTAGAGAAGTGCGTCCACAGTTCTGAATATTGTTTTAGCGTACAATTTAAGTACACAGTGCCTTTGTTTGCTTATACTAACTGACGAATTCATTTATATGTGAATTTGAATGATTGCGTGTAACCCTTATGTGTTCCCCGTCCATACTTGTGATTCCATTCCCAAATTTGATCACAGGTTTTGTATCTCATTGCGATGCTAATGTCTTTTGACGACGCAGATTAGAAGAAATAGTCACGATGCTTTCTTTTTTGCTACATGTTTTTATTAATTTTGTTAGTAATAAATCGGGAACGCGAAGCTATTTAAATTTTTATTAAGTCTGTAGACGACTTATGCAGTATTGAAGTAGAATGATTTTCCGAGGATGGATCCCCTGTCTAAGGTCTATTCTCAGCGCATAAGAAATACGAATCATTAAAAGGAGAGAATGTTCCCAATAACAAGAGTTTTCTCCAGAAAAACCTGATAACTTATAAGAGAGATTTAGTACTTTAAGCGGCTGTGAACAGATTATAAATTTTGCTACAAATATAAACTCACCAAAACTCGTTATTTAATGCGTAATAATGAAAAGAAGGAAATGACCGAAGCTTGAGCAACTGTAGGGCTCTGCTCAAAGCTATTAAAGAGCCGATACTCTGATGCAATGAAAGTTTTCGTATGGTGACTACCTACAAATCATTGTTCTTATGACGTGTGTAATCCCATGAATAGCATCTTGTGGATGCAAAGTGACTGTGTCACTTTAATAAAATGCTGACTATCATCGATCTGTGGTTGCATAAGCGCACATATAAATCGTCAGTGACATCGTGTGTGTAGTGGAAAATGCACGTGTGCTTCGTTTTCATTGTGCTACCAAAGGTGAAATTCAGCGAGAACGTTGTGGCATGGTGCTGCAGCAGCCAACTTACGTTCAGTTCACGGCTGCGATGCACCCATGTCCAGATGTGTAGGACGTGATGTGATTTCTATCAAGTCATCACGTCGCTATCGCCGACGCGGCTCCACACATCAAACGATGTTATACTGCACAGTGTAAAGCGACCAACCGTTGGAGCTTACGCGGGCGCACTGTCCAGCGTTGCCGGCTCAATTGGTAAGTTTGCCTGCCCCGCAATATTCCGAAGAAACGACAATACACAGACGCTATTGTAGCACATTTTGACGCAACGAATGTTCCTGAGCAAATGATGTCATCAAAAATGCAGAGTGAACCAAGTGTGATCCACAGTGGTCACCCGATGTGAACTGATTATTAAAATAAGAAAGACACCACGAATGTAAAGAAAATCATCGTAGTGATGATACATCACGGATCCTATGATCCTTCTCCACAAAACCTGTAAATGTTAAAATTAAGTTGTAGATTTATTCTAATATATGTGTTGTTTTTTGTTTCATATAAACCATATGACTTCGTGGATGAAATGCCATCCATTCGTGACCAAGCTTTTTCTCACGAGCACTCAGTCATCAGACGATTAAATCTTTAAAAGAACTCTTATGTTCTACTAATTCCACGCATTTGTATCAGTGCAGTGCGGACTTTAGTGAATATTTCCTGATTCTTAGCTATAAATATCTTATGTATGTAAATTGATGTATTCATGTACGTACCTTGAACATTTGTTAATACTTTTCACTTGGAAACTAAAGCTTCTAAAGCTTCCTCTGTCAAATTTTTGACGCCATTTTATGAATATGTACTCTTAGCTATAAGCCTCAAATTTTGTCAAACTTGCTAAATTTTATTTGTTTATTCCAATAATTGATTTCAGTTGTTGTCCCTGTTCAATGTAAATGTTCTTCTATGTAAGAATCTGTAAATAGTGGCACACATAATGTTACGAATGGAAATGCCTCTTGACAGATCTCTCGACCTGACAAGATGCATTTGGGGGCGATGAAAGATTATGTGTGTCCATCGACTGAATTTAACTGAATAAGTTCTCCAGAGAACGAAAGACTGAATGAAATTGTAAAAGCCCCGTGATACGACGTGACCTGTTCTGGCGCAGAGCGCCAAAGATTACTATTGCGCTCCGATATACTCTAAAGCCCTCAAAGAGATTTTTTAAGCCCCACCGCGGTAAAAAAAAAGAGATACAATGTGAAAACAAAATGTATGCTAAATCCTATACCACTTACGTTTTGTCTGTCTGCATATGTGACACACGTTACTACAGTTCATTGTAATTTATAATTAAAAATATGTAATGCGAATAGTTTTGATGTGAAACGTCTCAATATATCAAGAAGTACCACATATAAAAAAAGCAATGGATATTTGCCTGTTTTTGAGGAATTGTAATTATTAGCACAAAAGCTCGTGTATGTGGCACTGTCAGCCACGATAATGTGTGAAAAATGTTTAAAATAAGTTTCTCTCAGCTTATTAAAAATTAATTCTAAACTGAATGCTGTTATTTGACTAGTTATTTAAATAGCAGACTAATATTCATCACAATGGTAATTCGCTGTGGTTTGTTTCCATACCCAGGTCCCTTCGGCAATCTTGTTGAAATCCAGTCTCAGAACCTATCCGGCGAAAATTTGATTGAAATCCCCGTTTTCGTTTTCCAGAAAAGTGTATAGAAATTATTGATCGCTTCTTTCAAGTATCCGACACGTCATTGCACGGAATAAGGTACGCTAATGTCGAAATCCGGCGTACTCGCACGAGGCTAAAAAACGACGTCTTCTAAAACACCAGGTACCATAGTTAACAGTAAAATACTCTCTCCATTTCCCCCAATTCAACATATTTATGATAATGTAGTTCTCGGCCTCTAGCACACAATTATTATGGCATTTATAGCCAACAACATTTAAATATATATATAAAATCAATTTAAAACTGCCGCTGCAATATTTCACTAAGATGGCGGCTAATATAAGACAATCACTTATCGATTCTGTTACAGGCTGTATTTTACTCTTAATAAAAATATATATTAAATCTTTTCTCAACTTCACTATACGCATTAACATTCGAACATATTTCTCAATGTTTCGTGACACATTCGTATTCACTATTTGCCAATAAACTGAGCTGTAGATCAGAAGCGCTAATGGTTGCGCTCTTTGGTAGCTGAGCTGAAAAGTGAATGGTTATATAGGACAAGAATGGCAATGAAATTAAACTCCAAACAAACAAGATTCATTTCAATAACTCATAATCTCAATTTTCGAATATCAGTTAACAATATAACAATACTTTTGTACGGCTTTTTACTGACCTCTGTGTTACGAGACATCAATTATATCCTATCAGTACAACAGTTCGAATAAGAGGAAGGAATCTCGACAAAAATCATAGGTAACAAAAGATTAAGATTTTCATTATCTTTTTGCATGGGTATTGTCTGAGATATATTTTTTACGAAATATCAAATTATGTCGTTGACAATAATTATTTATTATTTTAATAACAATGAAGTCCCTTTTGTCAGTATTAAGAGAATACGATCAAACTTCAGTCACATTCCACATACAATGCTGTCGTGAATATTATTTTGAATAAAATAAAGGCGTGGATATTACAGCAGTCTTCGTTGTGATACCTGTACCTACTAGTCGATTATGCGTGTAGTCGCTGCAGCTTCTGCTGCGCTGGTTTGTGTTAACTATGATCTTTGGGACAAGGACTGGCTCAGTCATTGAGAATTAAAACACGTATGGATAGCATGGCTAGCGTGTTTAAAGGTGCACTAAGCTTCATGTTTTTGTTGTGCACTTTGTGGGCTTTCGTCCTGTTCCAAGTCTTTTGTGGTTTACAGTGTGTTAACAAACGTCGCTACCGTGAATTATACAGAGAAGGAAGGAGAGTGATGTATAAATGAAACCTGTGTTTATATATGTAAAGTTACGTTGAGAATATTATACAGCGTTTCGTCATGCACCTGCTCTGAAAAACAAGGTGATATTTCTCTGTAAATGTATGCTTGGAGAACCGCATTGGTGGGAGAGGTTTTTGTTTCTATTGAGGCAACATGAATAACGAAGTGGGACTTGCAGCTACGTTTAATGTGGACCGGTTTCCGTTTTATTTATACGGTGTATTTGATTCGCAATCAAGTCGACAAAACCACTTGTTCATTCTCTTAATGTTTGTTGTTAGTTTCTCAATTGCTTTATACGTGGAGTCTTTGTCAAATATTGCTATGGTTACTATGTTGCTCTTGTAATATTAATCACGGCGATTCCTTTAAACTAATTGTATCTTTTGGGTTTCAAAAACTATCAAGTGATACAAAATCTTTTTCTTTTACTTAAACGTCGTGTCAGTCAAATTTAGCATAAATTGGCGTGTTTAGAAAGTTTAACTTTGAATACCGTGAGATTATGCACATTTACATTTTCTAACAAAGATATTTGTGCCTCCAGCACCATTATTACTTCCACAAGAATTATTTTTAACACCCTACAGACATTTCGACAGCGTGAATGCTATGGTTACTATGTTGCTCTTGTACTATTAATCACGGCGATTTCTTTAAACTAATTGCATCTTTTGGGGTTCAATAACTATCAAGCGATACAAAATCTTTTTCTTTTACTTAAACGTCGTCTCAGTCAAATTTAGCATAAATTGGCGTGTTTAGAAAGTTTAACTTTGAATACCGTGAGATTATGCACATTTACATCTTCTAACAAAAGATATTTGTGCCTCCAGCACCATTATTACTTCCACAAGAATTATTTTTAACACCCTACAGACATTTCGACAGCGTGAAATTGTTTACAGCATCCTAGTAGTTCCCAGGAGATAGGTTTCCGTTGATAACTATGAATTATCATTTGTGGTGCCATGTTCCATAGAATTTTCAGTGAAAATTATGTTCTCAGCTTTGTTATACAAAGGTGTTCTGAATTACACTCGAGATCCAAGCAGGTTCTTGATACGTTTTGCCTGTAGCGCATCACATATGAAATGTTTATAGGATCATTTGTTAGTTTCCGTGACACAAAAATTATTTTTTACAAAATAATATGAAATTTAGAGACCGGATTTTACTGTTGCGCTTGGTATGTGTGTCTGTGTCAGGTTATCCCTGAAGAGTAGTCAGATTGAGTCGTGATATTATTTCTAGGGGTCAGTGTTCATAAGGAGAAAGATTGTATTTTTCATTAGGGTAGTTTCGTGTGGCACTTCAGTGTCCACTAGTTCAGCTATATAGACCTCACAGACAGGAAACAAACCGCTCTCCATTCACCTGTGACCACATAATCTCACTTCATTACTGTAGATACAGCAGATTACTCGTCCGTGTGGCTGTTGCTTTCGCAATATTCGCAGTATTTTTTGAAGTCCTGCTTCGTCTTTCAACGTAGATGCACTCTGCATTCTCTTTTATGTTCTTTTCAGAATTATATAAATGCTTTCCCTTATCGTAGGAGTGCTTGCACTCCAGCCCCCTAAATTTTGTTCTCGTCAGCACTCTGCCATAAAAGTAGTTCGAGTATATATCAATAATTTTCGAAACGATTTTCGCTTAGCTTGGTAAGTAAGGTGTCAACATATGTAGATGATCTGATATTAAATTAGAGGATGTACTCTCCTTAAAAGTTTTAATCACGAAAGTTTCTTTGCCCTTGCTTACGACAAAGTCAGTTATCTTGTAGGAGTGAACTATATGTGATATCATTGTGTGCTATCCCATATTATCATATCAAGTGCCCCGACGTTAGGGTCACATTACCGTCCGTCGTTAGTTTCCACCCATTCAGCTAGAGGGCTATCTCAATTTTGAGTGGCGCACACTCTCAGCTTCGGTTAACGGGGTGACGCAATCAACAGGTGAGCTGAACGGATGCTGATATCGACAACCGCGACAAATTGGATGTTTGAGTGGCTCCTGCTCGTGGGAATCGAATCGCACTTACTGAAAATGCAGAGCCTGCAGCAGAAAATACAAATTTTCGTGTTGACCCAGTGTTACAACCGGTTTGGAACAGTTTGGAATTACCAAAGTGTGAATTGGAGTATCAGTTTTCATTGTTCATTCGCTCCTCTCGTTCATTTCGGTAGGCTGTGAAGTAATTATAAATGTCGCATCCTAATACCTATAATTTTTGTTGCTTCACGTAATTCCATTTTTATAATTTTAGTATTTTTAGCTTTTATATTTTTATACTTCTACTTTTCAACATTCTTATTATTTTAATATTAAGTCTGTTTCACATAATTTTTACTTTTTATAATTTTAGCGTAAGCCTGTCTCTTTTAGACGAGTTACTATAACGTCTTACGGAACGTAAATGCGTTTTACTCATCTGATCTCCCCCAATCGTCCCCTCCTTGCCTTCTCTCCGAAATCACAACCCCCATAGACCCACTTTCTTCTTCGTTCGCTTTCCACTCCCGTTTTTTCCCCTCTACTCCCTTCACTGGTTACTTATTTATTCCAAGACCATTGTTGTATACCATAGTATTCTGATATTAGTTCCTGCACATATATCTGTTGCTTATGTGACTGCAGAGGCAAATTCAATAGTTTGTAGATTAATTTCTTCTCATTATAAAACAATCTGGTGCAAATTTTACTTATTATTTTGTCTTTTAAATCTGAAGATGGCAGGATGTCATACGAATGTCATACGCATACGCATCTCGTGGTCGTGCGGTAGCGTTCTCGCTTCCCACGCCCGGGTTCCCGGGTTCGATTCCCGGCGGGGTCAGGGATTTTCTCTGCCTCGTGATGGCTGGGTGTTGTATGATGTCCTTAGGTTAGTTAGGTTTAAGTAGTTCTAAGTTCTAGGGGACTGATGACCTCAGATGTTAAGTCCCATAGTGCTCAGAGCCATTTGAACCATTTGAACTCAGACAAAAAATGACGTACGAAAATTTTTAAGGGGCTCCGGAAAGGCTCACAATCATGAAAAGTTCAATTTTTACTTTTTGGTGTTTTCTGAATCTGCAGACTATTACCTTTTAATAGATATATAATTTACTCAATTCCGAAGACTACAACTATTTTTAAATTGTTTTTGAAATGTGTTCTACATGGGCGTGACCCACTGTGGTGCTGTTAAACTGCTGTCAAATGGTGTTATTATTAACCAATTATTAATAATTATTAATAATTATTAATAATAATAATAACTGAACTGTTGAAAAAGTGTATTCACGGAAAAACTCAAAACCCAAATGAAAGTGTAAATAGTGTTATATGGTCGAGAATCCCCAAGACTGTATTTGTTGGAATAGAAATACTTCACTTTGGTGTGTATGATGCTGTTGCGACTTTCAATGATGGCAACATTGTAAGGTGCAAGGTATTTAGAAATATGGGAATGAAGATAGGTTCTAACATGGTACGAGCGATGCTTGCTTTAGACAAGGAACGCCATCGGGCTGCAGACAGGGCTGTAAAGAGTCTAGAAGTACAAGCAAGAGTAAACAGGAGGAGGAACAAGAGGAAGCTGGAGGAGGAGTTTGCAGAGGATGAAGATAATCCATCCTATGGACCTGGAATGCACTAAAAAGTTAATCCAATCTTTGTCGCTCGATTCCCAAAACTTTTATTTTCTCATACTAATTACATGTTTTCTAAGGATCTTCCAAACATATTTGTTTCAAACTTTCAGTAAATGTTACACAGTACCTTCTGCATAATTTAACAGAGCCTTTTTCCAAAAAACTGTATATTATGGAATATATAAATAAAAAATTGCAAAAAAATGTTGTGAATTTTCATTACAATTGAAAAAAAATCATCTTTAATAACTGAACTAAAATTTTGTAAAATCCCTGTGTTAATTTGTAGCCCGTATTCCAATAAATAATCTGTAAAAAGTTCAACTTCCTACCTCAAATACTTTGTGAGGAAAGATGTAATTTATAAGCGTTATTTTAACATTGCAAGTATAGGGCGTTCCGGAGCCCCTTAAATTACTTATTTACGATCGTGGTTCCTCGTGTTGTGACTTTCTTGAGAAATAGCTGTGACAGGAAATTGCTGTAGACTCTGATAAGCCAAAACATTGTGACCACTGCCCACCGCGAAGCATCTACTGAAAAAGGTAGGACAGTCAAACTACCACTAGGCGCACTAAATGGTTCGGCGATCACGACTCTTCACAGAGCATGGGGTTCGGAGGCTTGTCGACTCTGTAAAGTAGGACAGATAGGACAGATCGCTGCCATAAGAGCACTATTCTCGTACATGCACAAGTGTTTTGGAACACATCATTCATCGTGCATTGTTGAACATGGAGCTCCGAAGTAGACCAGCCTTACATGTTCTAAACATTCTGCGTGGTGTCTGTTTGTTGTATATCGTGTCTCCCTACCACTTTCGTGCAACGGCACTCTGAGCGCGTTTTTAGGGAATTGACTAGTTTGAACCTGGGACCTGTTGCTGGTAAGGAGACGTCAGACCGCACAGGACATGTAGAATTCAGAAGAGTTCAGTGAGACTAGCGATGATATAACCAAATACTTAATGATTTCAGCGTCGGCTCCACTGCACTCCCTGTAAAGGAATCTTAATACTAACTAAATTTAGTGGAAGGGGTTCAAGGCTTTCCTAGTTTTAGTTAGCTGGTAAAATAACGTCGAAAAAGCAGTTAAGTTTACCATTGGAAATTTTATTCTACCCACAAAACATTGTTTATAAATTGCACTATTGATAAAAGGATATGTTTTAATACAGGATGGTAAAAACCAACTGCGTTCAACAAAAATGTGAACGAATATTCCCTGAATGGGTTTCCAAGTTCTACAATTGATTGAAGGATGACCTATGACATATCACATCTATAATCTAGGTTTAAATTAAGTTTCACAAAAGAGAAAACTATCAAAATGGTCTACAGTGACCTTCAATTATCTTTAATTACTTATCTAACTTGTCGTAAATTACAGTGGCTGATGTGGCTTCTCAATAATTATATAACAGAAAAATCATCGCGTTTCAGATTTTAACTTACGTAGCAAATGTGAAACCCTGAGCTTTAATTGACGATCGACACTAGTATTACGTAAAGGGGATGTAACAGATGAGACTTCTGCAGTTCTGAGTGAAGCCTTATGCGCTCAAAAATGCAGCATCGCGTGTGTTCATTAGCTTGTCGGTGTTCGTCAGGGGGCGGCGGCCGGCGCAGCTAAGTCCAGCTCGCCCTCTTGGAAGCAACTCTCTCCTAACTTCTCCTTACTATAATTTACCAAAGTTGGTTTAAAAAAAACTATCTGGCTGTGTTTTCATCTGACCAATCAGGGTCTCAATGTTAACCTTAAGCTCCGCCTACAAAAATTCTGTCTATCCAATGAGAAACGTTATACTTTTCGTGGTGGGGCAATTTTTTTAAAGTTTGCAACGTAACAGAGACGCGAAAAAGTCTCACGCTAAAACTTGCAGCTGGTGTGGTCCTTTTAGCGTTATCGTAAGATCTATACTGTTCTTCTGGAGGGCTCTATCTTTTAACATGGGCTGGGGGGTGGTCCTAATGTAACAGAGACGTTAAAAAGGTCTCATGCTAAAACTTGCAGGTGGTGTAGTCCTAGCGGTGAGCTGGTGACGTGGGTGTCCATCCGTCCCTTATCGTAGGGCCTTCGAGCTTAACACGGTTCTGTTGTCGTTTCACCCCTCGGAACTGTGTCTATCTCATGGTGGGAAGGTATGACATGCATTTAGGCATTCTTGTGTTAGTCTGTGGTATTCCATTTGCTCACTCGTTACTCGTATTACTTTGGTTAATTTAATGTCACGATTTATTCGGAGCTATGTGACATACTACTGGATTTGCTTATGATGTCAGGGTTTTCATGGAAGGTGTTGGATTTGCCTGACACCTTACAGTGTTCACATGTTGACCCAACGACACCGTCAGTTACGATTGCAGTGGGAACGGGACCATCGGGATTTGACCCTCAATCAGTGGAAACGTTTTGGTTCTTCGGGTGAATCGCATGTGTGCTACATTAGGCCAATGGTCGTCTACACACACTCCATCATCGAGGCAAACGGCGACTCGAAACGTTCAGCATGCTACGGAAGCAGGTTAATTAAGAGCAGTATTATGCTGTGGGAGACATTCATTTGTGTGTATTTGCGACCTCTGGTAGTAATCGAAGACACACTGACGTCTGCGAACCAACTGCATCTCTTCATGCTTGATGTCTTCCCCTATGGCGATGCCTTTTCTCAGCGGTATAATTGTTCGTGTCTTGAAGCCAGAACTGCACTACAATGGTTTGAGGATCATTACAGTGAACTCACGTTGAAGTCTCGGTGTCCAAATTTACCTGATTTACATCCTACGGAATCCATCTGGGTCGCTACAAGGCGCCACAACATGTACGCCAATCAGCAGCCCGTTATTAAGGCGAAATGCGTGACCTATGCTTAGACATCAGTACCATATATTTATACAAATCCTCCCCAACTGTCAGATCCCTGATATGTAGAATCAGTCGTGTATGTCGTTCCAAAAACGGACAAACAGGCTATTAAACAGGTGGTCATGTGTTGGCTCATCAATGTATGTACCAGTATACAGGGTATTAGAAAACGTGTCGGAATATTTTCAGCATACTATTAGTATGGACCGAAACTAGAAATAATTCTAGTATACATGTGCTCGAAAATGCATTCGTCAAGAGTTCTTCGATAGTGTGAAATAAATATCTACCTCTGCAAGATCTTTGTATTCTATGTTTTGAGAAGTGGTAGATAGCATGCATCATCATCATCATCATCATCATCATTTAAGACTGATTATGCCTTTCAGCGTTCAGTCTGGAGCATAGCCCCCTTATACAGTTCCTTCATGATCCCCTATTCAGTGCTAACATTGGTGCCTCTTCTGATGTTAAACCTATTACTTCAAAATCATTCTTAACCGAATCCAGGTACCTTCTCCTCGGCCTGCCCCGACTCCTCCTACCCTCTACTGCTGAATCCATGAGTCTCCTGGGTAACCTTGCTTCTCCCATGTGTGTAACATGTCCCCACCATCTAAGCCTGTTCGCCCTGACTGCTACATCTATAGAGTTCATTCCCAGTTTTTCTTTGACTTCCTCATTGTGGACACCCTCCTGCCATTGTTCCCATCTACTAGTACCTGCAATCATCCTAGCTACTTTCATATCCGTAACCTCAACCTTGTTGATGAGGTAACCTGAATCCACCCAGCTTTCGCTCCCATACAACAAAGTTGGTCGAAAGATTGAACGGTGCACAGATAACTTAGTCTTGGTACTGACTTCCTTCTTGCAGAAGAGAGTAGATCGTAGCTGAGCGCTCACTGCATTAGCTTTGCTACACCTCGCTTCCAGTTCTTTCACTATGTTGCCATCCTGTGAGAATATGCATCCTAAGTACTTGAAACCGTCCACCTGTCTAACTTTGTTCCTCCTAATTGGCACTCAATCCGTTTATATTTCTTTCCCACTGACACTACTTTCGTTTTGGAGATGCTAATCTTCATACCATAGTCCTTCCATTTCTGATCTAGCTCTGAAATATTACTTTGCAAACAGTCAATCGAATCTGCCATCACAACTAAGTCATCCGCATATGCAAGACTGCTTATTTTGTGTTCACATATATTAATCCCACCCAGCCAGTCTATTGTTTTCAACATATTATCCATAAATAATATGAACAACAGTGGAGACAGGTTGCAGCCTTGTCTTACCCCTGAAACTACTCTGAACCATGAACTCAATTTACCGTCAACTCTAACTGCTGCCTGACTATCCATGTAAAGACCTTTAATTGCTTGCAAAAGTTTGCCTCCTATTCCATAATCTTGTAGAACAGACAATAACTTCCTCCTAGGAACCCGGTCATATGCCTTTTCTAGATCTATAAAGCATAGATACAATTCCCTGTTCCACTCGTAACACTTCTCCATTATTTGCCGTTAGCTAAAGATCTGGTCCTGAGAACCTCTAAGAGGCCTAAACCCACACTGATTTTCATCCAATTGGTCCTCAACTAATACTCGCACTTTCCTTTCAACAATAGCATGCATCACAAGAAATAAATGAACAGTAATCGTGAGGTCTGAAGTGCACGCCTTTAAACCTATGAGGACATGCTTTTCTTCACTACTGTGAAACATATCTCTCCCACTGAGCAAGAATTCATAGATCTTAAGGTATGTATTTTAGAAGCCATGTTTACTAGACTTTTTATTTTATTTATTTATTATCTTTTTATTCGTATTACCCCCTCTAAAAATATGGATAGCAAAAAGCTCGCTGTAGAAGAGATGTGTCCAATAGCAATGAAGATGAAGAAGTGATCATAGCTATTTTTAGGTCCCATGTTTACTGGACGTTTTTCTTGTCTTAGTCCGTACTACCACCTCACAAAATATTGGACACTTTTTAACACCCTGTACGCGTAATATTCAGAATAGATTCTCTATGGATCCGTTTTAGGCTACTTGCGAATAGGCCTAATGGTACCAAATAGATGATTGCTACTTTCTCAGTGGATGCAGGAAGAAAGCGGAAATGTAAAAAAAACGAGCACATATTAGAAGGATCACTTCTCACTTACGCGATGTTATTCAACTGTTCGCTTGGCTGCAAACTGACTGTAAACTGACTGTAAACTGACTTCTGCTCAGTTATTGGCGTAATAGACCAGAGACTGTGTTGATGCGTATCTTTTCAACCAGGTGCTGCTCGTGTGAAAATGATTGTTGGGTACGACCATCGACGAGTTGGAAGCACTTGACACACATCGCATCGGTTCGACAAAATACGAGTGCGCCAGCGGTTACGGTGGTTAGCGGAAGGCGTTTCTGCTCCTCACAGAGATCGTACTGTGCCTGGCCTGCTCTCACAGAGAAAGCACTTCTGCCGCTACAGTAGCTCGCTGTGTCACAAGACACAAAGCTCGCGACTGGCAAAGCCTGCCATATCAGTGATTCCTGTAGCAAGACTCACTTCATCTCCAAGACTGTAGTCTTACAGGACCTGGGCTTTTCGTGTGTCACTTTATCAAGTGCGTACCACAAACACTCCGTTCAAGGAAAACTGCAGTAGCCATTGTCATCCTCTGAGGACAACAGTACATCGACCACATGTGTGTATTCTGTATTGCGTATTAAACCAGGATCCTAGAACGACGGAGAGGCTTCGTTCCGCCATAGCTCTCTGTGGTTCAGAACCCCACAACGGGCCACAGCAGTCCACCCGCCCCACCGCCGCCCCACACCGAACCCAGGTTTATTGTGTTGCCCCCAGTGGATCCCACTGGGAACGTCTCATATCAGACGAGTAATTATGGTGTATGCGTACATGGAGACAGTGTCTGCGCAGCAGTCGCTGACATAGTGTAACTGAGGAGGAATAAGGGGAACCAGCACCCATTCGCCGAGGCAGGTGGAAAACCGCCTTAAACACCACCCACAGGCTGGCCGGCACACCAGACCTCGACATTAATCCGCGAGGCGGATTCGTGCCGGTGACCGCCACGCCTTCCCACTCGGGAAGCAGGGCGTTAGACTGCGCAGCTACCTGGGCAGACAGTTAGTTAGTTAGTTGCGTGTTCCATTGGTCAATCGTACGGTACGTTAGCCGTTATGATGTGGACCTTGTTAAGTGCACAAGAAATGCACATAAGAAACAAGATTTTTTAATATACAGGGTGAGTCACCTAACGTTACCGCTGTATATATATTTCGTAAACCACATCAAATACTGACGAATCGATTCCACAGACCGAACGTGAGGAGAGGGGCTAGTGTAATTGGTTAATACAAAACATAAAAAAATGCACGGAACTATGTGTTTTAACATAAACCTACGTTTTTTTTAAATGGAACCCCGTAAGTTTTGTTAGCACATCTGAACATATAAACAAATACGTAATCAGTGCCGTTTGTTGCATTGTAAAATGTTAATTACATCCGGAGATATTGTAACCTAAAGTTGACGCTTGAGTACCACTCCTCCGCTGTTCGATTGTGTGTATCGGAGAGCACCGAATTACGTAGGGATCCAAAGGGAACGGTGATGGACCTTAGGTACAGAAGAGACTGGAACAGCACATTACGTCCACATGCTAACACATTTTTATTGGTCTTTTTCACTGACGTACATGTACATTACCATGAGGGGTGAGGTACACGTACACACGTGGTTTCCGTTTTCAATTACGGAGTGGAATAGAGTGTGTCCCGACATGTCAGGCCAATAGATGTTCAATGTGGTGGCCATCATTTGCTGCACACAATTGCAATCTCTGGCGTAATGAAAGTCGTACACGCCGCAGTACATCTGGTGCAATGTCGCCACATGCTGCCTCAATACGTTGTTTCATATCCTTTGGGGTTGTAGGCACATCACGGTACACATTCTCCTTTAACGTACCCCACAGAAAGAAGTCCAAATGTCTAAGATTAGTAGAACGGGCTGTCCAATTTATGCGTCCTCCACGTCCTATGAAATGCCCGTCGAACGTGTACCTCACCCCTCATGGTAATGTACATGTGCGTTAGTGAAAAAGACCAATAAAAAGGTGTTAGTAAGTGGACGTAATGTGCTGTTCCAGTCTCTTCTGTACCTAAGGTCCATCACCGCTCCCTTTGGATCCCTACGTAATTCGGTCCTCTCCGATACACACGATCGAACAGCGGAGGAGTGGTACTCAAGCATCAACTTTAGGTTACAATATCTCCGGATGTAATTAACATTTTACAATGTATTTGTTTATATGTTAAGATGTGCTAACAAAACTAACGGGTTTCCATTTAAAAAAACGTAGGTTTGTGTTAAAAACATACTTGCGTGCATTTTTTATGGTTTGTATTAACCAATTACACTAGCCCCTCTCCTCACGTTCGGTCTGTGGAATCGATTTGTCAGTATTTAATGTGGTTTACGAAATATATCCAGCGGTAATGTTAGGTGACTCACCCTATATATATATATATATATATATATATATATATATATATTACAATAAAGACTTAACGATTAATATTTCTATTATTTACCCCATTCCCTTAAATGGCAGAAAATGCATAAACTATATTTATAGATTTATTTATTCCTATTCAAGAATTCATCTATGGTATAGAAGGAGTTGTCAAGGAGATATGATTTCAATTTATTTTTGAAGCTATTACTACTGTCTGTCAGAAATTTTATTTCATCTGGCAATTTGTCGAAAATTTTTATAGCAGCATATTTTACCCCTTTCTGTGCCAAAGATAGGTTGAGTAAATGATAGTGTCTTTCTTTTTCCTGGTGTTATAATCATGAATGTCACTGTTGTTTTTAAACTGGTCCATGTTGTTGAGAACAAATTTATTAGTGAGTAAATGTACTGTGAGGCTATTGTAAGAATTCCCAGTCTTTTAAAAAGATGCCTACAAGGTGAGCAACTATGAACCCCACACATTATTCTAACCACTTTCTTTTGAGCAGTGAATACTTTTTGTCAAAATGTTGAGTTACCCAAAATATTATTCCGTATGACATCAGAGAGTGAAATCATGCAAAGTATGTTAGGTTACTAATTTCTATATCCTCAAAATTAGCAATTACTCTGATTGCAAAAGTTGCTCAACCTAGTCGCTTTAGAAGATCCAAAATATGAATTTTCTAATTAAGATTCTCATCTATATGTTCACCCAAAAACTTACTATACTCTACCCTTCCTACCGACTTCTGTTGATGTGTTATATTTATTGAAGGAGCTGCTTTTTTTTTTTTTTTGCAGCAGAAAATTGGATGTGCTGTGTTTTTTCAAAGTTTAGAGCAAGCCCATTTGCCGAAAACCAATTAATGACTTTTCCAAAGACCTTATTTGTATCATTTTCAATTGGAGTTTCTTTTACTGGATTAATAATGATGCTTGTATCATCAGCAAACAGTATCACTTTAGCTTCCTGTTTCAGATAGGAAGAGAGGTCGTTTACATATATCAAGAACAGAAGGGGACACATGATTGAACACTGTGGAACACCTGATGTAATTTCACCCAACTTAGATGAAGTGGAAAAACTCATTTAAATCACTTGACCCATATAAGGAGACTTTTGACATCCTGTTCCGTAGGTGTGACTTAAACTACTCATGTGCTATTCCATTTATACCATAGAATTGTAATTTCTGTAACATAATGCCATGGTTCACACACTCAAATGCTTTGGACAAGTCACAGAAAATTCGTATTGATGACGCTCCATTATGTGGACAGTGAAATTGTATATTGCTGTCTCAGTGGAACAGCATTTTTGAAATCTGAACTGTGATTTACTAAGTATCCCATTACTGTTGAGATGGCTAACCACTCTTGAGTATATTACTTTCTATAAAGGTTTTTGAAAATGCTGTAAGCAAGGATACTGGCCGATAATTAAGGACATCTGTGGTGTCCCCCTTTTTGTAGAGAGGCCTAACAATGGCATATTTTAACCTGTCTGGGAAAAGACCTTGAGTTAGTGATGAATTACATATGTGATTCAGAACATCAGCTGTAATTGCTCCACATTGTTTTAACATCTTATTAGAGATGTCATCTACTCCAACACAACATTTCTTTATTTCACAAGAGGTTATTAGGTGAAACTTAACCTGACTAAAGTATTTCAAAACTGACTCTTCCATGTACTGCCTGGCTTTCTCCTTTGAACCGTTCGCACCAATTTTTTCTCCTACACATAACAAATGGTTGTTAAATACATTAGCTACTTGTGTACTGTTGGTTAGGATGGTCGTGTTCTCTTTAATAGTAATACTACCTACCTGAGTGGTTACTTTTCCTGTCTCACTACTAACAACATGCCATAGTAATTTGATTTTATTACCAGAGTTGTTAATTTCTTCCCTAACGTACATATTTATTGATTTCCTTACAACTTTTCTCAGTATGTTACAATAATTTTTATAGTGTAAAACTACTTCTGGATATTTACTAGTTCTTTCTGTCTCATAAAGTTTTCTTTTTCTTCCTGAAGACACTTTAATAACTGTAGTAATCCAAGGTTTCTTTGAAAAGTGTGTCGTGTTACATTTACTAATTTTCTTTGGGAAACAATGATCAAAAACGGATATAAATTTATCAAGAAATACGTTGCATTTATCATTAGCATTTGGCTCATTATACTTCTCCCCAATTAACATTCCTTAAGCCGGGCTCTATAGATACCAGGTTGAGTGACCTCACGCTTTTAATTAATGGTTTCAGAACTGTACACCCTGTTGGGCTTTGTAGGTTAATCAGTTGTGCATCACGGTCTGACAATCCATTTACCACTGGGAAAGCATGTGTTTGTTTTACAGGCTCTTTCTGTACAAATACATTATCTATCAGCGTGCTACTCTATTGAGCTGTACGTGTCGGGAAATTGATCAGTGATTCTAAGTTATATGTTGTTAATAACACTTCTATTTCACTTTTCCTATCAGAATTACTTTGAATGTTTACATTGAAATCACCACAGATTAATAACTTCTTCTTTTTGTATGAGAGACAGCATAATAGGGAGTCAAACTTTTTTATGAACAGCTCCCAGTTTCCTAATGGGGACCTCTACACTGTTGCTAAAGTCAGTACTACATTATCTAGCTGAAGTTCGCATGCACAAACCTCAAAGTGCTGATCAACACTGAATTTGCTTATTTCTACAGTTCTGCATTTATACCCTTGTTTTATTAAAATTTCAACTCCTCGTTTATCCATCCTAGATCTACAAGTGTAAGATGCTAAATTATATCCACTTTACTGACACTATCCATGCCCACAGTCACATGGCGTTCAGACAGACAGAGTATATCAATCTCATTCTTATTTTTGAGATCATCTAAACACACTAATATCTCGTTTATTTTATTTTTTATTCCCATGATATTCTGATGAAGTAAGTTGATACTGCCCTTAGCTTTACGCCTACTTTCTGTGCATGAAGTTTCTTTTGTTCTACTTATCTTGGTTGTCATCTGCCTGGACTTTGGTTTTAACCTAAAAAAACCTGTTTGCCTTAACCACAGGGAACACCCCTTGTGTGACTGTGGACCCCCTTACAGTTTCTGCAAATAAAGAAGCTAACTTGTTTTTCCCCATCCTATCCAGGTGCAGGCCATGTGAAGTGTATACCAATAGCATTTACTGGAACAACACTTATGTGAGATTTTGCCGGTGTCTGGAGCATCCTGTTCGACTCATTGTTGACATGCCTTACAACAGTGTTTACCCAGGGCTGATCATGGCGCTGAAAGACCTCCACAAACCCCACATTTGTGTGCTCAGTTTCTGCTCTTATTTTATCCAGGTCACTCCAGATACTGTATCTTGGAATCATAGCCTGGCTGTTTCCTGCTCCCCCAAGTATAATTACCGGATCTTCCTTCTCAAAGTCCCTGTATAGCTGACCTAAGTTTTCTCTCACCTGGCTAAGACTAGCACTTGGTTTCACAAAAATTGTGACCTGATACCCAGCACCTAATTTCTCCTCAAGCTGCTGGCCCACACCCCTCCCATGACTGCTGCCTATAAGCACAATTCTTCTTTTCCTATTCTGGTTTGATCCCGATTTTTCTTTTTTCTTTAAGCTAATATTCTGCTTCAACCTACTTTCTACTACATCTGGATGAGACCCTTCCTCCACTTCAGATATCAAGCCAAACTGATTTACTAATTGAATTGCTGGAGTTTTTTCACCTTTTTTCACCCTTTGCTTGCTACCTTTTCCCAGTTCCCACTCTCTTTTTCCTCCCTTAACCTACATAATTACAAGTTCGCGTTTTCTAATTCAGCCTTAAGGGCACAAATTTTTGCCTCCAGTGATTTTTCTGTCCTTTCTACATAACCTACACTGCCATGGAATAGCCTCATTTTCTACCCTCGTTTCCTAGCCGCTACATTCGCCCCAATGAAACCATAACTTACAGTCTTACCATGACCACATGGGTTGTTACCATCTATTGTAGTGATTTGTAGCAGCGGATACATTGGGAACGATGCAGGAAATAACTTGACAGTTCGATGCTGGAGCGCAACCAAAGAGTTTGGAACTGATGCAGGATCAACACTACCAGACGGTCAAAGCCTAGAGAAAGGTTTGAGGAATATGCTGATGACATAGTGCGTGCTGACAACTGTCAAAAAACCGCTGAGGTGGTGCATCATGAGTGCAATATTTTTTTCCTTCTAGCAGATGGTGTAGGTATCCTTGTGGGAGTAGGTCATACAGTGTGCGTGATAGTAGATGATCCAATCCTAGTTCGATTCAGTGCGGAAGATTAACGATTGTTGGTCAGTTGCACTGGTCACTCTGGATGTGGCTTCGGGTGGTTTGCTAAACTCGTTTAGGCAAATACTGGGCACGTCCCCAATCCCCCACCACAGAAAATACGTGCCACAAACATTTAAAACACGGTGACACACAGAAAGACGTTCGCACGACAGATAGCAGGAAAGACTTTCCTTCTGGTGCATTTATGTTGCTTCCTCACCACTTGCATCCCGACGTCATGACTCGATGACGTTGAAAGAAGCCTGCTGAGCCTCATCAGCGCATTTAACCTGCACTATCGCTGTCCGCTACGATTCTCATCAGGCGAGGATATCAAACTCGCTTGTGGTTCGATCACCCAGTATTGAAGACAGACCTGAAACTTGAGCTGCAGGATCATTCTACCAGCGTTGCTATCCAGAGAACTGCTCATTGTTTATGTGGTTTCTCACACACCATCCATTAAGTCTTCATCTCCACATACATCCGTACTCTGCAAATCACTGTGAGGTGGATGACAGAGGGTGCTTCCCATTGTACCACGTTTGCCATTGTACCATCCTTTCCGATCGCGTACGGGGTGCGGGAAAATTAATGTTATCTTCGCGATCATTAAAAGAGCGATATACAGGTAGCTGTAGAGTATTTCTAGATTCTCTACTTGATACTTGTGCTTGGAGCTACGTAAGTAACCATTCGAGAGATAGTTTGCTTAGCATACGTCAGATCAGGTTTCTTCTGCATTCTCGTGACGCTCTGTCGTGGATCAAACAGACGTGTGCTTATTGATGTTGCTTTTCTTATTACAAGCGCAAAGTCTGTTGATTTATTTCCTATAGATCACAAATGACCAATGTTCTAGCGTAGTTCACCCGAGTATTTTGTAATAAATCTCCATTGTAGGCGGACTTCATTTTCCCGCTATCTTGTGAATGATTCTACCATACGCAGAGAATAATGTTTGTTGTGAGCTTACGAAATAATTTAGAGTGTGAGAACTGCAAATGACGATTTCAAACAGGCACCTATTTCAGCCATTTCGCACGGATAGCTATCTTGGACCGGATGAATATTGATCATCTCGCTCACTACATTATGAACAATGTTTTAAGTAACAACTGTCGGAAATTAGTTACTTTGTTTCTCCTAACTAATCGTTTGGTATCTACGATGGCCTCTCGGCGCCAAAATATAAAAGTGTACATATAGCACATGAAGTAGATGTGGATAAAACCTGGATAAGTATTGCCTCACAGTTCGAATCACAACATTAATAATATTCGGTCGAATCTCCATATGTTTAAATTCTTAACCGTCTGACAAAGTGACTTGGATTATTTCTGTGCTGTTGTTATAACGCCATAGTACCTACATTGTGGATGATCTATTTTTAATGGACACACCCATGCCTCTAGGCAACAGCCACGTTTCTGGTGTGGAAGAGCCGCTGTAAATGTCGTCCGACGATGCAGAGAACATCGTTTTGGTTTTACACCCACGGAAAGTAATCCACTAAACTAGTGGCGACGTGAACTACCACAGGATTTAGGTTCCCAAGGAACAGCAGGAAAGCATCGTGGCCCCCCATGTGCCAGCGGAGCTCAAGGACGTAGCCAAAGAGGGAGGAGTCCGGGGGTCTGGACACTCCTGCACCTCCACCCCACTCCCGCCCAATCGCCTAAATGAAATTACACATGACCTAATTGCCGTATAGTGTAATTGAAAGATATTTTGATTTTTAATCGTGTGACGGAATGGGAATAGACACTATCTTAGGCCAACGATAGATTCAAACTATCTATATATCCATAGCACTAGCGGCTATCGCGCGTTCCTATTTTACCCACAACTAGTTGGTTGACCTTGCCTGAGCTCGGTTGTTTTTTTTAATCAGTTCAGTTATTACTTGTAGTTGTATTTAATGTAAGTGCTACTGTTTATTGTTGTTGGACTGTGTGCTGTTGTGTGTACTTTCTAATTATGCGTAATTATGCGATAAGGAATAGGGGAAAACCAATTCTGATTCATCCGCTAGTGTTACGTTGAGTTAAAAATAAGTATGTGTAAGTATAATAGCCCAATTACTTATCTATAGAAGTTTAATGTTATCACTATGTCCGCCGCTCGTGGTCTCGCGGTAGCGTTCTCGCTTCCCGAGCACGGGGTCCCGGGTTCGATTCCCGGCGGCGTCAGGGATTTTCACCTGCCTCGAGATGACTGGGTGTTTGTGTTGTCCTCATCATTTCATCATCATCCAGGAAAGTGGCGAAATTGGACTGAGCAAAGGTTGGGAAATTGTACGGGCGCTGATAACCGCGCAGTTGAGCGCCCCACAAACCAAATATCATCATCATCGTTATCACCATATTCGTTATTTGAAAGCTGAAAGAACTTTGTGGTTTCAGTACTCAATATTTCACAAGGCAGCTGAACGGTAAATATCATTACAAATAACAACATTAAAATCAGTGAATAAAAATACACTTGGATTTATCTGGGTTTCCAAAAAGTCGCATCATCAACAAAAATATAACCCAAATGGCGTTGGTTGCATTTCTTTAAAAAATCTGCTCAATATTCTGCCATTAGTCGTCAAAATGGCAAAAGTCGGCCAGTCTGGTCACTCAGGAGGTATTAAGTTACGGAAACCAGTTCCGGTACGGAACGATGGGGAGGTGTTTGAGGAGAGCGGAAGAGATATGTACTGACAGCACATTCTCTAGTTCGTTCGTAGCTAAAAGGCTTTTTTTTTTTCAATTTCTTGCTGGAATTTGTCCGAGCCGTCTGCGCCCTGTATCGGGTTGGTTGCCAGCTCAACCCCTGTGACTACACGACGTTCCGTCATTTGCAGCGCGACCTGCAGAGGATCTTCGCGTACACTGGACCACAGTAAGAGGGCGTGTAAGTCAGCAAGAGAGGTCCCTCATACCACAAACCTTTTACAGCTTCCGTCAATGTCATGGGCAACCAATCAGGAAAAAGTTTATCTCCGCACTGATCACAGCCCCATCGCCAGTGTCCCCCAAGGCTCCGTCCTCTCCCTCCCCCCTATCTCCTGTACACCACCGATATGCCCAAGCCACCCACACCTGTACGCCTCCTCCAATATGCTGATTACACCGACTTCCTGGCTCTCTATCCTACCCTTCAATGGACCCAACGCACCCTCCGAACCCACCTAGACCAGTTCACCACATGGTGCAACCAGTGGATCATTCGTATCATCTCCTCCAAGACCCACGCAATCATCAAAGGCTGCACCATCTGCTCCTTCCATGATTTCTACTTCACCATTTATGGTAGTCCCATCTAGCTCACACCTACCCTTAGATACCTTGGACTTACCCTTGACCACCACCTCACCTGGAACCCTCATCTCATGACCATTCAGCCGAAAGTCCATAACTGCTTCCATCTCCTGAAACTCGTCTCTAGGCAGACATGGGGTTACATCCTTCCACCATCCTCCACACCTACCAATCCCTCATTAGTCCTATCCTCTTTTAGGCTCGCTTTGTCTGCATCTCCCCCCCCCCCCACACACACACACTTTTATAAGGCCATCAAAAGCCTTGAATGCCATGCAATCCGTCTTGCCTTCCATATCCACCTTCTGTCCCCCCACAAGACTACTGTAGGACCTCACACCCTTCCCCCACCCCCAGCATCTCGTTTTCCACCAACATATCTGCATCCTTTACACTATCCACAAGCTTGATCCCCCCCCTCCCCCCGCCCATTGGTGTCCACCTTCCTCTCGAAACCCTTCCTCCCCCCCCCCCCCACCATTGCCGTTGCCATGCCTCTATCGCTGTACCCCACCCTCTCTCCACCTCCACACTGTCCATATCCTTCATCAGGGCAATTTGCAGCACCTCCCCCTCCCAGATGATGAACTTTGCTAAGATTTCTACCCTTCCTACCGACTGTAGCCCAGCTTTGTTTCCCCTCCCCATCCCCAGGGGCCCCCTTTACCCTCCACCATTCCCCCTGAACGGTTTTCCTCGTTCCCCCCTTGAGTCTTTGCACTCCCTCCTTGGCTGTTTCCTCTCCTGTCTTTCCCTCCCCAGCCCCCTTCAGCGCGCCCCCCACCCCATTCCCCTTCCCTCCCCCCTTCCCCTTTCCCTTCCCCCTTCTAGCACCGCCACTCCCCCATTTACCCCTTCTCCTTTGTATCTCTACCCTCGACAGATCCTCCCAGTTTTTTCTTCGTCGTCATGTATGCTGCATCAGTGTTGTGTTCAGGCCATTCTATAGCATTGTCAAGTGATGTGGTTTTAATTGTGTGCTCGACTTGTATATAGGTGTGATGTCCGCGGTTGTGCTGTGCTACGCCGTCCATTGCGTGGCTGTTTTGATCATTATGCAACTTTTTATGCTCCAGCCATACTTCGTCTTGTGTCTTTTAATCCCTACAGTGTGTGTTTCTTGTGTAAAATACTTCTTTAGATTTTTATTTCCATTTTAGTCACCCCCTTTTGTACGCTTTCTTCCATCATGTTCCCACTTTTTACATCTATGTTCCGCCATGTTTTCTCCTTTATATTTTTTAAAATATCTTCCTGTATACTTGTAATGTATCTTGACTGAAGAGCAGCGCCTATGCTGCTGCCAGCCAGACCCAGATGTGGAACTGAAATACAATAAAGAAAAACAAAAACGATCACGGGAGCTACGACGCAGCCAGCCAAGAGAGGAGGTGTGCTCCGGATGCAGCACCACCGACCGCATGCGGCCGTGGCCGTCAAAGGACCTGGGAATGGCCTGCGGGCCTCTCGCTATTCTGTCATACTCACTTGGCAGGACTGTAAAAACAATGAACTCGTACAACCGTAACTTGAGTGTTAATCTGTTCCAAGGCGTTCCGCTCCAGGAAAGTGAGGACTTGAACATTTGATAGTGAACTAGTAGAGAACGAACTCTGACAGTGAAGGCCTTGCTTTAGTTATGAAATTATCTCCTTGTTAGGAAAGAGTTACAAAATTGGGTACTTGTTTCTTTTGACGGTCAGCGAAGACCATTTGGGTAGAGTTCATTGTGTTCTTAAAAATAAAGGCTGAGCTACACGCTGATATGTTTCTTGTAGAAGTGTTCAAAGTTCACGGTATTTCAGTCGTATTGCTGTTTTCTAACACGATAACGCTCGTCCACACATGGTACGCGTCTCTATAAACTGTCTGCGTAATGTTGAGGTACTTACGTGGCCAGCAAGACGACAGATCTGTCCTCGATAGAACATGTTTCGGACCAGCCTGGACGTCATCTCCACCCCAGAGCCAACGTCCAGCACATGTATGACGAATTATTACACGAATCAGCTTGCCTTACGAAAGGATGAAATTGCTTTATGACACCCTTGTTTGCCAAATAAGGGCACGCGTCCTGGCTATAGAGGGCGCAACGTCATATTGAGTATCGGGCTCATACTGTCAAGTTCTTTGTAAATTTGACTCGATTTTGTAATCTGTGAGGCTTCTCTTCGTTTCCTCTTCCCGTCGTGGATGCATCAAGTTCTTTGTCACACTGTGTATAAACGACACATCACTTCATATTTGGCGGCCGGAGTAGCCGAGCGGTTCTAGGCGCTACAGTCTGGAACCGCGCGACCGCTACGGTCGCAGGTTCGAATCCTGCCTCGGGCATGGATGTGTGTGATGTCCTTAGGTTAGTTAGATTTAAGTACTTTTAAGTTCTAGGGGACCGATGACCTCAGAAGTTAAGTCCCATAATGCTCAGAGCCATTTGAACAATTTTTGAACTTCATATTTGAGCATCTCATTAGCTCATAATACATTTCGCTGGACAGTCTTCGAGGAAAGAATGCTCTTTACAAGACCATCCAACATGTATGCCTATATTTGCGTGTACAATGCGTGCCTGTTCATTCATCTCATTGGAGTTGCGGCACGAAGTGTCTGTATCTACTTTCCATACTGGATACATGTGTAAATATTACAAAAGGCACTAACATATACCTAAACTACAAACATATTAAAATTACATTTCAGTAGAAGTGGAAGGGGTTTCTTTCAATAAGATGTTGATTAGCGACCCTAGGCGGGTCAGCCAAACGTCGGGGGGTTTTAACAAGAATGCTTTTATTTGTTCACTTTCCCTACTGGATCGGGTCGTTGGCTCTGGCTGAAGGCTCGTTATGAGACCCAAACTGTTAATTAAAACTGCCCGTTTACTAATTTTGATTAATATTTAATAACTAAATTGTGTTCAGGGAACTGATCACTACTAAACAAACAAGGATAGCATTGAACACATTTATTGAACACTAATCTTCCTAACATCAAACTGAACAATGACATACATTTATAAGTGATAAAATTAAGCTAGTAATGACAATGGCCCTTAAATTCCAAAACTAACTCTTAAGGTCGGATAACGCATCTGTACTTGTTATTTTCTACTCTCTCCCCTTGTCAGACGGCATAAAATGCGTCAGACAAACCTACTGCAATTAACAAATTCTCAATAAGAGCGTGGCTGGAAAACTGAGCTCTGGTCATCACAGGCGTGCGTAATATCGGATTAAATGGCGAGACTGAACATCACGTTACCAAATGCAGCATCGTGGACAGGTCAGCAAGGTGCCGACGGCGTCTGCTTCGTCGAGGAGCCCCAATTGTAACAAAAATGAATTTATTTTCGCGAACAGGCTTCCTATTCAAAAGCTAATTCTGATTTCTTTCCAATCGTCTCGCACTCGTTAAGACGGGACTCACCAGCCCTAAGGCGGAATCCAGTAACGTCTTTAATAAAGTGTGGCTCAAGGAAATTGCTCTGCTCCTGTCTGACAGTATTCCCAACCGTAATTAGCGCAATTAGCCTGTCTCTAACAGTAAAACAGGGCAGTACCCCTAACTGAATTCTAGTTTCAGTGGCAGCTGGCAGACTTATTCAAAGTCTTGCACAACACACTGAAAAGAATTTACTCTTCTACAGCAGAGCCGAAAGCACGACGTCCGCACGCTACAGGAGCTAAGACGCTTCTCCCTGATAACAGCTCCGAAAGCTTCCCTCTGCAAAAATCGGCACCCCCACGCTATTTTTCGAGCTGGCCAGTCCCGTGGCTCTAGACTAGCACAGTTCGCTCCCACTATTATTTCCTGGCTTTTTCCAGCCAAGTAAAACATTCTGCACCTAGAATGTTCTGGAACAAATTGAAACTCCGTTCAATACTGAACCTACCATTCGTGTCTCTCTGTTCGCCCTCGCGCGGGAAAACGTCAGTGCACTAGCTTAACCGCGTTTCTTACAAAGCCCCAGAAAACGTTAAGATTCGTGGCAAGGTCTACTTAGGCGCCAGATCATCTCGACATAGTGGCGTCGGCGTAACCTCCAGAGCCAACGAGGCGCCGTTGTTGTCCTCGCAATGGGTGCCTACCTGCTCCGGCGGCGCGTCTCCCCCAGTGGGACGCTTTTGCATGCCGACTGGTAATGGTCGGTTGTAAACTTCCGCACCCCTCTGCCCTGCCTTTGAGCAATGCCGCTCGTCCGCTCCAGCCAAACTACGTGAAAATATCACCTGAACCCCGACTTCATGCAACATGCGAATTTCTTAAAGTTAATATGCGTCTTATGCCGTCTGATACTCCCTGTATTAATTCCAATAGGCTGATTGCCTGATAAATAACATAATAACCGATATCTAACTTGTCTTTGCAACAGTTATTATATTACAGTAAGGTGCAAAATACTGCTACTTTACAATACCCCATCCTCCTCCATTAATTTTGTACAAGTGAGCCAACTCATTTGGAGTTACCTCACACTGTACAAAATTCATGAGCTCGCTACTTTACGTTTGTGTGAAGGAAATTTAAGTGCCAATGCCTCCTGCACATTCACTCTCCTATCATACTTGTATAAATACATTTATCAAGACATCATTTATCATTATTATGGAACACGGACATTTACTCTATAGTCGCTCGCGTCTATAATGTTGGATCGTAGTCCTGAGTTACGACAAATGCAAACTATTTTTGGTCTCATGTTCCCCAAAATACTCAAAATCAATTAAATATGTTATGGACACGATCGCATTTACATTTCATTTAATTCATCCTCCAATACTGGTACATAGTCCTGAGGTTCGAAAAATAACTAATTGCAAGTCAAAACTGATCCATGTCCCACAAAGTACTGAAAGGCAAGTAAATTACTAATGGACAAGAATATATTTACATTTACATTCCCTTCCTCTTTGTTGGTACGTGGTCCAGAAGTATAACAAAACTCAGCAAAACTTCCTCTTGTCCATGTTCAAATGAATTTTATTTATTTTCAAAATTAATACATCCTATACTGTTCATGATTTTGACATAAGGTCCATTCATCCCATTCATCCTTCCCTATTTTACAACTACACAATAAAGTGTGCACTGTTTTCGACAAGTAATCACTCTTTAATTTACGCTCAGCAGATTGCCCAAAAGTTGTAGAAAATAATTTTAACATATGCTTCCATCTGAAGATCACTTCATTCGGTCAAAATCGTGTTCCTGTTGCTGGATGTTTTCGTGTTTGTGGTGACAATGTGACATACTGGCTTTACAAAATTTCAATACGGTCTGCTCAGGTCCAGTGCCTGTCAAAGTGTTAATATTTTGTGAAATAACACAGAAATAATTATTGAATTAGTGCGGCAACTGCTGCCAAGAATAATATCACATCTATGTGGATTCTTTCAACACTATCTACCACACTAAGAATTTCGTAATAACATATTCTAACAGTGGCCAAAACACACAGTACAAAATCACATAAAACAATTGGCATACATGGAAGAGGTGACACATAAAACAACATAGTACACACAACAAATTTAAACACACATGAATCAAATCAATACAAGACAAAACAAACAAATACCCAAAAACTCCACAACATATATATTAATAAAATCGACAAGAAAATTATGAGTGATGACCAAAATGAGCCTTGCCTTATTCATTGATGTTAATGATGAGGCAGACATATTGTCATAATTACGAAGTGGCCTACTACAGTGAATCCATACAAAAGCAAATACACAAATGAGGTTAATGAGTACACAGTTCCTAGCTGTCTTTCAAATTTAGTGTCTAGTGACTTAGGGCATATCGTTACACTTTTGTCACTTTCTATGCAAGCATAAACATAGCAAATTTAATTCACAAGCACTGGCACCATTCGCAAGCACTTAGCACACGCTAACAAATTTGGGTGGCAGCTCTGAATTCTGCAAAGACCAACTGCTCTCAACTCCATCCTACCACTGCACCCACTGCCGTGGCGCAGTGTCCCGTCCGTCTCCAACCTTGTCGTCACCTGGCCATGGCGAATCGCTCCCTGCGTCTCCAGTGGTAGCCTGGTGTGCCACTGTGAACAGACGTTGTTCGTCATTTGTGGTCGTGGACATTGAAATATTGATGGTTAGATTTCGGTAAGGCTTCGGAACCTAGTCATTCTTCTGCGCTGGCTAAGGATTCTGTGTATCTGTATGTAGATGTCATTCTTCTTGTATGAACATCTAAGTAGTGTACCTAAATACAGGCTCTTCGTGTTTCTTCGGTTCTTGCAGTCTCATGTTTTAGGATAAGGTAAAGGTAAGGACAGATTCAGCATACAGGAAAGTCAAAACAACCTTTGGTGACATTAAAAGCAACGGTGGTAACATTAAGAGTGCAACAGGAATTCCACTGTTAAATGCAGAGGAGAGAGCAAATAGGTGGAAAGAATACATTGAAAGCCTCTATGAGGGTGAAGATTTGTCTGATGTGATAGAAGAAGAAACAGGAGTCGATTTAGAAGAGATAGGGGATCCAGTATTAGAATCGGAATTTAGAAGAGCTTTGGAGGACTTACGGTCAAATAAGGCAGATGGGATTGATAACATTCCATCAGAATTTCTAAAATTATTGGGGGAAGTGGCAGCAAAACGACTATTCACGTTGGTGTGTAGACTATATGAGTCTGGCGATATACCAGCTGACTTTCGGAAAAGCATCATCCACACAATTCCGAAGACGGCAAGAGCTGACAAGTGCGAGAATTATCGCACAATCAGCTTAACAGCTCATGCGTCGAAGCTGCTTACAAGAATAATATACAGAAGAATAGAAAAGAAAATTGAGAATGCGCTAGGTGACGATCAGTTTGGCTTTAGGAAAAGTAAAGGGACGAGAGAGGCAATTCTGACGTTACGGCTAATAATGGAAGCAAGGCTAAAGAAAAATCAAGACACTTTCATAGGATTTGTCGACCTGGAAAAAGCATTTGACGATATAAAATGGTGCAAGCTGTACGAGATTCTGAAAAAAGTAGGGGTAAGCTATAGGGAGAGACGGGTCATATACAATATGTACAACAAGCAAGAGGGAATAATAAGAGTGGTCGATCAAGAACGAAGTGATCGTATTAAGAAGGGTGTAAGACAAGGCTGTAGCCTTTCGCCCCTACTCTTCAATCTGTACATCGAGGAAGCAATCATGGAAATAAAAGAAAGGTTCAGGAGTGGAATTAAAATACAAGTTGAAAGGATATCAATGATACGATTCGCTGATGACATTGCTATCCTGAGTGAAAGTGAAGAAGAATTAAATGATCTGCTGAACGGAATGAACAGTCTAATGAGTACACAGTATGGTTTGAGAGTAAATCGGGGAAAGAGGAAGGTAATGAGAAGTAGTATAAATGAGAACAGCGAGAAACTTAACGTCAGGATTGATGGTCACGAAGTCAATGAAGTTAAGGAATTCTACTACCTAGGCAGTAAAGTAACCAATGACGGACGGAGCAAGGAGGACATCAAAAGCAGACTCGCTATGGCAAAAAAGGCATTTCTGGCCAAGAGAAGTCTACTAATATCAAATACCGGCCTTAATTTGAGGAAGAAATTTCTGAGGATGTACGTCTGGAGTACAGCATTGAATGGTAGTGAAACATGGACTGTGGGAAAACCGGAACAGAAGAGAATCGAAGCATTTCAGATGTGGTGCTATAGACGAATGTTGAAAATTAGGTGGACTGATAAGGTAAGGAATGAGGAGGTTCTACGCAAAATCTGAGAGGAAAGGAATATGTGGAAAACACTGATAAGGAGAAGGGACAGGATGATAGGACATCTGCTAAGACATGAGGGAATGACTTCCATGGTACTAGAGGGAGCGGTAGAGGGCAAAAACTGTAGAGGAAGACAGAGATTGGAATACGTCAAGCAAATAATCGAGGACGTAGGTTGCAAGTGCTACTCTGAGATGAAGAGGTTAGGACAGGAAAGGAATTCGTGGCGGGCCGCGTCAAACCAGTCAGTAGACTGATGACCAAAAAAAAAAAAAGGTCAAGGTTTTAGGTTCCTCAGCAGAACGTCCATTTGTAGGCATTCTCACCTTCTGTCCTCCGCATTTCACAAGCATTCAGGCGCACGAACCAAAAGCCTGGACTCACGCTTCTCTGCATGACAGTCATCTACCTGCCCGGCGAAAGTGAATCTCAGAGGCCAGGCCGCTTCGCTGCGTGCCGGGGAGGGCCGTCAACCCCACCTTCCTTCCAGCTGGGCCATTGGGTCTGCTGGAGAGCCGCCCCACGCTGTGCTGACTGACCGCTCATTCACCTCGCCTTGGTCACGCGCCGCTCTGCGCTGTGCCCTCGTGGTTCTCGTCTGCTGTCCCGCTCGTCGTCAGCTGGCCAGTCACCGCCACAACGTGTAACTGCACACACTAAGGATACGATATTTTATACATGACTACTTATTGCCTAAGCCACTTCGTCTTACGTCATCACGTACAATACGTTACAATCATTTTACCGAAAGACATTTCTTAAACAAAATGTTCAAAACAAAATTATAGAAACCAGCATGATGGTCTTTTCCTGTGGATAAAATAAACATTTATTAATTTAGTCATCCCATCACCACGTGGTCTCTAACTACTAATTTCTCTATTTCTACTTTCTACAGTTGACATCAACATGCTACTACTACATACTGTGACCTTTTATAGTAAACTCCTTTCCCTGGCGTCGCTCAGTTGCTGTTATTATCTGTGAACAATTAAAAACATTTGTTGCACATTATTGTAGGTTACTGTAAATCCAAATTTCTCCGATACTCCTTGATGTTGTGCTTGTTTGACTGGTTATGGCATTCGTCTTCCGCTCCTAGTTTGCTTCTGTCTGCAACGGTAGGCTCAATTCAGCGTCATGCTTATCTGTTGAGCAAAACGAGAGTTAAGGTTCTTGGCTGGACTTCTGTTCAGAGCATCTATCTCTTGTGGTGAACTTCATTATCTTCCTTTAAACTGAATGGCGTGTTGTTTTAGCGTCTCTGCTTAACTCAAATAGTTAAGCCCAGACTCGGCTAGCGTCGCTAACACGTCTCTACAACACTCCTACGGCGCAAATAATCAATAAGGTGTGTCGATCACGCTATTGCGTGCGACCAGCCACCTGATTTACGTCTTTCTATGACGGCTCAAAACTCGCCTTTTCACACAACATCCTCATCGCTCCCATTACGAATCATCCATGTTTGGAGCGTCCCTATCGCCTAATTGCGATGGACTGGCCACCGGATAATCGTTTTGATCACCATACTCACACTAGCAACACAATTGACAAAACAAGTGTGTCTCGAACACTACTGCGTCAGACACACCACCTCATAATTATCACCCGAAACACCCACTGTCGCCATACGCTGATAACGCAACGGGTGGGTCCTGAACACTACCGCGTCGGACATCACACCCTGCACTCTTCTCAAGAAATGCAACACATTCGGTGGGACGCAATGTCCACCTACCATATCACAACACGCTCAACACACGCCAAATCCTTCCACCACAGATCCAGATTTTGTCCTGAAAGTTCTCCTGTCCAATAGCCTTGCCATAAAATTTTGTATAGGAAGTTATCTACATAATATAACCCCTTCTATAATTAATCTAATACTTCTAAATATTGTTTATGTCATAGCTGAATCAAATTTTCTATACTAAGCGACCCAGTGGTTCCCATAGAACAAAATTTAACATCAAACACATAATATAGACACAACCCATATCAAAATGAGACAAACACATGAAAAATAGCGATATAAATACACACAACATAAGACAAAAAATCTCAAAACACTCGCAATACTAACACAAATAAACATAGCCAACAAATCACAAAAAATTAATCTAATTGTACACTACTTTGTTCCCGGCCGCGTTCTTCCGCTGCCGAGTGTGCCGCCCTAGCCATTTTTGTCCGTTTTACGCAGTTTGCGTACGGCCAGGTTTCGCCGGACGTATTTCGAGTATTTGTGCAGGTTGTGGATTGCGGTCTTCACTCGCTCACCAGTTCTGCACTGGTCGATCCCTTCCATTTTGATTGGCTGGGTTCCAGTTATTATTACCCTGGTTCCACCTACGTTCCTCTGGCGGAAAATTTTGTCGTCTATTATCGCGCCACTGTGGGTTGTTTCCCCTATTGTTACCGTTACCGGCATAGTTATTCCTCATCTTGTTTCTGTTTCCTTGCCAATTCTGGCTTCTGTTTCTGTCTATATTAGCGCCTTGGCCTTCCTCATGCGGTTCACTTTGCTTCTTCTTCTCCTCACGCACCTGCTGCTCGTTATAGGCAAACTCCAGTTCCCTAAGAATGCCCTTAAATGCTTCTACGTCATTTCTGCATCTGCCAACCAGCGTCTGCTGATATGTAAGTGGCAACTTCATATATCATACACATATAATCTCCCCAGGGCTGCACAGTTCGTCCAGATACTGATTCTTCTTCAGCATGTTCTCTACCCAACTCATATATCATACACATATAATCTCCCCAGGGCTGCACAGTTCGTCCAGATACTGATTCTTTTTCAGCATGTTCTCTACCCAAGTCTAGATTTGTCGTTTAAATTCGGCACATTCTGCCATCAGTGGTGCCTCTCCGGCTTCTCCCTTCCTGCTCGACACGGTTTCCTCAATCTTTTTCACTCGCGTCTGCAGCTTATTTATAACAGTTTTCCAGACCTTGGTCGTGTTATCTGTGACCTCCTTCGTTTCCCTCGCTATTCTCTTGGCTCTCTGCGGAATTAATTTCGCCTCATTGGCGGTTCTTTTCGCTTCGGCTATCTCTCGCTCTAACTTCTCGCGCAACACTTTTACTTCATCCTCCACACAGCATGTTTCACGCTTCATGATGGAAAGCTGAGCCCGGGTTTCCTTTCTACACTCCTGTATGCTGCTCTGTGTTTCTTCACTGATTCTTTCCAGACTAGCTTGCGTTTCCTTTCTACACGTTTCAATTCTTTCCTACGTCACTTTCGTACTAGCGTCTATCTTTTGCATCATACGCACCAAGAATCCAGCGAGACCTGAACCGTCAACCGCCAAGTCTCCCCTTTCCGCATGATAACTACTGTCGTGACTTGCAGGTGATCCCCTGCTCATTCTTTCGTCTCTTGTCGAATAAGGTCTAAACCCTGCTCAGTACGACAGGGTCGGACTATTCCGTTCCGATCCTGCTGTACGTAACCCACTCATGCTTCTCGTAGGCGACGTTTACCCCCGCTGTGTCACACTGCCGAACTCGTGCGTGCGTATCACCGGTTCAATGTGCCTGATTGCACCTCTTGGACTCGCCAATGGCCCACAAACTCCTGCATCATGCTCCATGTTGTCCGGTGACGCCATACGCTCTGTTTGTTCCCGAAAATAGCTGTTTTCTCTTTCGAATTCCGCTGCCGCTAATTCGTGTAAGCTGTTGCTGCTGCCTCTCATGACTACCATTCTGTCAACCCCTGTTGCGCCCTGAACTGCCTCTATTAAGCGCGCCTTAGCCCTCGTAATCATCTACGTTTCCTTACCCACTAACGTTATACACTAACAAAACTTTACACACGAAATACACATTATAATCATTAACTCCGAATATCTCTACAATATTCACAAACAGGCTACCCAACAAATCCCACAAATCTTCCCGATCCCTGCGGATCCTATGCCTAACAAATTTCCCTAATCCAAAATATTTATTCAATCTGTGATAAAACACAGAACACGAAACAACACAGTAATCGCAATAACAAAAAATTAACGACACACCAGCAATACATAGAAACACTGAAACAAATACACAACATAAATACACAAACACAGATCTAAAGAATTTACCTCGCGCAAATAACTGCCGCCATGATTACTAATCAGAAGATTACAGCTGTCTACGCATCCTAGGCAGGGTCAGCCATGTCGAAGGGGTTTCTTTCAATAAAATGTTAATTAGGGACCCTAGGCGGGTCAGCCAAATGTCGGGGGGTTTTAACAAGAATGCTTTTACTTGTTCACTTTCCCTACTGGATCGGGTCGTTGGCTCTGGCTGAAGGCCTGTTACGAGACCCAACCTGTTAATTAAAACTGCCTGTGTACTAATTTTGATTAATATTTAATAACTAAATCGTGTTCAGGGAACTGATCACTACTAAACAAACAAGGATAGCATTGAACACATTTATTGAACACCAATCTTCCTAACATCAAACTGAACAATGACATACATTTATAAGTGATGAAATTAAGCTAGCAATGGCAATGGCCCTTAAATTCCAAAACTAAATGTTAAGGTCGGATAACGCATCTGTACTTGTTATTTTCTACTCCCTCCCTTTGTCAGACGGCATAAAATACGTCAGACAAACCTACTGCAATTAACAAATTCTCAATAAGAGCGTGGCTGGACAACTGAGCTCTGGTAATCACGGGCGTGCGTAATATCGGATTAAATGTCGAGACTGAGCATCACGTTACCAAATGCAGCATCGTGGACAGGTTAGGAAGCTGCCGACGGCGTCTGCATCGTCGAGGAGCCTCAATTGCAACAAAAATGAATTTATTTTCGCGAACAGGCTTCCTCTTCGTAAACTCCTATTCAAAAGCTAATTCTGATTTCTTTCCAATCGTCTCGCACTCGTTAAGACGGGACTCACCAGCCCAAAGGCGGAATCCAGTAACGTCTTTAATAAAGTGTGGCTCGAGGAAATTGCTCTGCTCCTGTCTGATAGTATTCCCAACCGTAATTAGCGCAATTAGCCTGTCTCTAAAACAGGGCAGTACCCCTAACTGAATACTAGTTTTAGTTGCAGCTGGCAGACTTATTCAAAGTCCTGCACAGCACACTGAAAAGAATTTACTCTCCTACAGCAGAGCCGAAAGCACGACGTCCGCTCGCTACAGGAGCTAAGACGCTTCTCCCTGATAACAGCTCCGAAAGCTTCCCTCTGCAAAAATCGGCACCCCCACGCTATTTTTCGAGCTGGCCAATCCCGTGGCTCTAGACTAGCACAGTTCGCTCCCACTATTATTTCCTGGCTTCTTCCAGCCAATTAAAACATTCTGCGCCTTACTGCGCGTAGAATGTTCTGGAACAAACTGAAACTCCGTTCAAAACTGAACCCACCAATCGTGTCTCTCTATTCGCCCTCGCGCGGGAAAAGGTCAGTGCACTAGCTTAACCGCGTTTCTTACAAAGCCCCAGAAAACGTTAAGATTCGTGGCAAGGTTCCCTTAGGCGCCAGATCATCTCGACATAGTGGCGTCGGCGTAACCTCCAGCGCCAACGAGGCGCCGTTGTTGTCCTCGCAATGGGTGCCTACCTGCTCCGGCGGCGCGTCTCCCCCAGTGGGACGCTTTCGTAATGGTCGGTTGTAAACTTTCCAGAAGAATAAAATTTTAGTGCAGCTCAGATGTACCGTCAGAGTGAAATTCGCTTATATGTAAATTTTAAGCTTCCAGTACATCTACACGTGGCTTTTGTAGTGGGTAAGGGAGAAGAAGTCCCTCTCTGCGACAATTATGTGTCCTAGCCGTTACAACCCTTTAAAATATTTGTGAGCAATCGAAATGTTGCCAGTGCACGGTGGACGTAACATTCGCTGTGAATTTTCGTGTGCTGAAACAGGGAACGTTAATTCTGTATTTCGCATTGACTAGAACATATTAAATGTCAAATTTTTTATCTTTACACTGAACGCAATTTACTGTTAAAGCAAATTAAAGACAGGGTGGAGCAGTCACCGTGGGAAATACAAGCTTAGTTTCACGGCGTATCTGAAGTGACAACGTTTAATTTGGAGCATGTCAGCTACTGACTACCGTTTGTGAGGTGTCGTAATGAAGTTCCATGTCGGTAGCAGGATGGGAATTTGCTACATGATACCACACATAGCCAATTACTGAACACAGTGTGATAACTTTCCCTAGAGAGATTTTATTTGTCGGGGTTAGTATGTTCTGTGTATTCGGAACGTCAACTTCTTTCTTGTCGTTCCGTATTCCAGGTCTTCAATGCTCGATTAAACGTGTTTTCAAACCTTTTGTAAAAAGAAATGCATCCACAATATCGCGGATGTCCATGTTTCACGCTAGTGTGGTTAATAACACACGCTTGCGACAACCGATCAATGCCAGCGTCAATTAATATAGGGCTCTAGCGTTGTCGCGGCAACGGGCGACATATTCCGCAGCAGGGTCTGGATGCAAAGCAGAGTTTTTTTATAGGAGCATAACAACCGGAATGGGGAGTCAACTCCTTACTTTTACATTACGCATCATTTCTTTTGTGTTTAAAATCACTTTAGACGTTGCCTGTTTCTCTAAGATGTGTTAGAATACAGTTCTTTCTTAAATACAAGCTGGAATTGTAATTATCGTTTTGCGGGCGGGTTTCGTCTTAATTTATTTAGGCATCTTTAACGAAAAATATGCTCCCATTTTCAACCAAATACGGCACTTTTACTTATGAACTTTGTCATCGTACGAGGGTTTGAAGTTTAATAGTGGCGACTATTTGTTTACAGCTCGTACAAAAAAAAAAAGAAACGTGTTTCAAAGTTTTACTGACCTTCAAAGCATTCACCAGTATTGTGTATAACCCGATGCCAGCGATGTGGAAGTCGTAGGATACTCTTAGCAGTGCCAGTTGTGTTGACTGTTCGAGCGGCGCGGTCTATTGCCCTACGAATTTGTAGTAGTTCTGAAGCGAATGCCGTGAAGTGTTTCCTTCAGTTTAGAAATTGAGCTGAACTCACGAGGGCGTAAGTCAGGGGAGTGCAGTAGGTCAGACAAATCAGTAACAGCTTGCACTGTACGTGCTTGAGCGTTGACCTGCAAAATGATGGTCAGGTCCTGCAGAAAGTGTCATCACTTCTCTCTCTATGCAGTTCATTTTTGAAACACAACCTACGACCAGCTTAGAGACAGAAGTGATGACACTTTCTGCAGGACCTGGCCATCATTTTGCAGGACAATGCTCAAGCACGTACAGTGCAAACTGTTACTGATTTCTTTGACTGATGGGGCTGCTAAGTGCTATACCACCAACTGCACTTCCCTGACTTAAGCCCTCGTAAGTACAACTCGATTTCTAAACTGAAGGAACGAGTTCACGGCGTTTACTTCAGAACTGCTACAAATTCGTCGGGCAATAGACCACGCCTCTCGAACTGTCAACACAACTGGCACTGCTAAGAGTATCCTACGTCTTCCACATCGCTGTCAACGGGTTATACACAATGCGGGTGACTACTTTGAAGGTCAGTAAAACTTTGAAACACGTTTCTATTTTGTACGAGCTGTAAATAAATAGTTGCGACTATTAAAGTCCCAACTCTCGCATGCACGAGCTTTAAACAGTTGCTAGACTGACACTCTGTTGTTTAATACAGTTCTTTTCTTTGTTTGCACTATGTGTTGGTATTGTTCATCCTGTGCCCTTGCTCTTCTAGTCGTGAAACTGTTCGGTGTTTATTCCGAACATCGAAAGTGGCAGAATATGTTGTAGCCGAACGGGTGCGTCGAAAGATAAATTTCATGTTCCATTCACACAGTTACTAAATAACCTGTGACGAAAAGTGGTGCTCTTCATTGGATCCACAGTGTGTCCCAAAGAGTTGTGTCTCAGGTAGAAACTTAGAAGATTTATTTTGACAATAAGGTGAAACATAACCCAGAGTAATCACTCGTGTCCAGGTTAGTACCCTAAGTTCATCTCCTGTAAACGCTATCACAGTGACAGCGTCGCTACTGAGAGGAGATCTGCCCCGTACCCTGAGAGGCCCATCAGGGTGTGACGAAACGAGATAATGACGTCACGCTGCATCCCAAATTAGCTCCGTCGACTCCAGAGGTATGACTGCTGCATCTCTTGTGGCGCCCCCACTGTGAGCACTTTCAAGTAATCCGCGCTCTCACCACTGGAGCGTTGGCCCACTGTGCTCCAGAAGGCGGTGTGTCTTAAGTGCGGACCCCGCGCTGTATGAACGCACGGCACAAGACAAACCATTATGGTCAAAATTACACAGTCAGTAGAAAGTACTAAATCGAACATTTTGAGATCAAAATCAGTGGTCGAAAATGAATATCATATGCACCACGTTGTCTTAAATAAGCAACGCGTGTGAAGTATTTTTTTTTTTTTTTTTTTTTTTTTGTAAACTTGATATGTTGGATAATGGAAAGTGGCCTGTGGTATCAACATTTGTGATCCTATCCTAAGAAACAATCGTATATCATGTGTCCGTGTTTAATTTTACCAATTCATGATGTGTCTTGAAGATCGAGCAACTTTAGTTGCAAGTACTTTCAGACTGCAGCAGGACGCAAAGCGTTCAAATGCACCAAGAAACAGTGTTTTTCTTAGGCTCAATGTGTCGTACAATTTTTTAAATAACGCCATATTCGCTATCGGTTGTATTCTTTAACACAATTTTCAAAATCGGAATTTCGACCTTAGGTTATTTTCAAATAGTTAAAGGTGCTGAAAACACTGGAGCTGCCAATATTAATGAAATGAATGCAAAAGGTGTGAGTCTGTGTGGCTCCTGTCAACACTCATCACTTACACCATCGATACGTAACGTCAGGGATTAAAACAGTAGATTTGTACCTTTCGTGGTGTCACCGCCAGACACCACACTTGCTAGGTGGTAGCCTTTAAATCGGCCACGGTCCGGTAGTATACGTCGGACCCGCGTGTCGCCACTATCAGTGATTGCAGACCGAGCGCCGCCACACGGCAGGTCTAGAGAGACTTCCTAGCACTCGCCCCAGTTGTACAGCCGACTTTGCTAGCGATGGTTCACTGCCTACTTACGTTCTCATTTGCCGAGACGATAGTTTAGCATAGCCTTCAGCTACGTCATTTGCTACGACCTAGCAAGGCGCCATTATCGGTTACTATTGATATTGTGAATCATGTACCGTCAAGACCGACGTTCATCATTAATGGATTAAACTTAAGTATTCCACCAGCTACGTCCGTTTTTTCTAAATTCTAATTTCCTTGTCATGTTCCAGACCTCACGCCAGCCTGCGTGAGCTAAAACGCGTGCATTTCGGCTTCCTTTAGTAAAACAGTGTTCGCTCTCTTGCCAACCACAACACCTTCTTCACATTTCAGTAAGATCAGAACACTCACACGATGAAATTAAGATTAGGCGACAAAAATAAGACATCCACTCTCCATGATAGAACGTGGAGGTACCTAGGAAAGCTGCTTTCTCAACCTTTTTCAAAAACCAGAGTCCCTAATCACTACTCATTATTCCTTACCTTATTCGTCGACACTTCTTCAATATTTCATCATAACAGATATGTAGCTTAATCAAATAACTCATATAGCATCAGCTTATTGATCATAAACATACCTCAACAGCATAATACAAATAGTCATCGTAATAATAACATCATAACACCTCAGTCAACTCTCAAAATCGTCGTAGCTACCTCCAATAATTTCAAAACCTAAAAAAAATTCTCTGCTCATGTCAAAAGTGTCATCTGCCTCAAACGTACTTTAAAAATCGTGATCCCATACCAAATATATCATTCAAAGTTCTCATAATATCACAATGGTTCTGAAAAAATATGAACAGTTCACAAAGTACAAACAAAATACAATTTCGTAAGTGTGAAGTTATACAACGGTGTAATTACATAAACATCTGTCACTGACGTAGAGAAAAATATGTTTGTCTCTCAGTTGAATGATCAGATAGCTGTGTAATTTATGTATTAGAGAAATATGGTACCGATGTGTAAAGTTGTATAAGCAAATACCATATTAGCTAGGGCTCCTTGTGCTTGCCAATCACATGGTACACAAAGTAAGAGTGTACCCCCCTGAGGATTAATGTAATTATATCCTCAGGTGTTTGTTACAGATTACAGCAATGGAATGAAATGTATCACGGAAAACTTTCTTTGTAATTCAAAAATCTTTAAAAATAAATGTTTTAAGTACAAAATTAATCACTGAAATGCGTGTCCTGTAGCGTTAAATGTGCATCTTGTTGTAAGATAATCTCTGTGGAAGTGTCGTAGTTATTTTCCTCCGAAAGCTAAGTTCTGCAGAAGCCAATGTACTTACCTCATGATAAACAAAAGTGAAATGCTTTGCATAGAGATATCTTAGTTATTACGCTTATTGTTGTGATGATGAAAGTACTGTGCTGTAACGTATTGTTGTGCTACGGAAAAGGCTGTCTCCTTGTAGCTAAACCACAAAAGTTACTACTAAAACATGTTTTACTTTCCAGAATAATTCAGAAAAACTGTGCAGATATAAAACAGATACACCGCAAAAGCAACATTGTAAATTGTCACTCATTAGTAACGTCGTGATATAAACATGTAGCTGTCACATAAACTAACCACTGTGTCATCTAATATCTCACAGAAAGTACTTTAATTCAGAATGTATTTTCAAGTAAACCAAAATGTTGCATTAAAATCTCATTAGCAGTACTGGTACAAGTTCTAAGTATGTGAGCCTTATAGTCGTTACGTAATCGTGCAACTAACAAGCAAGAATGCACACACACACAATTACACTGTGTCGTCTGCTCACAATAACAATGCATTCGTAATTTCTGTTTAAATAAGTTCTCTTGGTTCTTGACTGGATATTTAACTTCAAACATTGTTGCATGGTTACAGTTTCTAAGTCTGACAATGCATACTAGAAATGTGAAGTGAAAAATTTTATAGCAAAGACTAAATTTAAAAAAAAAACAGTTTATCTCTCAATAAACGGTTTTACATGTGAAATGTGGTGTAAACCTTTACTCTTCCTAGTACGCAGAGTTTCAACTTCAACGCAATTATCATGTGGTATACGTCGGTAAAGAATACTGGAATTTTTCTCAAGGTTAGCGTCTATGTTATTTTTCCCTGAGCCAGCGGGCGCAGGTGGCTGCCTGCGGTGCGAGTAATTGTCTGTTTCTTTGTTGGCGCGCGTCGTTACAGGGATTAGGAGACCTTGCTTCTACAAATTCACGTTGTCGAAAGTGCCCTGCTCTATTTGAATCCCGCCAGTTCTGATAAAATTCAGGTCTGTCGTTAAGATTATATCGTCTGTCGTCATGTCGGTAGATTCCATAGTTTCTTTCCTGTTGGTCACGTCGTGGAGACTTTCTCCCTGAATCGTAACTGCCCGCTGAACTGTTGCATCTGAAATTATTCTGTCTCCCTTGATAATAATAGTTCTGGTTACCATATTGTCTGTTTCTATGATTGTCTCTATCATATTCATAACTACGGAAATGCGATCTTTCTCTGTAACTATTACTCTGCCAGTGGTTGTCATACGGGTGGTATCTGTTTTGGTCACGATTTGTGTTGTGAGAATAGCCTTGTCGTGTCCAGTTATTATTTCTGTCGTCACGGAATTGTGACGGATGTGACCTGTAGTGATTGTTTCCCTGTTTTCGCATCCCGCGACTGTCTGTGTCAATTTCTAATTGTTGTAACAATCCCTGAAAAGCTTCAATGTCGTCTTTGCAACGTCCTGCCAAAATAATATGTCGTAAATGTTCAGGCAATTTGATTAAGCAAATACGGATGAGTTCTGAGGGGCTGTATGGGTTTGACAGGTACTGATTCTTGAGCAACATGTCTTCAAAAATATTTCACAAGACTGGAAAATTCAGATTGTTCGAAATGTTTCATCATTATGATGCCATGTTTTACTCGGTCTTGTGTGGCTTGAGACCAATATGCTGAGAGGAAGGCATGGTAAAATTCTCCTTCACTGTGGCAATTGTGCATGACCGATCGCATTCTTACAGCTGGTTCATTCTCTAAGTAGCCACACATAAATTCTAATCTGTGTTCTAATGACCAGTTGGGAGGAAAACAATGAGAGAATTGATGGAGCCACGCATGTGGATGAATGTCGTTGGCAGAATTCTTAAACGTTTTGAATTTACGTGTAGTAATGAACAGCTTATAGTCAAAATCATCATGTCGGCGAGTCGCATGTCGGTCATTGTTATGTCGTTTCGGCGGTTCCATCTCAAAATTCGGTGTACCTTGCCAATTTCTCTCATAATTTCCGAAGTGCCCTGTGTTATTATTTTGTGGCTGTTCCATATTTCTATGTCCCTCTTCCCGTATTGGAGCGCGAGTGGCCTCCGAAATATGTAATTCTTGTATTACCTGTGTCAGCTGATCTTGTACTTCCCGGATTTCTCTTTGGTGTTGCGTATTAATTTGATTCTGATTTTGTTTGAATTTCTTAATTTGTTCATACTCTACTGTGTCAGTGATGGCTACATGTCTTGTGTCATTCAGATCATCATCTACCTTTGCAGATAAGTTAGTGAACTGATCCGGAAGTTCGGCTACTTTCTCCGATAGTGTACTTATTTCCCCAGTGTGTTTTTCTGAACAAAGTTTCAGAGTGTCCATTTGTGTTGAAATCGTATCTACTGTGTCCTTTAAGTTTTCTTGAGTTTTTGCAAGTTGTGTAACCGAATCGGTAGATGCAACTGCGTTAATTTTAGCTTGCAAGGTGTCGTGATTTTCATGAACAATAGTTTGCAGTTCTTTTATGGCTGCTTCGTGATTCTGTAATGCATTTTCATGACGCGAAAAAATAGGTTGAAAATGCTCACAAATTTGTGTTTTTACATCATTACAGACGTTTTGACATTTCGGTTCGATGTTATGTAACTCAGTAGTTAAATCTTCACGTGTTTGTTCAAGCGTATGTTCCACTGAGTCTAACTTTTGAAGCTTTTGTTCCATTGTGTCTAACTTTTGAAGCTTTTGCTGTGTTTGTCTCTGATTTCGTTCCATTGTGTCTAACTGTTGCTGTGTTTGTCTCTGATTTTGTTCCATTGTGTCTAAGTGTTGCTGTGTTTGTCTCTGATTTTGTTCCATTGTGTCTAACTTTTGAAGCTTTTGTCCCATTTGTTGCATTAATTGTAATAACAATGCACTGGTGTCTGAAACATGTTCCTCAGTGCTATTCGGCAATGCATTTGAACCGACAATATTCGCAGTTTGAAAAGCAGAAAATGTGTCTTGACTTATTTGAGAAAACGGTGAGGACGCAAAACCTTAATCTACAGTATTTGCAAGATTGTGTCCTGTCATTTCGGATTCCTGAGGCAAGTTGTTGCCAACCGATCGATCGATAATGCTTCCCTGTTCACTAATTGTTTCACTGTCTACACCATTGTTTGCCGCCCGCTCCATTTCCCTATGTACAATTACCAAATTACTACTTTGAACATTAGTTAATTCATTACTCGGTGGCGCTAACACACTGCTTTCGTCTTCACTGTCATTTCTCAGTTTACTTTGGAGCCGAGTATTACGTTTTTCACACGCCATTATTGTCACAATATTTCACACGACAACACAGAAAAACACAATTTGAAGAGCAAAAATAAGAGAACACATTAACATAGGACTGAAAATAATATCTAGTTAATTGCAAGCGCAGCTGCGAAATCCTTGGTGCAAATCTACATGCATGCCACAACTGTTTTACTGTGCAACAATGAAAAACCACAACTACAAAGGAAATTCTCTCTATAATTACGCGCTAGCTATAAACAAAAGCTACACTAAATACACAAACTACAAGAAAAAAATCAGAAGAATCCAGTGAGGTATCCTCGGCTAAGGGTCGACATATGAAACGTCCCCTTTGAAAAATTATACATGACTGTGCTTAAACTGACACACAATATTGTTAGCGCACGCAATCTGACTTTCAAAAATCTCTACTACAGAATGGCCCTGACTAACATTAACCTATTCCTTTCACAAATCACTTACCTCACAAAAATCTTCGTTACTCGAACTACTGCAATACAGCGAGCGAAACTACTGCCAGCTAAATAAAAGATTCAAACTACGGAAGGCACTAGCTACTGATAGGCATAGTTAGCAAATGAAAGATTTTAATAGAGAACAAACAATGTATTTACCTTAACAGTCATAATGTACACAGCAGTTCATGACATCCATTTTTACAAATATCAAACCTCCGCCATTTCTCTCCCCACATCCACCACTGCTGGCGGCTCACCTCCAACTGCGCAACGCTACGCGCTGTTCACATCCAGCTGCCGCTGCCCAACACTACAATGGCAGACAACAATGCAAACTAGCCACAGACTGCACACAGCACAGCCAGTGATTTTCATACAGAGCGCTACGTAGCGGCGGCGTTACCAATATAAGAACCTAAACAGCCTACTTACAGTATTAATGGAGTTACTACAAAAGGAGATATAGACGTGTCGCAAGCAAGGGGCGACAGACAAATAAGAGCAAGCTCTTCAATATACACAATTCGTAATACAAGTGAATGAGTAGATTTTCTAAGTCACTGCTGTAGCGTTCGTAGGACGGCTCGACTTTAACTCTGGCCGCGGCAGGGTGGCGCGGCGCTTACATTCCCTTCGTGTAGAGGCCGCTGTTGTCTCAGTGTCGTCCTAGAGAGGGGTCCGTCAGCGTACTATGGGCTGACGTCGTCTCACAGCCCTCGCTGCTGTAACGTTCGTGGTCGACGTGCCGGCGTTGACGTTATCCCAAGACACATTGTCTCATTAATCCTCCCAAGATACTGTTGGCCTAAAAAACCCGAATACAGCGGTTGTATAATGTTCAGTACACTGCAACCCTTGGTTCTTGCACTGCTTGTCACCCCATGTTGAAAATCTGTTAACTCACGACGCGCTGCCAAGTTCATTTAACATCTGTCGGCGACTGACTGCTCACATATCATGTCTAAACACGTGCAGCACGCCGCACCTAGCCAGGATATTGGGACTTCATACTTGGCGCATCAGCAAAAGGAATAATCCTTGCCGTGACTTTCGGCCAGCCAGAGACTTTAAACTTCGTATGTGGTATGAATTAAGTACTGAAAAAAAAAGAAAACGGAAAAGACGCCGTTTTCGAAATTCGTATACGGCAAATGCAAAATGATTCGAAGCTCGGGACATGCATTGTCGAGAAAGGCATTTTGGGAATCAGTAAATAAATTTCCCAAAAAGACATACTTCATCCATTCAAAAAACAAATAAAAATAAAAAATAGCATCTCTGGTCTTAAATGAAATTCAGAAAAGAAACTTTCTGGCAGATTAAAACTATGTGCCGCACCGAGATACGAACTGGCGGAAGTAAAGCTGTGAGGATGGGGCGTGAGTCGTGCTTGGGTAGGTCAGTTGGTAAACCACTTGCCCGCGAAAGGCTAAGGTCCCGAGTTCGGGTCTCGGTCCGGTACACAGTTTTAATCTGCCGGGAAGTTTCATATCAGTGCACACTCCGCTGCAGACTGAAAATCTTATTCTGGAAATTCAGAAAAGCCTTTATGCCATGTTAAGAGACTATAGAAGTGTATGTTGTAGTCTTCACTCCGAACTCTCCGTGCTACTCTATCCTGTGAGAGCCTCGTCATCTCCGAATAACTATTGCTTACTGTATTCATCTCTGGGTCTCCCTCTGCGACTTTTACCCCTGCCACCCCCTCCCCCCATATTTCCCCCTAATACTAAATGGGTGGTCCCTTGATGTCTCAGGATGTGTCCTTTCAACCTATTCCTTCTTATGGTCAAGTTGCACCACCAGTTTCTCGTCTCCCCAATTCTATTCAGTACTTCCTCGTTATTTACGTGATCAACCAATCTAATCTTCAACATCCTGTTGTACCATCACATTTAAAAAAGCTTCTATTCTATTTCTGTCCAAACTTCCATACATGGCAACACTCCTTCAGAAAAGATTTCCAAACTCTTAAATTTATATACGTTGTTAACAAAATCCTCTTTTTCAGAACTGCTTTTTTTGCTATTGCCAGTCTACATTTTACATCCTCTCTACTTCAGCCATCATCAGTTATTTTGATGCCCAAATAGCAAGACTCACCTACTGCTTCATGTGTCTCGCTTCGTAATCTAATTTCCTTAGCAGCTACTGATTTAATTCGACTACATTTCAATATACAGTATGCCCGAAAACTCTTTCCCTGATTACATAAATTGATAACTCAGGCCACAAGTAAGATACAAATATGAAACTGGTGCCTAATTGTTTACAAACTATCAAAGTTTTTTTCATACATCAGTAAACTTCCACATGAGCACTCTTGGTAGCACGTAGGACATCCAGGCGATATTCAATTTCCGTCCACACATTAGCCAACACCACTGAAGGGATCGATTCAACGACTGTGGTTATCTGTTGCCGCAGGGTTTCAAGATCTGGTACTCATGTTCGGTAGACCTCGTCCTTGACATAACCCCTTAAAAAGAAGTCTAACGGGATTATGTCAGGAGAGCGTGGAGGACAAACCGTTGGCCCATCACGACCAATCCATCGCCCAGGAAAGGTCATATCGAGATAGGCACGGACGTATGTGCTACGTGCTACGAAGGGTGCTCATGTGGAAGTTTACTGATGTGTGAAAAACACTTTGATATTTTGTAAACAAGTAGACACCAGTTTCATATCTGTATCTTACTTCTAGCCTGAGTTATCAATTAATATAATCAGGGAAAGACTTTTCGGACACTCTGTACTTCTTTTGGTTTTGTTGATGTTCATGTTATATTTTCGTTTCACGACGCAGTCCATGCCGAGTAGAATTTCAGATTTCCTAGCGTGATGTTTGTAGGAGAGTCTTTAAAGCTAATATCTGTCGCCTTAGAGAATCCGGCACTGTGGCGGCTGCCAGTAGGCTCAACTCGTCGCAACATGTCGCATCTTTTGGCCCTTAGATCAGATATTAACATACCTTGCCCGACAAGAAATGTATATCACACAGAAGGAGAGGAGGAAACAAAACGTATAATCATGGGTTGAGAATAGTTCGACGACGTTTGCAGCAGCATGGACTATCAGCAAGGAGGCCATGGCTGCGGTTACCCTTGACGCTGCATCAAAGACAGGAGCGCCTGCGGTGGTGTACTCAACGACGAACCTGGGTGCACGAATGGCATAACGTCGTTTTTTCGGATGAATCCTAGTTCCGTTTACAGCAGCATGATGGTCACATCCGTATTTGGCGACATCGTGGTGAAAGCACATTGGAAGCGTGTATTCGTCATCGCCATACTGGCGTATCACCCGGCGTGATGTTATGGGGTGCCATTTGTTACACGTCTTGGTCACCTCTTATTCGCATTGACGGCACTATGAACAGTGGACGTTACAATTCACATGTGTTACGACCCGCGGCTCTACCTTTCATTCGATCCCTGCGAAACCCTACATTTCAGCAGGATAAAGCACGACCGCATGTTGCAGGTCCTGTACGAACCTTTCTGGATACAGAAAATGTTCGACTGCTGCCCTGTCCAGCACATCCTCCAGATCTCTCACCAACTGAAAACCTCTGGTCAATGGTGGCCGAGCAACTGGCTCGTCACAATACGCCAGTCATTGGTCTTGGCGAACTGTGGTATCTGTACCTGTGCACGCCCTCCAAGCTCTGTTTGACTCAATGCCCAGGCGTATCAAGGCCGTTATTACGGCCAGAGGTGGCTGTTCCGGGTACTGATTTCTCAGGATCTGTGCGCCCAAATTGCGAGAAAATGTAATCACATGTCAGTTCTAGTATAATATATTTGTCCAATGAATACCCGTTTATCATCTGCATTTCTTCTTGGTGTAGCAATTTTAATGGCCAGTAGTGTAATGTGACGTTGCACTGCTCTGGCCTGGGAACACACACTGATAAGGTTCCGGAGTTCTTCACAAAACTGTTGTAGCCTCTCCTAAGGCAAGCTGGCCCACAGCTGTTGTAACTGGCCGTTCACAGCTCCGATAGTGCGAGTGGGATGGTGTTCGTGTTCGATGTGGTCTCACAACTGGTCTATTGGGGAAGGATCTAGGGATGAACAGTATCTGATTGAAAATTGGCACCACCATAGTGTCGCATGAGAGATAATATATTCGAACGAAGGATGGCTGTGACGCACCGTTGTGCTGTCAGAATTCCCTGAAACACTGTAGGCCGCGCCGGCCGGAGTGGCCGTGCGGTTCTAGGCGCTACAGTCTGGAACCGAGCGACCGCTACGGTCGCAGTTTCGAATGCTGAATCGGGCATGGATGTGTGTGATGTCCTTAGGTTAGTTAGGTTTAAGTAGTTCTAAGTTCTAGGGGACTGATGATCATAGATGTTAAGTCCCATAGTTCTCAGAGCCATTTGAACCATTTCAACTGTAGGTCATGACCTGAAATCACAAACGATGATTCACCACACAATGATGCCAGGAGTAACATCATCTATGTCTCTCTAATACAGTGGATGAACGAAATCTCTCTTCAAATCTCTGCCATACTGGCCGAAGGCGGTCACCTGGCAAAGTGCAGAACCGTGATTTATCTCTTAACAGAATGCAACGCCATTTATCACCATACCCCGCTTCCCTGTCACAGTACCACTCTAAACTCAACCATTTCTTTTGTGGTGTTCACGGCAGACAACGCGTTTGGTGGTAACTTTCCATTAGTCTCTGATCAATGGTGTGGGATGTCACAAAATGATCCAGGGGGTCCACTACGTATTCTCGGACGGCAGGCGCTGGTGCACAGATCTGCGATCTTCGCCTACGTTGGTCCGACATGGTGGACTGGAAACTCGACAACAAATATACTTGCCCTCACGTTACCACGCAGCCCAACAACGGGTCATTGTCACATCGGAATGTCTCAAATATCTGGTTATTGCTTGATCCGACGAGCCGGCCAAATGGAGACCTACAGTGAGGCCCACTCTATAACGTACTGGCAACACTTTCTCAGACATATGTGGCATTTTCATGTCCTTTGTAGAGACTACTCAACACGCTGTTGACGACCCTTATGTACCATACCAGACCTGGTGGCAGTACTGAACACGCATAACACAAATTCACTCTCATGATCGTTCTAGCCCTCACAGAGAACCAACGGTGTGGAAGTGTACAAATTGACACTGACGTCTAACCAGGTCTTCTAGGTGTATTTTTTGTCAGGAAGTGTATTGAAACTAGGCTATAACCCAGAAATAAATCAGAAAAAGAGATAGATGAAAGGTTAACATAATGGAAAATGAAGTGAAAAGTGTGGGATTTCGGCTGCTCTTGTGCGGAATTTAACACTAACATATGTCACGAAAGGAAGGACAGGAATATCCCAGAAAGAATGAGCATTTTTGAAACGAAAAAGCTGCCATATACACTGGCCAACCAAGAATAAAATGGCTAAACAGGTGATAATGATGGCATGCCCAAGAGAAGATGGTGCAAGCTGGTCTCACCGCTCTGAGTGATAGTTACATCAGCGCATCTTGTGATATGTCTGCGTAAGCAGAAGCAACTAACGATCAAAGTCCGAAAACAGTTTATTGCACTGTTCAATTAACCAAAACAAATTCTCCAAGTATAACACCAACATGAAACAGTGATCTGTCTTCGAATCACAACTACATACAAGAGTAATATAGAAAACAACTGAAATAATTTCCTACTAGTCTCCGCCAGAGACTTCTCCGATATACCAAGCCTAATCCAGAAATCAGCGAGAAGATCCAAGCCGGGCTGCCAGGGCGACAGCTGTCCACGTCTGCTGGCGGTCGATGAACTGCCGATGTGCGGATTTTTTTTTTCCTTTATTGAATTTCAATTCCCCCCAAAGGGGGCGGGCTGGCAGCAGCTTAATATGCCGCTCTACAGCCTACAGACTTTTTTAGAAAGATGAAGAGAATAAATAGTAAAAACAGGCGATAAAATCGGAGACTTAGAGAGTAACATGGCGAAAAGAAATCGTGGAACTTAAAACAAAGAACAGAGGGATGATGACGCTAAGAAAACACATACAAAGCAGACAGGTAAAACAATAGACAGACAATTAAAAAACACTGTGACAGTCTGGTTTCTGTTCGCAAAAGACATAAAATTCACACTCAGCGACAGCAAGGTTTCTGTTCGCAACACGAGAAAGACGAACAACACTGAACAGTCACTGGAACACTTTACTAAAAAGTTGGCAAATGTGACATACCACAGCCGAGAGCAGGTGGGGGGAAACTGGACAGATGATGGGAAAATAAAAAAAGGGGGGGGGGGAGCCGGGAAAGGAGCTGATGGAGGATGAGGACCCATAAGAGGGGCGGGGGGCGCTGGGCAGACGCGACAGGGAGTGGGGTAGGCAGAGGAGGGGAATACAAATGGACTTGGGGGGGGGGAGAAGGGAGGTAGGGAGAGGTTTAGTGGGGAGAAAACAGGATGGAAGGGGGGAAGAGGGAGCCCAGGGAAAGGACAGAGGAAAGGAGGGGGAGTGAGGATCAGAGTTGATAGGAGGGATAAATGGAGGGAGAGAGGGCATCATCCGGGAGGGGGAGTTGATGGAAGCCACCTTGGGAAAGGAGATGTAGGGTGTAGAGATGGAGGGTAGGGGGGACACAATGGTGAAGACGTGGCAGGGGGCAGGGATGGGAGAGGAGAGGAGCAACCAGGGGGTGAGGGGGTTCAAGACGGCGGGAGGTGTAGAGGATGCGGATATGTTTGAGGAATAGGAGCAGATGGGGGAAAGGAATGAGATCATAGAGGATCCGCGTGGGGGACGGGAGGCGTATACCGAAGGCAAGGCGGAGTGCATGATGCTCAAGGATCTGGAGGGACTTATAGAATTTGGGTGGGGGGGGGGGACAGATATCCAGGCAGGACTGGCATAACAGAGGATGGAACGGATTAAGGATTTGTAGGTGTGGAGGATGGTAGAGGGGTGCAACCCCCATGTCCGGCCAGAGAGGAGTTTGAGGAGTCGGAGGCGGTTGTGGGCTTTGGATTGGATGGAGCGGAGATGAGAGATCCAGGTGAGGTGACGGTCAATGGTGAGGCCAAGGTAGGTGAGGGTGGGGGTGAGGCGGACAGGACGGGTGCAGACAGTAAGGGAGAAATCCAGGAGCCAGAAGGAGCGAGTGGTAGGACCTATGATGATTGCCTGGGTCTTGGAAGGGTTGAGTTTCAGGAGCCACTGGTTACACCATGCAGCAAAAAGGTCAAGGTGATTCTGGAGAAGGCGTTGGGACTGTTGGAGGGTAGGAGCGAGGCCGAGGAATGCGGTGTCATCAGCATATTGCAAGAGGTGTACTGGAGGGGGGGGTTGGGGCATATCTGCCATGTACAGGAGGTAGAGGATAGGGGAGAGGACAGAGCCCTGGGGCACACCTCAGAGGGGTAGGTGTGGGAATTGGCATTATGGATGGTAACATAGGAGGGGCAGTGGGAGAGGAAGGAGGCCATCAGACGGATGTAGTTGATAGGAAGGGCGTAGGTTTGGAGTTTAAACAGGAGACCGGGATGCCAGACACGGTCGTAGGCCTTTTCGAGGTCAAGGGAGACAAAAATGGTGGAGCGACGGGAGTTAAGCTGGAGGGAGAGGAGATGAGTGAGGTGGAGGAGTTGGTCATTAGCAGAGAAGGAAGGTCGAAACCCACATTGGGTGTTTGGGAGGAGGTGGTTTTGGCGGAGGTGGTGATGGATGCGCCAGGAAAGGATGGATTCCAAGAGCTTGCTGAACACCGACGTGAGACAGATAGGTCGATAGGAAGAGGCATCAGATGGAGGCTTGTTGGGTTTGGAGAACATCAGGAAATGGGAGATTTTCCATAGGTCGAGATAGAAGCCAGTGGCAAGGATGACATTGTAGATGGTGGCAAGGATTGAAAGGAAGGAGGGAGGGCAGTGTTTGAGGTGGCGGTAGGTAACGCAGTCGTGGCTGGGAGCAGTGTTGCGTTTAGTGCGGAGTGTCAGGCTGGTGTCCTGTGTAGTGATGGGAGTGTTAAGTTCAGATGGTGGTGTGTGGCCCAAGTACTGGAAGCTAGGAGCAAGGGGAGGAACAGAGGTATTCCTACGGTCCATGACATCAGGGAAGAGGGAATAATCTAAGTGGGGATCATCTGGGATGGAAAAAACATCAAAGAGGTGGGAGGCAAAGTAGTTGGCCTTACTGAGGTTGTCAGGATAGGGACGGTCATTAAGGAGGAGAGGGTACTGGGGGGTGGGGCGGTTCCCAGTAAGGCAGTGGAAAGCAGACCAATACTTGGAAGAGTTTATGGGGAGCGTGTTGTTGAGTTGTGTACATGTCTGGCGCCAGGCACGGCGTTTCTTCGCTGTAAGCAGGTTGCGGATGTATGGTTGTAATTGCCGGTGGCGGGTAAGTGTATCCCAGTCACGAGTGTGGAGAAAAGAGCGGTAAAGGCGGCGGGACTCTCGAAGGAGAAGGACGGCCTGTGGAGGCAGGGTGGGGCGGTGAGGGTGGATGGCTTTGGTGGGGATATGGGTGGCGACAGCGTCAGGCAAGTTCTGGTGCAGAAAGGCAGCAGTGCGAGAGATGTCATCAGGAGATTGGAGGGTAAGGTCGTGGCCGTCAACCTGGGTGTGAATGGAGTCCCAGTAGGCATCCCAGTTGGCATGGGAGTAATCATGGACAAGTTTAGGAGGGACATCAGGGTGAGGAGCATTGCGGGGATGGCGACCATTAGAGATAGTGAGGAGAACAGGAGCATGGTCACTGCCAATGAGTTCAAGGACATCTACGGTGATGCACCCAAGGAGGTTGGGAGAGGCGAGGACCACATCAGGAGTGGTGTTGGATTCGGGTCAGGTGTGCTGAGGCAGGGGAACCAGGTCGCCCTGGAGAGTGGTGAGAAGATGTGCGGATGAGCGCCGGCCTTTATAGCGCTTCGGCAGATGAGTACCTCGGAACTATTTTCCATCACATGGTTTGGCATGTGAAAATAGTTCCGGGATCTGCAGCGACCTCTTCCTTACGTTTATGTGGGCCAGTAGTGGCCCCTGGTGGCCTCTGGTGTCTTTGCTGTGTTGTTGTTGTTGTGGCCATTTATCAATATTGCCTGTCGGTTGTGTAGTGCTTCGGTGTGACTGCGAAGCGGGCAACCCACGGCTGCAGGCTCTCAGTTTGGTTGCTGATATTGTAGGCGCTGTGATGTCTGGTGGAGAATGCCACAGCATCTTGTTTTACTTCTGTTAGGTGAGCATTAGGTAACGGTTGAGACGAAGAAGAACATGGACGAGTCAGCTGTCGGCTGGGTCACGCGACGGATTTGCTGAAGAATCAGGTAGCGGAAAAAAATTTATTTTGTGATAAAAATGTACTCAGTGATGTGTCTCCGTACAGGTATATAGCGTAAGGGTAAAGGTAGTTCGCAAAACCTGCAAAATTCAGTAGAATCGAGACAAATAAAAGTTAATGCACACGTGCATCTCCTGCACACTGTGAACGGAAAGACTGGATTCATCACTTTGCCTCGAACGAAGCCTTGGTGGAATGTACCATTCGTGTTAATGTGACCTCTGTGTGAAGAATACAGGGCTGTAAAGTGGATAATCCAACAATAATGTCAAGTTCTATCCGACTAGTGTTACGTTAATAGACAGTTAGCACGTCCTTTATCCTCTCCGTAATTATCTGTTTATCGTAGCGACATTTTATCTTCGTTGCAGTGGAGTAATAATGGAGGAAAAAGCGAATATGATCAGGACAGTGTGGGTGAGTAGGAGAGGCAGATGGTCGTTAAATATACGTCCTGCCCTCAACACATGATCGTATTAGTTCGGTTACAAAGGGACATTCTGTTACGAGGTGTGAAAGATAGATTAATCCGGATGTAGATAATGCGAGGATATTATCGTAAGTACCATAACGTTTGACGATTTCAAGTTACGTTCTCACCCTCTTGAGGGAACGTGCACGACTTACACTTCGTAATGTCAAAACGACGTGCGTGTTCCCAGCAGCACTATTCGAGTAAGGAACCGTGACACTGTCACCAGCCTCTTCCGTGCGTAAGTGGACTCTCGGAAATCGCAACATAATCGTAAATATACAGCCAAATAATTTTGAAAATAAGAATATGAACGTTATTGCTGCTCATATCACTCGCAGAACTTTAAGCTGTCCTCTTTAAATCTCGCCTAACTACACCTTTTGAAAACGCGACATATTCGGAACAAACTGTCACAAATATGCGTCAAGCAAGAGTTTAAATAACATTGCTTATGCCAGACTCTGTTACAGACGCGAAGATAAGAAGAGAAACATTAGTACATAGCAGTATACGAACCTAGTCCCATCGATCCAGAAAACTCACTGCGCTAATACATTGAAGTGCCAAAGAAACTGGTACAAGCACGCATATTCAAATACAGAGATACGTAAACAGGCAGAATACAGCGCTCTGGTCGAAAACAACAAATGTCTGGCGCAGTTGTTAGATCGGTTACTGCTGCTACAATAGCAGGTTATCCAGATCTAAGTGAGTTTGAACGTGGTGTTACAGTCGGCGCATGAGTGATGGGACGCAGCATCTCCCAGTTAGCGATGAAGTGGGAATTTTACCGTAAGATCATTTCGCGGGTGTACCGTGAAAATCAGCAAGCCGGTAAAACATCAAATCTCCGACACCGCTGCTGCCGGAAAAACTCCTGCAAGAACGGAATCACCAACGACTCAAGAGAATCGTTCAAAGTGACCGAAGTGCAACCTCTGTACATGGAATACTGCCATAACACGTAAGTTTTAGTACAAGAGCAATGAAATTCGACGAAATCAATATGGCGTTTCCAATGGTCTCTACTGCACGCTCGTCTTGGGGCGGAAGTCATTTCCGAGTAATTCGCGCGTTTCATGAATGGGTCCCTGCTGTTGAGTACAGCTCGGAATTGTTGCCGTTTCTTCGATTTGTTGTCGATTGTGCGGCACATGGTCCGAGTCACAGGGAGTCCACTAATAGGGTATGTCATGCGGATGGATTGCCATAGCGTTACGTTACTATACGAGGTGCATTCAAGTTCTAAGGCCTCCGATTTTTTTTTCTCCGGACTGGAAAGAGATAGAAACATGCGCATTGTTTTAAAATGAGGCCGCGTTCGTTGTCAATACGTCCCAGAGATGTCAGCACCGTACGGCAGATGGAATTTTACCGCCAGCGGCGAGAATGAGAACTGTTTTAAATACTTAAACTGGCGACGTTTTCCTTACTTGAACAGCGTGCAATCATTCGTTTTCTGAATTTGTGTGGTGTGAAACCAATTGAAATTCATCGACAGTTGAAGGAGACATGTGGTGATGGAGTTATGGATGTGTCGAAAGTGCGTTCGTGGGTGTGACAGTTTAATGAAGGCAGAACATCGTGTGACAACAAACCGAAACAACCTCGGGCTCGCACAAGCCGGTCTGACGACATGATCGAGAAAGTGGAGAGAATTGTTTTGGGGGATCGCCGAATGACTGTTGAACAGATCACCTCCAGAGTTGGCATTTCTGTGGGTTCCGTGCACACAATCCTGCATGACGACCTGAAAATGCGAGAAGTGTCATCCAGGTGGGTGCCACGAATGCTGACGGACGACCACACGGCTGCCCGTGTGGCATGTTGCCAAGCAATGTTGAAGCGCAACGACAGCATGAATGGGACTTTCTTTTCGTCGGTTGTGACAATGGATGAAACGTGGATGCCATTTTTCAATCCAGAAACAAAGCGCCAGTCAGCTCAATGGAAGCACACAGATTCACCGCCACCAAAAAATTTCGGGTAAACGCCAGTGCTGAAAAAATGATGGTGTCCATGTTCTGGGACAGCGAGGGCGTAATCCTTACCCATTGCGTTCCAAAGGGCACTACGGTAACAGGTGCATCCTACGAAAATGTTTTCAAGAACAAATTCCTTCCTGCACTGCAACAAAAACGTCCGGGAAGGTCTGCACGTGTGCTGTTTCACCAAGACAACGCACCCGCACATCGAGCTAATGTTACGCAAAAGTTACTTCGTGATAACAACTTTGAAGTGATTCCTCATGCTCCCTACTCACCTGTCCTGGCTCCTAGTGACTTTTGGCTTTTTCCAACAATGAAAGACACTCTCCGTGGCCGCACATTCACCAGCCGTGCTGCTATTGCCTCAGCGAATTTCCAGTGGTCAAAACAGACTCCTAAAGAAGGCTTCGCCGCTGCCATGGAATCATGGCGTCAGCGTTGAGAAAAATGTGTACGTCTGCAGGGGGATTACGTCGAGAAGTAACGCCAGTTTCATCGATTTCAGGTGAGTAGTTAATTAGAAAAAAAAATCGGAGGCCTTAGAACTTGAATGCACCTCGTAGAGTGAAAGAATGATTTGTACGTGGTTCTAATGTTGTAAGATCGTATGGGATATTTTCGAAAAGTGCGCTCCGATAATGTCTGTTGAAAAAAAAAGTACTTACTTTCAGGAGCAATACATATGCAATCGTGTGGCAGCAGTAACACAAACTCTGAAATATATTCGCCAAATGGCCAGAGGAAAAGAGTGTATTTTCAACAGCGTCGTGATTAAATCAGAGGAAGTACTATTTTGGTAGTGAGAGCTTGTAACAACAGCAACGCTATACTATTGTACATATAATAATTTTTTTCTTCTGAATTTCGATATATTAGTATAATCGATGTTCTGATTTCATTTCTTTTTTGTTTCATGCAATTGCGTTAAAGAAACTGTAAACAATTTTCGATGTGAATATTAATGTTTATGTCAAATTTCGAGCAATGTTATAATAGAAGTGAAGTTTAACTAATGTTGAAACTATTGTAAGATGTGAAAGTTGTAATTGTACGCCTGGTCCATACGTAGGCAATGTATTAGGATATGTGGAATGCAGAACCTTTGGTGAATACCCTGTCTGTAGGGGAGCAGGAAAAGGTGGATGGCAGGCGAGCGCGGGAAAATGCACACGGGCCCTGTACGGCATAACGGGCTCAGCAGTAGTCGTCGGAGTTGGGCATCAGTCTGAGAAACACATTGTGGATCGAGGAGGCTCTCCTGGAAAACGTGATTTCGTTGAGCCTCGGATGCGCCGTTTCCGAGGACTATACAGCATGGCAATATGCCAAAGACACTAAAAGGAGAAGTATTGCGACGCTATGAAGAAGTAAAGTGCCAATATTTCAAGAGCCATTGCTGTAATTGTATGTGTGCTTTGTGCCTCGCCATCTCGCCGCCTGCCGACCGCCGCATCGATACGAACAGGTTGAAACTTTTAGTACTGTATTCGTGTGGGCCAGTGTTACTTTTGTTACATACTGTTCAATAACAACTTAAATTTTACCAGAACTGTCCTTTCAATTAATTATCCTCACAACTTTCCACATGTTGTGCAATCCGAGTGTCCCGAAATGAAGATTTATAGTTTATGTTAATAACAATTACTTGCAGACCTATCTATGCTAGAATGATGTTTATAGAACTTTGTTGTTAATGAATTACTGGACGAATAACATAGGTCTGACAAAGTTGGAAGATAATATTGAAATTGGATTAGTAATGAAGTTTAATTAATTTGAGACAAAATTACTGGTAATTAAACGAGCAGGAAATAAGTCAAAAAGAGTGGTAAACCATATATTGGAAATCTTAAAAGCTTGATGCTTCCAATAATCAAGATTTCAATACAGTGTTCATAACAGTTTCAGGGTCTCCCCTCCCCCATTCTTTCTTTTCTATTTATTTGAATTATGAAGTGTGCTGAACTGATTTGACCAGCAAAGTTAAAGTCAAGATAAAACCAAAATTTATCAGTGTTTTACCCTTCTTAAAATTGACATTGCATGTGTGTTTCAAAATTGCTATTTCTAGGGTAACCTATGCCCGATTTCAACCAGATCAATAAACGATACGAATTTTGTAGTAAACATTATAGTGTATTGTTGGGTATTTATAGCTTGTCCATATTAGTACAGAAAGTGAAAATATTAGTTCAGTAGATTTTCTGGTTCTAAAATTTACCATATAATGCAGTGTTACTACGTATTGTTGTGCTTGAACGTACTTCCACTTGTACAGGGAAGAAACTCAGTTAATGCCTAATTAGGCTGGCGACCGTATTATTAACAAACTGGTAACATCTGCTGTGTTGTTTCTTGTTCGTCCTAACGTGTGGTTACACTCCGAAATTGCTTGACGCATCATAGTAGTTACTGAGTGGGTGTAAGTCTGATTTTGCCTCCATTCAGGTACACGCAGTCAACATATTTACCAAAATCCTTTCTTATAAGGTGAGGCCCGTCAACTTACCGTAATACAGGTTTTATAGAGTTAACGTACGACCGAGTGTAGTCGTTACAGGCTCACTTAATAATGGTCTACTAGTAGTCTGTTAGGGAACTAAAACTGTAAATCAAAATGCGCAGAACTGTGTAACTGAAAACTTCTGATGCGGGGCTTTTCCGAATAGACAAAAGTTCGCTTTAGTAAGCCCTCCATCTGTGCAGTATAGTGAAACTGCAAGTCCCGTGACATATGGCTGAACTGTGCATCAGTGTTTTAACGACCTGCATTCGAGAGACGTTCTTAGTGCGTTGCAATTATGTAGGATCACGCGCTTTATCCGTAGCGCCCCATGCGTGAGGTTTCGGCACACAGTCCACCTTCTACAAACTGTTGACTGTCGTACCAATTTGCAAGCAAAAAGGTCGCGTACAAAATTTGGCACCAGATGCGGGAGACGAAGTAGCTGTTTGCATGAATGGCGGTGGGATGCAAACCTCCCAACTTCCAACGACAGCGAATGCACGCACAGGACGGCGTTCAGCGCTGTGTGTGCAAAGAGAGCTCAGATACCGACCAATACGTACCGAGTAATCAGTGGCTCCACACGTCATCTGCCTGAGTAAGCTGAGTGTCAACATGAGGCACTAATGGTCCAGGGCAGAGAACACCTAATGCTGCAATTAACTTGAAAGCCCATCCCAGTTGCTTCTTTTAAACGCACTCACCTTAATTGGGTTTAAAGCAGCCTTTCAGAGGGAATTCCATGGTGGACCGACAAATGTCTGATTCCTATTAATTTTACTGTATAATGAGCATCCGCATTTGTACATACCACTAAATTAAATTTCAACGCCGCATTTCTCTGTTCGAAGATGAAGACCAAACTCAGGAAATTTTTGTAGCGATTTTGACGCACATTTCGCTAACAGATATGTGATGGCTAAATTGGTGCGTTTTATCTGGTACAGTTAATAACAGATTTGTCAGGAATTATAAATAATGAGCAGATAAACGAGGCATCTCACTCATTACTCAAGATAGCATGCTCTATATTTCCTCGTGTCAGAACTCGCAAAGTAGAAAATTTACTGACTTTACAAAAAAAAAAGCGCCACTGATAGACCTTAAATGCAAAAACCTACTATAAGTTACTTCACGCTTTTAGTCTGGAGGGTTATTCAGTTATGAAAACGTACTATTTAAGATAAATTATTAATACTTCTACGGACATTAGGTTAGAGATGGGTTCTTTATGAATGATTACTGAAATCTAAAGACAAACACACTTATTTCATAGAAGCACAGTGTCATACCCTCAGCCACAAAACTTAAAGTACATAGAACACCATAATACACTGTATAAACACTGTAAAATGTCGAAATATCGGAAAGAGAGGAAGACAACACAAGTTACTTCGTTTTAATGTTTCGTGTAACTAGCGGGTGGAGAGAAGCACTCGTACGGAATCCTGCTCATGAATTGCTTAATTTAGCTTCCTTGATTTTGCACAATACAGTCACTGTTGCTTACACTACTTGGTAATTAACTACCTTGCAATTATTCCTATACGTACTGTTACAGACAGACTGATTCACGAGGACGTTTGTGTGGGTAATTTATAATTAGTAAGGATGAGTGTGTAGTATATGTATTGTTATCTATTCCATACTCCGTTGGCATTTGGAAGTGGCATCCCGCGGTAATTACGTGAGCTAGGCGAGTGTTAACTGCAGAGGAAGCGATATCTAGAGAGCAAAGCGTTTAAATTTACATCTTCCGCAATTACGGAGAGAAGCGAATCTCGAACGAAATCTGTACTTACACCTGTGTACAAAACGTAAAGATCAAAGTCGATTGATGCGTCACTGCTACGTAACGTAGCTCGACAAAACTTGGTCTGTAGATCGAAAGAACTGATACAGTGTAGAACAGGAGGTAACTGAAACAAATACGGATCGAGACGAACAGAGATGACAAATTCGAAGACAATCATTATAATGAAATCACCGCCATTCGCAGTGCGCTTTACAACGAGGGATATGGTTCTTAATAGTGCGCATGATCACGAAAGTGCTGGCAACGTGCTCCCATGCTGACTACAAGGTTGATAAGAGGTTCTTGTAGTGGGGCACCCCCCTCCTTCACCACCACAGTCGACTACTGTTGAATCATAGTACGTACTGCAATACGCCTCCGCTATGCTTTCCACTTTATACTCTTTCGCCAAGCGTGACTTTTCAGGGCTTCGTTCGGACTGACTTTATTTTTAAGCGTGATACTTAACAGTGAATCACATTTTGATATGAAGCCTTATTTTCTCGCTTGAGCGACGTCAGGTGAGTCAGAAATATTGACTATTACACTCATGCTCAGAAATTAAGGATATTTGCACAATGTGGTGCCACAGAACGTGGCACTACACAAAACTGGCGCTAGTGGCATAGGCACATAGGGAACACACACGACACAGATCTGTACATCCACGGTGTTGGTGATAAATTTAGAAAACCGTCCCGAAACACGTGTGCTACAAAACGCCACTGTTTCCAGCGCATATACCCCGAAATCTGTATGGGATATGATCACCATGCACACGTACACAGGCCGCACAACGGGTTGGCACACTCTGGATCAGGTGGTCGAGCAGCTGCTGGCGTATAGCCTCCCATTCTTGCACCAGTGACTGTCGGAGCTCCTGAAGTGTCGTAGGGGTTCGAAGACGTGCAGCGATACGTCGACCGAGAGCATCCCAGACGTGCTCGATGGGGCTTAGGTCTGGAGAACAGGCAGGCCACTCCACTCGCCTCTGATATCTTCTGTTTCAAGGTACTCCTTCACGACGGCAGCTCGGTGGGGCCGTGCGTTATCATTCATCAGGGGGAAGGTGGGAGCCACTGCACCCCTGAAAAGGCGGACATACTGGTACAAAATGACGTCCCGATACACCTGACCTGTTACAGTTACTCTGTCAAAGACATGCGGGTGTGTACGGGCACCAATCACAATCCCACCGCACACCATGAAAACACGACCTCTATGCAGGTCCCTTACAAGGACGTTAAGGGGTTGATATCTGGTTCCTGGTTCTCACCAGATGAAAACCCGGTGTGAATCACTGTTCAGACTATAACTGGAGTGTTCCGTAAACCTGGGACCACTGTTCCAATGACCATGTACTGTGTTATTGACACCAGGCTTTACGGGCTCTCCTGTGACCAGGGGTCAGTGGAATCCACTTTTCAGGTCTCTGGGCGAATAAACCATGTCTGTTCAGTCGCCTGTAGACTGTGTGTCTGGAGACAACTGTTCCAGTGGCTGTGGTAAGGTCCAGAGCAAGGCTACCTGCAGTACTCCGTGGCCGTCTGCGGGCACTGATGGTGTGATATCGGTCTTCTTGTGGTGTTGTATGCTGTGGATGTCCCGTAGTGTAGGAACCGGACACGTTTCCTGTCTGCTGGAATCGTTGTCATAATTTTGAGATCTCACTTTGTGGCACACGGAGGGCGCGTGCTACGACCTGCTGTGTTTGACCAGCCTCCAGTCGCCCTAGTATTCTACCCCTCATAACGTCATCAATATGGGTTCTTTGATCCATTCTGAACACACAGTTACCATTAGCACGTCTGAGTTGCCATTAGCACGTCTGAAAACGTCTGCACACTTACTCGCTGCACCGTACTCTGACATGCACCAACACATCTATGCGTATGCGGACTGCTGCCAGCGCCACCGTGCGACGACCGCAGGTCCAATGCACCGCATGGCCATACTCCGAGGTGATTTAAAGCCGCAAACCGCCCACCAGAGCGTTGTTTCCAACATGTATCAGTATTAACCTTAATTTATGAGCATGAGTGTAGATACAATGTTGTGTTCTGAGTAATTGTGTTAAAAATTTGTTTTCTTTTATTTGCTTCATGTCGAACGAGCACATTCCTGATATGGTGGCCCAGTGATGATCTGCCGACACGGCGTGCGGCAGTACCGATCACTAAAAGAGTAATGCTGGAGGCCAGCGACAGGAAGAGTTGCTGGACTGTATTGTCAAGAGAGATCTTTTACTTTGTTGTCCACTTAAATTCAATTAAACATTTAAAAATTATATCTGTTCTTATACAGGGTGTTTCAAAAATGACCGGTATATTTGAAACGGCAATAAAAACTAAACGAGCAGCGATAGAAATACACCGTTTGTTGCAATATGCTTGGGACAACAGTACATTTTCAGGCGGACAAACTTTCGATATTACAGTAGTTACAATTTCCAACAACAGATGGCGCTGCAAGTGATGTGAAAGATATAGAAGACAACGCAGTCTGTGGGTGCGCCATTCTGTACGTCGTCTTTCTGCTGTAAGCGTGTGCTGTTCACAACGTGCAAGTGTGCTGTAGACAACATGGTTTATTCCTTAGAACAGAGGATTTTTCTGGTGTTGGAATTCCACCGCCTAGAACACAGTGTTGTTGCAACAAGACGAAGTTTTCAACGGAGGTTTAATGAAACCAAAGGACCGAAAAGCGATATAATAAAGGATCTGTTTGAAAAATTTCAACGGACTGGGAACGTGACGGATGAACGTGCTGGAAAGGTAGGGCGACCGCGTACAGCAACCACAGAGGGCAACCCGCAGCTAGTGCAGCAGGTGATCCAACAGCGGCCTCGGTTTTCCGTTCGCCGTGTTGCAGCTGCGGTCCAAATGACGCCAACGTCCACGTATCGTCTCGTGCGCCAGAGTTTACACCTCTATCCACACAAAATTCAAACGCGGCAACCCCTCAGCGCCGCTACCATTGCTGCAAGAGAGACATTCGCTAACGATATAGTGCACAGGATTGATGACGGCGATATGCATGTGGGCAGCATTTGGTTTACTGACGAAGCTTATTTTTACCTTGACGGCTTTGTCAATAAACAGAACTGGCGCATATGGGGAACCGAAAAGCCCCATGTTGCAGTCCCATCGTCCCTGCATCCTCAAAAAGTACTGGTCTGGGCCGCCATTTCTTCCAAAGGAATCATTGGCCCATTTTTCAGATCCGAAACGATTACTGCATCTCGCTATCTCGACATTCTTCGTGAATTTGTGGCGGTACAAACTGCCTTAGACGACACTGCGAACACCTCGTGGTTTATGCAAGATGGTGCCCGGCCACATCGCACGGCCGACGTCTTTAATTTCCTGAATGAATATTTCTATGATCGTGTGATTGCTTTGGGCTATCCGAAACATACAGGAGGCGGCGTGGATTGGCCTCCCTATTCGCCAGACATGAACCCCTGTGACTTCTTTCTGTGGGGACACTTGAAAGACCAGGTGTACCGCCAGAATCCAGAAACAATTGAACAGCCGAAGCAGTACATCTCATCTGCATGTGAAGCCATTCCGCCAGACACGTTGTCAAAGGTTTCGGGTAATTTCATTCAGAGACTACGCCATATTATTGCTACGCATGGTGGATATGTGGAAAATATCGTACTATAGAGTTTCCCAGACCGCAGCGCCATCTGTTGTTGATAATTGTAACTACTGTAATTTCGAAAGTTTGTCTGCCTGAAAATGTGCTGTTGTCCCAAGCATATTGCAACAAACGGTGTATTTCTATCGCTGCTCGTTTAGTTTTTATTGCCGTTTCAAATATACCGGTCATTTTTGAAACACCCTGTAGATACTAGTCAGAGATAACATCTATCACGGTATGGATAATAAAAGGAGGCTGTACACAGGGTGAGACACTAACTATTGCCACCAAGAATAGCTCCGGAAGTACGACAGGAGCTGAAATGTCTGTAGGACAAATGTTGCGTTGGACAATGGGGACCATGATAAGACGTTGGTTTTTTTCTGATAGATGTGTAACAGTAAGGTCTTTGAAGACCAACGAAGGTCAAAAAGGTGGCATGAACATCCATTTATAGGTGTTCAAGTGACGACCATTTGTATCAATGCAGTACTGCAATCTTCTTAGCATGGATTGAGTGGTATTCCTCATCACATCGGCACTTATCGAAGCACATGCTCTGACAATTCTCTCTCGCATATCTTCAGGTGTTGGAACGTCTTCACAAACAATGTCTTTTACGAATCCCCACAAGAAAAAATTCAGAGGCGTCAAGTCTGGCGAACGAGCCGGTCACGACACACCTCCTCAGCGTCAAATCCAACGATTTGGGAATTGTCTCTGCAGCTCATTTCTAGCCATCAGCGAAAACTGTGCCGGACACCCATCGTGTTGATACCATATTCTGTTCCTTGTTCCTAAAGGTACTCCTTCCAGTATCAGACCTAATGTTTCTTGCAGGAATGTGGTGTACTTCCTACCATTAAGATTTCCTACGATGAGATATGGACCTACAATTCTGTCCTCCAGAATCCCACACCATTCATTCACCGACCACGGTATCAGGTTTGCATCTTTCCGCAGCCAACATGGATTTTAAGTTGCGGAATGATGCATGTTTTGCAAATTAACATTTCTATGGTTCGTGACTGTAGCCTCGTCAGTAAATAAAATCAAATTAATAGATGTGTCATCCCTCTGAATCTGAAGTTGAGCACATAGGTAGAATTCAAGGCGACACATACAATCCGTACCAGATAATTCTTGGTGGAGACTGATATGGTAAGGATGATGCAGAACACGAACAACACTACTTTGGGTCACGCCAGACTCCCTTGCGATTTTACGCGAACTAACACAAGGATCTCGAACCACAGTGGCAAGAGTACCAATTTCCCTTTCCTCATTAGTAAATTTCCTTCGCCGGATATGTTTCCGATGCGTTAAAGATCGACTTGTTCTTAATTTATCATACACATATTTAAATGTACGACGTTTAGGGTGAGCACGTTGAGGATATCTTTCAGCTTAGAAGTCTCTAGCTCTCATTGAATTTCGTTTGCATTCTCCGTAAATCAGAAGCATATCGACTTCTTCGTTGAAGGAGTTGCCAACCTGAGTGGGCGAGCGGTTCTAGGCCCTTCAGTCTGGAACCTCGCGACCGGTACTGTCGCAGGTTCGAATCCTGCCTCGGCCATGGATGTGTGTGATGTCCTTAGGTTAGTCGAGTTTAAGTAGTTTTAAGTTCTAGGGGACTGGTGACTTCAGATGTTAAGTCCCATAGTGCTCAGAGCCATTTGAACCTTTTTTTTTTCGTTGAAGGAATACATCATTCACATTCGCTTGATTCGACGATACTAATATTACCGTTCCTGTTAGTGCTGTATTGCGAAACCGTCGAATGGTGTTTACATGTCAATGACGCGTTAGCTGAATACGCCATATTAGGCGAATATTTACTATTTGCACGATATACGAGAGAGAATTGTCAGAGTATGTGCTTCGATAAGTGCGAAGTGATAAGGAATACCACTCAATCCATAATAAGAAGTTTGCAGCACGACATTGCTTCCAATGGACATCACTTCGAACACTTTCTGTAAGTGGACGTTGACCTTCAAACACCTTTGTGTTACACATCATTGGATTCGAGTCGATAGCCGTTATCAGAAAATAAGTACCAAACTGTAGCATCCCACTGAAAAAAAACCAAAGATGACCTTCATATCTCTGAAGCGACCCCACCTAGCAAGAAAAAACCAACGTCATATTATGTCCCCCGTTGTCCCATGTCACATTTATCCCACACAGTTTTCAGCTACTATCATACTTTCGAAGTTATTCTAGTTGGCAACAGTCACCCTGTATTTCTTGTTGCGTACGTCTCTTGAGTAATTCAGTACCTCACCGACATACCTGTAGTCCACTGTTAAGGAAAATACTATTCAGCTTACTTCAATTTTATTAAAACTGGAAAAGCCTGCAAGCACGTTATTTAAAGCATACTAACTACAGGAAAAGTGCTGGACTGAATCACATTTCGAGTGTTAGAGATATTGCATTTGAACAAGCTATTCACAAAACAGTTGCGTGAGTATTTAGAGGTGAATGGTAGCCTCTCTGAAACGTGAATCAAGAATTATTCAGTAATAGAAACCTCTATGAAGGTGTTTATGAAAAGAGAAATCATTGAGAGTGATTGGCATTATTTTATACGGGGTAGTGTTAATAGATTTATCAGATCATAGCTTCAAGAAGTAGTTTATATGCCAATAATTTACAGACATATACAGTCAAATAGCAGCTGTGAACTAACGATGTTAGCGACGATGCGTTGTTGTTTTTCACAACTGAGTTTTTTCGAACTTCAGCAGTAACATGAGTCATTTGAAAGATTTCCGACCTTGCATCTTTTCATGAAATAATCTGCTTCGTATTTGGAATTCCAATGAAGAACAACTGCCAAGATGAGAAACATAGAAGCAGATATCCTCGGTGTAACAAAGCAGTTTAAATCACTTAATAAAGGCAAAACCTCCGGTCCAGATTGTATATCAGTCAGGTTCCTCTCAGAGTATGCTGATAAAATAGCTCCATATTTAGAAATTATATACAATCACTCGCTCACAGGAAGATATGAACCTATAGACTGGAAAATTGCTCAAGTCACACCAATACCCAAACAGGGGAGTAGGAGTAATCCACTGAATTACAGGCCTATATCACTAACGTCGATTTGCAGTAGGGTTTCAGAACATATACTGTATTCGAACATTATGAAGTACCTCGAAGAAAACGATTGATTAACATATGATCAGCACGGATTCAGAAAATATCGTTCTTGTGAAACACAACTAGCTCTTTGTACTCATGAAGTAATAAGTGGTATCAACAGGGGATGTCAAATTGATTCCATATTTTTAGATTTCGAGAAGGCTTTCGACACCGTTCCTCACAAGCGTCTTCTAATCAAACTGCGTGCCTACAGAGTATCGCCTCAGTTGTGCGACTGGATTCGTGATTTCCTGTCAGAAAGGTCACAGTTCGTAGTAATAGACGGAAATTCATCGAGTAAAACAGAAGTAATATCCGGCGTTCCCCAAGGAAGTGTTATAGGCCCTCTATTGTTCCTGATCTATATTAACAACATAGGAGACAATCTGAGTAGCCGTCTTAGATTGTTTGCAGATGATGCTGTCATTTACCGTCTTGTAAAGTCATCAGATGATCAAAACGACTTGCAAAATGCTTTAGATAAGATATCTCTAAAGTGCTAAAAGTGGCAATTGACCCTGAATAAGGAAAAGTGCGAAGTTATTTAGATGAGTACTAAACGAAATCAGCTAAATTTCGATTACGCGATGAGTCACACAAATCTGAGGGCTGTAAAATCAAACTATATACTTACGGATTACAATTACAAATAACCTAAATTGGAACGATCACATAGATAATATTGTGGGTAGAGCAAACCAAAGACTGCGATTCATTGGCAGAAAGACGCAACAGGTCTACCAAAGAGACTGCTTACACTACGCTTGTCCGCCCTGTTCTGGAGTACTGCTGTGCGGTGTGGGATCCGCATCAGGTGGGACTGACGGATGACATCGAAAAAGTACAAAGAAGGGCAGTTCATTTTGTACTATCGCGAAATAGGGGAGATAGTGTCACAGACATGATACGTGAATTGGAGTGGCAATCATTAAAACAAAAGCGTTTTTCGTTGCGACGGGATCTTCTCATGAAAGTTCAATCACCAGTTTTCTCCTCTGATTGCGAAAACATTCTGTTGACACCAACCTACATAGGGAGAAATGATCATCACGATAAAATAAGAAAAATCAGGGTTCGCACAGAAAAATTTAAGTGCTCATTTTTCCGGCGTGCCGTTCGAGAGTGGAACGGTAGAGAGACAGCATGAAGGTGGGTCATTGAACCCTCTGCCAGGCACTTTATTGTGAATTGCAGAGTAATCACGAAGATGTAGATGCAGATGGAAGATTTAAATAACGAATTTACATCTTTGAAAATCGACAAACTTGACTAAGAGAAGATCAATGTGCGGTGAGAGGAAAACATTATGCACTCTCATCTAATCAATTCAAGAAAATAAATTATTTTGTCGCTATTGTTTAGAGACTAAGATCTAACCATAATATGAATTCATACCGATCCACGTCTGTATAAAGCTGAGACGGTTTTTAGCCAACAGAGGGTTACTTAAGAACGGAGTTTGGAACTAGATGTTTTCAAAAGCTATTTTTCCCACCTTAATTGAAGCAGCGCAGTCGGTGGCCGCACAACACGCGACCGCGTCGAACAGAACAGGTGCTGGAGCTCTCTGAGTGGAGGACACTCGGCAAGTGGGGAGTGGGCAGCCCGTTCCCCGACTGAGAGCCCATCGAGTCCGTGCGGTATGTGTCGGCAAGGCGTAAAGCAACGCGTCCTCATGCAACAACGACCATTCACATGTTGTCAATCGCACTGATGGAAGAATGTAAGGTCCAGGCGACCATCTTGAATCGCCATTACTTAAGTGTACTTACTCTCTTTGAATGAAAGGGTCATTTCCGTTCGTCTCATTGTGTATTTCTTTCAGTTACCTCGTATACTGTAGTGCAGGAGCTCCTTCTGTGTGTGGCCCAAGTTTCATCGAGCTTTGAATCTTAGCTATGACACATCATGTGAAAGCTGCTATCATCCCAAAGTTTCATACACCATTGTATGTATATACATGTAAATTAAAGTTCCCACAGCATATTTCTTCGAGAATGTGATAGACAATCACAAAAAGTACTGAATGGATCTTGATACCATTTTATTAATGTTGCTGTTGTTGTGGTCTTCAGTCCAGAGGCTGGTTTGATGCAGCTCTTCATTCTACTATATCCTGTGCAAGCTTCTTCATCTCCCAGTACCTACTGCAACCTGCATCCTTCTGAATCTGTTTGTGTATTCATCTCCTGGTCTCCCTCTACGATTTTTAACCTCCACGCTGCCCTCCAATGCTAAATTTGTGATCCCTTGATGCCTCAGAACATGTCCTACCAAACGGTCCCTTCTTCTTGTCAAGTTGTGCTACAAACTCCTCTTCTCCCCAATTCTGTTCAATACCTCTTCGTTAGTTGTGTGATCTACCTATCCAATCTTAAGCATTCTTCTGTAGCACCACATTTCGAAAGCTTCTATTCACTTCTTGTCCAAACTATTTATCGTCCACATTTCACTTCCACACATCGCTACACTCCATACAAATACTTTCAGAAACGACTTAAATCTATACTCGATGTTAACAAATTTTTCTTCTTCAGAATCGCTTTCCTTGCCATTGCCAGTCTACATTTGATATCCTCTCTACTTCGACCATCGTGAGTTATTTTGCTCCCCAAATAGCAAAACTCATTTACTACTTTAAGCGTCACATTTCCTAATCTAATTCCCGCAGAATCTCCCGATTTAATTCGACTACATTCCATTATCCTCGTTTTGCTTTTGTTGATGTTCATCTTATATCCTCCTTTCAAGACATATTCCATTCCGTTCAACTGCATTTCCAAGTCCTTTGCTGTCTCTGACAGAATTACAATGTCATCGGCGAACCTCAAAGTTTTTATTTCTTCTCCATGGATTTTAATTCCTAATCCGAATTTTTCTTTTGTTTCCTTTACTGCTTGCTCAATACACAGATTGAATAACATCGGTCTCACTCCCTTCCCGACCACTGCTCCCCTTTCATGCCCCTCGACTCTTATAACTGCCATCTGGTTTCCGTACAAATTGTAAATAGCCTTTCTCTCCCTGTATTTTACCCCTGCCACCTTCAGAATATGAAAGAGAGTATTCCAATCAACATTGTCAAAAGCTTTCTGTAAGTCTACAAATGCTAGAAAAGTAGGCTTGCCTTTCCTTAATCTATTCTCTAAGATAAGTCGTGGGGTAGGTATTGCCTCATGTGTTCCAACATTTCTACGGAATCCAAACAGATCTTCCCCGAGGTCGGCTTCTACCAGTTTTTCCATTCGTCTGTAAAGAATTCGTGTTAGTATTTTGCAGCCGTGGCTTATTAAACTCATTTATTAATACGATTTATGAGTAATTCTAGAAAATTAGCTGAAATACGTCCCTCCCCTGTGTTTTTCATTTATATTTGAAAGCTAATCTCAGAAGCTATCGTAGGTCTGGGGGTGAAGCTGATTCCTGCACGTGGTGCTCCTGCATAGGTACTTGGAATAAAGTTTCCAGTACTGAACCGAGCATCAGCACTGAGGTACAAGCAAATGATGTCATCTGTTGCACATAGGCCTTTCTTAAGGCCAAAATTAACTATACTGACTTTTAATGTAGACGGACTGTCATCTCCCAAACAAGAGATTTTGGGTGAACACTGCCAAACTAACTGCTGTGATGTTCTGTGCCTACAAGAAACCCACAGAGATGATCAAATGTGTCGCCGCAAAATACCTGGAATGGGACTTGCTGCAGAAAGACCTCATAAACAATATGGAAGTGCCTTATTTGTATGACCCGACCTCGACATTATGTCTACATCGATCTCTGAACACAATGATATTGAAATACTCACAGTAGACCTCGATAACTGCATCGCATCGTCTATCTACAAACCACCTAATACGAAGTTCTCTTTTGTAACCCCTGAGAACTTCAACAAACACCAAACCAAGGTTGTAGACTTCAACAGCCACAGTACAGTTTGGGGTACTCACAAGATGATGACAACGGGGAAGAAGTGCTGAAATGGTCTGACAACCTCCAACTAACTCTCATCGACGATAGCAAACTCCCGGCATCTTTCAACAGTGGAGTTTGGAAACGTGGATATAGCCCAGATCTAATATTCGCAAGTGAGCACATAGGCCAACAGTGTGTTAAGACAGTTTGCCACCGTGTACCCAACTCTCAACACCGCCCTGTGATATGCCAAGTTACTGCAGTATCTCAACCGAGAACAATTCCATTCCGCAGGAGATACAACTTCCGTAAGGCCAACTGGGAGCTTTTTAGTACCAACCTGGATAAAATTGCAACTGATCTCCAGGCAACACCAAAAAACTACGATAAGTTTGTGGATGGAGTGAAGAAGGTATCACAGTCATCTATGCCACGGGGGTGCAGAGCACAACACCTCTAAGGATTAACAACCCGGTCGGCAGCCCTAATGAATAAATACCTGTCGCTGTTTGAACCAGATCCATTCAATGAGCAAACCATCTTGGCTGGTCAAGAAGTAATGTCTTCCATAGCAGAAAACAAAAGAGAAAGATGGATTAAACTTATGGAGGAAACAGATCTTTCAATTAGTAGCCAGAAGGCCTGGAAACTGCTGAGAAAACAAAATAACGATCCAACCAAACATGCCAATCACGATAACATCACTCCAAATGAAATTGCTGCACAGATTCTTGAGGATGCTAAACCAAGATCTCCTATCAAAAAATCAGACTTCAAATTAGAGTTTAAGGAACAATCTCAGAATAATAACCTGACTAGAATTAGAATTAGAAGAAGCCAGTCACGAATGCAAAAATGGCAACGCAGCAAGATTAGACGACATTTGTATGGAGCAAATTAAACGTTTTGGCACGGTAACCAAATATTGGCTCTTAAACTTGCATAACCACTGTCTGGCTTTTTTCAAGGTCCCGAAATTATGGCGCAAGGCATGGACAAAATTCAATGTCTAGCTGGAACTGCTCCACGTGACATCAGGAGAGAGGTCGTCGCTAACATCGAGAGGCATGAATCAAATACAGTGACCTTACATCCACTCTTTCGACATCAACCTGCCAAGCCAAGACTGAAGTCCGGGAAGAGTTTCCTAACAACCTCACAGCCCTTAGAAGGATCAGCTGCGGCTACCCGACTCACCAAGTGGAAAGGAAGATGCCAACACCTGTCAAACTGGATGACACCACAAGAATCCCTGCCACCTGGACACATGGAGAAGTGGGTCATCTGGAAGTGCTTGAACAGACTACGGACCAAAGTCGCAAGATCGAGGGACAATCTCCTTAAATGGAACTTCCAAATGCCAACAAAACTCTGTGCGAATGCGGTGAATTGCAGACAATGAAACACCCCCGATTAAAATTTCTATTGGGTTTTGTGTAATTTATCGTAGCCGCCAAACAGTTAATTATTATAATTATATGACCGTGTGCTTAATGGATGAAGGCTATCGGTTTTCCTGCTGTGGTTTTGGGAGTATTTCAACCGAGTGCGGCTGTTTTGCGACTGAATAGAGGAATGATTGAAAGTTTGTCTATTATTAAGGACCACAAAGGTAGCGATGTAGAAACTGATATATATTTCCTACTAACACACAAATTCTGAGGCAGTTGCTACCTTCGCCTTACACATCTAATTACAGTTATATCTCTTATTGGTTGCTGATTTTAGGTATTTCGTCACACGCAGTGATGATGGTTAACATCCACAACAATCCTCATTGCAATCCGTGGTTGTTGCTGGCCGACGCGGTTGACGCGAAACACGAAATTCGGCACTTGTCACTTTCTGGTGTCATATCACTCGCGAATCGGAATCGACGAGGGTCCACCCCACGCCAATTAGGGGGACGCACTCATCTGTGACACTTCGGTAAATTTACTCGACCACCATTCTTGCCCGTCTCTCCAGCACTACTTCTCACTCGACACACTCCCGTGCTACTCCGCACTCAACACTAGTCTCACTACCTTCTGAAGCGCTCGACAATCGACTCCTGTCTACTATCGACCTGGGCGTCGGATAGTAGCATCTACGTTCGTATGTCATGGATCTCTTACAACAACCCACCATCTCTTCAAATGTAACTTATACCCAACCAGCTGTAGCATGAAGGACTTAACGTCTGCAGCAACCAATTCCATCGAAGTTGCCCGATTCTGGGTGAATACTCTATGGTTTTCTTTGTACCTGTTGTATATGTGTTCATTTTAGTGTATCTCTGATACGAATAAAGAAAGAAAGATCGTAGGGATTTTATTCGGTTTCCACTAATTGTCAGACTAGTTCAAGAAGAAGACTTTCGTGTATAATTTATCATCGGCATGCCAGATATTAGTGTCATTCAGTAATAAGCGAGCCAAAGGCTGTAAAGTGATAATCGGTGAAGGGATTAGCCCACGGAACAAAATGTGGTAACTGTGAGCTCGGAGACGAAAACTCGCCGTTAAGAGGACAGGGGCGTACGTCCGCCCGACAACACAGCAAACACGTGTTCTTGTCAACCGTCCGCTGCATCAGTCATGCTGGAAACTGAGAAATGGAGGCTTCAGAAGAAGGGAAAAGGGATTTAGTACGGCAGGAGTGCAGGGATCGGTAATTTATCATGTAATGGCACAAGTGTATGAAACGCACTAATAAATAATAAAGTTGTATGGGGTTGTAAGGTGTCAGGCAAATCCAACACCTTCCATGAAAACCCTGACATGATAAGAAAATCCAGTAGTATGTCACATAGCTCCGAATAAATCGTGACATTAAATTATCCAAAGTAATACGAGTAACGAGTGAGCAAATGGAATACCACAGACTAACACAAGAATGCCTAAATGCATGTCATACCTTTCCACCGTGAGACAGACGCAGTTCCGAAGGGAGAAATGAGAACAGAAGCCGAGAGCAGAACCGTGTTAAGGTGGAAGGCCCTACGATAAGTGACGGACGGACACCCACGTCGCCAGCTAACTGCTAGGACCACACCACCTGCAAGTTTTTAGCGTGAGACTTTTTCGCGTCTCTGTTACGTTAGGACCACCCGCCAGCCCATGCTAAAAGATAGAGCCCTCCAGAAGAACAGTATAGATCTTACGATAACGCTAAAAGGACCACACCAGCTGCAAGGTTTAGTGTGAGACTTTTTCGCGTCTCTGTTACGTTGCAAACTTTAAAAACATTGCCCCACCACGAAAAGTATAACGTTTCTCATTGGATAGACATAATTTTTGTAGGCGGAGCTTAAGGTTAACATTGAGACCCTGATTGGTCAGATGAAAACACAGCCAGATAGGTTTTTTTTTTTAAACCAACTTCGGTAAATTGTAGTAAGGAGAAGTTAAGAGAGTTGCTTCCGAGACAGCGAGGTGAGCGGAGCTGTGCTGTCCGCCGCCCCCTGACGAACACCGACAAGGTACTGAACGCACGCGATGCCGCATTTTTGAGCGCATAAGGCTTCACTCAGAACTGCAGAAGTCTCATCTGTTACATCCCCTTTACGTAATGCTAGTGTCGATCGTCAATTAAAGCTCATGGTGTTCACATTTGCCACTTGAAGTATAAATCTGAAATGCGATGATTTTTCTGTCTTATAGTTATTGAGAAGCCACATCAGCCACTGTGATTCACGACAAGTTAGGTAAGTAATTAAAGATAATTGAGGGTCACTGTAGACCATTTTGATAGTTTTCTCTCTTGTGAAACTTAATTTAAACCTAGATTATAGATGTGATATGGCATAGGTCAGCCTTCGATCCATTGTAGAACTTCGAAACCCACTTAGGGAAAATTCGTTCACATTTTTGTTGAACGCAGTTGGTTTTTACCATCCTGTATTAAAACATTTCCTTTTATCAATAGTGCAATTTATAAACGATGTTTTGTGAGTAGAATAAAATTTCCAATGGTAAACTAAACTGCTTTTTCGACGTTGTTTTACCAGCTAACTAAAAATAGGAAAGCCTTGAACCCCTTCCACTAAATTCAGTTAGTATTAAGATTCCTTTACAGGGGGTGCAGTGGAGCTGACGCTGAAATCATTAAGTATTAGGTTGTATCATCGCTAGTCTCACTGAACTCTTCTGAATTCTACATGTCATGTGTGGTCTGACGTCTCCTTACCAGCAACAGGTCCCAGGTTCAAACTAGTCAATTCCCTAAAAAACACGCTCAGAGCGTCATTGCGCGAAAGTGGTAGGGAGACAGGATATAGAACAGACAGACACCACACAGAATGTTTAGAGGGTGAACGGCCAGTACACGTCGAAGGGCAGATTCAGTCGCCGGAGCTGAAAGGTTTTCCCTATCTTTCGCGCCCACAGGCACCTTTTTTCGCGAAGTATGAACTGTGTATGTAAGCACAGCGGTGAAGTGCAAGTGGCTGTAATGCGTGTATGTGGAGAGTAGTGCCATGTTACTGTTGGAAATGATGAGGGAAGAAAGAGGGTGAAACTCAGTGTCGGCACACAGGCTGCTCCTCCGGAAAACCGGTAAGGGGGCCACAGAGCTTAACGTGCCAATCAGACTGATGGACCATCACAAGACACTGCGCAGAGGTTTCTCATTTAACGCAGAACATTGACGCGAAGACTGGTGATGAGGGTCTATACGCTACAACCTCTCCTCCCCATGGCTGCCAAATACTGGCGTGCAAATTTCATCCACCACCAGCATTGGAACCGGCTTACCTCCGAACCGAGCGCCGCGTCACAGGCGTGCGTTTAGCGACCTCGGCCAAGCAAAGACCAAATGGTTAAAAAATGGTTCAAATGGCTCCGAGCACTATGGGACTTAACGTCTGAGGTCATCAGTCCCCTAGAACTTAAAAATACTTAAACCTGACTAACCGAAGGACATCACACACATCCATGCCCGAGGCAGGATTCGAACCTGCGACCGTAGCGGTCGCGCGGTTCCAGACTGAGGCGCCTAGAACCGCTAGGCCACACGGGCCGGCCTCGGCCAAGCAACAGGCGGGTATGAAGAGCACTGCGTGTCCGTTGCTAGGGTCAAGACATGGCACGAGCGATTCAAAGGAACGACGGATGCCGTTGGTCGACGACGCACGATCTGGAAAGGTTCAAATGGCTCTGAACACTATGGGACTCAACATCGTAGGTCATAAGTCCCCTAGAACTTAGAACTACTTAAACCTAACTAACCTAAGGACATCTCACACACCCATGCCCGAGGCAGGATTCGAACCTGCGACTGTAGCAGTCCCGCGGTTCCGGACTGTAGCGCCAGAACCGCTAGACCACCGCGGCCGGCCGATCTGGAAAGCTATAGTTTTCCCGCTGTATACATCATGCGAACGAAATACATGTAAATAACAGTGTATAACCACCGTCCTGTTTGGTGTTATATTTATACAATCTGAATCTCTATGGCACTATGGCAATAAAATTAATTTTGGTTATCGGACTCTTGTAAAAGGTGCAGAATCATCGAGTGAAGGTAATAAGCAGCAAGGAACCCTACAGTATCATCATAATCAGGTTATAACTAGCTTCTGAGGGTGGATGTTCAAGCAGAGATAAAACTGGCGCAACTAGTAAGCTATCGTAACTAATTTTCAAAATACTCTACAAGGCTGAAAAGATATACTGTAATACCACATCCCATTACCGAAGCCATCATCCAGAAGATGAATGCTGTCATTGCTGAAAATTCCAGCATGCAGATGTTTCGTCCTTGTGTGTCTATTTCAGAAAATGTTCAACTTATTGTTGTCACAAAACAAGAGACGTTGTAAGTCATTACTTTTAAATTTTGTAAAATGAATCTTCACGTCCGTCAGTGAAGAAATCAAATTATAAATGTAAAAATGTCATCAACGTACCAGTCAATCACTTCAGGACCGAATATTAATACAGTCTTGCTACCATCAGTAGGTACATATCGCAACGCAGTGTATGGTAATGATCTCGACTGTCCCCCCACCTTTGCCCGATTTCATATTCTTCTACAGCTCATGCGAATCATTAACAAACCAACTGTGTGCTCATGTTCAAGTACCTGTAGCACAGCAGTGAACAAATAAACGCACATTCAGCATGCTTTCCAGCCTTTACAATGAAATGTCCACTGCAGCACGGGAACTGTAGTTAGTTACTTAACACAGGGTTTGTTCACCCGTAAATCTCTGGTAAATATTGCGTGCATATTCTGACCTACATGCATTGTACTAACCGCATTGTTCAGAGTTTGATGTTTTGCACTACATTTTTTTTTTTACTTTTCTAATTGCACAGCTGGATGCGAAGAGGATGCTATATTGTCAAGCGGTTTGCACTATCGACTGGCTGTATTAATGCTAGGACAGAGAGTATGCTATTGCAGTACTTTCATTCCCCGTCGTAACTGGTTATTTAGGCACTTTGTCTGGTGATCTATTTTAAAATACCACTACAGCTATCATCTATATTATGAAAATATTTTCATTTCAAAAGATTACTACAACATATCTTCTCTATCATCAGTTTTGTATATTCCGTCCTACATCTGTCCTGAAGATATTTCCTCCCGTCTGCTCCTTCCAGCGCCGAGTTAACTATGTCTGGATGCCTGAGTGGATGTCCCCCCTAAACTGGCCCATCTTCTAGTGTTTTTCACAGACTGCGTTCGACCTTATAGTATAGCTTAATTTGCACCGCGCTAACTTTGGCAACACGTAGGTAAGCCAGACTGGGACAGACGCAAGCAGCGGATTATCAACCTTTTGTTCGGTGCACCGGCAATCAGAGTGTGGTTCCTTTTCTGCGGTTTCTCGCACTCACTTAGCAAATGTTTCTCTGGTCCCCAATCTTCATCTCAGGCAATACGATACGCAAACGATTCAAATACGAAATACACACGCTAGAACGATATGTACACGATTCACAGGCAGATCGGAGACACCCCTTCCTTAGATCTGTGGCAACATGGAGTTAAACTAAAATATTTTAGCAAAATCATGAAAAACAGTGGACTTCGTATCACAGGATGTATGATAGGAAAGGGAGAGTCCTCCCGCCCAGGGCGCCTTTTTTCCATTCATTTTTTTCAGTACCTATGTATTTCGTATTTCATATGTCCTTTTAATATTTGAGGTTTTTGATCTCATTCTGAATTATCGATAATCTACGATTCATCTCTATGTGATGCTATACTCTAATTGTATCATTTCTGGAACCACTTCCTTATTACAATACTAATGTTGTATTATCACTATTACGTTATTGATGAAATATTTTTCCCCCTGTATCTATCTAATTTTAGTATCTTCCTTGTTTCAATTTGGTGTATGATCATTCTTACATGCATAACTTTGACGACTTCCGCTACTTTGTTTCCCGCGCTTTCCGTTTTACATAAGTCATTTTTTTTATTTTTTTGCTGCCCTGCATCACCTGAACCGTCCCCTTTGAACAATTATACAAGACTGTGCTTAAACTGACACACAATATTTTTAGCGCAACGCGATCTGATATGAAACGTCCCCTTATGAAACGTCCCCTTTGAACAATTATACAAGACTGTGCTTAAACTGACACACAATATGTTTAGCGCAACGCAATCTGACTTTCAAAAATCCCTACAAAAGAATGGCCCTGACTAACATTAACCTATACCTTTCACAAATCACTTACCTCACAAAAATCTTCATTACTCGAACTACTGCAATACAGCGAGCGCCACTACTGCCAGCTAAATAAAAGATTCAAACTACGGAAGGCACTAACTACTGATAGGCATAGTTAGCAAATGAAAGATTTTGATAGAGAACAAACAATGTATTTACCTTAATAATCATAATATATATAGCAGTTCATGACATCCAGTCTTACAAATTTCAAAACTCCGCCATTTCTCTCCCCACATACACCACTGCTGGCGGCACACCTCCAACTGCGCAACGCTAAGCGCTGTTAGCATCCAGCTGCCCAACACTACAATGGCAGACAACAATGCAAACTAGCCACAGACTGCACACAGCACAGCCAGTGATTTTCATACAGAGCGCTACGTAACGTTGCCAATAAGAAATCATAAACAGCCTACTTACACACCTACATCTTGGCATCGTTCACCTTTCCCTGTGCAGATTTTCTGACTCTTCTTTACATTTCTCCAGAATACCCGTGCCGTCTGGTGACAAAAGCTGTAAACGCCGCCACGAAGGTTTCGCTTCTTCGCATTCGGGAGGACGACGGTTCAATCCCGCGTCCGGCCATCCTGATTTAGGTTTTCCGTGATTTCCCTAAATCACTCCGGGCAAATGCCGGGATGGTACCTCTGAAAGGGCACGGCCGACTTCCTTCCCAATCCTTCCCTAATCCGATGAGACCGATGACCACGCTGTCTGGTCTCCTTCCCCAAACCAACCAACCAACAAGGTTTCGCTTCTCATTGACCATCCGACAAGGGCCGCGCGGGGTAGTCGCGAGTTCTGGGGCGTCTTGTCACGGCCCGCGCGGCTTCCTCCGTCGGAGGTTCGACTCCTCCCTCGGGCATGGATGTGTGTGTGTCGTCCTTAGCGTAAGTTAGTTTAAGTAGTGTGTAAGCTTAGGGGCCGATGACCTCAGCAGTTTGGTCTTACCACAAATTTTCCAGTATGACAAGGAAAGATGAACTCCTTATGAACAACAACATAAATACATATAAAAACACAATGGTTTCTTTCACCCACAACCCAACTTCCGTCAGAAGTGACACTCTTAGAGCAAAAACGTTGTGACATCTTGCAATATCTGATTATGGTCCTTCAAACTCATGCATAGCGCATCTGATACTCTAGAGGAAATCGTGGCACAAACTTCGTAGCTATTTTTCTAGTATTGAGCTCTGTATCATAAATTACTCCAAGGGTGTTGCAGAGATTTTGGATGACCTGTGTACGATCTTCTAGATTAAGATTCCATATCTTCTGAACATTTTCTGGAGTGAAGGAGCTGACTGTCACCTTGAGCTATCGACATCATCGGCGGATATTTATCCGTTTTCAAACGCTTATATCAGTCGTAAGTCTGTGTCTGACCTAAAGCGTTGTCTCGAAACCACAGCCTCAACATATGGACCGTCTATAGAACGTCTTCACCAAGTTTAGAGAAGACTTTCAAACAGGCACTACACTCTTTCAGCTCTGCCATCGAAAAATCAGAAACTCACGGGATCTCTACACCAGAAATATGCTCACCAACAATTGACCAAACCACTAAGCTTGTAGCCACTAGCCACACTGATTCAAGAGAAATGAATGTGGAGACACCTATCGGTATGTCAGTCAAGTCGTAACCATTCGCGCGCATATTTCAGTTTTCGGGAACTTTTGAATATCACCGCTAATTAAGGCAGTTTCAGGGGTGGCTTTCACTGACGTGGTGCAAGAGTTAAGAAATACGACCAGTATTCGAGAAGTTTGCGGTTGAGCGATCTCCAGGCCATTCAGATCGGTCTTCCATGGTTTCCCCACAACGATGACGGCGAGTTGCAGGTTGGTTATTTTGGGTAATTCTAGTTCCAGCTAGGTCGTATTCGCAGGACTTCTACAAGCTGTAGACGGATCATTCCAAAATGTATGTCTCTTCAAGAGCTACATGTTTTGGTGACGAAACGATGTGGGACAGTCCTTCTTCTTACCCATAGAAGGTATTCAAGTCGTTATTAAAAGTGGAGGTTTTTGTACTCTATCAAGCTATTCTTTATGTAATCGACGAACATGTCGACAAAGGTCTAATACTTTCTGAATCGACGAGTGCGCTACAGTTTCTTACAAGGGTAGTTGAAGCGAAATATGTCGATTATTTGGCGTATTATATACTGAAAAGTCTCAGGAGAGAAAAGGAACTGTGTGATCTGGTTCGTCTATAATAGATAACCGATATTAGGAACAAGGGACTTGCAGACCAAATGGCGAAAATGGTGGAGCATCTGTTTCCCACTGACGCACCGCTGATAAACAATGATTTTCATACTACACTTACAAAAAAGAAGTGGACATTGTTAGTGGAAGTGGAGTGTAACATCAAACGCACAATGTATTCGGCGATTCAACAATAGATTCCACTCACCGGTGGTTTCTCAACTCGGAGCTCACGAGAAAATAAACCGATAAATTGGTACTATTAACGGACTAAGACCAAGTCACATGAATACTAATTAGACGAGAGCTTTGTTAAAATTAATACCCTCTCCTGGATGTGATACCTGTCTCATCGATGAGGACATTGTACAAAAACCAATAGAATGTAGTAAATACAGACAGGCAAGAACAGTTACACTCTACAATATTTTATAAAGAAAGGTCAAATAATCTCACTGAGTAGCTCTCACTTCCGTGGAAATGTCCGTTGCCAAATGTACGTTGTATTTGCCAATTCACCCGTCTGTGTGAAAGGAAATATTAAAATTTGAGTACGTTTCGATTTTTTTAGTTCTTCAGTGCAACTCATTGACAATACTTTCCTGAAGTTTCATAATCGAAATCGCATCCTTTGTGCCGTGTTCATCCTTCCATGCCCTATACTTAATATTTTCCCTATTAGTTGGTGTCCTTATATGCAGGCCCAGAGGGATGGCATTCCGTACACTCACAAGGAAACTCTTCCTAAATCGATTCTGATCATCATCAAAAATTTAGGTTTCTGTCCAACGACGTGCTTCTCAATACGTCTGTTTTTGGTGAAAAGCAGAACTCTGATGAGTCTCTGAACGCCCTCATATGGAAAACTAGTCTCCCACCCCCACCCCCAACCAAAGAAAAAAAATGCTCACCAAACTGCAGTTTATGAAGCAGGTGTCGTATTTAATAGTTGCGAGTCAGAGAGGATAAGGGTCTTGCAGAGAATGGGCTTCAAGTCTGGAGCATTCAATCGAGACACCTTGAAGAGAATTGAGACACGACGTATAAACGCAGCAAAGGAGTGCACAAAGGTTTTGCTAGGAATATAAGACAGAAAATAAAAAACCAGAAGAAAAGCCTGGAAGGAAAGGACGTTCAGTACAGTCCTGGAGCCCTTTGATACAATGTATGGCAAGAAATAACTAAGTTCAGCTTGAAAGGGTTAGAATTACCAATTTTATTTACGAGGAACGTTTTTCTCAAGTACTAGAAATGTCTGATCAATGTTTTTTGGCGTGCCCTTTGCAGTATGTATAAAAACAAAATATGCACAGGCGAAAAGTTAAATATCACTCGAGTAGGTCATGATATAGAATTTAAAATATTATGCTCATTTTTTTGAGTTAAAAAAATAAAGATAAGAACTCATTAAATATGAATATATTAAAATTTTTCTGAGGATTTGTTTCTAAGCGTATTGAGATACACCATAAAATTTTCAAAATAATGTGTTGTAAAATTTTTGAGAAAGCGCTATCATTGTGAATCATGGAGTAACGAAACAAAAATTTAAAAAAATCAAAATTTCAATTGTCAATGGATGAACTGGACTACTGTCAACCTTTGAACAAAATTTCAGTCATGTACTTCAAAAGTATGGGTTGGTGAATTATAATATTTTGTACATGTATTGCGTTTACCTCCCACCTTCGTTTTGATTGTGGTTATAAACATGTAGATTTTCTGTTGAAAATGTTTGTGTTTTACTGCACAGTTAGACTACTGTGCTTCGTAGATTAATTATCTCGCACAATTTTTTTATATTTTGTAAGGAAGTCAGACAAATTTCCTGTTTATATTGTGACGTGAGAAAATTAAATCTGTTGAAACGGGCTTCGCCTGAAAGCTAGAAAATAATAATTAAAAATAAGTTTTATTTTCTTCCTTTTCTTTGTCGTAAATGAGCTGCTGATTCGTCTCTGGTTTCCACGTTGTCGACCCAGCCACAAACCATAATTTTCCTTTTTACAACATGTAGCAATTACGAGATTTTTCCTTGCGACTCGCTCTCTCTTCTCTCAGAGCCGATGCCTCTCTGTGCTTTTCACGTTGGTTTCTCGAGCGCTCGACGTCAGAAGAAGCGCGCGGAGCCAGTGAGTGAGGTCAACGAAGGTGTGTGGGCCGCCCCCAGGTCGCGAGCCCAATTACTCTCCGCTGCGCTGGAGTAGCGGCGGTAGCGACACTGCAAGGTGGACTGTACGTAGCACCAAAATACACTGACGGAAGAGAGTCGAAGCATCAAACAATAATTAATGTTGAGTAAGGAAATTTCTGCAGTGCATTTCTCTACGCCACGTACACTACTGGCCATTAAAATTGCTACACCAAGAAGAAATGCAGATGATAAACGGCTGTTCATTGGACAAATATATTATACTAAAAACTGACATGTGATTACATTTTCACGCAATTTTGGTGCATAGATCCTGAGAAACCACTGCCCAGAGCAACATCAACACACGGCCTTGATACGCCTGGGCATTGAGTCAAACAGAGCTTGTATGGCATGTACAGGTACAGCTGCCCATGCAGCTTCAACACGATACCACAGTTCATCAAGAGTAGTGACTGGCGTATTGTGACGAGCCAGTTGCTCGGCCACCATTGACCAGACGTTTTCAATTGGTGAGAGATCTGGAGAATGTGCTGGCCAAGGCAGCAGTCGAACATTTTCGGTATCCAGAAAGGCCCGTACAGGACCTGAAACATGCGGTTGTGCATTATCCTACTGAAATGTAGGGTTTCGCTGGGATCGAATGAAGGGTAGAGCCACGGGTCGTAACACATCTGAAATGCAACGTCCACTGTTCAAAGTGCCGTCAATGCGAACAAGAGGTGACCGAGACGTGCAACCAATGACACCCCATACCATCACGCCGGGTGATACGCCAGTATCGCGATGACGAATACACGCCTCCAATGTGCGTTCACCGCGATGTCGCCAAACACGGATGCCACCATCATGATGATGTAAACAGAACCTGGATTCATCCGAAAAAATGACGTTTTGCCATTCGTGCACCCAGGTTCGTCGTTGAGTATACCATCGCAGGCGCTCCTGGCTGTGATGCAGCGTCAAGGGCAACCGCAGCCAGAGTCTCAGAGATCGCAGTCCGTGCTGCTGCAAACGTCGTCGAACTGTTCCTGCAGATGGTTGCTGTCTTGCAAACGTCCCCATCTGTTGACTCAGGGATCGAGACGTGGCTGCACGATCCGTTACAGCCATGCGGATAAGATGCCTGTCATCTAGAGTGCTAGTGATACGAGGCCGTTGGGATCCAGCACGGCGTTCCGTATTACCCTCCTGAACCCATCGATTTTGTATTCTGCTAACAGTCATTGGATCTCGACCAACGGGAGCAGCAATGTCGCGATACGATGAACCGCAATCGCGATACGCTACAATCCGACCTTTATGAAAGTTGGAAACGTGATGGTACGCATTTCACCTCCTTACACGAGGCATCACAACAACGTTTCACCAGGCAACGCCGGTCAACTGGTGTTTGTGTATGAGAAATCGGTTGTCAGCACGTTGTAGGTGTCGCCACCGGCGGCAACCTTGTGTGAATGCTCTGAAAAGCTAATGATTTGCATATCACAGCCTCTTCTTCCTGTCGGTTAAATTTCGCGCCTGTAGCACGTCATCTTCGTGGTGTAGCAATTTTATTGGCCAGTAGCGTATTTAAGTGATTAACACCGCAAGATGTCAGGTTAAATGTAAGCGTGGGAAGAGCAATTGTAAAATTTGAAATGCTGGCATATTAATAACGGGTATAACTGCCAGAATATTGAATGCAAGCATGCGAACGTTCATGCATTGTGTCGTAAAGGTACCGGATGTCAGTTTGTGGGATGGAATTCCTCGCCTGTGGCACTTGGTCGGCCAGTACAGGGACGGGTTGTAGATGACGTGGAAGCTGTCGTCCGAAGACGTCGCACACGTGCTCGACTGCAGAGAGATCTGGCGATCGAGTAGGCCGAGGCAACATTTCGAGAGTGCTCCCGCTGTCATATGAAACCACACACTAGCCTCCAGCTGTAGGTGCAATGTGTCCAGCACGCAGTCACGTTGGCTACAGGGCATCAACTCGCGTGTTTCTAACAAGGGAACCTCCCCATCGCACCCCCCTCAAATTTAAATATAGGTTGGCACGGTGGATAGGCCCTGAAAAACTGGACACATATCAATCGAGAAAACAGGAAGAAGTTGTGTGGAACTATGAAAAAAATTACCAAAATATACACACTGAGTAGTCCATGCGCAAGATAGGCAACATCAAGGATAGTGGGAGCTGAGGAGATCCAAGAGGCATGAGGGCTACTCAGATTGTCTCCTACATCGTTTATGTAGATCAGGACCAGAATAGAGCGTATAACACTTTCTTGCCGAACGCCAGACATTAGTTCTGTTTAACTCTATGACTTTCCGTGAATTAATTACGAACTGCAGCCTTTCTGACATAAATCACGAACCAAGTAACACAATTGAGACCATATTCCATAAGCACAGAACTTGATTAAAAGTCGCCTGTGAGGAGCAGTGTCAAAGTTCTTCTGAAAATATAAAAGTAAAGAATCCATTTGAGATCCCTTTTCGATAGCACTCTTTACTGCTTCAGAATACAGTCATAATTGTGTTTCACAAGACCGAATTCGAGTTGGCTGTTTGTCAATAAATCGTTTTCATTTAACTAATTTAAAATGATTGAGCACAGTATATGTTCCGAAATTCTGCTGCAGATCGACGTTAGCGATGTTTGTCTGTAATTCAGCGGATTACTCCTGTTTACTTCCCTGGGTATTGGTGTGACTTGCACAACTTTCCATTGCCCATGAATTGGGTTAGTCTGGGCAGCTGCGGAGCGAGAGGTTCTTGGTTCAAGTCTTCCATCGAGTCAAAAGTTTACCTTTTTTTTTCTTTTCGCAAAGCTACGATCTGTGCGTTCGTTCATTGACATCTCTGTTCACTGTAATAAGTTTAGTGTCTGTGTTGTGTCGGCAGATTAGCCAACACGACGTACACTAATTTAGAGAGGAGGCCGAAATGCACGCGTCAACTCACGCAGGCTTGCGTTAGGTCTGAAACAGGATACGTAATGGATGCTATAAAGAAAAGTACGTAGCTGCTGGAATACTTAACTTTAATCCATCATTTGTATACAGCATTCTTGATGATACAAGTGAGACTCTCTCTAGAAATGGTTAATGGCGCCTTGCTATGTCGTAGCCATGGACTTAGCTGAAGGCTATTCTAACTGTCTCTCGGCAAATGAGAGAAAGGCTTCGTCAGTGTAGTCACTAGCAAAGTCGTCCGTACAACTGGGCCGAGTGCTAGTACGTCTCTCTAGACCTGCCGTATGGTGGCGCTCGGTCTGCAAGTACTGACAGTGGCGACACGCGGGTCCGACATGTATTAATGGACCGCGGCCGATTTAAAGCTACCACCTAGCAAGTGTGGTGTCTGGCGGTGACACCACAGTCTGTGTTTTGCGACCGCCCGAGCGGTTCTAGGCGCTTCAGTCCGGAACCGCGTGACCGCTACAGTCGCAGGTTCGAATCCTGCCTCGGGCATAGATGTGTGTGATGTCCTTAGGTTAGTTAGGTTTAATTAGTTCTAAGTTCTAGGCGACTGATGACCTCAGAAGTTAAGTCGCATAGTGCTCAGCGCCATTTTTTTTTTTTTTTTTTTTTTTGCGACCGCACCGCAAAACCGTGCGATTAGTAGACGAAAGGACGTGCCTCTCCAATGGGAACTGAAAACATTTGATCGCAAGGTAAATGGGTCATCCGATTCCTCCACAGGAAAACACGTCTGATATATTCTACACAACACTAGTGATGGCATGTGCGTCACATGACAGGAATATGTTGTCGACCCACCTAACTTGTACACTTGGCGAATGGGTAAAAGATTCTTCTACCTTGCCCGATTTAGGTTTTCTTGTGGATGTCAGTTACCTCGCATCGGACGGACGGACGGACGGACGGACAGATAGTAATTGTCTGAAAATAAAAAATTAAATTTTTCACGCTAACCACGGGACCACGGCGCTCCGGAGCTTACATTATCCTTGTTGTTGCTTATGTTGCGCATGGACTACTCAGTTTGTATATTTTGCTAATTTTTTTCATAGTTCCACACAACTTCTTCTTCTTTTCTCGATTAATCTGTGTTCAGTTTTTCAAGGCCTATCCACTGTGCCAAAGTATAACTAAATCTGAGGGTGGTGCGATGGGGAGGTTCCCTTGTAAGCAATGCACGGCCATCACAGGCACTGAGACGGAACCAGCTCTCATCAGGAAACACAACATGCCTCCATCCCACTCTGAAATGAGCTCTCGCTTGACGCCACTGAAGTCGCACACTAAGGTGGTTTGGGCTCAGTAGACTGCGGGCTACAGTGCGTCTGGGTCGGAGCTGTTCTTCAGCTAACCGATTTGCAACAGCTCGTTGTGTCGCTGCGGTTCTCAAACTGCTGCAGCGCCAAAGCCATACGGCGACCACGACAGCCTTCCGTATCGCTTGTGCCACGTGGCCGTCCGGAGTCCGGTCTTTGTGCGACCGTACATTCACGTGGACACCGCTACCAGCATTCATATACAGAGGTTACATTCCTGTCAAGTCTTTCTGCCATATCGCAGAGAGAACGTCCAGTTTCTCACGGACCTATTACACGATCGCGTTCAAACTCAATGAAATGTCGACTGTGGCGCCTTTGCGCATAAAAGGCTTTCTTCACTAACATAAACTCACCCCCCAGTCCTTTTGTATTCCCCTCCTCTGCCTACCCCACTCCCTGTCGCATCTGCCCCCTACCCCTCTTATGGGTCCTCATCCTCCATCAGCTCCTTTCCCGGTTCCCCCCCTTCGCTTTTACTCTCCTTTCCCCCCTTTTTTGTTTTCCCATCTTCTGTCCAGTTTCCCCCCACCTGCTCTCGACTGTGGTGTCACATTTGCCAACTTTTTAGTGCAGTGTTCCAGTGACTATTCAGTGTTGTTTGTCTTTCTCGTGTTGCGAACAGAAACCATGCTGTCGCTAGGTGTGAATTTTATGTCTTTTGCGAACAGAATCCAGACTGTCGCCGTGTTTTTTAATTGTCTATTGTTTTCCCTGTCTACTTCGTATGTATTTTTATTAGCATCATCATCCCTCTGCTGTTTGTTTTAAGTTCCACGATTTCTTTTCGCATTGTTACTCTCTAAGTCTCTGATTTTATCGCCTGTTTTTTATTATTATTTGTTCTCCTGATCTTTGTCACAAAATCTGTAGGCTGAAGAGCGGCATACTAAGCTGCTGCCAGCCCGCCCCCTTCGGGGGGAATTGAAATTCAATAAAGTAAAAAAAAAAAAAAAACATAAACTCACTACGTCTAGTCTCAAAGGTAAATAACGGTAGCGACCGTTACAGCGCTTATCTAAGGAAAACGTGACTTGCATCCTCTTAGAGGAGCTCCTAGTGGCACGCTCATGCGACTTGAGCGAAATTTAGATACACTTCATCTTTCGAATGTAGAAACACGCCTACCAACCTCTGTTTATGCCGCACAAATCTTTCTTGGTGTTACGATCTTTTTTGAGCCAGTGTATAAGAAGCCCACTGCCCATATTCCGCTACGAAAGCAGAAATGGCTGTTACTGGTCTAGTAGTGAACTTCGAAGGTGGAAAAATATGGAGCGAAAATAAATATTCTTTCTTTGCGAAACAGGAGTGTTAGATTGTAAGTTTCTTAATTTATACTTTATAGGTGCTCCTCGTGCCAACAGCCTTGCCGCAGTGGTAACACCGGTTCCTGTCAGATCACCGAATTTAAGCGCTGTCGGGCTGGGCTGGCACTTGGATGGGTGACCAGCCGGCCGGAGTGACCGAGCGGTTCTAGGCGCTACAGTCGGGAACCGCGCGACAGCTACGGTCGCAGGTTCGAATCCTGCCTCGGGCATGTATGTGTGTGATGTCCTTAGGTTAGTTAGGTTTAAGTAGTTCTAAGTTCTAGGGGACTGATCACAGAAGTTAAGTCCCATAGTGCTCAGAGCCTTTGAACCATTTGGATGGGTGACCATCCGGTCTGCTGAGCGCTGTTGGCAAGCGAGGTGCACTCAGCCATTGTGAGGTAAACTGAGGAGCTACTTGATTGAGAAGTAGCGGCTCCGGTCTAGGAAACTGACATACTGCCGGCAGAGCGGTGTGCTGACCACATGCCCCTCCATATTCGCATCCAGTGACTCCTATGACCTGAGAATGACGCGGGAGCCGTTTAGTAACGTTGGGCCTTCAAGGCCTCTTCGGGAGGAGTTTAGTTCTATGTTGTCCTCGTAGACTAGTGGTAAAGAGCATGCCTGCAAACGTTTTTGTTACCTTGCAAAGAAATATATTGGAGAAATTTCGATCAAAAGCTAAGATTAACTTCTCGCTGGTGGGGTGCAGAGCCATGTAAAATTTTGTACATGACATCGTGATCATCTTTTGACTGTCGAATTATTTGTTATTTAAAACCCAATATAGCAATTCGGGCTGCATGACTATTATCGAGTTGAAACAATTCCCCTTTAGCACATGTCACAACCTAACAAGCGTCTGACGTAACATGACAGAGAAGATCGTTTCATCGCATTATCTTCCTGATGATCACTTCTTGTGCACATTGCAGTCTCTGAACTGCTCTGAAAATATGTTGCTCGTATTCTGTTTGATTTTTGATCGCATCTGTAATACAAGTTGCATTCAAGTTCTAAGGCCTACGATTTTTTTTCTCCGGTCTGGAAAGAGATAGAAACATGTGCATTGTTTTAAAATGAGGCCGCGTTCATTGTCAATACGTCCCAGAGATGGCAGCACCGTACGGCAGATGGAATTTTACCGCCAGCGACGAGAATGAGAACTGTTTTAAATACTTAAAATGGCAACGTTTTCCTTACTTGAACAGCGTGCAATCATTCGTTTTCTGAATTTGCGTGGTGTGAAACCAATTGAAATTCATCGACAGTTGTAGGAGACATGTGGTGATGGAGTTATGGATGTGTCGAAAGTGCGTTCGTGGGTGCGACAGTTTAATGAAGCCAGAACATCATGTGACAACAAACCGAAACAACCTCGGGCTCGCACAAGCCGGTCTGACGACATGATCGAGAAAGTGGAGAGAATTCTTTTTGGGGGATCGCCGAATGACTGTTGAATAGATCGCCTCGAGAGTTGGCATTTCTGTGGGTTCTGTGCACACAATCCTGCATGACGACCAGAAAATGCGAAAAGTGTTATCCACGTGGGTGTCACGAATGCTGACGGACGACCACATGGTTGCCCGTGTGGCATGTTGCCAAGCAATGTTGAAGCGCAACGACAGCACGAATGGGACTTTCTTTTCGTCGGTTGTGACAATGGATGAGACGTGGATGCCATTTTTCAATCCAGGAACAAAGCGCCAGTCAGCTCAATGGAAGCACACAGATTCACCGCCACCAAAAAAAATTCGGGTAACAGCCAGTGCTGACAAAATGATGGTGTCCATGTTCTGGGACAGCGAGGGCGTAATCCTTACCCATTGCGTTCCAAAGGGCACTACGGTAACAGGTGCATCCTACGGAAATGTTTTGAAGAACAAATTCCTTCCTGCACTGCAACAAAAACGTCCGGGAAGGGCTGCGCGTGTGCTGTTTCACCAAGACAACGCACCCGCACATCTAGCTAACGTTACGCAACAGTTTCTTCGTGATAACCACTTTGAAGTGATTCCTCATGCTCCCTACTCACCTGACCTGGCTGCTAGTGACTTTTGGCTTTTTCCAACAATGAAAGACACTCTCCGTGGCTGCACATTCACCAGCCGTGCTGCTATTGCCTCAGCGATTTTCAAGTGGTCAAAACAGACTCCTAAAGAAGCCTTCGCCGCGGCCATGGAATCATGGCGTCAGCGTTGTGAAAAATGTGTACGTCTGCAGGGGGATTACGTCGAGAAGTAACGCCAGTTTCATCGATTTCAGGTGAGTAGTTAATTAGAAAAAAAATAGGAGGCCTTAGAACTTGAATGCACCTCGTACTAAGCGGAGCAAATGATTTTATAATTTCTTTTGTTTTATATAAAACTAAATCTGATTTCGTTGCAAGGTGTCTGTGTGTCTATTTGTTCCGCAAGTGAACTGTTCGATTTAAATGGGTTGTAAGGACATTGTTCTTACTGTATTTGCCTTTCGTCCTTTCTCGCATCTAATGGAGGCGCCTGAAATGACTAGTACACTGATTTTTGCTAAAACATATTGTTTGACGTACCTGTTAACAATATGTGAACATATTCGTGTCACTACTGTTGCATATTCAGTATTTGCAGTGAAGAATGTTCTAGTAAGTAACAAGGAGTCCACCAGACCTGTTAATTACGGATTCTGGCGAGTCTTCGGTATACTGTAGAGGGACGTGTCCTCAGTTACACGGTTATCGGCCTTTCATGCGAGGGCCCGTAGTCTCCGAGAAAATCGATGTTGAATTTTTAGGGGTACTTCCTGTATCAGTAACGTTAATAGTGTCTCGATCACCGATAAAGTTCACGACCAGCTGTGCGTGTTACCTAACCCTGTGATGTTTACTTTGACAGGTAGGTTAAAATTTTCATGAAAAAAAATTTAAAACGCCCCCGACTAGCTTCGACAGAAGATTAAATTAATTCTGCATCAGTTTAATGCACATGCTTTCATAGGCATAGTCAAGTAAGCATGGTTCACATCGAAGTTGATGGAAGAAAGAAAAAAGTTTTTCACTTTAAAGCAACTGTTTCTTGCGGTACAGCTTCTAAAAAGTCCTTGTACCTGCAAGGCAGCTGCTTTCATTTAATGTGCATTGTGCTCTGTGAATTTCTGTTTCGGTTGCTTCTACGACAAGTACCATCCAGAATTTCGTTGTAACACAGCAAGCATTTTACGTCGATGCTGTACTCTGTTCTGTAACAAACGGAATACACACTTTAAGATAGTTTTCTGTAATGATCGATTTATTAATGAAAACTACGGCAAGAAAAAGGGATAAAAGTGAGATAGTGTTAAAACTTTCATCCTTCTTTACGGCCTCTGCATTACTGCAGATGACGTGTCACTGAGCACATTTGTACTGTGCATGCAGTACACGTTAGGTGCCTAGTTGTTTCCACTGCCCTGTGTGGAATGCATAAGTTCTTGTACACTTCGCTAACCTGCCGTCTTCATGATGATGATGACCCCAGCGCAGAAAACAGCACTCAGGTCGTGGATTCTTTTTCTTGAGGCTGAAATTAACTTAGCAACGAACTGCTGCTACGAATAAACTATAACTCATTTGGGATACCACTCGCATTTTTATTGATATAGACACGAGAAACTATTCTTGATCATAACGTATTGAACATATCTTTCCACAGTCATTATATCTGGCTAAAATAACATGAAATACATCCTGCCACAGACAACATGTCTGTCTACTGGAACCGTCAGAACTGGAGAATAAAATTACATGAATGAAACACTAATATTACAGACAACATGTCTATACCTAGCGACGGTCGGAACTGTAGTAAATAAAATTGCATGAATCAGATACTGCTATAACACACAACATGTCTGTCTACTGGAACGGTCAGATCTGGAGAGCCGGACTGCCCGAGACACTTCGCGCGCCGAGCCAGCAAGGCGTGACACGAACGCCACCGAAGTCCATCGGCAGTAATATCGTCAGTCTTTTGTTTTAGTAATACTTTGATTTTAATAATTTTGAAATGACTGATTGATAGCTGGCTGTTGAGAGATGTTTATTTAAAAACATTGAAGTAATTTCGATGACAGGTTTAATTAATAATAGCAACTAAAGTCTAACGTTTTGGCGCCCTACCACCGAACACAGCAGCCAATAACAGAGCAGCAGCATCATGCAGGCGGTCTTTCTCACGGGAATGGTACCGAATCTAACATCTGTCACCGGTACCTCATCCCGCATTGCGTCATCTCGATGCTTCTTGCATTTCCACTGCCCTGGGAATAGCTTCCTGGAGCCTAATATGATGGCTGAATATGCCAGAAATATTACAAATCACTATTGCGAAAACGACTACTTTTGAATAATTTTGCATGACTTGTGCTATTTAATAATATTCTGTTGGATAAAGCTGGAAAAATAAGACGGGCACCGTGAAGGTTTGAATCTGTACCACCAGCGTGATAGGCGGTAACCTTAACCACAACACCACTATCTAGTGGTCCAAGCTTCACGTACATTACGTGTGTAGGAGGTAAGCACAAAACTTCAACATCGATTTTTTTCGGAAACAAGGGACCGTCTCATTAAAAGCCGCTATCCATGTATTCTGGACAGGTCGCTCTACAACATCCCTCCTTCAAAATGTGGGCTATGCATTTCTGTCGTCGACCTACGACATACCCCGGCCCAGAACTTTATTTAGGCGACCAGCTTCTCGATGTTGTAGCACAGTCCCGTTTCTTGCGCCTTATTTTTGATAACAAGCTGACGTGGCTGCCCCACATTCGCCACCTTAAGACTACATGAAGCGTAACGCTCTCCGCCTCCTGGCCCACACATCTTGGTATGCAGACCGTAACACTCTTCTCCATCTTTACTGTGCTCTGGTCTTGTCCAGACTAGATTATGGTAGTCAGGTTTATGGCTCAGCAGCTCCTTCCACTATGAGACTGCTTGACCCTGTCCATAATTGTGGGGTGCGTCTGGCTATTGGTGCCTTTCGCACTAGTCTCATCACAGTATCGGGGATTCCCCATCTACACATACTACGGTGCCAACGCTTTGTTTCTTACGTCATGTTAGGTTAGGTTGGGTTATGGCCAACGAGAGATGTCTCCCTCCTAACACCCCCCTCCCCGCCACACCGTGTCTTTCCTCCCATACCTCCCACCCCCCCCCCCCCTCTCTCCTGGATGGTGCCTAGACCACGGATCAGAATCGATATATTCCAGGGTCCTAAGTTCTCTGTTGGTCCTGTGGTTTTCCGCCGTCTAGTAAGTGCCATCCTTGCTGAGTTCCAGGGTGCCACCATCTTTTACACTGATGGTTCTAAGACAATCGATAAGGTGGGATACGATTTCATGTCTCCTACTGACTTCGAACACCATTTATTGCCGGTATCATGTAGTGTGTTCACCGCAGATCTTCTAGCCATTCACAGGGCACTCCTTTTTGTTTCTTAGACCTCCCTCCACAGTGTTTTAATTTGTTCAGACTCAATGAGCAGCCTGCAAACTATCGACCGATGCTACTCTCGTCGCCCTTTGGTCTCTGCTATCCATGACCTTCTCTCTGCTCTTGAGAGTGCCACCTGTTCAGTTGTCATTCTCTGGGTCCCAAGTCATGCCGTCATCCCAGGGAATGAACAGTCTGACCATTTCGCTAGAGAAGCAAATACTTAGCCCCCATTTCCTTTCATGATTCCAGCTGCGGATATGCGGATCTACGTCAAATCTCTCTTTGGGCAAAAGTGGAAAGCCATCTGGAGCGCTACTGGTCACAGTAATAAACACCGCACGGTCAAGGAGTCGACTGCAGTTTGCCGTTCTTCCTTCCGCTTCTCTCGGAAGGAGTCCATTGTGTTATGCCATTTACGTATTGGTAATACCCGGCTCGTCCATTGATTCCTCCTACCTAACGACCCACCCCCACAATGTGGTTGTGGAGCCAGACTGACATATTGGTGGAATGTCCCCTTCTTTCAGCCCTTCGTGCTAGGTATAGTCTTCCCGATTCCTTAAATTTACTATTAGCAGACGATCCACGGATGGTTGAACTGGACTTCAGTTTTCTCCGTGAAAGTGGTTTTTATTTCCAGCTATAATGTTCTACTTTCGTATTGGATCAGGGCAGGTTGGTTGTGGTTGGGATTTCTTTTCCAGTCTTCTTCGTCTGTGACCCCATGACCGCTCCCTTTCTTCCAGTTTTTAGATTTGGTCTCACCTTTTATGCCTTTTACTGTGTGTATTTAATGTCTATTATTTTATAACTTGACTCTTCTGGCTGGATCCGTCCACTTTTAGCAGACCCTCTTTCTTCTGTGACTAAATTCGGAGTCGTTAGACTGGTCCCATAACCCATCTCAATCAATCAGTCAGTCAATTATAACATCCCTGAGACTCACGAAAATCCGTGATTAAAGGCCTGATGGTTCCCTTGTAAGCCTACAAAGCATACTTGGTGGCGAGAAGCAATGCCATTCAAAGAAGAATTATACAGAGGGGTCCAAAATAATGTATCCACTGTTTAAAAGTCCATAACTTGCAAACTAATTGACTAAAGGACGTCGTTTATCGACAAAAGCCACGCATGTTGGATGAACTTCGAGAATACATCGTACATTCAAGTGCAAATATCCAACTGAACACGTTGCCGTCAGTAGTTCGTGTTGCAGTTCGGCGGCATCGTTTGTGTGTGAAGTTGGACTTCAAGCTACACTTTCACCAAAAATGAGACAACTCCGTCAATTAGTTTGCCAGTTATGGATTTTTAAACAGTGGATACATGTTTTTGGACCCCTCTGTATACTTATCCCGTGACAACATGTAATAAGGTTGAATACCAGTTCAGCCATTAAATATGACAAAGTGCATAAAAGAGATAGCAACAAAAATTGGATAGAGTGCGAGCAATATACTTACAACACATTTAAATTAATTCTGTCCTTCTGTTGTTTAACCAGGGAGAGAGCAAAACTGCAAGAAAAATTTAAGCAAAACCATCTGCCTCTATCTTTAAGGTCACTTGCTGATTTAATCTCAGATGCTTCCTTGACAGTTCTAACCCAACAGTTGGAAGTACACGCCAGAATCTCTATTCGCTATACTGCGCAGGATGATCTGCACCAAGGAAATGTTCTTCAATATCAGACTTGTTCAGCTTCTGCAAGCGTGCATTACGCTCGTGTTCTGCGTACCTCCACATTGCCGATTGTGTAACAAACGTACGACATGCCACAATTTCACGGTATTTGGCAGACACCCGCTTTACACGAACAAGGGTCGCCGTTTGCAGATCTAAATAGGCCGTAACATCATAGGGCTGTCGAAAAATACACTTCACACCGTGTTTCCGCAGAGTACGACCAGTCATTCTGGAAACAGCACCTGCGTGAGCCAGAAAAACCTACTAATGTGTTAAATTTGCATACACGGAGCTCTCTCATACCATTTGTTCATTGAAAATGGCGGGATCTCCACCGTGGCATTGTCGGCAGTTGCATTCCCACAAGTTTTTTGAACATCTTACAGACCGGGAGAAATTCAAATTCAGAGTCAGGAGACTGCTGATACACACAGATAAGAGAGGAGTAAGCTATTGGTCTCTACTTACTCCACAAGTCACCTAACGGTGTGTGGCGGAGGGCACTTTACGTGCCACTGTCATTACCTCGCTTTCCTGTTCCAGTCGCGTATGATTCGCGGGAAGAACGACTGCCTGAAAGCCTCCGTGCGCGCTCGAACCTCTCTAATTTTACATTCGTGATCTCCTCGGGAGGTATAAGTAGGGGGAAGCAATATATTCGATACCTCATCCAGAAACGCACAATCTCAAAACCTGGACAGCAAGCTACACCGCGATGCAGAGCGCCTCTCTTGCAGAGTTTGCCACTTGAGTTTGCTAAACATCTCCATAATGCTATCACGCTTACGAAATAACCCTGTGACGAACCGCGCCGCTCTTCTTTGGATCTTCTCTATCTCCTCCGTCAACCCGATCGGGTACGGATCCCACACTGATGAGCAATACTCAAGTATAGGTCGAACGAGTGTTTTGTAAACCACTTCCTTTGTTCATGGACTACATTTTCTAAGGACTCTCCCAATGAATCTCAACCTGGCACCCGCCTTACCAAAAATTAATTTTATATGGTCATTCCACTTCAATTCGTTCCGTGCGCATACTCCCAGATATTTTACAGAAGTATGTGCTACCAGTGTTTGTTCCGCTATCATATAATCATACAATAAAGGTTCTTCCTTTCTATGTATTCGCCATACATTACATTTGTGTATGTTAAGGGTCAGTTGCCACTCCCTGCACCAAATGCGTATCCGCTGCATATCTTCCTGCATTTCGCTGCAATTTTCTAATGCTGCAACTTCTCTGTATACTACAGCATCATCCGCGAAAAGCCGCATGGAACTTCCGACACTATCTACTAGGTCATTTATATATATTGTGAAAGGCAATGGTCCCATAACACTCCCCTGTGGCACGCCAGAGGTTACTTTAACGTCTGCAGGCGTCTCTCCATTGAGAACAACATGCTGTGTTGTGTTTGCTAAAAACTCTTCAATCCAGCCACACAGCTGGTCTGATATTCCGTAGGCTCTTACTTTATTTATCAGGCGACAGTGCGGAACTGTATCGAACGCCTTCCGGAAGTCAAGGAAAATGGCATCTACCTGGGCGCCTGTATCTAATATTTTCTGGCTCTCATGAACAAATAAAGCAAGTTGGGTCTCACACGATCACTGTTTCCGGGATCCATGTTGATTCCTACAGAGTAGATTCTGGGTTTCCAGAAATGACATGATACGAGAGCAAAAAACATGTTCTAAAATTCTACAACAGATCGATGTCAGAGATACAGGCCTATAGTTTTGCCCATCTGCTCGCCGACCCCTCTTGAAAACTGGAACTACCTGTGCACTTTTCCAATCATTTGGAACTCTCCGTTCCTCTAGAGATTTGCGGTACACGGCTGTTAGAAGGGGGGCAAGTTCTCTCGCGTACTCTATGTAGAATCGAATTCTTATCCCGTCAGGTCCAGTGGACTTTCCTCTGTTGAGTGATTTCAGTTGCTTTTCTATTCCTTGGACACTTATTTGTATGTCAGCCATTTTTTCGTTCGTGTGAGGATTTAGAAAAGGAACTGCAGTGAGGTGTTCCTCTTTGAAAGAGCTTTCCAAAAAGGTGTTTAGTGTTTCAGCTTTACGCGTGTCATCCTCTGTTTCAATGCCATTATCATATTGAACGTAAGACCAGAACTTCCTAGGATTTTCTGTCAAGACGGTACATAGAATTTTACTTTCGAATTCACCGAACGCTTCACGCATAGCCCTCCTTACGCTAACTTTGACATCGTTTAGCTTCAGTTTGTGTGAGAGGTTTTGGCTGCGTTTAAATTTGCAGTGAAGCTCTCTTTGCTTTCGCTCCTTAGTAATCAGTTAGTTAATCGCGATCGGAATAAATCAGATTGCCGTTTCACAAAATCCTAGGACAGTTTCATTATGAGATAAACAATGCAGTCCAAGAATTGCATTTTTACTAAAAGATTCACGTTAATAGTGAGGTCAGTTCACTGTAGGCCGCTTGTAGTGCACAGAGAATAGCACACGTAAACTATATTTGGCCAACCCATCCAAACCAAAACGATCTTACGATGAAAAGAAACGCCACCCTAGATCATCAGTCTTGGCTGTCGGGCAGTACCGTGGGCGACAATTACGTTGGTTTCCCACAACTTTCCAGGGCGTCTGCCGACAAGCTTGGCTAGTCGATTTTACACAGAGTACGCGAAGGAACCTGCCCCCCTTGTTGCAGCGGTGTACCGTAGGTCTCTAGAAGAGCGTAGCATTCCAAAGGATCGGAAAAGGGCACAGGTCATCGCCGTTTTCAAGAAGGGACGTCTAACAGATGTGCAGAACTATAGACTTATATTTCTAACGTTGATCAGTTGTAGAGTTTTGGAACACGTATTATGTGGAGACTAGAAATCTACTCTGTAGGAATCAGCATGGGTTTCGAAAAAGACGATCGTGTGAAACCCAGTTCGCGATACTCGTCCACGAGACTCAGAGGGCCATAGATACGGGTTCACAGGTAGATGCCGTGTTTCTTGATTTCCGCAAGGCGTTCGATACAGTTCCCCACAGTCGTTTAATGAACAAAATAAGAGCATTTGGACTACCAGACCAATTGTGTGATTGGATTGAAGAGTTCCTAGATAACAGAACGCAGCATGTCATTCTCAATGGAGAGAAGTCTTCCGAAGTAAGAGTGATTTCAGGTGTGCCGCAGGGGAGTGTCGTAGGACCGTTGCTATTGACAATATACATAAATGACCTAATGGATAACATCGGAAGTTCACTGAGGCTTTTTGCGGATGATGCTGTGGTATATCGAGAGGTTGTAACAATGGAAAATTGTACTGAAATGCAGGAGGATCTGCAACGAATTGACTCATGGTGTAGGGAATGGCAATTGAATCGCAATGTAGACAAGTCTAATGTGTGCGAATACGTGGAAAGAAGTATCCTTTATCAATTAGCTACAATATAGCAGGTCAGCAACTGGAAGCAGTTAATTCCATAAATTATCTGGGAGTAGGCATTAGCAGTGATTTAAAATGGAATGATCATATAAAGTTGATCGTCGGTAAAGCAGATGCCAGACAGAGATTCATTGGAAGAATCCTAAGTAAAAGGAATCCGAACGCAAAGGAAGTAGGTTACAGTACACTTATTCACGCACTGCTTGAATATTGCTCACCAGTGTGGGATCCGTACCAGATAGGGTTGATAGAAGAGATAGAGAAGATCCAATGGAGAGCTGCGCGCTTCGTTACAGAATCATTTAGTAATCGCGGAAGGGTTACGGAGATGGTAGATAAACTCTAGTGGAAGACTCTGCAGGAGAGACGCCCAGCAGCTCGGTCATGGATTTTGTTGAAGTTTCGAGAACATACCTTCACCGAGGAGTCAAGCAGTATATTGCTCCCTCCTACGTATACCTCGCGAAGAGACCACGAGGATAAAATCAGTGAGATTAGAGCCCACACCGAGGCCTACCGACAATCTTACTTTCCACGAACAATACGAGACTGGAATAGAAGGGTGAACTGATAGAGTTACTCAAAGTACACTCCGCCACACACAGTCAGGTGGCTTGCGGAGTATGGAGGTAGATGTAGATGTAGATGTAGTCATCAGGGATCAGTTCGAAGTGGGACTCATCACTGAAGACATTTCTACTCAGGTCCATGAGATTGCAAGACGAAGTAGTGTCTGGATAAGCCCGAAACAGCGGTGGCATATCAACGCTATCTGTCTCCCGCCATACGTCACGACAACATGGGAGTGATGGTCTGGAGTGCCATTTCTTTTCATACCTCTACAGCTACAAGTACATAGATACACCGCAAGCCACCGTAAGGTGCGTGGCGAAGGGTACGCTGTACCATTGCTTGTCATTTCCCCTCCTGTTCCACTCGCATACAGCGCGAGAGAAAAACGACTGCCTGTACGCCTCCGTGTGAGCCCTAATTTCTCGTATCTTATCTTCGTAGTCGTTACGCCCAATGTATTTTGGCGACAGTAGAATTGTTCGGCAGTCAGCTTCAAATACCCGTCCTCTAATTTTCCTTGATAGTGTTTTCCGGAAAGAACGTAGCCTCCCCTCCAGGGATTCCCTTTTAATTTCCCAAAGTACCTTCGTAACACTTACGTTCTGTTTGAACATACCAGTAACAAATCTAGCAGCCACTTTCTGCATTGTGAATTTTAAAATTTTCCCGGCGAATTGACTGTTCAAACAAATTTTGGGCTTTCAGCCGGTCGTCGTTCAATACTTCGCACGATATTTCAACTGGGCACCTACCAGTCATCTTCAGGTGAGCTGTCGCAGACTGGCGAAAACGTCGTCTGTTCCGCAACATATAGGGTACTGTAACTGCCATCCGGCAGATTAACAGGGCAATAACAGTTAAAACTAAGAAGCAGGAAGTGAATAAAGAGGAGAACATGCCGGAACAATCTTTAGCTTTTCTTCCTTTCGTTGGCAACACTTCGTTTAAAATAGCAAGAATCCTCCGAAAATTTCAGGTAAAAGTGGTTTTCCGCCCACCATCGAAGATTGCGGACCTTGTGGGATCAGTTAAGGACAATCTGTTACTACGAAAGGCCGGAATTTACAAGATACCGTGCCAATGTGGTATGGCTTACATAGGTCAAACCACACGCACCGTGAAAGAACGCTGCACTGAACATCAACGTTACTCCCGCCATTTGCAGCCAAGCAAGTCCGCTATTGGTGAACATTGTATTTCTACTGGACATTCAATGGAGTATGAGAAAACGATGATTTTGTCCACAGCAACGTCTTTCTGGGACTCAATTATTAAAGAATCCGTAGAAATACGACTCGCGGAAAATCTGTTAAACCGTGACAGCGGCTACCAGCTGGACAGTGCATGGAATCCCATCATCTCCACGATTTGCTCAAATCGAAGACGACAGATTGCGTCGACCGCCGTGGCAAACAGCAACGCAGAGGGCGACTGAGTTCCGCTATTCCACCAGCGAGGGCAGTGTGGTTCATCTATCAAGTTTTCGACGCATGCGCAGAATAGTTACAGTACGCTATATATCGCGGAGTGTGGAGGACGTTATCACCAGTCTGCGACGGCTCACTTGAAGATGACTGGCAGGTGCCCAGTTGAAATATCGTGCGAAGTATTGAACGACGACCGGCTGCAAGCCCGAAATTTGAACATTTTCTGCATTGCTTCGATGCCTTTTTTCAGTCCGACCTGGTACGCATCCCAAACACTGGAGCAGCACTCAAGAACAGGTAGCGCCAGCGTTCTATGTGCGGTCTCCTTTCCAGGAGACTCATCACTCTGTCCTAAAATTGTCCCAATAAACCGAAGTCGACCATTTGCCTTCCCTACCACAGTTTTGACATGCTCGTTTCACCTCGTATCGCTTTGCAGTGTTACGCCCATATATTCAAGCGACTTAACTGTGTCAAGCTGGACACCAGTAATGCTGTATCCGAACATTACAGGTTTGTTCTTCCTACTCATCGGCGTTATATTTTCAACATTTAGCGCTGGCTGCCATTCATCACACCAACTGGAAGTTTTGTCTTGTATCCTCCTACAGTCACCCAACTTCTACACCTTACTGTACACCACGGAATCATCAGCTGTCAACCGCAAACTGCTGCCCACTCTGACCACCAAATCATTTACATACGAGGGCAGTTCAATAAGTAATGCAACACATTTTTTTTCTCAGTCAATTTTGGTTGAAAAAAACCGGAAATTTCTTGTGGAATATTTTCAAACATTCCCGCTTCGTCTCGTATAGTTTCATTGACTTCCGACAGGTGGCAGCGCTGTACGGAGCTGTTAAAATGGCGTCTGTAACGGATGTGCGTTGCAAACAACGGGCAGTGATCGAGTTTCTTTTGGCGGAAAACCAGGGCATCTCAGATATTCATAGGCTCTTGCAGAATGTCTACGGTGATCTGGCAGTGGACAAAAGCTCGGTGAGTCGTTGGGCAAAGCGTGTGTCATCATCGCCACAAGGTCAAGCAAGACTGTCTGATCTCTCGCTTGCGGGCCGGCCGTGCACAGCTGTGACTCCTGCAATGGCGGAGCGTGCGAACACACTCGTTCGAGATGATCGACGGATCACCATCAAACAACTCAGTGCTCAACTTGACATCTCTGTTGGTAGTGCTGTCACAATTGTTCACCAGTTGGGATATTCAGAGGTTTGTTCCCACTGGGTCCCTCGTTGTCTAACCGAACACCATAAAGAGCAAAGGAGAACCATCTGTGCGGAATTGCTTGCTCGTCATGTGGCTGAGGGTGACAATTTCTTGTCAAAGATTGTTACAGGCGATGAAACATGGGTTCATCACTTCGAACCTGAAACAAAACGGCAATCAATGGAGTGGCGCCACACCCACTCCCCTACCAAGAAAAAGTTTAAAGCCATACCCTCAGCCGGTAAAGTCATGGTTACAGTCTTCTGGGACGCTGAATGGGTTATTCTGTTCGATGTCCTTCCCCATGGTCAAACGATCAACTCTGAAGTGTATTGTGCTACTCTTCAGAAATTGAAGAAACGACTTCAGCGTGTTCGTAGGCACAAAAATCTGAACGAACTTCTCCTTCTTCATGACAACGCAAGACCTCACACAAGTCTTCGCACCTGAGAGGAGCTCACAAAACTTCAGTGGACTGTTCTTCCTCATGCACCCTACAGCCCCGATCTCGCACCATCGGATATCCATATGTTTGGCCCAATGAAGGACGCAATCCGTGGGAGGCACTACGCGGATGATGAAGAAGTTATTGATGCAGTACGACGTTGGCTCCGACATCGACCAGTGGAATGGTAGCGTGCAGGCATACAGGCCCTCATTTCAAGGTGGCGTAAGGCCGTAGCATTGAATGGAGATTACGTTGAAGAATAGTGTTGTGTAGCTAAAATATTGGGGAATAACCTGGTGTATTTCAATGCTGAATAAAACAATCCCTGTTTCAGAAAAAAATGTGTTGCATTACTTATTGAACTGCCCTCGTATATGGGGAACAACAGCGGTCCTATCATATTTCCCTGGGGCATTACTGGCGAGACACTTGTCGCTGATGAACACTTGCCTTCGAGGACAACATACTGGGTTCCATTATTTAAGAAGTCTTCTGGCCATTCACATACCTGTGAACTTATTACATATACTCGTATATTTGTTAATAGCCTGAAATGGGCACCGTGTCAAATACTTTCCGGAAATCTAGAAATAAAAAATCTACCGGTTCCCCTTCATCCATAGTTCTCAGTATATCATGTAAGAAAAGGGTTTCGCACGAGCGATGCTTTCTAAAACCATGGTGATACGTGGATATAGGCTCCTTAAAAAAATGGCTCTGAGCACTATGGGACCCAACATCTTAGGTCATAAGTCCCCTAGAACTTAGAACTATTTAAACCTAACTAACCTAAGGACATCACACACACCCATGCCCGAGGCAGGATTCGAACCTGCGACCGTAGCAGTCCCGCGGTTCCGGACTGCAGCGCCAGAACCGCTAGACCACCGCGGCCGGCTATAGGCTCCTTAGGCTGAAGAAAATTTATTATATTTGAACTGAGAATGTGTTGAAGGATTATGCAGCAGACAGAAATTAGGGATGTTGGTCTGTAATTTTGCCTGGCCGTTCTTTTACCTTTCTTATATACTGGTGTCACTTGAGTTTTTTCCCTTCGCTTGGGACTTTGTGCTGGGTCAGATATTCACTACTAATGCAAGCTTGGTAAGGGCCAATGCCTTAGAGTATTCATTGTAAAATCGAACTGGGGTTCCATCCGGACCTGGCCATTTATTTATTTGCAAATCTCTAAGTAGCTTCTCTACGCCAGGTACGCTTATTTCTACGTCGTCCGTACGGGACTCCCTCCGATGGTGAAATGACAGTATGTTTGTACGGTTCTCCTGTGTGAACGATTTCTTGATCGTGAAATTTGAAACTTCGGCTTTCGTTTTGCTATCTTCAACCGCCACACCAGACTGGTCAACAGTCTACTAAATGAGAGCTTTAGTTCGGCTTAGCGATTTTACATACGACCAGTATTTTCTCGGGTTCTCTGCTAGATCTTTCGCTAAGGTGCGAGGGTGGTAGTTCTTGTACGCTTCGCGAATAGCTCATTTCACAGAAGCACGAATCTCTAATAACTTTCGCTTTTCGTCGTTTATACGTCCAGTTTTGAACATAGAGTGCAACAGCCTCTGTTTCCCCAGCACCTTACGAATTTCGGTATTAAGCCACGGTACGTCTTTTCCATCCTCTACCCACTTACCAGGCACATAACCCTCCAGACCACAGTTCATAGTCTGCTTAGACTTTGCCCATAATTCCTCTACATCTATCTTACTGGTACTAAGTGATGACAGTTCATTGTTTAAGTAAGATTTTAATAACTGCTCATATGCTCTATCTAGCAGAAACACTCTCCTAACCTTCTTGACAGGTTATTAACTTTCGTAGCCATAGCTGCTATAAACATGACATGATCCCTAGTCTTAGTTTTTGTACTGACATTCTCGATAAGATCCGGTCTATTTGTAGCTACGAGGTCTAAGATATTTCCAGTGCGTGTGGGCTGCTGAACTAGCTGCTCAAGACAATTTTCAGAAAACGTGTTCATAAGTATTTCGTATGTCAATCTGCCTGTATCCCCCACAACGAATCCATAGACATCCCAGTCTGTATTCGCAGGTTAAAGTCGCCCCCAAGTAGTACTGCACGATGTGAGTATTTACGCACTACTGACAGCCGACTTTCTTTGAATGACTCTAAACTGCCACAGAGGGATCGGGTGGCCGCTAAAAAAAAAGCCACCAGTTAATTTAGTTTCACCTAAACATGTTACACGCGGCCAGACGACTTCACTGTCGCACCTACCTTCGATCTCAATAGAGACAATATTTTTGTAAACTCCAATGAGAACTCAACTTCCAACGGCATGTAATCTGTCTTTGCGATATGCGTTCTACGACTAGGTCAATGTCTCAGAACTTTCCACTTCGGGCTTCAGACAGCTCTCAGTCCCAAGAATAATTTGAGCGCGAGAACTTTCCTGGAGGGCAGTAAATTCTGGAACTTTATTACGAATATTTCAATAGTTTACTGATAAAACTGTGATAGTTTAAGTGTTTTTAGTCAGAACTCCGTTTGACATTTCTTGCTGAAAATCGACTGGCGCGTATTTATCAGAACGCCTCAAACTACCACCTAGCCTAAACAACCCTCATGTTCTCTACACGAGTAGTCTGCTACCCGGGCAGCTGTTTTCTGTGTGTAGTGCACCCCTGACCTATCAAGGGAAGTCCAGCAAAACCTCACCAGACCCCTTTGGTTGTCATCCGCGGCACCTTTACAACACAGCGGTACGTTGACGATATTCTGCATCCAGTTTTGTTGCCCCTTATGGCGAGCCATCTTAATCTTTTATTTTCTACATCTACATCTACATCCATACTCCGCAAGCCACCTGACGGTGTGTGGCGGAGGGTACCCTGAGTACCTCTATCGGTTCTCCCTTCTATTCCAGTCTCGTATTGTTCGTGGAAAGAAGGATTGTCGGTATGCCTCTGTGTGGGCTCTAATCTCTCTGATTTTATCCTCATGGTCTCTTCGCGAGATATACGTAGGAGGGAGCAATATACTGCTTGACTCTTCGGTGAAGGTATGTTCTCGAAACTTTAACAAAAGCCCGTACCGAGCTACTGAGCGTCTCTCCTGTAGAGTCTTCCACTGGAGTTTATCTATCATCTCCGTAATGCTTTCGCGATTACTAAATGATCCTGTAACGAAGCGCGCTGCCCTCCGTTGGATCTTCTCTATCTCTTCTATCAACCCTATCTGGTACGGATCCCACACCGCTGAGCAGTATTCAAGCAATGGGCGAACGAGTATACTGTACCCTACTTCCTTTGTTTTCGAGCCGGCCGCGGTGGTCTAGCGGTTCTGGCGCTGCAGTCCGGAACCGCGGGACTGCTACGGTCGCAGGTTCGAATCCTGCCTCGGGCATGAGTGTGTGTGATGTCCTTAGGTTAGTTAGGTTTAAGTAGTTCTAAGTTCTAGGGGACTTATGACCTAAGATGTTGAGTCCCATAGTGCTCAGAGCCATTTGAACCATTTGTTTTCGGATTGCGTTTCCTTAGGATTCTTCCAATGAATCTCAGTCTGGCATCTGCTTTACCGACGATCAGCTTTATATGATCATTCCATTTTAAATCACTCCTAATGCGTACTCCCAGATAATTTATGGAATTAACTGCTTCCAGTTGCTGACCTGCTATTTTGTAGCTAAATGATAAGGGATCTATCTTTCTATGTATTCGCAGCACATTACACTTGTCTACATTGAGATTCAATTGCCATTGTTTTAGCAAGATAATGTCCGTCCGCACTCGGCTTGGGTTTCTACTTCTTGCCTTCGTGCTTCCCAAATCCTACCTTGGCCAGCTGGGACCCCGGACCTCTCCCCAATCGACAACGTTGGGAACATGATGGGTACGGCTTCCCAACCAGCCCAGCATTTGAACAATTTAACGAGCCAACTGGACAGAATTCGAGACGGTATCAGTCGGGAGGACATCCAACAACTCTGTCAGTCACGCCGACCCGAATAACTGCTTGCGTACGGGACAGTACTGAACAGACTTGGTTAATTTGTGAAGTTCTTTCTCTTGAATAAATCTTCGAATTTTTCTGAAACTTTAATGACTGGTTTGACTGTGCAAGTACATCACATCTACTTATATCAGTCCCTTTTAGGAAACTACTCCGTGGTGTGCCTTTCCATTTTTTTTTTTTGTCTTATCGTGCATGTGGAAACCATCTTGAAGTAGATTACCGAATAATAAATGTATGGTGTTACTGAAAAAAGTCGTATTGCTAATCATATCTACGTAATGAACAATATTACATTAAATCATGCTGGTTAATGTTTCCCTTGGAACCCGGCACAATACTTACATGATACAGTATTTATTTTGTTCTGCACGAAAAAATTATTTGCTACGGCCTTTATAAAGTGGACGCCATTTACACTGAAGCGCCAAAGAAACTGGTATAGCCATGCATATTCAAATATAGAGGTATGTAAACAGGCCGAATAAGGCGCTGCGGTCGGAAACTCCTATATAAGACAAGTGTCTGGTGCAGTTGTTAGGTTGGTTACTGTTGCTACAATAGCACGTTATCAAGATTTAAGTGAGTTTAAACGTAGTGTCATAGTCGGTGCACGAGCTGTGGGCCACAGCATCTTCGAGGTAGCGATAAAGTGGGGATTTTCCCGTACGATCATTTCACGAGTGTAACTTGAATATTAGAAATTCGGTAGAACATCAAATCTCCGACATCGCTGAGGCCGGGAAAAGAACCTGCAAGAACGGGACCAACGACGGCTAAAGAAAATCGTTCAATGTGATGGAAATGCATCCCCTCCGCAAATTGCTGCAGATTTCAGTGATGGGCAATCAACAAGTGTCAGCGTGAAAACCATTCAACGAAACATAATCGATACGGGCTTTCGGAGCCCTTGACGACTACACGACACAAAGCTATACAACTCGCCTTGGCCCATCAACACCGACATTCGACTGCTGATGACTGGAAACATGTTACCAGGTTGCAGGAGTCTCGTTCCAAATTGTATCGCGCTGATGGTCGTGTACAGGAATGGAGACAACCTCACGAATCCGTGGACCCTGAATGTCAACAGGGGACTGTTCAAGCTGGTGGGGGCTCTATAATGGTGTGGGTCGTGTGCAGTTGGAGTGATATGGGACCCCTGATTCGTCTAGATACGACTCTGACAGATGACACGTACGGAAGCATCCTGTCTGATTACCAGCATCATTTCATGTCCGTTGTTCATTCCGACGGAATTTGGCAATTCCAGCAGGACAATGCGACACCCCACACATCCAGAATTGTTGCAGAGTGGCTGGAGGAACACTCTTCTGAGTTTAAACACTTCCGCTGGTCACCAGACTTATCAGCCATAACATTATTGACCATATCTGGGATGGCTTGCAACGTGCTGCTCAGAAGAGAGAAGAGCGGCTGAGCATTTGGAGTGATATGGGACCCCTCATACGCCTAGATACGACTCTGACAGGTAACACGTACGTAAGCTTCCTGTCTGATCACCTGCATCCATTCATGTCCACTGTGCATTTCGACGGACTTGGGCGATTCCAGCAGAACAATATGACACCCTACAAGTCTAGAATTGCTGCAGAGTTTCTCCAGGAACATTCTTCTGAGTTTAAACAACTGCACTGGTCACCAACCCCCCCCCCCCCCAATCCAAAAAAAACAATTTTTTTGAGAATATGTGGGCCGCCTTTCAACTTGCTGTTCAGAAGAGATCTGCACTCCATCGTACTCTTACGGTTTTATGGACAGCCCTGGAGGGTTCGTGGTCAGTTCCCTCCAGCCCTACTTCAGACATTACACATTCGTCGAGTACATGTCACGTCGTGTTGCGGCACTTCAGCGTGCTCGCAGATTCCCTGCACCATATTAAGCAAGTGTAGCAGTTTCATTGGCTCTTCACTGTGTATGAAAGCGTGGATGTTGTCAGAGGAGAAATATTTTGTTCCACACAACAACCTTCGTTTTCTCTAAATTTTTAACCAATTGAAAGGAACTGTAAACCGCCGATTTACTTGCTGCTTCCTTCCTTGCTACTACACTACTGGCTATTAAAATTGATACACCACGAAGATGACGTGCTACAGGAGCGAAATATAACAGACATGAAGAAGATGCTGTCAAACGAAAATGATTAGCTTTTCAGAGCATTCACGCAAGGTTGGCGCCGGTGGCGACACCTACAATGTGCTGATATGAGGAAAGTTTCCAACCGATTTCTCATATACAAACAGCAGTTGACCGGCGTTGCCTGGTGAAACGTTGTTGTGATGCCTCGTGTAAGGAGGAGAAATGCGTACTATCACGTTTCCGACTTTGGTAAAGGTCGGATTGTAACCTATCGCGCTTGCGGTTCATCGTATAGCGATATTGCTGCTCGCGTTGGTCGAGATCCAATGACTGTTAGCAGAATATGGACTCGGTGGGTTCAGGAGGGTAATACCGAAAGCCGTGCTGAATCCCAACGGCCTCGAAGCACTAGCAGTCGAGATGACAGGCATCTTACCCGCATGGCTGTAACGGATCGTGCAGCCACGTCTCGATCCCTGAGTCAACAGGTGGAGACGTTTGCAAGAGACCAACCATCTGCAGGACGTTTGCAGCAGCATGGACTATCATCTCTGAGACCATGGCTGCAATTACCCTTGACGCTGCATCACAGTCAGGAGCACCTGCGATGGTGTAAACGACGAACCTGGGTGCACGAATGAGAAAACGTCATTTTTTCGGATGAATCCAGGTTCTGTTTACAGCACCATGATGGTCGCATCCGTGTTTGGCGACATCGCGATGAACATTGGAAGCGTTTATTCGTCATCGCGATACTGGCGTATCACCCGGCGTGATGGAATGGGGTGCCATTGGTTACACGTCTACTGTCACCTCTTGTTCGCACTGACGGCACTTTGAACAGTGGACGTTGCATTTCAGATGTGTTACGACCCGTGGCTCTATCCTTCATTCGATCTCTGCGAAGCCCTACATTTCAGCAGGATAATACACGACCGCATGTTGCAGGTCCTGTACGGGCCTTTCTGGATACAGAAAATGTTCGACTGCTGCCCTGGCCAGCACATTCTCCAGATCTCTCACCAATTGAAAACGTCTGGTCAATGGTGACCGAGCAGCTGGCTCGTCACAATATGCCAGTCACTACTCTTGATGAACTGTGGTGTCGTGTTGAAGCTGCATGGGCAGCTGTACCTGTACATTCCATCCAAGCTCTGTTTGACTGAATGCCCAGACGTTTCAAGGCCGTTATTACGGCCAGAGGTGGTTGTTGTGGGTACTGATTTCTCAGGATCTATGCACCGAAACTGCGTGAAAATGTAATCACATGTCAATTCTAGAATAATATATTTGTCCAATGAATACCCATTTATCGCCGGCCGAAGTGGCCGTGCGGTTCTAGGCGCTGCAGTCTGGTACCGCGAGACCGCTACGTCGCAGGTTCGAATCCTGCCTCGGGCATGGATGTGTGTGATGTCCTTAGGTTAGTTAGGTTTAACTAGTTCTAAGTTCTAGGGGACTAACGACCTCAAAAGTTGAGTCCCATAGTACTCAGAGCCATTTGAACCATTTACCCATTTATCGTCTGCATTTCTTCTTGGTGTAGCAATTTTATTGGCCAGTATTGTAGTTTAAGAGACAATGTGGACACGATGTTTCGCTGAGGTTTCTCGCATTTCGACATTAATGTCGTGAAGAATGTCTGTAATTTATGAGGCAAACCAGGTTGGGCTAAACAGCAGGTGCATCCAGTTACACGCCGAAGGGGCGCCGCGCTTGCATATTAACTCGTTTCCTCCGTAGCGGCGGTCCCTTTGCGCCCCCGTGTGCATTCGCGGCTCTTGCATGTGCAAATAAACATTACACCCGACATCGCAGGCGCGCCCGCGGGGGTGTCCAAAAATTGCCTGTGCGGCACAGGGCCGCATTAGGCGGCGCTGCAGTTTTAATGAGCAGTCGGAGTGCTGCCGGGGAGCGCCGGGTCCCAAGTCGTACGTACGTACACAGCGCTGTCAGCGCCCGTTCCGCGCGCGCCGAGTGCCGTAGGGCGCCCTCTAAACTCCTGCGGCTCTTCCAACGCGGCGCCATTGCAGCCTGCCGCACCGTGCATTTACAGGGTGTTTCAAAAATGACCGGTATATTTAAAACGGCAATAAAAACTAAACGAGCAGCGATAGAAATACACCGTATGTTGCAATATGCTTGGGACAACAGTACATTTTCAGGCAGACAAACTTTCGAAATTACAGTAGTTACAATTGTCAACAACAGATGGCGCTGCGGTCTGGGAAACTCTATAGTACGATATTTTCCACATATCCACCATGCGTAGCAATAATATGGCGTAGTCTCTGAATGAAATTACCCGAAACCTTTGACAACGTGTCTGGCGGAATGGCTTCACATGCAGATGAGATGTACTGCTTCAGCTGTTCAATTGTTTCTGGATTCTGGCGGTACACCTGGCCTTTCAAGTGTCCCCACAGAAAGAAGTCACAGGGGTTCATGTATGGCGAATAGGGAGGCCAATCCACGCCGCCTCCTGTATGTTTCGGATAGCCCAAAGCAATCACACGATCATCGAAATATTCATTCAGGAAATTAAAGACGTCGGCCGTGCGATGTGGCCGGGCACCATCTTGCATAAACCACGAGGTGTTCGCAATGTCGTCTAAGGCAGTTTGTACCGCCACAAATTCACGAAGAATGTCCAGATAGCGTGATGCAGTAATCGTTTCGGATCTGAAAAATGGGCCAATGATTCCTTTGGAAGGAATGGCGGCCCAGACCAGTACTTTTTGAGGATGCAGGGACGATGGGACTGCAACATGGGGCTTTTCGGTTCCCCATATGCGCCAGTTCTCTTTATTGACGAAGCCGTCCAGGTAAAAATAAGCTTCGTCAGTAAACCAAATGCTGCCCACATGCATATCGCCGTCATCAATCCTGTGCACTATATCGTTAGCGAATGTCTCTCGTGCAGCAATGGTAGCGGCGCTGAGGGGTTGCCGCGTTTGAATTTTGTATGGATAGAGGTGTAAACTCTGGCGCATGAGACGATACGTGGACGTTGGCGTCATTTGGACCGCAGCTGCAACACGGCGAACGGAAACCCAAGGCCGCTGTCGGATCACCTGCTGCACTAGCTGCGCGTTGCCCTCTGTGGTTGCCGTACGCGGTCGCCCTACCTTTCCAGCACATTCATCCGTCACGTTGCCAGTCCGTTGAAATTTTTCAAACAGATCCTTTATTGTATCGCTTTTCGGTCCATTGGTTACATTAAACCTCCGTTGAAAACTTCGTCTTGTTGCAACAACACTGTGTTCTAGGCGGTGGAATTCCAACACCAGAAAAATCCTCTGTTCTAAGGAATAAACCATGTTGTCTACAGCACACTTGCACATTGTGAACAGCACACGCTTACAGCAGAAAGACGACGTACAGAATGGCGCACCCACAGACTGCGTTGTCTTCTATATCTTTCACATCACTTGCAGCGCCATCTGTTGTTGAAAATTGTAACTACTGTAATTTCGAAAGTTTGTCCGCCTGAAAATGTCCTGTTGTCCCAAGCATATTGCAACAAACGGTGTATTTCTATCGCTGCTCGTTTAGTTTTTATTGCCGTTTCAAATATACCGGTCATTTTTGAAACACCCTGTACCTTGAAAACTGCATTACGGATATTCAGCAATTCTTTCACTGCATCCAGAGTGCACTGTTTACATAGGTTCTTCCTAGCTTTTTCTGCAGTTGATGCCTTTATTAACGCTTTGTATTTCCATCACTACAAGCTTGTTTCAGAAGCTCCTTGTAACCTCCCCATCACTTATCGAACTTAATGACAGTGAAAAATTAAACAGCGTGCACCTAATGGAAATTTGGGAAAAGCAATCGTCAGCGAAGTTAATCTGTCGGTAAAGAGGGAGGAAAGGGTTACAGCTCTATGAAAGGAAAAATGCAAATTAAATTGGTGGAAATTAATTCTCAGAAAAGGGTAAAATTAATAAAGAAAGTAAATGTGCAGTTGTTACCTTAACAATTAATTGGCGTTAATTAGATATTTGAGATTTGGGGAAAATTACCGTCGCCAGTCCTATGGACAACAACTATAATAACTGAAAATGAAAGATTAATGCATATATAATTAGCAATAAAAGCGTGGCAACTGAAGGTTGACACATGTTGTGTGAAAACCGAATGTTTGTCAGAAGTAATAAATTTCGCTACACTGACTTAATTTAGCAAAATTATTAATAAAACCGGAAAACTGAAAGTTAATTTAGTGACTGAAATTAATAGTGAACTTTGTTTCTGAAGCACTACGAAATTCAATGAAGTAAGGTTGGTCTTGGGCTACCTCAACAATCATTTCAAAAGCTACTTGAATCTACGCAATTTAGTAATAAGAGATTTAACTTTGAACTTGAATTAAATGATTCTGAACAATTAACAATAGTAAAATTTAGTGCATAGCAAGCTGAGCTGCAGTCACAGGTAAGCTGAAATATGGTAACAAAACTAGCACTCTTAATTTCTGCTTGCGTAATCTAAATATTGTAGCCCGCTATGAATACTTTAACTGAACTTTGAAATTAAAGCAGTGAAATGGAATGATATTACTTTAACGTTGGCGATTGAATTTCAACGACACTCGGGTTCATTCCAGAAAAGGAAGGGACCCTGCTTGGTAATGCAATTGGGACAATGAGCAACAAAGGTTTGTGCTAAGTTGCTGTATTTTTGTGATGCAACAGTTTGAAAAGCTGAGGTCTGCCATACAGTTCTAAAATTTTACGTGCTTTTAGTCTTCCTTGTTGGTTGATTGCAGGTTTGCATTCGTCGGTCAGGGAGGTGGCGACAGTCACTTATTGTCGGCCGTCACTGTTGCAGAAGCTGGATGTTGGCGCGCCTTCTTCTCAACACGGTCACCAGACGAAACGGGTACTTTATGTGCGCCAGCTAATGCTTCCCGTCCGCGACACCATGTCAGAAACTATCATAGCAAGTCGAGCGCAATTACATGCTGCCAAACCCTGAAAGCACAGCAACTCGCGGGAGCGTCACACAACACACCTGCTCCACTGCACCACCCCAGCCAGACTCTCCCTCTGCCCACGCTCCATGCGGCAGAGTTAACTCTATCAAAGATCCTAAGCACTTTGGTTCTCCACACGACCTATGGATGTAATCGTTCGATAGCATAGTTTTCCCTAGACCAGACCCAGCGTAAAAATACAAATAATATTTACAAAACAAACCAATTATACATCGACACAAATGCATATATATATATATATATATATATATATATGTGTGTATATATATATATATATATATATATATATATATATATATATATATATATATATATATATATATACACATATATATATAGTAGAACAATTACGATATATAAAGACACAGAAATGTCATATCTTCAGGTAACAATATAAGCAAAAAAATTTAAAGTACAATAGATGGAAATAGGAGGATATGCATCTCCGGCGTTACATCCTGCCATTTTCCAGTGATCCTGTAATGAAGGTAACATCTATTGTAATGTTATACGATAAAAGTATATTGCATACTTGCGTGTCAGTAGTTGACTGCTTGACTCAGATATTACGACATGTATTACAATATTGCATCATCTCTCGTTTTTTTGTTTTTTAATTTTTCTTATTGGCAACTTTTGCATGTGAAAAAATTACCGGTAGCACAAAAACTGAGAGTTAATCAAAAAGACTCTGCAGGACACAATTTTGTGATACGCATCGTATCTAGTAGCACATACGTAAGCCATATACTTTTACATTATATTGGAAAATAAGCTAAAAGCCATATATATATGACTCTTTCTCTCAGGGATATTATTTTTTCTTATCACTTTTAATTACGTGTATAAGTATATATGAAACGGGTTCTTGAAGGGTCACTGTTATTCATGTACCAACTTTAGATTTTGAACATGATGACTAAAATATAGTTGCCGTTAACTGACTTGAATGTAATTTTGTTAATTTCTGTTTATTGATTACAAAGCAAGGCTCGAGAGAATTTCGATTGTTGCCGTGGAGTGGCCAAGATAAAACTTACTGAACTCATGGAATCTGTATAATTTAAAAAAATGAACCTTAACGTAAATTAATTATCTGTTGCAATTTAAAAAAGTTCTTACAACGAAATCTCTCGCATTTACAGTTACTGTTAACACTTTGAAAAATAAATTAATACTTCGGCGCGTAATGGCCGACCAGAGGCTGTATCGGAAGATGAGCTTCTCGCAGCGCGAATTACTGAAAAAATGCTTATTAAAAATAATTAGCCACTGCGAGCATCTGAGGTGACAACTATTACAAGGAAATTCATTTTTTGATAACAATAATAAGTTTATTATTGAATAATACAGAGTAACTTACATAAAATATGTGTAGCCGCTCAATGGCTGCTTTCCGTATAGCTAAACGAAACAGTGTGTGTCCCATAAAGTAGGTCCTTCCTCCTCAGCCGTACAATCGCGTCTCTTTCGATCCTTTTTTGTTTTCATAGACATTAAATAAAGATGCTACTCTTAAATTATCGATGCATATCAGTTGTTTCAAGAACATTAACTATATCTTTTACGCTAATTATATTCATAAAATACATTACCTGAAGTTTACAACCGATAAAAATGTCAATATTTACGTGACGTACTGTCACATCGTGACATAAATAATACGAATTAATAAACTGTCAATTGCAGCAAGAACTTGGAAGAACATGTGTAATATGTCATTTTTCGACGTAATACGCGCTACGGGCATGTCAGAAAGACAGAAAAAAAGATAGAATGCACTTAACACTGACACATTCCAGTAGCAAATCCGACACACATTCCAGTGCAAGTCCAATATATTTTCCAGTAGCATTACCGACACACTACCTGGTAGCAAGTAGGTAAGTCTGACGCTCTTAACACTAGCTTTTTATTTTCCATCACCAGGTCGAATATATTTAAATGATGTAGTGCCACCTACAGCTGTCGGTTTCTCTCTACTTGTTGTACTGTTGAGCAATTTCCGTCTTAAACAATTACCAAGTACCTATACAACGAAAGCACCGTTTGTCAAATGTTCTGGTAATCACTTAAGAATTGAATACAAAAGCAGGTGGGATCTTACGATGTGCTAGGAAAATACGCTGAAGAGCCAAAGAAACTGGTACACCCGCCTAACATCGTGTAGGGCCCCCACGATCCAGCAGAAGTGCGGCAAAACGACGTGGCATGGACTCGACTAACGTCTGCAGTAGTGCTGCAGCGAACTGACACCATGACTCCTGCAGGGCTGTCCATAAATCCGTAAGAGGACGAGGGGGTGAAGATCTCTTCTTTCTTCTGAGCAGCACGTGCCAAGGCATCCAAGATACGCTCAATAATGTTATGGCTGAGGAGTTTGGTGATCCGCGGAAGTGTTTAAACTCAGAAGAGTGTTCCTCGAGCCACTCTGTAGCAATTCTGGATGTGTGGGGTGTCGCATTGTCCCGCTGAAATTGCCCGGTTTCGTCGGAATGAGCGAGGGACATGAATGGATGCAGGTAATCACACAGGATGCTTACGTACGTGTCATCTGTCAGAGTCGTATCTAGGAGTATCAGCGGTCCAATATTACTCCAACTGCGTTAGGCCCACCCCATTACACAGCCTCTACCAGTTTCAACACTCCCCTGCTGACATGCAGGGTCCATGGATTCACGATGTTGTCTCCATACCCGTACACGTCCATCCGCTAGATACCATTTGAAACGAGACTCGTCCGATCTGGTAACATGTTTCCAGTCATCAACAGCCCTATGTCGGTGTTGACGGACCCAGGTGAGGCGTACAGCTTTGTGTCGTGCAGTCATCAAGGATACACGAATGGGACTTCGGCTCCGAAAGCCCATATGGATGATGTTTCGTTGAATGATTCCCACGCTGACGCTTATTGATGGTCCAGCATTGAAATCTGCAGCAATTTGCGGAGGGGTTGCACTTTTGTCAAGTTGAACGATTCTCTTCAGTCGTCGTTGGTCCCGTCTTTGCAGGGTATTTTTCCGGTCGCAGTGATGTCGGAGATCTGACGTTCTACCGGATTCCTGATACTGACGGTACACAGATGAAATGATCGTACAGGAAAAACTCCTTTTCATCGCTACCTCTAAGATACTGTGTCTCATCGCTCGTGCGCCGACTATAACACTAAGTTCAAACTCACTTAAATCGTTATAATCCGTCATTGTAGCAGCAGTAATCGATCTAACAACTGCACCAAACACTTGTTGTCTTATATAGGCGTTGCCGGCCGCAGCGACGTATTCTGTCTGTTTACATATCTCTATATTTGAATACGCATGCCTATACCAGTTTCTCTGGCGCTTCAGTGAAGAACTTACTTTACAAAAATTTCATCGACGGCACATTATGACGTGTAGGTTTCCCGCTTTTGTGTGTGTTTAAATGCATCGTTATTTTGCCAGTGAGTGCATGTCAATTATCATAAAACTTGAAACTATAGCCTCGTTGGTAAGGAAGCATGTGACAGTTTTAAAGACTGCATACATTCCTCGTCCCAATGCAGTCACCACACATGTCATGGCTGCACAATGTTTGATGTGAGTATGTAACTACTGACCGGCTGTTTGCAGAGGTTAGTTTAGAGGTGAAAGGTGTTTGCAGCATTCATTCTAGGGTACAATCATACTCCACCAAGGAGTTCTCACCGCTGTTCAAGAGTTTGTCATTTGAACAGGACTGTATGGTAGGCTTGCACGAAGCTGGATGGATCTATCCAGGGGCGGGCAAACGTTGCACGCGGCTCATGAGCGCACAGCGCTGCACGTGTGCTGCACGCGTGCAGGCGTCAAACGGGACAGTGACGACAGCCGGCAGGTTGCGGCAGTGTAGTACCAGGCTAAGCTGCGGACGTTGATGCGTAGCGACCACTACGTAGTCAACGTTGTATTTCAAGAAACTGAAAATGCAGAGTGAAACAAGGAAACGGAGAAGTGGAGATTTGCTACCTTTTAAAAAGTAATGGGAGAATCATTTTTTCTTTGTGCAAAAACGTGAAAATTCAAAATGTTTAATATGTGGCAGTATTCTCGCTGGTCAGCGGAAGTTTAGTATTGAAGGCCATTATAACAAATTTCACAAGGACGAGTACAATTTATTGTCGGATTCTGAGCGGATGGGGAAATTGACTGAGCTTAAGAACAGCGACCTGACGATATTAGATGCATCTGTCCTAGTTGCCGTTCTCACGAGAGATCTGCGACTTTCTCTCGTCATGTCTCTCATCTAACTGATTTAACATTTTATGGAGCACTGTTTTCAATTTTTCAGGACGACAACAATAATAGCTCAGCTGTACGAGCTTAATATAGCGAGAGCTGGAAAACCATTTGCTGAATTAGTAAGTGTCGGTTAAGAGCAAACATCAGTGATGAAAATTTAAGTAACTGCTTGCGTTTGTCTGTATGTAGAAATTTTGTTCCACTCCACCCGTGATAATTAAATAAAACGTATCTTAGGTATTAGGTACTCTTTCAAAACACGACATCTTTCAAGCACTCCTACTAACCTTATTTTCCTCCACTCCACCTGTGATAATTAAATAAAACGTATCTTAGGTAATAGGTACTCTTTCAAACCACGATATCTTTCAAGCACTACTACTACTAATCTTATTCCTACATTCAATAAAGCAAGCTAGGAAACAAAACGCGTTGCAGAGGAAGGAGCGGACAGAGGGTATGGTGGGGAGGGGAGATAAGCGGGTGGCCAGCTTGCCCCTGTGTGCACGCAGAACACCTGTTAACTGCACGCGTGCAAGTGCACCGCACACGTGCAGGATTCCTGCCCGCCCCCGGATCTATCTGTGGATTGGCACTCGTTAGGCACAATATACCGGTGCTGCGTCATTGCCTTCAACAGTGGTCTGTGGAACATTTCCACACGTGTAGACCAGGTTCTGGACAGCACCGCAGTATAGAAGCACAAGTTCGACGCATTGTGCGAGCAGCTGCGGCCGACCGAACATCGTCCAGGGACGAAACAGGGTCTCATGTTGCGTCTTCAGGAACCAGTCGGAACAGTATGATTGCAGCTGGACCACTATCATATGTGTATCGGACCAGGCCACCACTGGCGCCACCACATCGCCAATCATGGCTATCCTGATGTCGCGAAAGAGGTGACATGTGAGGAGGATGGGGATATGTTGCCCTCAGCAATGTGTTCTGTCTCTATACAAGTGATGGACGTACACTTGTATGGCGTAGACGAGATGAGATGCCCGTTCCACAGCGTATTCATTCACGACACACAGGTCCCATTCCTGTCTTCATGGTACGGGGTTCTATCAGTCATAGCTCGTGGTCACATTTGGTGTTTCTTGCGGGTAAAGTAACCAGTGCCCACTAATTTGCACAGGCAGTTATCTTCGTGCTACAGTTATTTCTTCGACAGAAATACGATGTGCATTTTGATTAGGACAATAGCCACATACAGCTGCTGCGATGCAACGTGGTCTTCGCGGTGTACATGGCCAGCAAGATCACCAGATCGCGCACCAATAAAACATACACTACCGGCCATTAAAACTGCTACACTGGACATTAAAATTGCTACCCCACGAAGATGACGTGCTACAGACGCGAAAGTTAACCGACAGCAAGAAGATGCTGTGATATGCAAATGATTAGCTTTTCAGAGCATTCACACAAGACTGGCTCCGGTGGCGACACCTACAACGTGCTAACATGAGGAAAGCTTCTCATACACAAACAGCAGTTGACCGGCGTTGCCTGGTGAAACATTGTTGTGATGCCTCGTGTAAGGAGGAGAAATGCGTACCATCACATTTCCAACTTTGATAAAGGTCGGATTATAGCCTTTCGCGATATTGCTGCTAGCGTTGGTCGAGATCCAACGACTGTTAGCAGAATATGGAATCGGTGGGTTCAGGAGGGTAATACGGAACGCCATGCTGGGTCCCAACGGTCTCGTATCACTAGCAGTCGAGATGATAGGCATCTTATCCGCATTGCTGTAACGGATCGTGCAGCCACGTCTCGATTCCTGAGTCAACAGATGGGGACGTTTGCAAGACAACAACCATCTGCACGAACAGTTCGACGACGTTTGCAGCTGCATGGACTATCAGCTCGGATACCATGGGTGCGGTTACCCTTGACGCTGCATCACAGACAGGAGCGCCTGCGAAGGTGTACTCAACTACGAACCTGGGTGCACGAATGGCAAACAAAAAGTTGTGTTTACCGCATGATGGTCGCATCCGTGTTTGATGACATCGCGGTGAACGCACATTGGAAGCGTGTATTCGTCATCGCCATACTGTCGTATCACCCGGCGTGATCGTATGGGGTGCCATTGGTTACACGACTCGGTCACCTCTTGTTCACATCGACGGCACTCTGAGCAGTGGACGTTACATTTCAGATGTGTTACGACCCGTGGCTCTACCCTTCATTTGATCCCTGCATAAACCCTACATTTCAGCAGGATATTGCACGACCGCCTGTTGCAGGTCCTGTACGGACCTTTCTGGATACAGAAAATGTTCGACTGCTGCCCTGGCCAGCATATTCTCCGGATCACTCACCAATTGAAAACGTCTGGTCAATGGTGGACGAGCAACTGGCTCATCACAATACGGCAGTCACTACCCTTTATGAACTGTGGTATCGTTTTGAAGCTGCATGGGCAGCTGTACCTGTACACGCCATCCAAGCTCTGTTTGACCCAATGCCCAGACGTATCACGGCCGTTATTGAGGCCAGAGGTGGTTGTTCTGGGTACTGATTTCTCAGGATCTATGCACCCAAATTGCGAGAAAATGTAATCACATGTCAGTTCTAGTATAATATATTTGTCCAATGAATACCCGTTTATCATCTGCATTCCTTCATGGTGTAGCAATTTTCACGCCCAGTAGTGTATATAGGACATGATGGAGCCGGAAGTAACTCACTCGTTACTCAGGGCCTGGAAGAACCATTCCAGAAATCAACTGAAGGCGCGATATGCTTCGGGCAGTCTATGGCAGGATGCCATTCGGCACCGCTATGATCGTTTGCCTCCAGAATACACGCCTGCGTTGCCGTCAAAGGGAGGGATACACTCTGTAATGATCGAAATACTCTGTTGCCCTTTACTGTGACAAGCGTGTTTCACTTGATCCGAATTTCTTATTGTATACTCCTATATTGATTAACTACTTGTAACCTAATGTGTTGTAAGTAGGCTGTTTATGTTTTCTTATTGGCAACGTTACGTAGCGCTCTGTATGAAAATCACTGGCTGTGCTGTGTGCAGTCTGTAGCTAGTTTGCATTGTTGTCTGCCATTGTAGCGTTGGGCAGCGGCAGCTGGATGTGAACAGCGCGTAGCGTTGCGCAGTTGGAGGTGAGCCGCCAGCAGTGGTGGATGTGAGGAGAGAGATGGCGGAGTTTTGTAATTTGTCATGAACTGATATATATATTATGACTTGTGATGATATTAAGGTAAATACATTGTTTGTTCTCCATTAAAATCTTTCATTTGCTAACTATCCCTATCAGTAGTTAGTGCCTTCAGTAGTTTGAATCTTTTATTTAGCTGGCAGTAGTGGCGCTCGCTGTATTGCAGTAGTTAGAGTAATGAAGATTTTTGTGAGGTAAGTGATTTCTGAAAGGTATAGTTTAATGTTACTCAGGGCCATTCTTTTGCAGGGATCTTTGATAGTCAGATTGCGTTGCGCTAAAAACATTGTGTGTCAGTTTAAGCACAGACTTGTATAAATTGTTCTAATGGGACGTTTCATATGTCGACCCTTAGCCTAGGATACCTCACTGGAATCTTCTGATTTTTTTCTTGTAGTTTGTGTATTTAGTGTAGCTTTTGTTTATTGCTAGCGCGTAATTATAGAGAGAATTTCCTTGGTAGTTGTGGTTTTTCATTGTTGCACAGTAACACAGTTGTGGCATGCATGTAGATTTGCACCAAGTATTTCGCAGCTGCAATTAACTAGATATTATTTTCAGTGCTATGTTAATGTGTTCTCTTATTTTGCTCTTCAAATTGTGTTTTTCTGTGTTATCGTGTGAAATATTGTCACAATAATGACGTGTGAAAAACGTAACACTAGGCTCCAAAGAAAACTGAGAAATAATAGTGACGACGAGCGTAGCTTATCAGCACCACTGTGTAGTGAATTAACAGATATTCCAAGTAGTAATTTGGTAATTGTGCATAGGGAGATGGAGCGGGCGGCAAATAATGGTGTAGACAGTGATACAGGTTGTGAACAGGGAAGCATTATCGATCGATCGGTCGGCAACAGCTCGCCTAAGGAATCCGAAATGACAGGACACAATCAAACAAATACTGTAGATTCAGGTTTTGCGTCCTCGCCGTTTTCTCAAATAAGTCATGACACATTTTCAGCTTGTCAAAATGTGAATGTTGCCGGTGCAAATGCACTGCCGAAAAACGTAGAGGAACAGATTCCAGGCACTAATGCATTGTTATTACAACCAATGCAACAAATGGAACAAAACCAGAGACAAACACAGCAAACGCTTCAAAAGTTAGACACCACGCTTGATCAAACATGTGAAGATTTAACTACTGAGTTACATAACATTGAATCGAAATGTCAAAAAGTCTGTAATGACCTAAAAACACAAATTTGTGAGCATTTACAACCTATTTTTTCGCGTCATGAAAATGCATTACAGAATCACGAAGCAGCCATAAAATAACTGCAAACTATTGTTCATGAAAATCATGAGACCTTGCAAGCTAACATGGACTCAGTTGCATCTACCGATTCGGTTACGCAACTTGCAAAAACTCAGGAAAACTTAAAGGACACAGTAGATTCGATTTCAACACCAATGGACACTCTGAAACTTGGTTCAGAAAAACACACTGAGGAAATGTGTTAACTATCGGAGAAAGTAGCCGAACTTTAGGATCAGGTCACTAACTTATCTACAAAGGTAGATGATGATCTGAATGACACAAGACCGGTAGCCTTCACTGACACAGAAGAGTGCGAACAAATTAGGAAACTGAAACAAAATCTGAATCAAATTAATACGCAACACCAAAGAGAAATCCGGGAAATACAAGATCAGCTGACACAGGCAATACAAGAATTACGTATTTCAGAGGACACTCGCGCTCCAATACGGGAAGAGGGACATAGAAATACGGAACAGCCACGAAATAATAACACAGGGCATTTCGGAAGTTATGAAAGAAATTGGCAATGTGCACCGAATTTTGAGATGGAACCACCGACACGACGTAACAGCGACCGACATGCTACTCGCCGACATGATGATTTTGACTATAAGCTGTTCATTACTACACATAAATTCAAAACGTTTAAGAATTCTGCCAATGACATTCATCCACAAGCGTGACTCCATCAATTCTATCATTGTTTTCCTCCCAACTGGTCATTGGAGCACAGGTTAGAATTTATGTGTGGCTACTTAGAGAATGAACCAGCTGTAAGAATGCGATCGGTCATTCACGATTGCCACAGTGAAGGAGAATTTTACCATGCCTTCCTCTCAGCGTATTGGTCTCAAGCCACACAAGACCGAGTAAAACATGGCATCATAATGATGAAACATTTCAAACAATCTGAATTTTCCAGTCTTGTGAAATATTTTGAAGACATGTTGCACAAGAATCAGTACCTGTCAAACCCATACAGCCCCTCAGAACTCATCCGCATTTGCTTAATTAAATTACCTGAACGTTTACGGCATATTATTTTGGCAGGACGTTGCAAAGACGACATTGAAGCTTTTCAGGGACTCTTACAAGAATTAGAAATTAACACAGACAGTCGCGGGATGCGAAAACAGGAAAACAATCATTACAGGTCACTTCCGTCGCAATTTCACGATGAACGAAATAATAACTGGCCACAACAAGGCTATTCTTACAACGTAAAGCGTGACCAAAACAGACACCACCCATATGTCAACCGTTCGCATAGTTACAGAGAAAGATCGCATTTCTGTAGTAATCAATATGACAGAGATTACCTTAGAAAAAGACAATATGGCAACCAAAACAATTATTAACAAGGGAGACAGAATAACTTCAGACGCAACAGTTCAGCGTGTAGCTACGATTCAGGGAGAAATTCTCCACCTTGTGACCGACAAAACAGAAACTATGTAAACTACCGACAAAACGACAGACCTGAATTTCATCAGAACTGGCAGGACTCAAACAGAGCAGTGCCCTCTCGGCAAGGCGAATTTGTAGAAGTTAGGTCTCCTAATTCCAGTAACGACGAGCGCCAACAAAGAAACAGACAATGACTCGCACCGCAGGCAGCCACTTGCGCCGGCTGGCTCAGAGAAAAATAACATAGACGCTAACCTTGAGAAAAATTCCAGTATTCTTTACCGACGTATACCACATGATAATTGCGTTAAAGTTGAAACTCTGTGTACTAGGAAGAGTAAAGGGTTACACCACATTTCACATGTGAAACCATTTATTGAAAGATAATCTGCTTTTTAACTTTGTCTTTGCCATAAAACGTTTCACTTCACGTTACTAGTGTGCTTTAGAAACTGTTACCATGCAACTATGTTTTGAAGTTAACTATCCAGTCTAGAACCTAGGGTACATATTTAGACAGTAATTACCACTGCATTGTGATAGTGAACAGAGGACACAGTGTTACTGTGTGTGTACATTCTTGCTTGTTAGTTGCACGATTGCATAACGACTATAAGGCTCACATACTTAGAACATTTACCAGTACTGCTAATGAGATTCTAATGCAACATTTTGGTTTACTTGAAAATACATTCCGGATTTAAAGTACTTTCTGAGATACCAGATGACACAGTGGTTAGTTTATGTGACAGCTACACGATTATATCACGACGTTACTAATGAGTGACAATTTACATTGTTGCTTTTGCGGTGTTTCTGTTTTATATCTGCACAGTTTTTCTGTATTATTCTGGAAAGTAAAACATGTTTTAGTAGTAACTTTTGTGGTATAGCTACAAGGAGACAGCCTGTTCTGTAGCACAACAATACGTTACAGCACAGTACTTTCTTCATCACGGCAATAAGCGTACTAAGTAAGATATCTATACGCAAAGCATTTCACTTTTGTTTATCATGAGGTAAGTACATTGACTTCTGCAGAACTTAGCTTTTGGAAGACGATAACTACGACACTTCCACAGAGATTATCTTACAGCAAGACGCACATTTAGCGCAACAGGACACGTATTTGAGTGATTAATTTTGTACTTAAGACATTTATTTTTAAAGATTTTTGAATTACAAAGAAAGTTTTCTGTGATACATTTCATTCCATTGCTGTAATCTGTAACAGCTGAGGGTATAATTACAATAATCCTCAGGGGGGTACACGCCTACTTTGTGTATCATGTGTTTGGCAAGCACAAGGGGCCCTAGCTAATATGGTATTTGCTTATACAATTTTACACATCGGTGCCATATTTCTCTAACACATAATTACACAGCTATCTGATCATTTAACAGAGAAACAAACTTTTTTTTTTTTTACTACATCAGTGACACATGTTTACGAAATTACAGAGTTGGATTACTTCACACTTACAAAATTGTATTTTTGTCTGTACTGTGTGAACTGTTCATATTTTTTCGGACCCATTGTGATACTATGAGAGCTTTGAATGATGTGTTTGGTATGAGATCATGATTTTTAAAGTACGTTTGAGGTAGATGACACTACTGAAATGAGCAGAGAATTTTCTTTAGGTTTTGAAACTATTCCAGAAAGCTACGACGTTTTTGAGATTTGACTGAGGTGTTATGATGTTATTATTACGACGACGATGTGTATTATGCTGCTGAGGTATGTTTATGATTAATAGGCTGATGCTATATGAGTTATTTGATTATGCTACGTATCTCTTATGATGAAATATTGAAGAAGTGTCGACGAATATATATATGTATAATAAGGTAAGGAGTAATGAATAGTGGGTAGGGACTCTTGACTTGTGAAAAAGGATGTTGGAAACCGAGAATCATACTTTAAGAGTTATGAAATGTGTATGTAAATGCGTGAATGTATTACAATGCCGACGAAAGTTTTTTGGACATTGTTATATCAATAGCATTCTGTTTCTACAGATTTGTAACGCAAATTCTTGACCTGTGAAATATTTTTATATGAGACTGTCACTGTAGCGGAAACTGCTGTTGTAAATATTTCCATAAGAAAGTTAAGTGACCACCTGCAAGTAATGCGTCTTGAGTGGCCAGCTGTGCGTCGCCTGGAAAAAAGCCATTAGTGCCTTTCGGGAGCACAGGTAGAACAAAAAAAGGGAGACCATTATCCTCGCTATTGACGTTCCTTTGTAGAAAGCATCGCAAAAACGACTTGGTCGAACTTGAAAACATATGATTACATTGTGGAGCTCTTAATTTATGATATTTACTGAAATGCCTAATGAAATGACGAGAAATATTTTATGTCTATACACCTGATTATGACTACTGTCTCTCTAGTTGAGAGATTTTTCTACTAACTTATGAAATGCCTCATGACTACTGAATGATGTTCTTATGCTTTACTTTGTACATAGTTGCTTATTTCATTTGGTATCTGGTTTCCAGCTGTCTTGCAGCATTGGTTTCATAAAATAAAATTAAATGCATTTGCTAATGTGAACACTTTCTGTCAACAGATCTATTAAAAGATAATTTTGTAATCCACATTCTTTAAAAAAGGAGCACTTGGAAAGGAAAGAACAATAAGAAGGGACTAGTAACAGTAACTGGACACATAATTTTCTTTTCAAGTACATGGTAATATTTTTTTTACAATAAGTTGTTGTGGTGCACCACTTTAATTACATAGACATTAAGATGTGAATATACATTTCCCTTATCTGCATTGTTGTTTTTACTGTAATATTTTTTCTGCTTGAGCTATGTCATGTTTAGGTATAAGTTGCTGCTGTTTACCAGGCATACTGTTATTGAATTTGACTTTGTATTATTCTATTAAGCCAGTTTTACTAATGATTTATTTTTATTGTTTGCTGCACATTGCATCACAGACAGGAGCGCCTGCGAAGGTGTACTCAACGATGAACCTGGGTGCACGAATGGCAAAACGTCAATTTTTCGGATGAATCAAGGTTGTGTTTACCGCATGATGGTCGTATCCGTGTTTGATGACATCGCGGTGAACGCACATTGGAAGCGTGTATTCGTCATCGCCATACTGTCGTATCACCCAGCGTGATCGTATGGGGTGCCATTGGTTACATGACTCGGTCACCTCTTGTTCACATCGACGGAACTCTGAGCAGTGGACGTTACATTTCAGATGTGTTACGACCCGTGGCTCTACCCTTCATTTGATCCCTGCATAAACCCTACATTTCAGCAGGATATTGCACGACCGCCTGTTGCAGGTCCTGTACGGACCTTTCTGGATACAGAAAATGTTCGACTGCTGCCCTGGCCAGCATATTCTCCGGATCTCTCACCAATTGAAAACGTCTGGTCAATGGTGGACGAGCAACTGGCTCATCACAATACGGCAGTCACTACCCTTTATGAACTGTGGTATCGTTTTGAAGCTGCATGGGCAGCTGTACCTGTACACGCCATCCAAGCTCTGTTTGACCCAATGCCCAGACGTATCAAGGCCGTTATTGAGGCCAGAGGTGGTTGTTCTGGGTACTGATTTCTCAGGATCTATGCACCCAAATTGCGAGAAAACGTAATCACATGTCAGTTCTAGTATAATATATTTGTCCAACGAATACCCGTTTATCATCTGCATTTCTTCATGGTGTAGCAATTTTAACGGCCAGTAGTGTATATAGGACATGATGGAGCCGGAAGTAACTCACTCGTTACTCAGGGCCTGGAAGAACCATTCCAGAAATCAACTGAAGGCGCGATATGCTTCGGGCAGTCTATGGCAGGATGCCATTCGGTACCGCTATGATCGTTTGCCTCCAGAATACACACCTGCGTTGCCGTCAAAGGGAGGGATACACTCTGTAATGATCGAAATACTCTGTTGCCCTTTACTGTGACAAGCGTGTTTCACTTGATCCGAATTTCTTATCGTATACTCCTATATCGATTAACTACTTGTAACCTAATGTGTTGTAAGTAGGCTGTTTATGTTTTCTTATTGGAAACGTTACGTAGCGCTCTGCTGCGTGCAGCCTGTAGCTAGTTTGCATTGTTGTCTGCCATTGTAGCGTTGGGCAGCGGCAGCTGGATGTGAACAGCGCGTAGCGTTGCGCAGTTGGAGGTGAGCCGCCAGCAGTGGTGGATGTGAGGAGAGAGATGGCGGAGTTTTGTAATTTGTCATGAACTGATATATATATTATGACTTGTGATGATATTAAGGTAAATACATTGTTTGTTCTCCATTAAAATCTTTCATTTGCTAACTATCCCTATCAGTAGTTAGTGCCTTCAGTAGTTTGAATCTTTTATTTAGCTGGCAGTAGTGGCGCTCGCTGTATTGCAGTAGTTCGAGTAATGAAGATTTTTGTGAGGTAAGTGATTTCTGAAAGGTATAGTTTAATGTTACTCAGGGCCATTCTTTTGCAGGGATCTTTGATAGTCAGATTGCGTTGCGCTAAAAACATTGTGTGTCAGTTTAAGCACAGTCTTGTATAAATTGTTCTAAGGGGACGTTTCAGTGTCAGTAAAATTACCTTTCCCTTGAGGGTGTTGTTTTTTACCAGCAGTGTATATACACAACGTCCACAGCATACATAGATGGGGTATACACATGCTATTCTGCCATGTAGATGGAGAAGTGGTAAAATGAACAAAATTTAAATTGAACCAATGTATTTAGTTTACCAATTCAAAAATCTAAAATGCTAAAAATTGTGCTCTTAGGGTTTGATGACAGAACAAAAATGAAAAATATAGTAATAGAATACAAACAGCCGCACTTCTTTTGTATAAGGCTGTATGGTCTCCTCGTATTATGGCCACACACGCTTATCACAGTGGCAACTACTGCGGGTCTCGTGGCCCTGCAGCGCTCCATCACAGAAGGACCGCAAAAATGTCTAGTCTGATATATTAAATAATTTCCGTCAGCAAGACTACACCTACAGCCATACTATACAAACAACAGTGAGGACAGAGGATACTTCCAAATGTACAGGTGTTACCGCTTATGACCCTAATATTCATGCATGGTGATTAATCTTGCTTTAGAGACCCCAACGGGACAGATACGGATGGCGCTGTCGTATATTCTTAGATGTATCGCTTGAAGTTCCTTCTTGAAACTTTGTATGTAGGCTTTCATGGAATAGCTGACGTCTGTCTTCAGGCGTCTGCCAGTTCAGTTCTTTCACCATCTCAGTGACGGTCTTCCGTGGGTCAAACAAACCTGTGACTTTGCTGCCCTTCGCTGAATACCTTCTATACCCCTACTTGGTATGGGTCCCACACACTTCAGCAGTATCAGAGGATGGGTCTCACGAGTGGTTTGCAAGCAGCTTCATTTACTGGCTGATAGCTTTTCCCTGTTATTTTGCCAGCAAACCAGTGATCAACTATACCTACAACTAAGCTTCTGTGATTGACACAATTCCTAGCCCGACGGTTTGTTGTACCGGGATATTTGTGTGAGCTACTTCATTCTAGTTACGTATCGTCGATATTGTATGTACAGGATACTACTTTGTTTCACTTAACGGAGTGCAAAATATTACATTCCTGAACATTTAAAATAAGCTGCCAATCTTTCCCCCATTTTGAAATCTTATCAAGGTCTGAGTAAATATTTGTGCAGGCACTTTATTGTTGATAACTGCGGCATCTGCTCAAATGGTGCAAATGGCTCTGAGCACTATGCGACTTAACATCTGAGGTCATCAGTCCCCTAGAACTTAGAACTACTTAAACCTATCTAGCCTAAAGACATCACACACATCCATGCCCGAGGCAGGATTCGAACCTGCGGCCGTAGCGGTAGCGCGGTTTCAGACTGAAGCGCCTAGAACCGCTCGGCCACACCGGCCGGTGCGTCATCTGCGAAAAATCTTCGGATACTCTTAATATTACAAAATGTTTTAGACCTTTGTGGCCACTTGTTGAGTTATTGGCCACTGGTTTGTGCTTCGCTTTCTTCGATCGATGTTTATTTAAAGATTTTCCCGATATTTCACCAGAGCGAGTGTTAGGTATTGCAAGGGTTCGCCTCTACTGGTGAACTAAGAAAGTATTAAATAGAGAATGTCACGCACTGAAGCCAACATCACGTTAAAATGGAACGATAAGATGCCAGCAGATGAAGCAACTATAATGCTTGCCAGGAAACACAGGAAATAGTTCTAATTTCAAATACGCTCGGGGAAAAGCTACACAGAGACAGACTGAAAGTTGTTAACCTGTCATGAGAGTTGTAGAGAGTCTTTGCAAAGGGTGGCATAGACCATACTGCTTATCGACGGCACTTACATGAGCGGCAGGTCGTAGCGTTGACCACAGACGTGCGTGACCTCAACTGTGGCTTCCGTCAGTGACATATTCTCGCTGTGTGTCGGAATTAATAGCAAGTCTAGACTCTGCGAATCTCACTCCCAGGTAATCAGAGATGCTGCTGTGACAGATTACATGTTGACAAAAAGCAAATTAGAAACGGTAAACGGAAGGGAAACAAGCACCGACTTACCCCTGATACATATCGACGGTGCTCAAGCTAGAGAAGGTTTCTTGATTCACTTTGTAGGAAGTACCAGAAACTAGTTACACGTGGTGACTTCAATATAAATTTTGTATATGATGGTGCAAGAAAAAGGATGTTGTTAGATCTCCTAAGTTCATACCATCTGATGCAAACTATTTTTTCCAACTAGGGTGCAGAGGAACAGTAGCACAGCCATAGATAATATTTTTATTCATTCTCCATTACTAAATTAGCATTCTGTTAGTAAAAGCGTGAACGGCCTTCCAGACTATGATGCACAAATTTTAACACTAAAAGGCTTTTGTACTCAAACCAATGTCATATTTAATTACAGACTATGTAGGAAAGTTAATCCAACAGCAATAGAGAGTTTCTTAAACGCTGTCAAGGAACAAGAGTGGCAGGATGTTTATAGTGCCGATAGTATAGATCATAAACACAATGCTTTCCTTAACACATTTCTCGTGCTCTTTGAGAGTTGTTTTCCATTAGAACATTCTAAATGGGGTGTTAGCCGTAATGGGCAGCCCGGGTGGCTGACTAGTGGAATAAGGATTTCATGTAGAACAAAGTAGGAATTATATCAAAATGCTAGAAGTAGTCACAATCAAGCTACAGTAGCCCATTACAAACGGTATTCTAAGGTGCTTAGAAATGTTACCAGGAAGGCAAAGAGTAAGTGGTATGCAAATAGAATAGCTAATTCACAGGATAAAATTAAAACCATATGGTCAGTTGTGAAGGAAGCGTCTGGTCAGCAGCACAAGTTCGATGACACTTAACAATCATTTTCTGAGCATTTCTGGTGAATTAAACAAAAATTTAGTTTTTACAGGAAATCATATAACTTTCTTGGCAAATGCCTTTCCGAGATTGATGTCTGAAATACTCCTCTGTGATACACACAAGAGGGAGATTGAGTCAATAATTAAATCACTGAAGACTAAGGACTCTCATGGCTATCATGGAGTGTCTAGCAGAAGATTAAAGTACTGTGCTGCACATGTTAGCCGCGTATTTAGCCATATTTGTAAGTTTTCCTTTAGTAATGGTCAGTTTACTGAGCGATTAGAGTACTCAGTAGCTAAGCCGCTTTATAAAAAGGGAGAAAGGGATAATGTAGATAATTTTAGACCTGTTTCTATGCCATCAGTGTTTGCAAAAGTTATTGAAAAGGCTGTGTATGTAAGGATATTTGGTCATTTTATATCACACGATTTGCTATCAAATGTACAGTTCGGCTTTAGAAGTCGTCTAACAACTGAAAATGCTATATTCTCTATTCTCTGTGAAGTACTCGATGGGTTTCGAACACTTGGCATATTTTTTGATTTAACTAAGGTATTTTATTGTGTTGATCACAAAAAATTGCTCCATAAATTGGACCATTACGGAATATGGGGAGTAGCTCACAATTGGTTCGCCTCTTACTTTAGCAACAGGCAGAAAAAGTTCATTATTCACAATGTTGATAACGGCTGTGATGTGGGGTACTGTCAAGTGAGCGATGCCCCAGGCATCAGTGTTAGGGCCACTCCTGTTCCTTATTTATATAAATGATATACCCTCCAGTATTACGAGTAACTTTAAAACATTTCTGTTTGCTGATGACACTAGCTTGGTAGTAAAGGATGTTGTTCATGAGTCTGGGTATTTTGACATTGGCTTCCATTCCATATTGTCGTTTCTTGCTACCAATATTAGTTTATTCCCAAGAATAAGCAGCTTTCACTTGGTTAATACTCGGCAGAGATCAAACCTGCATTTGGATCGGACTTCCTTAAGTCTTGTGCAAAAAGGTGTGCAGTATACTGCTGCATCCATTTTCAATAAGCAGCCACTCGAATTCAAAAATCTTAACAGTAATCCGTTCGCTTTCAAATCGAAACTGAAGAGTTTCCTCGTGGGTCACTCCTTCTATTCTGTCGAGGAGTTTCTTGAAAAATTAAGCTGATTTTTCGCGTATTGCTGATAGCGTTTACTTAAACTTATGGGCTGATTTTTCTAAGGTTCACGAACATTTATTTTTATCCGTTATTACCTCTATTTTGTAATTTCATGTACTGACACTTTCCATGACCTTGGAGATTTGCTCCTCAATTTGGTCCTACGGAACCTGACGAGTAAATAAATAAAAAATATAGTTTTTCACCAATATGAAGACACAGAAGTAAACAACTCCCTGTGCGACGACGTGGGCCATTAATAAAATAGGAATGGCAACTAGTTTTCGCTAAGCGCCAACTCCGCATTGGGATTTTTAATAAATGCGATATGTAAGTATTAAACTCAGCGTTCTGGCTCTAGAAGAGCCAACCAGCCCGATCGACAGCCGTGTAATCCAATGCCAGTGGAGACACTGGACGCGGTATTGACAAGCGGTCAACCCATCGCTCTCCCCGTCGTTGTTACACTCCTGGAAATGGAAAAAAGAACACATTGACACCGGTGTGTCAGACCCACCATACTTGCTCCGGACACTGCGAGAGGGCTGTACAAGCAATGATCACACGCACGGCACAGCGGACACACCAGGAACCGCGGTGTTGGCCGTCCAATGGCGCTAGCTGCGCAGCACTTGTGCACCTCCGCCGTCAGTGTCAGCCAGTTTGCCGTTGCATACGGAGCTCCAACGCAGTCTTTAACACTGGTAGCATGCCGCAACAGCGTGGACGTGAACCGTATGTGCAGTTGACGGACTTTGAGTGAGGGCGTATAGTGGGCATGCGGGAGGCCGGGTGGACGTACCGCCGAATTGCTCAACACGTGGGGCGTGAGGTCTCCACAGTACATCGATGTTGTCGCCAGTGGTCGGCGGAAGGTGCACGTGCCCGTCGACCTGGGACCGGACCGCAGCGACGCACGGATGCACGCCAAGACCGTAGCATCCTACGCAGTGCCGTAGGGGACCGCACCGCCACTTCCCAGCAAATTAGGGACACTGTTGCTCCTGGGGTATCGGCGAGGACCATTCGCAACCGTCTCCATGAAGCTGGGCTACGGTCCCACACACCGTTAGGCCGTCTTCCGCTCACGCCCCAACATCGTGCAGCCCGCCTCCAGTGGTGTCGCGACAGGCGTGAATGGAGGGACGAACGGAGACGTGTCGTCTTCAGCGATGAGAATCGCTTCTGCCTTGGTGCCAATGATGGTCGTATGCGTGTTTGGCGCCGTGCAGGTGAGCGCCACAATCAGGACTGCATACGACCGAGGCACACAGGGCCAACACCCGGCATCATGGTGTGGGGAGCGATCTCCTACACTGGCCGTACACCACTGGTGATCGTCGAGGGGACACTGAATAGTGCACGGTACATCCAAACCGTCATCGAACCCATCGTTCTACCATTCCTAGACCGGCAAGGGAACTTGCTGTTCCAACAGGACAGTGCACGTCCGCATGTATCCCGTGCCACCCAACGTGCTCTAGAAGGTGTAAGTCAACTACCCTGGCCAGCAAGATCTCCGGATCTGTCCCCCATTGAGCATGTTTGGGACTGGATGAAGCGTCGTCTCACGCGGTCTGCACGTCCAGCACGAACGCTGGTCCAACTGAGGCGCCAGGTGGAAATGGCATGGCAAGCCGTTCCACAGGACTACATCCAGCATCTCTACGATCGTCTCCATGGGAGAATAGCAGCCTGCATTGCTGCGAAAGGTGGATATACACTGTACTAGTGTTGACATTGTGCATGCTCTGTTGCCTGTGTCTATGTGCCTGTGGTTCTGTCAGTGTGATCATGTGATGTATCTGACCCCAGGAATGTGTCAATAAAGTTTCCCCTTCCTGGGACAATGAATTCACGGTGTTCTTATTTCAATTTCCAGGAGTGTATTTCTCGACCTCGGAACCACTACTAATCGGTCGAACAGCTCCACTCTTGGCCTCACAAGGCTGAGTGCACCCCACAAGCGTCCCTCACGATGTAAGAATGGCTGGCAGCACCAGGAATCGAACACGCGTCCTCAGAGTGTCAGACAGCCACGGTAAGCACTCAGTTACGTAGGCGGACAAAAGTAATCAAATAATAATTCTGACAACACTGCCTCATTTTCGTACCATTCCAAAATCTACATCTACATCTACATTTATACTCCGCAAGCCACCCAACGGTGTGTGGCGGAGGGCACTTTACGCGCCACTGTCATTACCTCCCTTTCCTGTTCCAGTCGCTTATGGTTCGCGGGAAGAAAGACTGCCGGAAAGCCTCGAATCTCTCTAATTTTACATTCGTGATCTCCTCGGGAAGTATAAGTAGGGGGAAGCAATACATTCGATACCTCATCCAGAAACGCACCCTCTCGAATCCTGGACAGCAAACTACACCGCCATGTAGAGCGCCTCTCTTGCAGAGTCTGCTACTTGAGTTTGCTAAACATCTCCGTAACGCTATCACGCTTTCAAATAACCCTGTGACGAAACGCGCCGCTCTTCTTTGGATCTTCTCTATCTTCTCTGTCAACCCGACCTGGTACGGATCCCACACTGATGAGCAATACTCAAGTATAGGTCGAATGAGTGTTTTGTAAGCCACCTCCTTTGTTCATGGACTACATTTTCTAAGGAATCTCCCGATGAATCTCAACCTGGAACCCGCCTTACCGACAATTAATTTTATATGATCATTCCAGTTCCAATCGTTCCGTATGCATACTCCCAGATATTTTACAGAAGTAACTGCTACCAGCGTTTGTTCCGCTATCATATAATCATGAAATAAAGGATCCTTCTTTCTATCTATTCGCAATACATTACATTTGTCTATGTTAAGGGTCAGTTGCCATTCCCTGCACCAAGTGCCTATCCGCTGCGGATCTTCCTGCATTTCGCAGCAATTTTCTATTGCTGCAACTTCTCTGTATACTACAGCATCATCCGCGAAAAGCCGCATGGAACTTCCGACACTATCTACTAGGTCATTTATAAACATTATGAAAAGCAATGGTCCCATAACACTCCCCTGTGGCACGCCAGAGATTACTTTAAAGTCTGTAGACGTCTCTCGATTGAGAACAACATGCTGTGTTCTGTTTGCTAAAAACTCCTCAATCCAGCCACACAACTGGTCTGATATTCCGTAGGCTCTTACTTTGTTTATCAGGTGACAGTGCGGAATTGTATCGAATGCCTTCCGGAAGTCAAGGAAAATGGCATCTACCCGTGGAGCCTGTATCTAATATTTTCTGGGTCTCATGAACAAATAAAGCGAGATGGGTCTCACACGATCGCTGTTTCCGGAATCAATGTTGATTCCTACAGAGTAGATTCTGGGTTTCCAGATATGACACGATACGAGAGCAAAAAATCCCTGCATTTTTGGTGTAACGGATTTACTGGGAGAGATCTGCATATTAAACTTATTCTGCATCAGGAGGACACGAACTCGTGTGCCCGAAACTATGCACGTTTAGCTGGAAGGAAGCTGCTTACTCGGTGAATGCCAACTCAAGTGTCTACGACACGGCAGTGGATGAGTGAAGCACTCGACACAGCTCTGCTATCAGCTGGTAGCAGCTAACGACTTTAAGGACTGTTGCAGCCTGTGATGTCACCCAGAGTCAAACCCTGGACCATTCTGTGGAAAACTGTAGCGGGTGGCTGGCAGACTTCAGTAACATGGGGCCGGGTGGTAGTCCATTAGTGCCTCGGACCTTGAGTTGGGGGCAAGCTGTACAGTGAGCAGTGAGGTAGTGGTCTGTGGTTTGTGGCTGGCAGTCGGCTGCACCATAGGTATGGACTTCTCTGGCGCAGCACAGCCCAGCTGTACCGATTGTGCGACTATGACTGTGCCAGGAGAATGTGATCAGTCTCGCTGCAGCGACTGACGCTTGAGGGGGGGGAGGGGGCGATTGGGGAGGGGGCAATATAACATTCCCCTTTGTTGCTGCCTGTCGGTTCAGTTGACCCAGGGTTTAAATACAATAGCCTGGAGATGACCACGTGGAACATCCCTAGGTGGTGGATCTATCATTCTTCGGTTGTGACGTAGAAGCTTCCCAAACAGGGCCAGTGTACTGTACGCGACTATCGGCGCAGAAAGAGGAACACGGCAGTGGGTGGCTGTATCTGCAGGTCGTTGACCCTGGCTGCTGGTGCTCCAGATATGGCACTAGTGTGTCAGCTTTGACCTGTGCCGTTACACTTCCGTCTCCACAGAAATATCCGGCGCACCGAATTCGGGTTAATGAAATGCGTGAAATGGATACACTAACATATTACAGCTGCTTTTAGACTTCATGTTTTGCATCCTGAGTCCAGGCAACACTTATGAGCAACATTCAACTGATTGTACCTCTTTTTTCCTTGCACTCAGATCAGTGTCACATAGAGTTTTTAGTTCCTTGTTTGTACAACTTTTTTCAACTCTTTGTTTCCACTTCGGTTGGCAACTGTGTTGTTTCATCTCGTGCGATGGGGTCTCGGGATCAGGACGGCAACCTAACGGTATAAGCTCGCTAGTCTTTGCATTTACTCGTAATGTTTACATGATAGCGCTACTAATTTTTGTGCCGAAATTTACTGGACTCGTCAACGCAAATCGTCTCCACAAATGCAAGACTGACATTCTCATGGTATACGCATGGCATACCTCTAATAAAAAGTGCCAAATGTCACGATAAGTTACACCCTGTGTTCACACACCCAAACAGTATCATGAACTCTAGTTCTCAAAATGATAAACCAGGCACTTCTTGACCTATGCAAACAAATATGTGTTATTCTACTTAGTTTCTTTAAACGGCGACATAGCAAATAAATAAGACTGTTTACAAAAGAAGCAAGTCAGTGGTAGCAGCACTGTTATGGTCTCGTTCTCATACATATTTACATGGAAAAACATCATTGTTGCATTAGTCAACGAACATAATTCAAGACGTCGGTTATGTACATAATAATCCTTCATTTTTCATAATAGAACACGATGATAATGATATCATCATGGCCCTATCACGTTAATGTTTCAACTCACAAATTACCTCTTACGTCGAGAGTCTAGTCTAGTGGCATTGCCACACGAACTCCACGGCACCTTGGACTTATCTTTTGGTTCACAGTAACTGTTCAGCTACTTAGTACACCTTTGATACTTCATGATACTTCTCAGTAGCTGATTTACTTACTCTTAATGTCGCATGAATAACCTAGGCGCATATCATTGTCAGATGTTTCTGCTATCATTCTCCGTTTATCTCGAGGACCTGCAGCGGTTTAATTGGCGACGTTACGGCCAGAAACTCGTCCAGAATCGGTGTGGTATCTCAGCATATTGCTGCTTGGGAGTCAGTGTCGCATAACGAAAAGACTGGAAATGCTAATCATCTGTTACTGTTGCGACACTTCGATCACGTTCTGTTTGTCAGACTGGAACAGCAGAACAGTATGAAATGGATTCGACGAACCCTATACCGGGCACTTAAGTGTAAGTTGCAGAGTAGCCATGTAGGTGTAGATATACCTTTATAGCGCTGTCCCACTGCTTTACCATCTACCTAAGGTCTCGATAGCACTACTCATAAACTATTGCTCTAACAGTCACACCTCCAGACTCTCCTAGTACATATTTTACTAAATATTCAAAATATCACAGTACAAGATATCAATGTTCACTACTTAATTAATTACTTACTATTAAAAACAGTCTTGATCACGATTTATTTAACAAGGTGACCGGTTTCGACCACTACTGTGGTCATCTTCAGACCATTGAGTAGGAACCCCTTTCTGTTGGAGAATCACAACAGATTCTCCAACAGAAAGGGGTTCCTACTCAATGGTCTGAAGATGACCACAGTAGTGGTCGAAACCGGTCACCTTGTTAAATAAATCGTGATCAAGACTGTTTTAATAGCAATTATTTACAAGACATTGATCACTGCTGTTCCCGTAATGCATTCAAAAGTAATTTAATTAATTACGCTAAGCTTCTACTATTCTCACATTCGATTTAATGTAAATCTTACCTAAAAGTTCCTTTAATCTACTACCCAAATACATACTTTGAATATTTCCAGTACTCACTCTGAAAAAGTATATCGGATACTCTAGTATGAACTACTAAATTGTTACTTCACTACTTACAGCGATCCACGATTGTATGTAACTATTTCTTTACGTTGTCCTAAGGTTTTCTCGGTACCCACGGCCTTTCTCCCCTTAACCGCACCCTCCCTTTGCGCTTTCTGGTGTAATGCCCTTTCTGTCGGCCTACCTCGCAAAACACATCACGTGATTCAGTGCATTGAGCTGGGTATTTTGGTAAAAAGCACTGTGTGCGTACCACAGGTCTTAATGGTGCAGCTTGGGGTCTATACCAAATATTATAAGAGAGTCAAAGACAGAGTGGCAGGAATCCACGGATTGTAGGTTACAAAGATATGAGGAACTGCCAGTTGAAGGTTGGAGTGCTGACACCAACGTTTTGAGATAGTCTGCAGAACCCGTTACGCTGGCCAGTGATGCGGTATATATAGAGACCGTGTCAACCCCTTCTGCATCAACTACTGGCTGAAGTGCCGAAACTGGTTGCAGTAAAATAAATAAAACCATAATGACGGCTGTAGGCGTTTCATTTTCTCACACAATAATAATGGAAACAAGAGAGACATCACAGCATCTTATCATCGAAACACGGTTCAGAAACAGCCTCATGATGGACTTGCCTCATCTGGCGACGCAACTGAGAATGGATGCCGCCATACTGCATTCATCATCACCATACAGGCACAACAGTTGTCGTGATGATACACAAACCCTGCTTGGCATTTAGACAGCAGTCGTCCCATTTCTGACATTTTAAGGCCAGCGTTGGATTGTGATGTTTACGTTCAACTACAGTAGTTAGTGGAAACAGTATGTTGCTTGTACGCCCCTCATCTAGGGTCACACAGAGGATGTTCGTCCGCAGCTCGTCGTCGTGCGGTAGCGTTCTCGCTTCCCACGCCGGGTTCCCGGGTTCGATTCCCGGCGGGGTCAGGGATTTTCTCTACCTCGTGATGACTGGGTGTTGTGTGCTGTCCTTAGGTTAGTTAGGTTTAAGTAGTTCTAAGTTCTACGGGACTGATGACCATAGATGTTAAGTCCCATAGTGCTCAGAGCCATTTGAACCACAGAGGATGTTCGATTTCCTGGCCAGCGGTGGAAACATCTGGTCATTGTGTGCTGACAGACTACCATGCCACCACTCACTAACAATTGCGATTGATGAACTCTGCCACATAGCTGAAGCAGCATCGAATGACGTTCCCCTGTCTGCCACCAAACACAATTTGATTCTTTCCCAGCCGGGTTGCAGCCATTGTTGCAGTGAGAGGTGGCAGTAGCGTCTACTAAATTTCGTACTGTGAGCACCCCAAAAACACCTGCAAATTTAATCATGTATTCCTCGTGATACACTATATTCTGAGTAAGTGACACGTGGTCGAGTCAAATTAAAGGGATGGCAGTCTACAGTATGTTGACGTCAACATGCGATAACCACTCGCAAACGGCAGCTGTCAGTACTAACAATGGAGGGTATATAATGCGTGTCAGTGGGATGCGAAAAGAATGCAGTCATTGTCGTAATGCGAATACGGAGCGACCTATCTGACGACTTAAACGGCATGATCATTGGCTTTCGTGCCAAGGGTGAAAGCATTCCCGAAGCAGTTAAGTTCGTAAAATGTTCCCGTGTTGCGATGGTTAAAGTATACCATGCATGGGAAGATGGCGTCATCCATAACTGGTTCCGAGACAACAGTGATGCACCATGGACCATAAACGACAGAAGCGAACGACTGCTGTGGAGATGTCCGGGCGAACTGAGTTGCAGCTTTCGAGCAACTGACAGCCCACCTGGACCAGTGGGACATCGACAGTGCCCCTCAACGACCGTTCAGCAAAGACTGCTGCATATGGGTCTCTGCAGCAGGCACCTGTTTCATGAACCCATGCTGACTGCTGTTCTTTGGCGACAAAAGCTTGAATTTACATGCAATTAGACGTCCACTGACTGGCGACAGGTGGGTTTACAGACGGATGCTCTATCAGACAGAGGGCAGTCAGTGAGCAAACACCCTGCAACAATCGTCGGAATGGTGCAGACCGGAGGATGAAGTGTTATAGTCTGGGGAATGCTTTCATGGCATTTCTTAGGTGATCCCGTCATTCTGGAATTCACACTGCATTAACACATGTATCCTTCCACTCTTGTAGACCATGTCCAGCCCTACTTGCAGTTTTTTTTTCCTCAGCACCCTGGCAGCGCAGCGTGTCACACAGCTAGCCGTGCATGTATGCGATTTGAAGAGCACCGGGATGACTTTTCAGTACTCTCATGGCCATTCGAAAGTAAAGTTCTATGTACTGACTTGGCAGAAAATCCTAAGAAATTTTGGTCTTATGTCAAAGCGGTAGGTGGATCAAAACAAAATGTCCAGACACTCTGTGACCAAAATGGTACTGAAACAGAGGATGACAGACTAAAGGCCGAAATACTAAATGTCTTTTTCCAAAGTTGTTTCACAGAGGAACATTGCACTGTAGTTCCTTCTCTAGATTGTCGCACAGATGACAAAATGGTAGATATCGAAATAGACGACAGAGGGATAGAGAAACAATTAAAATCGCTCAAAAGAGGAAAGGCCTCTGGACCTGATGGGATACCAGTCCAATTTTACACAGAGTACGCGAAGGGACTTGCCCCCCTTCTTGCAGCGGTGTACCGTATAATGACTTTTCTGGAGACTAGAAATCTACTCTGTAGGAATCAGCATGGGTTTCGAAAAAGACGGTCATGTGAAACCCAGCTCGCGCTATTCGTCCACGAGACTCAGAGGGCCATAGACACGGGTTCACAAGTAGATGCCGTGTTTCTTGACTTCCGCAAGGCGTTCGATACAGTTCCTCACAGTCGTTTAATGAACAAAGTAAGAGCATATGGGCTATCAGACCAGTTGTGTGATTGGATTGAGGAGTTCCTAGATAACAGGACGCAGCATGTTATTCTCAATGGAGAAAAGTCTTCCGAAGTAAGAGTGATTTCAGGTGTGCCGCAGGGGAGTGTCATAGGACCGTTGCTATTCACAATATACATAAATGACCTGGTGGATGACATCGGAAGTTCACTGAGGCTTTTTGCAGATGATGCTGTGGTGTATCGATAGGTTGTAACAATGGAAAATTGTACTGAAATGCAGGAGGATCTGCAGCGAATTGACGCATGGTGCAGGGAATGGCAATTGAATCTCAATGTAGACAAGTGTAATGTGCTGAGAATACACAGAAAGATAGATCCTTTATCATTTAGCTACAAAATAGCAGGTCAGCAACTGCAAGCAGTTAATACCATAAATTATCTGGGAGTACGCATTAGGAGTGATTTAAAATGGAATGATCATATAATGTTGATCGTCGGTAAAGCAGATGCCAGACTGAGATTCATTGGAGGAATCCTAAGGAAATGCAATCCGAAAACAAAGGAAGTACGCTTGTTCGCCCACTGCTTGAATACTGCTCAGCAGTGTGGGATCCGTACCAGATAGGGTTGATACAAGACATAGAGAAGATCCAACGGAGAGCAGCGCGCTTCGTTACAGGATCATTTAGTAATCGCGAAAGCGTTACGGAGATGACAGATAAACTCCAGTGGAAGACTCTGCAGGAGAGACGCTCAGTAGCTCGGTACGGGCTTCTGTTGAAGTTTCGAGAACATACCTTCACCGAAGAGTCAAGCAGTATATTGCTCCCTCCTACGTATATCTCGTGAAGAGACCATGAGGATAAAATCAGAGAGATTAGAGCCCACACAGAGGCATACCGACAATCCTTCTTTCCATGAACAATACGAGACTAGAATAGAAGGGAGAACCGATAGAGGTACTGAAGGTACCCTCCGCCACACACCGTCAGGTGGCTTGCGGAGTATGGATGTAGATGTAGAAACTCCAATCTAGAATCCTCGATAGATCTGTCCGCGCCATGGATCTTCATCCGAGAAACCAAGGGTAGCTGGCCTCTCGAAAGCAGTCGGCATGGCTCCACATCCCTGTCAGTACCTTCCAGAACATTAAGGTTTTTAACATGGCTGTCAATCAGCGACTGTTGTATAATACAAAATTTTGAAAAACACAACCCTCAGTCGCGAAGGCAATTAATTTGTAACCTACGTTTCGGTGTCACAAGGAACATCTTCTTCGGACAAAATTAAAACTAAATGTTACAGCATAACGTACCAAAAAATACGAAAGTTGCGGTCATACCTGAGAGCGTAATTTATACAGCAGTCGTCGCATTTCTGACATTTTAAGGCCGGCGCACGGGACCGTGATGTTATCTTTCAACTAAAGTAGGTAGTGGAAAACAGTATGTTGCTTGTACGCCCCTCATCTAGGGTCACACAGAGGATGTTCGATTTCCTGGCCAGCGGTGGAAACTTCTGGTCATTGCGTGCTGACAGACCACCATGCCACCACTCACTAACTATTGCGATTGATGAACTCTGCCACACAGCTGAAGCATCATCGAATGACGTTCCCCTGTCTGCCACCATACACAATTTGAGACTGTCCCAGCCGGGTTACGGCCATTGTTGCAGTGAGAGGTGGCAGTAGTGTCTACTAAATTTGGTACTGGCTAAAATGGCTCTGAGCACTATGGAACTTAACATCTGAGGTCATCAGTCCCCTAGAACTTAGAACTACTTAAACCTAACTAACCTAAGGACATCAGACACATCCATGCCCGAGGCAGGATTCGAACCTGCGACCGTAGCGGTCACGCGGTTCCAGACTGTAGCGTCTAGAACCGCTCAGTCACCCTGGCCGGCTGTTGTGTCTCATCCTGGAAGTCTCGCAGTGCTCTGCACTGCTAAAGTTGGTTATTCAGGCTTTTGACGGGTGGTAACATTATGTTACTGGACAGCGTACTTCATTGTTATCCTTGATAGTGTTCAGTTTTTATCTCCAGCTAACAAGGTACATTTGGTTTCCATCTCAGCTTGCTCCATATTAAATGATAAAGAAAAACTTGTATCGAGCTCATCTCAGAATATTTTCCTGTCAGGCGCAGCTAAAGAATGGCACGAACATGCGAGTGGAGCAGTAATCCTCTCTAATTCTAAGTGACATCAATCTCAGCCTATGACAGACAGCCTTTACCCTCATCCTCTGCGTTTTCCTTTTTAATTATTTTTTTTAATTTATTTTATTCGTACATCTGGGGGCATTATTTCTTCTGTTGATAATCAAAACGTTGGTCGTCCTTCCTTACTGTGTTAGTTATAATCTTTCCAACTCAAATTAGCAACTTGTTAGTGCTCATTATTATTCGTTAAGAATACTTCGTGCTGGTTTTCGTGACAGAGAAGAAGTGGTTTCTTGTACTTTTCAAAGGCACTCCTTATAAGTGATCGATAAACGGCGTCTATGAATTTATCTCTCTATCACTGTACTTATAACTAATTGCATTATATAACTTCCGTGACTGTATGTTTTGTGTAAATAAAGTTGGATGTTGTTTTCCAAACATTTTCTGGTGTTGCAACTCGATGTAGCACCAGGGACAGGATGTTTCGAATCTCTGTGATGTCTGCGATAATTCAAGAGCAGATATACATCGATTTTGGTAATTCCTTCGCGCATAGCATACAATGCACGCACTCAGAAAATACATTTAAACATTGCAACCATCAACTTGCTCCATCGTTGAAATTTGTCAGCTTACTGCACGTATGATGGCTGTTGGAATAATATTGGTTCAAATGGTTCAAATGGCTCTGAGCACTATGGGACTTAACATCTATGGTCATCAGTCCCCTAGAACTTAGAACTACTTAAACCTAACTATCCTAAGGACAGCACACAACACCCAGCCATCACGAGGCAGAGAAAATCCCTGACCCCGCCGGGAATCGAACCCGGGAACCCGTGCGTGGGAAGCGAGAACGCTACCGCACGGCCACGAGATGCGGGCGGAATAATATTTGAGTGGATGGTAAAGAGTAGTTACAATTTCAACTGCATTGCTGACTTCTAGTCAGAAAGTTTGATATTAAGGCTTGTCAAGTGTTGCGACCTGCCAGCGACGCTGCAATTACGTGGTGACTAAACATGAGCAAAGATAATGAAACAACCCACTGTCTCCCTAAGTTTAAGCGTGAACTAGGATAACAACGTTCCAATGCTACACGCTTCGTAAGCAAATAATATTTCTCACGATCTCATCCGCAAGAGTCCTATAGAACAGGTTAGCATTACATTTCAGTGAACTTTTGCAAGTTTAATGATATTTTACGGCGTTATCGGGGACTTACTCAATGTGGAATGAAACCTATGTCCAAGCATGTGAAGGCAATACAAATGTGTATAAAGTGGTAAAGTGGACGATCCTGAAGGCCAATTACAATATGGAGGAAAAACTACCAGACACCACGTCCGGCACAACGACTTCAGGTTTTTTTTTTTTTTTTTTACAAGTCATGCATTGAAGGTGTTCAGTTATAACCGGCAAAAATCTCAATAGTAAATTGCCGAAGTTTCTGAATTTACTTCCTTCAGTAAATGTAGTTGCGTTCAAATCATTCGTGGAAACAAGAGCTGGATGTAACCCGAAAATAAAGTTCCAGAATATCTAACGAGGCTTGTAATGAGTATCGGAGACACATGTTAAACGCCATTTTAAGGCTAGTGTTCAGCGCAGTCTAGAAAAATATTGTCTCTATTAAGTCTGAAATCGAGTATAACTGTGAAATTATGTGGACACCAGTAACGGGCCTAGGTGAACTTAAGTTATTCAAAGGATGTTTTTTACCGACGACCCGATTCCTCCGTAGCAGTTAAGGACGTCTACGCCCATCTGTGCGCGAATAAACCCAATTTGCAGTATTAGTTTGAGGTGGCTTTAATCTACTCAGTATAGACTAGGACATCTATGGATTCATTGCAGGTGGTACGGACAGGCAGCTTTGTAAAGTGGTTATGGACACGCTTTTCGGAAACTGTCTTGAGCAACTGGTTCCAGAACCCACAGTCAACGGAAACTTTTCTTATGTTGTAGCTACAAACAGACCTGACCTTAGCGTCAGTATAGAGCCAGGGATTAGTGATCATGATATCGTGGAGACGATGGTTACCAAAATTAACAAATCCGTCTAGAAATACCGGAGAGTGGTTAGTACCATACACAAGCAATGAACGACCATCATTTAGTTCCAATGTGATGAATGTACAGGAATTTTGGGCGAAGTATGAACTGATTGCAAATCACGCTCTGAGAAATTTATGCGCCGAACAATTGGATTAAGGATGGAAGAGACTCATTTTTAATTTAAAGAAATTCACAAATGCTGAGGAAACAGACATTGTTGAACTCTCGGGCGAAAAAGAACGTAGAAATGTCGACAGGCAGAAGTTAGTAGGACTTCGTGTGCCAAAAGATCGGTGCGGTAACCATGCACCTTCTACCGTCATACATTGACGAAGGATCTGGACAAGAATCGTACAAACTTCTAGTCGTACGTAAAATCATTGGGCAGGTCTAAGGCTTCCATTCAGTCACTCGTCGATCAGTCTTTTGTGGGAATCGAATACAGAAAAACGGAAGCTGAAATATTAAGTTTCGATTTTAAAAAATCATTCCTGCACGAGGACAGTACAGGCATACCATCGTTTGACAGTCGCACGGACAACACAGAAACAGGCAACCTTAGACCTGATCAACAACTGATGAGTAGAAAACAACTACTTCATTGTGTTCTAGTGGAATCATAATTCAGTTTCACCGGACTCCTCTTCGGCACTGACCCCTCACTTTTTTTGCAATTATAGCGATCTCTCACCAAGTGCTTAAGTCCTAAGCGACTTCGGTATATAAGAAGGACAAAAGAACGCAACCCGCAAAATTGCAGACCCATATCCTTAACATCCGTATGCTGCAGAAATCTTGAACACATCCTCAGTTCGAATACACTAACTTTCCTCGAGAGAGAAACGCTTCTGCCCACAAATCATCACAAAGCATCGCTCATGCGAAACGCAGCTTGTCATTTTCTCGCACAATATCCTGCAAATCATCGATGAAGGGCAGCAGGCAGATTCCATATTGCTAGATTACCTGAAAGCTTATGACACGGTATCCCACTGTTGACTGTTAACGAAGGTACGAGCATGTGTAATAGGTTCCCGGTTATCTGAGTAGATCGAAGATTTATTGAGTAATAGAGCACACTATTTTTTCCTCGGCAGCGAGTGTTCATCAGAAACAAGGGCCTCGTCAGGAGTGCACCAGGAAAGGAACGTTCTGATTCTCGATGTAAATAAGCTATCAACTTCGCCATAGCCGCTATAAGTTTGGTCGAGAAAGGAGGGGGGGGGGGAGGAGTAACACCTCTTGAGGAGACTTTGATCCACCTGGCCCAGTTGAATGTATCTTGTGAGGGTCCCTTGCCGGGGTTACGCCGAAAGCTGCAACAGTAGGGGAGGCAACGTGGGACCAGGCGCTGCCTATGACTCGAAGATCGGAAGCAATAACCCACTATGCTGGAGTTCAGTTCAAAGGGGAGAAAAGGGAAGGTAGATCTCTTAAACTATCTAAGAAATAAGCCGGATAGTTCTCAGAGTCGATGACATATTATACACTCCTGGAAATTGAAATAAGAACACCGTGAATTCATTGTCCCAGGAAGGGGAAACTTTATTGACACATTCCTGGGGTCAGATACATCACATGATCACACTGACAGAACCACAGGCACATAGACACAGGCAACAGAGCATGCACAATGTCGGCACTAGTATAGTGTATATCCACCTTTCGCAGCAATGCAGGCTGCTATTCTCCCATGGAGACGATCGTAGAGATGCTGGATGTAGTCCTGTGGAACGGCTTGCCATGCCATTTCCACCTGGCGCCTCAGTTGGACCAGCGTTCTTGCTGGACGTGCAGACCGCGTGAGACGACCCTTCATCCAGTCCCAAACATGCTCAATGGGGGACAGATCCGGAGATCTTGCTGGCCAGGGTAGTTGACTTACACCTTCTAGAGCACGTTGGGTGGCACGGGATACATGCGGACGTGCATTGTCCTGTTGGAACAGCAAGTTCCCTTGCCGGTCTAGGAATGGTAGAACGATGGGTTCGATGACGGTTTGGATGTACTGTGCACTATTCAGTGTCCCCTCGACGATCACCAGTGGTGTACGGCCAGTGTAGGAGATCGCTCCCCACACCATGATGCCGGGTGTTGGCCCTGTGTGCCTCGGTCGTATGCAGTCCTGATTGTGGCGCTCACCTGCACGGCGCCAAACACGCATACGACCATCATTGGCACCAAGGCAGAAGCGACTCTCATCGCTGAAGACGACACGTCTCCATTCGTCCCTCCATTCACGCCTGTCGCGACACCACTGGAGGCGGGCTGCACGATAATGGGGCATGAGCGGAAGACGGCCTAACGGTGTGCGGGACCGTAGCCCAGCTTCATGGAGACGGTTGCGAATGGTCCTCGCCGATACCCCAGGAGCAACAGTGTCCCTAATTTGCTGGGAAGTGGCGGTGCGGTCCCCTACGGCACTGCGTAGGATCCTACGGTCTTGGCGTGCATCCGTGCGTCGCTGCGGTCCGGTCCCAGGTCGACGGGCACGTGCACCTTCCGCCGACCACTGGCGACAACATCGATGTACTGTGGAGACCTCACGCCCCACGTGTTGAGCAATTCGGCGGTACGTCCACCCGGCCTCCCGCATGCCCACTATACGCCCTCGCTCAAAGTCCGTCAACTGCACATACGGTTCACGTCCACGCTGTCGCGGCATGCTACCAGTGTTAAAGACTGCCATGGAGCTCCGTATGCCACGGCAAACTGGCTGACACTGACGGCGGCGGTGCACAAATGCTGCGGAGCTAGCGCCATTCGACGGCCAACACCGCGGTTCCTGGTGTGTCCGCGGTGCCGTGCGTGTGATCATTGCTTGTACAGCCCTCTCGCAGTGTCCGGAGCAAGTATGGTGGGTCTGACACACCGGTGTCAATGTGTTCTTTTTTCCATTTCCAGGAGTGTATGTAGGTACCTGGAATGTAAGAGGAGGTTTTAATACAAAGGATTTAGAGCTTACAGAAAACTTGGTACAAAGAAATATAAACATTGCAGTAATAACAGGAACAAAGAAGAAATTGAGAGGAACAAAAGATTTTAATAACTACACGTTAACTTACAGTTAAACAAACGAAACGAGCAACAAGTGGGGTAGACATTCTCATAGACGGAAATTGGAAAAGAAAGGTAGATTTTTATGACTACATACATGAGAGGATAGTAACTGCGAGATTCAGAATAGATAGAGGAAATTTACTTCTCATTGGAGTATATGCGCGTGAAGACGGAAAACCCGAAAATATTTTCTGAAGAGCTGCGAAATCGAGTACAGAACTACCGGTATCATACAGATAGCCATACGGTAGGTGCAACCAAACGGAGGAGTATCTGTTGAGAGGCCAGACACACGTGTGGTTCCTCAAGAGGGTCAGCAGCCTTTTCAGCAGTTACAGGGGCAATAGTCTGGATGATTGACTGATCTGGCCTTGTAACACCAACCAAAATAGCCTTGCTGTTCTGGTACTGCGAACTGCTGAAAGCAAGGGGAAACTATGGCCGTAATTTTTCCCGAGGGCATGCAGCTTTACTGTATGATTAAATGATGATGGCGTCCTCTTGGGTAAAATATTCTGGAGGTAAAATAGTCCCCCATTCCGATCTCCGGGCGGGGACTACTCAGGAGGATGTCGTTATCAGGAGAAAAAAAACTGACGTTCTACGGATCGGAGTGTGGAATGTTACGTCCCTTAATTGGGCAGGTAGGTTAGAATATTTAAAAAGGGAAAGGGATAGGTTAAAGTTAGATATAGTGGGTATTAGTGAGGTTCGGTGGCAGGAAGAACAAGACTTTTGGTCAGGTGACTACAGGGTTGTAAATAAAAAATCAAATAGGGGTAATGCAGGAGTAGGTTTAATAATGAATAAAAAATAGGAGTACGGGTAAGCTACTACAAACAGTATAGTGAACGCATTATTGTGGCCAAGATAGACACGAAACCCATGCCTACTACAGTAGTACAAGTTTATATGCCAACTAGCTCTGCAGATGACGAAAAAATTGATGAAATGTATGATGAGATAAAAGAAATTACTCAGGTAGTGAAGGGAGACGAAAATTCAATAGTAATGGGTGACTGGAATTCAAGAGTAGGAGAAGGGAGAGAAGGAAACATAGTAGGTGAATATGGATTGGGGATAAGAAATGAAAGAGGAAGCCGCCTGGTAAAATTTTGCACAGAGCACAACTTAATCATAGCTAACACTTCGTTTAAGAATCACGATAGAAGGTTGTATACATGGAAGAACCCTGGAGATACTAAAAGTTATCAGATAGATTATATAATGGTAAGACAGAGATTTAGGAACCAGGTTTTAAATTGTAAGACATTTCCAGGGGCAGATGTAGACTCAGACCACAATCTATTGGTTATGAACTGTAGATTAAAAGTGAAGAAACTGCAAAAAGGTGGGAATTTAAGGAGATAGACCTGGATAAACTCATAGAACCAGAGGTTGTACTGAGTTTCAGGGAGAGCATAAGGGAACAATTGACAGGAATAGTCGAAAGAAATACAGTAGAAGATGAATGGGTAGCTTTGAGGGATGAAATAGTGAAGGCAGCAGAGGATCAAATAGGTAAAAAGACGAGGGCTAGTAGAAACCCTTAGGTAACAGAAGAGATACTGAATTTAATTGATGAAAGGAGAAAGTACAAAAATGCAGTAAGTGAAACAGGCAAAAAGGAATACAAACGTCTCAAAAATGATATCGACAGGCAGTGCAAAATGGCTTAGCAGGGATGGCTAGAGGACAAATGTAAGGATGTAGAGGCTTATCTCACTAGGGGTAAGATAGATACTGCCTACAGGAAAACTAAAGAGACTTTGGAGAAAGGAGAACCACTTGCATGAATATCAAGAGCTTTGATGGAAACTCAGTTCTAAGCAAAGAAGGGAAAGCAGAGAGGTGGAAGGAGTATATAGAGGGTTTATACAAGGGCGATGTACTTGAGGACAATATTATGGAAATGGAAGAGGATGTAGATGAAGATGAAATGGGAGATATGATACTGCGTGATGAGTGTGACAGAGCACTGAAAGACCTGACTCAAAACAAGGCCCCTGGAGTAGACAACATTCCATTAGAACTACTGACAGCTTTGGGAGAGCCAGTCCTGACAAAACTCTACTATCTTGTGAGCAAGATGTACGAGACAGATGAAATACCCTCAGACTTCAAGAAGAATGTAATAACTCCAATCCCAAAGAAAGCAGGTGTTGACAGATGTGAAATTTACCGAACTATGAGTTTAATAAGTCACAACTGCAAAATACTAACGCGAATTCTTTACAGACGAGTGGAAAAACTGAAAGAAGCCAACCTCGGGGAGATCAGTTTGGATTCCGTAGAAATGTTGGAATACGTGAGGCAATACTGACCCTACGCCTTATCTTAGAAGAAAGATTAAGGAAAGGCAAACCTACGTTTATAGCATTTGTAGACTTAGATAAAACTTTTGACAATTGATTGGAATACTCTCTTTCAAATTCTGAAGGTGGCTGGGGTAAAATACAGGGAGCGAAAGGCTATTTACAATTTGTACAGAAACCAGATGACAGTTTTAAGAGTCGAGGGGCATGAAAGGGAAGTAGTGGTTTGGAAGGAAGTGAGAGAGGGCTATAGCCTATCCCCGATGTTATTCAATCTGTATATTGAGCAAGCAATAAAGGAAACAAAAGAAAAATTCGGAGTAGGCATTAAAGTCCGTGGAGAAGAAATAAAAATTTGAGGTTCGCCGATGACATTGTAATTCTGTTATCGACAGCAAAGGACTTGGAAGAGCAGTTGAACAGAATGGACAGTGTTTTGAAAGGAGGGTATAAGATGAACATCAACAAAAGCAAAACGAGGATAATGGAATGTAGACGAATTAAGTCGGGTGATGCTGAGGGAATTGGATTAGGATATGAGACACTTAAAGTAGTAAAGGAGTTTTGGTATTTGGGGAGCAAAATAACTGATGATGGTCGAAGTAGAGAGGATATAAAATGTAGACTGGCAATGGCAAGGAAAGAAGAAAAATTTGTTAACTTCGAGTATAGATTTAAATGTCAGGAACTCGTTTCTGTAAGTATTTGTATGGAGTGTAGCCATGTATGGAAGTGAAACGCGGACGATAAATAGTTTAGACAAGAAGAGAATAGAAGCTTTCGAAATGTGGTGCTATAGAGGAATGCTGAAGATTAGATGGGTAGATCACATAACTAATGAGGAGGTATTGAATAGAATTGGGGAGAAGAGGAGCATGTGGCACAACTTGACTAGAAGAATGGATCGGTTGGTAGGACATGTTCTGAGACATCGAGGGCTCACCAATTTAGTATTGCAGGGCAGCGTGGAGGGTAAAAGTCGTAGAGGGAGACCAAGAGATGAATACACTAAGCAAATTCAGGAGGATGTAGGGTGCAGTAGGTACTGGGAGATGAAGAAGCTTACACAGGATAGAGTAGCATGGAGAGCTGCATCAAACCAGTCTCAGGAATGAAGACCACAACAACATCATAAAACTGGTCATTTGTTAATATTAGGAGACTTAAACGTAAGCATTAGAAAGGTACGAATAGTAGATACAGCTATAACGTTCGGTGAAATAACTTTAAATTATAATGGCAAAACATTAAGAGTTTTTGCTTCATTTAATCAGCTGAATATTACGAATACCTTCTTCAGAAAGAAACACATTAATAAATGCACCTGGAACACAATAATTTCACGCTCAGTAATTTACTGTGCAAGACTCTGTCTGCAGACCATAAGCGGCCCAACGGGACCATCCGACAGCTGCATTATCCTCAGCTGAGGATGCGGATAGGAGGGGCGTGTGGTCAGCATACCGTTCTCCCGGTCGTTATGATGGTTTCCTGTGACTGGAGCCGATACTGTTCGATCGAGTAGCTCCTCAATTGGCATCACGGGGCTGAGTGCACCCCGAAAAATGGCAACGGCGCATGGCGGCCCGAACCGTCACCCATCCAAGTGCCGGCCGTACCTAACAGTCCTTTAACTTCGGTGATCTGACGGGAACCGGAGTATCCACTGCTGCAACTCAGTTGCCTAATTTACTGTGTAATAGCTAATAAAAAACAAGCCCTCAAATTCGAGATACTCATGCGTTTAGAGGCAATGATATGGGCTCTGATCACTTTCTAGTTTCTTCGAAGGTTGGAATATGGGCAAGATGGAGGAAGATGGAGTAAGGAACTTATATCAACAAAGATTCACGCAGGAATCGCAAATGGTTGAAAGTAAAGACGATATTGAAGGAGAATGGGAAAGATGAAAAAAGAGATATGTTGAAAACAGCTAGATTAGATTAGATTTACTTTCGTTCCAATTGATGCGTAGTGAGGTCCTCCAGAATGTGGAACATGTCAGAAAAACAATAATACATGACAAATATTTACGACTCAAACGAATAAGCTAATGTACCATTCCACAGGTCCAAAGTGGAATGACCGTCATTTTTTAATGAACACTATATGAAAGAATAATTTTACAAATACTGATGCACTGAATTTAAAATAAAAAAAGATTTTTATTTGTTTATAAGGTAATAAACGTGTAATACAACTACTATAATACTTATTTACAATGAACACATTACTGCACTGAAATTGTGCAGAAGTTATACACACACACACACACACACACACACACACACACAAATCAGTTGGTTCTACTGAGAAATTCATCAATGGTGTAAAAGGAGTTGGCCACCAATAAATCATTTAGGCTTCTCTTAAACTGAATTTCATTGGTTGTTAAGCTTTTTATGGCTGCTGGCAAGTTATTGAAAATGTGTGTTCCTGAATAATGCACACCTTTTTGTACATGACTAAGTGACTTATAATCCATGTAAAGATTATTCTTATTTCTAGTATTGATTCCATGAATTGACCTGTTGGTTTGGAAAAGTGATATATTTAAATGACAAATTTAATTAAACAATAAATATATTGGGAAGCAGTAGTTAGTATCCCTAGTTCCCTAAACAGGCTTGTGTAGGATGTTCTTGAGTTCAGACCACATATAACTCTTACTGCACGTTTTTGTGCCTGGAAAACTTTAGCTTGGCTTGATGAATTACCCCAAAAAATAATCCCATATGACATTATGGAATGAAAGTAAGCATAATATGCCAGCTTTTTCATTTTTATGTCCCCTATGTGTGACACAATTCGCATTGCAAATAGAGATTTGTTAAGACGCTTCAGCAGTTCTGTGGTGTGTTTTTCCCAGTGGAATTTATTATCAAGCTGTAATCCCAAGAATTTAACACTGTCCACTTCTTCTATCTGCTTGTCATCATATGTTAGACATATATTCTTGGGACACCCCTTACAAGTTCTGAACTGCATGTAGTGTGTTTTTTCAAAGTTTAGTGACAAGGAATTTGCTAGGATCCAGTGATTAATGTCCACAAACATTTTATTAGCTGATCTTTCTTAGACTACACTTGATTTGCTATTTATTACAATGTTTGTATCACTGGCAAACAAAACGAACCTGGCATCTGGTAATGTTACTGATGTAGGATCATTGATACACACAAGAAAAAGTAATGAGGTGTCAGTGAAAAGTAAAGTCTCAAATCGCAAAATGGTTCTGAGAATATGGAATACAGAAATAGCTAACAATATTGAAGAAAAACAAAATGATGAGAACACCTATTGACAAACAAAAACAAATGAAGCCTGGAGAAAATAAATAAAAAGTATTTAATAAAAATATATCGCAGTGGACCCTGATAGAGGTTCATTGTTATTGTTGAACCTGACATTCACAGAAGACAGACTATAGTGTTTAAGCTTATGAAGCATATGAATAAAAAGGAGAAAGATACTGCAAACATTTAATATAATTACAGAAGATCAATGCATACACCATTACAGAACTTTATTGTATGATGAACATAGTGAAGAAAGTTATTCTGTAAAAATTGATAACGACTCTGTATACCAAACAGACATAAAAGATTTAAAAGCGACCTTCAGTGTAAAAAAAATTGATAAGCTACTGACCTGGATGGCATTAATGCTGAATTAATCAAATATGGAGGAACCATTTTGGACTTTTGCTTCCTCCATTTTTAAGTGTGCATTGAAAGAACTGCTCTGTGCCTGTAGAATGGAACAAATCTTAAGTAATATCTGTATTTAAAGAAGGCCATGCGATGGATGTAGTAAATCATACAGGAATATGATTACTAAATGCATGATATAAACTTCATGGGATTATTCTTAATGGAGGCTACAAACTACCACTGATGCAATAATCTCAAAGTAACACAAAGGCTCCAGCAAGGGGCGCTTGTGTAATGATAATAAATTTATAGTAAGATAAATTACTGAGAAACGTCGAGAATTCAGCTTAGAAACACATTTAGCATTTGTTGATATTGAGACAGCCTTTGACAAGGTAAAAGGACTTATTTTGTGGAAAATATTGTCATTAAACGGTTTTTCTAAACATCTTATTAATACCATAAAGAATGTATATGCAAATAAAGAAAAAGTTATAAGTTAAGGTTCGAAGATATCAGATAAAAATTTAATAAATAAAGTAGCATTCTATCACCAATTTTATTTAATTCATATATTAAAGATGAAATATCCTTAGGAATTAAAAGAAGATCTTGCGTACCATTAAATACACTGTTACACGCTGACGGCCAGATTACTACGCAGGAAACAGAGTATAATTTACAAAGAGCAGTATATAGATTGAGCCAAAACATTATATATTACAAATTAAATATCTATCCGCAAATAAAACAAAGATGATGACTTTGAAAAGCAATAACCCAGTCAGATCGAAAATAATAATAAATGAGAAAATTTTAGAAATAGTATCCTACTTCACCTATCTTGGATGTAATATTAGTTTTAACTGATAAAGACATTGAGAAGACGGTTAATAAATATCAGGCTATCTGAAAACAATTGGAAGAACTTTAGCAAGAAAGCAAGAAAAGAAACTTAAGTGATATTCTATAGTTATAGCTGTACCTACCCTTCTATAACGTTTTGAATCATGGGCAATAACACAAAAGAAAAATATCGTATACATACAGCGCAGATAAATTTCATGAGATATTCAAGAGACTGTAACAAAATGAATAAAATATGTAATGAAACAATAAGATCAGATATAAGAACCTTACAATAGAATAGAATCAAATGGAAGGATAAGGTTGATAGAATAACAGAATACTGATTGACTGCACTGCCAGAAAAGATAATGATTTGCCGGCCAGCTGCGAAGAGAAAACTGGATAGACCTCGTAAGAAATGGATGGAAGTATGCTAGAGACCGTAACAGGTGACTAAACACCTACTCCTTGGAAGGAGGTGGTGGTGGTGATGATGATGATGATGATGATGATGACGACTTAAACTATCTGATGGATAGGGTGAGCAGCAGTCTGCGACAGTCTGCTGCTCACGCTGTAGTAGTCTGGAAAGTATAGTCGTAGAGTGACTGAAGAAATGTGAGGGATGACTTAGACAGAACTTTTGTGTGGCGTGATGAATAGCAGCTCGCTGTATGTGTATAAAAATGTGAGTTAATGCAGATGAGTAGGAAAAACAATACTACAGTCATAAAATACGGTATTAGTAGTCTGCTACTTGACACAGTCACGTCAGTTACATATCTAGGCGTAACGTCGCAAAGCGATATGAAATGGAGCCAGAACGTAAGGATGGCAGTAGCGAAGGCGGATGGCTGACTTTGATTTGTTGGGTTAGTCTTAGGAAAGAGTAGCTCATCTGCGAAGAAGACCACGTATATACGAGGGCAGTTCAATAAGTAATGCGACACATTTTTTTTCTCGGCCAATTTTGGTTCAAAAAACCGGAAATTTCTTGTAGAATATTTTCAAACATTCCCGCTTCGTCTCGTATAGTTTCATTGACTTCCGACAGGTGGCAGCGCTGTACGGAGCTGTTAAAATGGCGTCTGTAACGGATGTGCGTTGCAAACAACGGGCAGTGATCGAGTTTCTTTTGGCGGAAAACCAGGGCATCTCAGATATTCATAGGCGCTTGCAGAATGTCTACGGTGAACTGGCAGTGGACAAAAGCACGGTGAGTCGTTGGGCAAAGCGTGTGTCATCATCGCCGCAAGGTCAAGCAAGACTGTCTGATCTCCCGCGTGCGGGCCGGCCGTGCACAGCTGTGACTCCTGCAATGGCGGAGCGTGCGAACACACTCGTTCGAGATGATCGACGGATCACCATCAAACAACTCAGTGCTCAACTTGACATCTCTGTTGGTAGTTCTGTCACAATTGTTCACCAGTTGGGATATTCAAAGGTTTGTTCCCGCTGGGTCCCTCGTTGTCTAACCGAACACCATAAAGAGCAAAGGAGAACCATCTGTGCGGAATTGCTTGCTCGTCATGTGGCTGAGGGTGACAATTTCTTGTCAAAGATTGTTACAGGCGATGAAACATGGGTTCATCACTTCGAACCTGAAACGAAACGGCAATCAATGGAGTGGCGCCACACCCACTCCCCTACCAAGAAAAAGTTTAAAGCCATACCCTCAGCCGGTAAAGTCATGGTTACAGTCTTCTGGGACGCTGAAGGGGTTATTCTGTTCGATGTCATTCCCCATGGTCAAACGATCAACTCTGAAGTGTATTGTGCTACTCTTCAGAAATTGAAGAAACGACTTCAGCGTGTTCGTAGGCACAAAAATCTGAACGAACTTCTCCTTCTTCATGACAACGCAAGACCTCACACAAGTCTTCGCACCCGAGAGGAGCTCACAAAACTTCAGTGGACTGTTCTTCCTCATGCACCCTACAGCCCCGATCTCGCACCGTCGGATTTCCATATGTTTGGCCCAATGAAGGACGCAATCCGTGGGAGGCACTACGCGGATGATGAAGAAGTTATTGATGCAGTACGACGTTGGCTCCGACGTCGACCAGTGGAATGGTACCGTGCAGGCATACAGGCCTTCATTTCAAGGTGGCGTAAGGCCGTAGCATTGAATGGAGATTACGTTGAAAAATAGTGTTGTGTAGCTAAAAGATTGGGGAATAACCTGGTGTATTTCAATGCTGAATAAAACAACCCCTGTTTCAGAAAAAAAATGTGTTGCATTACTTATTGAACTGCCCTCGTAACACTCGTGCGACCCACACTTTAGGCTACGGCCACACGAGCGTTTTTTTCACGCGCGTTTCTGCCGGCCTTCACGCCGACATTATAGACCTCTGCGTGTTCAATGGGGCTGGCCACACGAGGCGTTTTCGCACGCCGCGGGACCGCGAACTTCGGCGTTCACGCTGAGCGAACGCTCTCGGGTGCATTCGTTCTGCGCGTTTTTCACGCTGGGCGCTGGCCACACGGGCAGGAGACATGCTGCGGCAAGAGTCCGGAACCTCAGCCCTATCCTCCGACGCTTACCGACAATTACCGAACTGAAATCGTAGCGATGCCAACATATGCAACAATGTGTGGAGCGGTATTATTTCAATAGGTATTTCATAATAATGAACATATGCAGTCTAACAATGCGTGGTGCGATACTATAAAAAGTAGGTATTTCATAGTGAAGTAGCCACACATGTCTTATTTTTGGTTTTATAACATGTCAAATGCATAATAAATGTACGTGGTTTGAAAGCCAAAGTACGAGATTTTAGTTGTTTATGTACGAGGAAAAAAGTTCTATGGTTGGCAACTCTGCTCGGCAGCTCACTGTTCAGTAGAGATGGGCAAACTGAAACACGTAAATGTTTCGAAACAAATGAAACAGTACAATGTAATGTTTCGATACGGTGTTTCGAAACAGTGAAACAGTTTGTTTTGTAATCTAATAAACCTACACATTTTATCATCTTGAATGTCTACTGTATAAGTATGTCCATATAAACACAAATGAGGTGCGAGAGCGCTAATCATATCGCAGAAAGTATGAAACTATCACTTAGGCGTCTTGGAAGTTTCGTATTTCCTGCAGCAAATGCGCTGCTTTTGTGTCATGTGACGTTCATACTTTTCAATTGGCTGAGGAAAGCCTTAGCTGAAGACAGAAGAACCACCACGAACGGAACTGGAGGTGGGAGCAAACTGCAGAAACAACAGATATGGTACTGGGATTCCCACATTCCATTAGTATGGCTAATATACCCATCCTGCTAATTTCCATACACACAAAGGGAATCATTGTGGATAATAGACACAGTGACTATAGACTCACAAATAACGCCAAATATTTCGAATAAATAACAAAATATAACAGAAAAAAATTGTGTTTCAAGGTGTTTCGAACCGTTACTATGAATTTGCGATGTTTCCCGTTCACAATTACACTATCAGTGATATTTCAAACAGATTGCTTGCAATTATACCTACATCAAATTTATATACATGTCTAATAACTGTCACTCTACGCCTTTTTTTATTTAAAATGTTGTAGTCTTACTTGCGTTTCTTAATACGATTACTGTACATGAACATAGAAGCATATGTTATAAAAAAAAGTGTAATTTAACTGAATGATTTTCACATATTTATTATTTTGAATGCGAATAGTATGCGTTGTTTTATTGTTTGGTTAGTGTTTATAAAGCAGATGTTACGCCATTTTGGAATAGGACAGTCAGCTAGAAACGAAGCTTTATTTTCGGATATCTTGAGCTTCATGCTATTGCTTCTCAAAAGATTTCGACACTCTTGAAAGTGTTTCATGAAGTGGTATGTTGTGTTTCAGTACCTGTGCCGAGCCCGAATCTCGTCCGGCACAGAGCGGAATGAAACATCACTGTTTCGATACAATTAGTCCGTTCCAGGCGCAGGTGGACTGAAACAGTCTTATTTTGAAACAACGATACAGTTTCTGTGTCTGGCTCGAGATCCCAGACAGGGGCGGAATGAAACACCACTGTTTCGAAACAGTGAACCATAGCCGTTCCGAGACACTGAAACAGTTCCACGTATCGATACACTGTATCGAAACATAGAAACAGTGGCCAAGTCTACTGTTCAGTTTACGGACAGACTTTGCTACAATGACAACGAAGCGAGGACGGCAGTCTTTTTGTACACTACTGGAAATTGAAATAAGAACACCGTGAATTCATTGTCCCAGGAAGGGGAAACTTTATTGACACATTCCTGGGGTCAGATACATCCCATGATCACACTGACAGAACCATCGGCACATAGACACAGGCAACAGAGCATGCACAATGTCGGCACTAGTACAGTGTATATCCACCTTTCGCAGCAATGCAGGCTGCTATTCTCCCATGGAGACGATCGTAGAGATGCTGGATGTAGTCCTGTGGAACGGCTTGCCATGCCATTTCCACCTGGCGCCTCAGTTGGACCAGCGTTCGTGCTGGACGTGCAGACCGCGTGAGACGACGCTTCATCCAGTCCCAAACATGCTCAATGGGGGACAGATCCGGAGATCTTGCTGGCCAGGGTAGTTGACTTACACCTTCTAGAGCACGTTGGGTGGCACGGGATACATGCGGACGTGCATTGTCCTGTTGGAACAGCAAGTTCCCTTGTCGGTCTAGGAATGGTAGAACGTTGGGTTCGATGACGGTTTGGATGTACCGTGCACTATTCAGTGTCCCCTCGACGATCACCAGTGGTGTACGGCCAGCGTAGGAGATCGCTCCCCACACTATGATGCCGGGTGTTGGCCCTGCGTGCCTCGGTCGTATGCAGTCCTGATTGTGGCGCTCACCTGCACGGCGCCAAACACGCATACGACCATCATTGGCACCAAGGCAGAAGCGACTCTCATCGCTGAAGACGACACGTCTCCATTCGTCCCTCCATTCACGCCTGTCGCGACACCACTGGAGGCGGGCTGCACGATGTTGGGGCGTGAGCGGAAGACGGCCTAACGGTGTGTGGGACCGTAGCCCAGCTTCATGGAAACGGTTGCGAATGGTCCTCGCCGATACCCCAGGAGCAACAGTGTCCCTAATTTGCTGGGAAGTGGCGGTGCGGTCCCCTACGGCACTGCGTAGGATCCTACGGTCTTGGCGTGCATCCGTGCGTCGCTGCGGTCCGGTCCCAGGTCGACGGGCACGTGCACCTTCCGCCGACCACTGGCGACAACATCGATGTACTGTGGAGACCTCACGCCCCACGTGTTGAGCAATTCGGCGGTACGTCCACCCGGCCTCCCGCACGCCCACTATACGCCCTCGCTCAAAGTCCGTCAACTGCACATACGGTTCACGTCCACGCTGTCGCGGCATGCTACCAGTGTTAAAGACTGCGATGGAGCTCCGTATGCCACGGCAAACTGGCTGACACTGACGGCGGCGGTGCACAAATGCTGCGCAGCTAGCGCCATTCGACGGCCAACACCGCGGTTTCTGGTGTGTCCGCTGTGCCGTGCGTGTGATCATTGCTTGTACAGCCCTCTCGCAGTGTCCGGAGCAAGTATGGTGGGTCTGACACACCGGTGTCAATGTGTTCTTTTTTCCATTTCCAGGAGTGTATTTTATTATAAAGTGCCAGAATGGAACGTCTGGACAGTGAAATCATTATTATGGAAGTGCAGAAACATCCATGGCTGTACAGTACAAGGGATCCGGAATACAAAATTAGAGAAAGAAGAAGAGAATTGTGGCGAGCAATTACAGCGGCCGTTCTGGGAGAAAAATGGGATGGAATGGATAACAAGCAAAAATCAGATCTATGTAATTACAGACAGTAAATATTTTATTAATTGCTATAAACAGTGTATAATGAAATTTATACATGAATAAAATGTTAACAAGCCAATACAAAAATTAGTCTTCATCCGAAGAAGTTTGCATAATGATCTTGCCATGGTACAGATCCTTGAGGGGACCAGAAGTAATCAGCGAAATGATCTCTGATACTTTTGCTACTGACCATTCCTTTTGTCCCATGTGCCGGAATACTTTCCACTGTGCAAGTCAGTGTGTCTTCAAAATTGTAAGCATCATGTTGTCTTACAAAATTGTGAAGTACACAACATGGTTGAACAATAGTATCCGCCACATCCACGTTAACATCGATTGGACGATGGAAAATTCTCCATTTATTGGATAAAATGCCAAACGCACATTCCACATAACGTCGTGCTCGTGACAGCCTGTAGTTAAACACTTTTTGTTTATTCGTAAGGTTTTTTGCGGGATATGGTCTCATTAAATGGTCACTCATCGCAAAAGCCTCATCCGCCACAAACACATAAGGAATTTTCAGTCCACAAGGATCATTCGGAAGTGGCGCAGCTTCTGGCAAATTCAAGGCTTCTTGGTACAGTTTTTTACCCAATTCAGTTGCTTTGAATATATTGGAGACTCCTTGATGACCAAATGCCCCTACATCTATGAACCTGAAACAATATTTGCTGTCCAGTATGGCCCTCAATACAATAGAAAAATACTTTTTGTAGTTATAAAATTCGCTGCCTGATGTCCATGGTTTAACGATTCTAACGTGTTTTCCACCTATGGATCACACACAATGAGGAAAGTTTGCTGTCTTCTCATACCGGCCGCTGATATTGTTCCACTCTTCTGTAGTCGGGGGTTTCATATACTCCACTTTCAGCATCTCCCATATGGAAGTGCAAGTACCTTTAATAATATCAGCAATTGTGGCGTTGGCTGCTGGGCTTCACGCCGCGTGAGAGAGGCGGCCATGTGGCCGCGCGTTTTGCGTGAATTCTGGCAGAAACGCGCGTGGAAAAAACGCGCGTGTGGCCATAGCCAATACTACTGGAGAGCTTGGAATCTCCACCAGGTCAGATTAAAACAAGAAATCGAAGCAGTTCAGAGGCGTGCTGCTAGATTTGTTATCGGTAGGTTCGGTCAACACGCGAGAGTTACGCATATGCTCCAGTAACTCAAATTGGAATTGCTGGAGATAAGACGGCCACAAACACTCTTGTGGAAATTCAGAGAGCAGGTATTTGTAGCTGCCTGTAGAAAGATTCTACTGCAGCCAATGTACATTTTGCCTAAGAACCATGAAGAAAACGTAAGAGAAATTATGGAACGTCAGGAGGCATATAGACAGTCGTTTTTCTCTCGCTCAGTTTTCGAGTAGGATATGAAAGGAAATGACTAGTAACAGTACCTGGTACCGTCCGCTCTATACCATGTGGTGGCTTGCGGAATATGTATGTAGATATAGATGTACAAGTTAGAGGCATTTTCCGGTGACAATGAGCATTGAACTCTAATCTGGAAACAGGCCGAATCCCTCTATCCACGCAGATACGAACGTGTCAACTTTTAATATAAATGTATTTCGTCGAGAGAATCTAGAGGCGGAACCCAAAAATTTTGTAAAAGACGTTACTACAACTGAAGCTGCCAATGAACAACTAAAGAAATTGTAGGTGAATTATGTTCATCCAGGGGCGTCGTGACAGGAACGTCCTGCAACTGATGGAACTTTTGTTAAAACAGCTAGGTGTGCCCCGGCACGCAAAAGACTCGTGGGGAAACTTGTAAACCAACTAATATTATGCCATCTACAATATCCCGCAACGTTCAATGTATGTCGGGACGTACGGCACGCATTTCTGCACTGTACGTAGAAGCCAACACCGTGGTCACTTGTGGCAAGATTAGGAGCAGGTGAAGGATACGCATCGCCGTCTCAAGATTTTGGATCCAGTAATAAGTGCTTTTTAGCATCAACCAGTCACATGATAAATGACTCTATGAAGAACGAAGAGCATTCTTGTAACAAAAGCCACAACAAATCATTCCGCAGCAATTCAAAATATGTACTTCATCGGTTGCTCCTGCCGAACACAGCTCAGACAGCAATGTGAATATCCGATGTTCAGGATTCACATGCCACCAGGCAGCCTACGTGTACACAACAGGGCTACCCGTTGTGAGCAGACTTACACACAGTGTTTTAGGTTGTGGCAGGCAGTATATTTTTATCAGTAGGTCATTGAAAACAATTTAAAACCGAAAGTTGTTGCTGATCACATACTGGTAGTCGATGGCTTTGAGTCTTCGTTCATTACGTCACATTCACATCGGCTTGTCCACGTGGCACTGAGAAGGGTGTGGGACAATGATAACGATACAGTTACACCACTAGAGAATTTTCATTCCTTTTTGGGAAATTGGACAAATATTAGTAATTTACAAATGGCCTATCCCACAGAGAGAGATACGATGATCTTCTCCTTGAGCTACTAATTCGATCGGATCACAACTGGAAACTTGTTAAAAGTTCAGCGCCGATATGCATCTTCCCATCACTGGCTTCACTGCCTTAAAAATTCGTCTGGAACCCTAGCGGGAGCCGCACAAGTGTCTGCGAAGACCTGATCAACCTGCCGTTCAGTCAAACATTTGGCAACAGAGTCCGAAACTACTAGGATTCACTGACAGTAGGAATACGCGACGACCAGGAACGATCAATGAGTGCAAAGGATTCAGCACGTAGTGAAGGGTTTCACGCCTCCAATTCTACCAAGGATAAGCCAAGAATAGTCCTTTCCCAGAAAAATCAGCAGTTGTTCTTCCAAATAACATCTACATTGTTGCAAAGCGCTTCGTCGAAACGCAGAGGCACCTGGAGAAGAATGACTTTCTCATCACCACCTATGAGACACAGATATCAAGTAACATCGTAAATGACGCGTCGACCAGACTCCCTCAGAAAATTCAGCGGAAACCTCTTATCTGCCCTACCAAATAGTGAGAAATAGATATCGAAGCTCAAAGTGGCGATTTCGAAGCAACATTTCACCATCATAGCAGTACCAACCAGGCCTTTTGGCAATTTGCTCTCCAGCCAGGCAACAGGGTCCTGACGAGATTTTTCTGGTACAGAGATAATCGTCGAAGAGTAAATGAAGCGATCAACATGCGAAGAACAACAACTTATCGATTCAGACGACTTCCTTTTGTGCTTAAATGTAGGCCGTTCATAGTGTCAGCTGTGGTGGGGGAACGGTCAGCCACGTACCAATGGCAGTTTCTCACCGTAACTGCCCTATTAGACCATAACACTTACGTGTAACACTTTTCAGCAGATATTTCATACGACAGTGAAGCAACAACCTTATCCATGAATCATATCTATTGCTGTGTCGAAATGTGCGACAAACTCTGTGCAGCTGTTAGCAATTTGTAAATTAGAACTATGAGAGACCATGGTGTGGATTCAGTGGAATAAAGTATATGATACGTTTTGTTTGGATCAGCATGAAGTCACCAATAAAATCTCAGAGGTGGTAGCCGCCAAAAGCAGCTTGTTACAAACATCCTCAATTTTGTGACCCTGCTGTGTTTACTAACCCAAGTTCCATTACAGGCAAGATTTTGTTTCAAGGTACTTGGCTTCGTGAACTAGGCTGGAATGAACTACTCACGACTCGATAGCGCACTTAGCTGTCAGACCTTCCAAGCCTATCGCACTTTTTTATACCAAGATGTACCAGAACTTACGAAGAAGGAAGTATTTACACTCACGTTTTTCGCAAGGCTTCTATCTGAGCATATAGTGCGTTCTTGTACATCAGGAGCAGTGCACGTACTGAGCCTCACGTTTAACTGATAAGTAATAAAAGCGGACTGGCATGTGTAAGGAGGGTTACGCTGCCGCGACGAGAAATCTTTAATGAAGATGAGACTTTGTAATGTTGTTGCCTTGATTTGTTCTGAAAGCGGTGCTGATAGACAATTAAAGCGGTTTAAAAGCTGTGAGCTGTCTGGGGATGTTAACCTTGCATTACTGCGCAACTGTTTCATCAGGAATCCAGTCTAGCTTACCAAATTCCCAACCAGACTAACATTAATTATAATCTTTTAATAGTCATACGACAACCGGTATATATATATATATATATATATATATATATATAAGAAGAATTTAAATTAAAAGAAATAAATCAGTTTATATTTGGAAATTTATTTTAACATTGATCATTGAAATTTCAGCATATTAAACTTGATTCATAACTAAACTGGTGCCTTATTTAGGATTGTGAAAATGTGAGTTTGTAATCTTACGGAACACATCAAATATGGACCCAAGATTGGGAGACTGCATACAACACTGCATTCATAAAATAACACACAAAGAACGTTGAAACATATGCAAGAGGAAGTTAACCACAACCAACCGATTCAATTTTCACCCAAAGAAGTTACGTTCGTAGCGCAATCCTGTCCCCCATGAAATTACCACACAATGGTATACTAAATTCATACTAAATCTCTGTGAAATCTTCCCGAAAAGAATAGCTGAGGGCTACTTTGATGCTTACACCACATGCTTCACGTGGTCAACTTGGTTTATACAAAAAGTGTAACTCCACAATAATTTTGATAATTAAAATAAATTAGATCGAAAAGCAATTTACTAAAGAAAAACCTCGAACTGGTTACTATCGTCTTTTATTAACCTGATGGGTCAAACAATTGTATAAGCACGTGGTACTGGTCTCACGAAGTACACCCCACGTGGGTTGAACATAGAGAAAAGTTGCTATATTGAAAAATATTGTCAAGACGAGACGTTATAATCTCACGCACATTCGCATTTAAGATTGATGATCTTAGATAGATTTAATGATCAACACGTGGTTCCACTTTACTGACAAAGTAGTGACAAGGCAACTACTGGAAGATATTCTGAACTTCACAGTCGAAATACACTGCGTTGCAATTTAAGATAACATTAGATATTTTAGAGCTAAACCTGAAGTAAAGGTGATTAAATTTTCAGTTAGGCAGAACTTAAGAAATCCATTGTCCTACGGACTTAGCAGACACACGCTTAGCCGGAGATCTTACCACTTCAGACGCTCGCCGCGGACAGACTGACATGGGCTCCTATCGAGCGTGCTTACAGATACAAACGGAAGTGACCAGAGAGGCAGCTTCTTATACCAACATGACAAGGGACGGACAGGACCATACTTAGAATAGAAACCTCTCTGCTTTTAGAAAGCGTAGCTACCTGTTCCGACGTTGGTCCTACTGTTCTCTAGCAGACAGGCTTGTCTGCTACCATCAAGCATGCAACTAGAAATACATTTGCTCATTCATCCTCTCACACAGAAGGGAAGGGGGTTGACAGTATCTTATCATATACAGTATATAAAAGAAAGCGGATGTAGGTTCCGTATGAGACTGTATGACATCAATTACATATAAACTGTGTTTCAAAGTGTAGTAGTGTGACAGAACGTTCTTGTTTATATGTAAAAGTAACACGTTTCACTGCTCAGTCTCCTTCCAGATAGTCAGAAACACCACAGTAAATTTAGAAGAGGAATTTATGCCGTAAATGACAACAGATTTAAGAAAATAACATGAAAGGAATCCAACAGAGACCTTTCAACTTCGATGTTACTACTGCAAGTCTACCAACATAGAGCGTTCTCTCCGTGTTTGTTTCATCGAGTTTGAGTTGAAACCCGAACTTTCTAAGATTTGTTGCATCGTCGTGGTCAGATGGTGTCGTTGCAGGACTTACGTATGACTCTTGTACAACAGTGGTATGGCTGACTATAGAAGTGTGACGTCCCATAGGGGACGAAATCTCTTGCGCAAAAGCAGAATACCGTAACTGAAGCAAATATAGACTTTCCTTCTGACTGGAATTGCGAAAAGGAAGAGAAACAAACTTAATGAGTAAAGGAAGTTAGTGGCGCTCCGGACAGTATCTGATCCCTTTCAACCCAGTAGGGGAAGCTTTACTACCTGCCGATTGTGTAAATTTTTGAACGCTCGCATTTACACTCACTGTCAGAATAACTCAGTCAACTGCATAGACTCGATCCATATTTTACAACACCGTTCATTGTGACAATTATATTTGCTAACGTTTTCAAAGTGTGACATCAGGAAAACGTCAGAAGAAGCACCACAAAAGAAAAGAAACATGATTTCACCATATTTTGCTATATGTGTAGTGTACGGAATAGTAAATTAAACATTCTCTGTGCATTTCCGTCCTTTACGAACAGCTAGAACTATAATCTAATTGTGGATGTAGACGTGGTCTACTGTGCAGGGGAGCATAGTCATCCCCACAGGACACGGCGTTCAATTTGCATAAAGTCACAGGTGTGTGTAGCGTTGCAGCAAGCAGCACGTGTGCTGCATAGCAACAGCAGGTCGATGTAGCGCGCCGCCTCTTATGCTCTCAGACAGGTACTGTTTCTAGTGTAATTTTATTTCTGTGGACATTATTTTGTGCAGTAATATCATTGCTGAGTAAGAATAGAATAAACCTGAGAGAGAATATTAAAGTGGATGTCAGAGGGGTTACGATATTTGACAATAAAAAATTTAACTCTCCATTCCCTAAGCCACTTCATGCTGCTAGCTGATATTCTTGGCGTTAAATCAGTTTGTCTGATACTCTATCCTCATTAAGAATTGCATGTTTGATTATTTTATTTGTGAGAACTATCTAAGGAGATAATACGGTCCTCAATTTGAAAAATTATTTCTCTCACTTCATCGGTAGATTTATCTCACAAGCTGTAAAATAAAAATGTATGTATGTAGATGTGTTTGTGTATATATGTTACACATTTCCTCCTAATCTTTGTACACATATCCCTTACTGTCAAAGAACAGTCGCTGTGGGGATAAACCACATAAAAGGCATAGTTCAGAAGATATGACGTCATAAACAACGGTATCCTTGATGAACTGAAGATTGTGCACGACGTTTAAATTTATTACTTCTTTTCTACTCTATTCGTAATACATTTTGCAGACAATACCCTACAAATGCCGATTGATACACATACACAAACACGTTATTAGTGTACGACACGTATTTCAAGAGAGATGACGTGAAAACACTTGAAATACGCGAGAACATGCCGCTTCATGCATGAAGCTTTAATAGATTTGTGTTTTACTACTGAGACACTCCTTCAGTCGAGTCAACTTATGGAAATCCCTCTCAACTGCCAACGATTTTGCCAGCTTTCAACTGCGAAGCGAAAACGGGTGTAGACGAAAACGATAGCCGTCTGTTGATTTATGAGGAGGTGTTCCCATAGAGACGTTTACAAAATCGCATTGTAGCTCCCGGGCATTAAAGAGAATTCGTATTTTGCGTACTATGTTTTTTAATTTGGATGCTGTATTTATAAATTTGTACATTACGCATATTTCTCTGCACGACTGTTTCAGAAGCTTATAGATATTTTCACGAATACATGGAAATGAATTTTTCTCAATACCTCCCTACAAACACAGCTCATTTTTATGTTCGTTTCTAATAGAAAATTGGCAAACTAAATAGCCTTGCAATGCCAGGCTTGTCAGCTAGTAAATACATATTTTATGGTGCATTTTCATTTCGGAACCTTTGTCGACATATTTCTCCATTGCATAGGTACGATATCTTCTATTATTTTGTTCTGTTGTCGAAGAATTGTAGATTGAATTAGTGAATCGTAGTAGCGGTTTTTTATTATTTCCAGATTTTGATTGCATCAGATTTCCAGTTCACCAGTAAAATGAATATTCTACGCCTTCGAGGCTGGTGCAAGACATTGTTTGACGCTGTTTCAGCGGCTTACGTACCAAAGTCGGTATTTATTTGTTCTTATTTCGCATCAACAGGTTTGTATGGTCTCCGTTCTAGCCTCTTCCATCATGGAAAATTCGGAGCTGGTCACGTGCAATAAATGATCTCTGCTTTCACGACTGAAAAAGTGTATGACTGGGCACAATGTCGTTATGTAGAGTATCAGAAAGGTGAGTATCTACTTGCTAAACATAGGAGAGGATGATGGTTTGATAGAACTGAAAGAATTCTGCGACATAGGAAACAAGATCACTCAAGATAGATGGAGCAAGTCAACTGTCAGAAGCGGATTTAGATATCCGAAAAGAGATTTACATCCCAAAGGAACTCTGTAAAATGAAGCATTGGTATGAAATTGAAGAGTGGCTCTGGCAATCTGAGGCTGACAAGTGACCGTTGTGGGCGTGCGGGTAGGCAAGTCGTAAGGGCTCTGCGTTTGGGAGCTAAGCGTCCGATAAAATCTCATTTCTTCAGATGTCAGAATGTTTCGTTGGTTAATAATATATCACTTTGGTAGTAAGGCATTTGATGACTAAGTGTATCACCTCGAAAATATAAAGTTATTTTCGGATGAAGTATCCGATCAAAAGTATCTAGACAGCTATTAGCGGATTATATGGGTTGCGTCCAACCTCCGTCTTTGAGATGGCTTCTGCTCTTCTGGTATCAGTTTTAAATTTTGAGGAACTGCAACCCATTCTTTATCAAGAGCAGAAACCTTAGAAAGTGGTTGCTGGACGCTGGGGTCTAGAGTGAAGTTGATGGTGATTGGCTTCCAGTAGGGACTATGAACTGTCCACTGTCCACAAACCACTGTTACACAGATGCTGCCTTGTGACAGGATTCCATGTCAGACGATACAAGCTACCATCGGCCAGAACTCTTTTTCTGCAGTGCACCGCACTCAGTGCTGTCAAATGCGTTCATATTCCTCTGAATTAAGCGCAGTAAGGGGAGCACACCCTAATCACCAAGAACTCATTGGGTTCAGGTTGGGACTATGAACTGGCCAATCCACTGTCCACAACCCACTGTCACACAGATGCTGCCTTGTGACAGGATTCCATGTCCAGTGATACAAACTACCATCGGCCCAAACTGTTTTTCTGCAGTGCACAGCACACAGCACTGTAAAATGTGTTCATATCCTTCTGAATTAAGCGCAGTAATGGGAGCACACCCCAATCACCAAGAACCCACTGGGTCCAGGTAGGGACTATGAACTGGTCAATTCACTATCCACAAACCACTGTCACACAGATGCTGCCTTGTGACAGGATTCCATGTCCAGCGATACAAACTACCATCGGCCCGAACTGTTTTTCTGCAGTGCACAGCACACAGCGCTGCAAAATGTGTTCATATCCTTCTGAATTAAGCGCAGTAAGGGGAGCACACCCTAATCACGAAGAACCCTTTCGGTTCAGGTAGGGACTATGAACTGGCCAATCCACTGTCCACAAACCACTGTCATGCAGATGCTGCCGTGTGACAGGATTCCATGTCCAGTGATACAAACTACCATCGGCCCGAACTGTTTTTCTGCAGTGCACAGCACACAGCACTGTAAATGTGTTCATATCCTTCTGAATTAAGCGCAGTAAGGGGAGCACACCCTAATCACGAAGAACCCATTGGGTTCAGGTAGGGACTATGAACTGGCCAATCCACTGTCCACAAACCACTGTCATGCAGATGCTGGCTTGTGACAGGATTCCATGTAAGGCGATACAAACTACCATCGGCCCGAACTATTTTTCTGCAGTGCACAGCACACAGCACTGTAGAATGTGTTCATATCCTTCTGAATTACGCGCAGTAAGGGGAGCACACCCTGATCACGAAGAACAACGCCATACCAAAACACCACCTGCTCCGTCCTTCAGTGTTGACTTTGTACATGGTGACAGGTAAAATTCTACAGCACTGGTCAATCCGAAATTCCTTCAACGGTGTGACATACGGTATAGCGTGATTAATTGCTCAAAATCACTCGTTTCGAGTCAACCACTGTCCAATAGCGTGGATCTTCACACCGCCTAAACGATGGTTAGCATTGACTACAGAAATGTGTGGCTAATAATGTTCTATTTAACTCGCCGTTTCTTTTTTTTTGTCATCAGTCTTCTGACTGCTTTGATGCGGTCCGCCACGAATTCCTCTCCTGTGCTAACCTCTTCATCTCAGAGAACCACTTGCAACCTACTTCCTCAGTTATTTGCAGGATGTATTCCAATCCCTATCTTCCTCTACAGTTTTTGCCCTTTACAGCTCCTTCTAGTATCACGGAAGTCATTCCCTCATGTCTCAACAGATGTCCTGTCTTCCTGGCCTTCTGGTTGTCAGAGTTCTCCAGATATTCCTTTCCTCTCCGATTCTGCGAAGAACCTCCTCATTCCTAACCTCATCAGTCCACCTAATTTTCAACATTTGTCTGTAGCACCACATCTCAAATCCTTCTTTCCTTTCTGTTGCAGTTTTCCCACAGTCCATGTTTCACTACCATACAATTCTGTACTCCAGATGTATGTTCTCAGAAATTTCTTTCTGAAATTAAGGCCGATATTTGATAACAGTAGACTTCTGTTGGTCAGCAATGCCTGTTTTGCAAGTGATAGTCTGCTTTTGAGTCCTCCTTAATATTTACCTTTACATTAGATGAGCATCCGACCCGATAAATGGCTAATAACACCTGGTGGTTACTATAAATATACGTGTTCGATGTATTAAGGGCGAAAAATCATGTTATAGATGATCCGAGAGCGTCGCCGGAAAAAAAAACAGGTGTTGAGCGCGCCTGACTTCAGCGATGCAACAACTCGCCGCCAGCCGCGGTGGCCGTGCGGTTCGGGCGCTGCAGTCTGGAACCGCGGGACTGCTACGGTCGCAGGTTCCTATCCTGCCTCGGGCATGGGTGTGTGTGATGTCCTTATGTTAGTTCGGTTTGAGTAGTTCTACGTTCTAGGGGACTTATGACCTAAGGTGTTGAGTCCCATAGTGCTCAGAGCCATTTCAACCATTTTGAATAACTCGCCATCTCTGCGTCCAGATATGCCACCTGAGCGACGCGCAGCAGCCGGCCGCTGTCGTAGAGAACAGACAGCAGCAACGAATTATTAATTAACTGTCAAAATTTGTCGTGGGGCTGCGTGTTTTTTCGTGTAAATGGTTCCTATTGTATGACGTAAGAAGGTAGTTAGTTGCCGAGTAGACCTCTTACCGACTAAGTTGATATATCGGGGTACGTCTGGGTCGGTTAGGATAAATATCCGTGGCGTGGTGTATTGAGGCACCGCAGTTGGTGTTTAAGGGTTGGGAGAGGGAAAGAAGTTTATCTGGTAGAACCAGTACTTTATTTTGGTGCAGTTCACGGAGGCAGCGTGGATACTTTGTATTTTAGGCTGCCGTTCATATACATGGCTGTGACGGTAGTTTCCTCCCAAAGTTGAGTTACGGAATGTACGTAGGCTCTGTGTGACTTTATAAATAGTCGCGGATGAGACACTGGTTGTGGAGAATTTATGTGCTAGGGCGATCGATTTATTGTCGTCCTGTGGACAGTTCGGCAGTAAGGAATAGTTTGCTGTGATACATACAGCGTGAACCATGTTATAGATAAGATGATTTGCAGTTGATGAGTGTTTGGTAATCGTTGGAACCAATATCCTATCCGTGGTGTACGATTAGTGGTTGCTGGGTTGTTAGCTGCTTTGTTGCAGTGGTTTGGTAGTGATTTGTGTGTGTCTAGAAAGGAAAGCCTCGAACACACGTTTGTTGTTGTTGTTTAAATACCACGATCATACAGCGGACCTAGAATTGGCTCGTAAAGATTCGAACTGTTTCACTGAAATACGATAGATCGCACCAGTAGTTGAGTTGATAAGCGACGAGAAAAAAAGGAACCATTTACAAGCAACACCGAACTAAACGAAAACTTTGTTAGTCAAAGTGACGAGTGGCCTCTTTCAATTTAGGTAACTTAGCAGGTCGGCTTTTGCTATCGCCTGAAGAGACTCATCTTACTTAAGGTTAGGGTTAAAGAGGCGGTGGCGCCTAGGATTTTTTTTTCTTTTTGTTTGGGTTATTGAATTTCCGATTTTGTGGGGTGTGTTAGTCTTTGCTGGCACTCTCTCACTTACGTGAATTAAATTGTATTGAGATACCTAGACCCAATAAATACCAGTTTTCTTGGGTTAAAAGAAACCTTTAGTTGTGGTCAATTAGTAGCTGTTGTGTGTAGCTATATTTTGTAAGAAAAGCAAAGGTTTAGTTTCAGAGATATTAATAAAGCTTTGCATGACACAATTTTACGATGGTATTTATAAGTTTTTCCCGATCAAAGAGTTCATTAATTGAGTTGATCCGCGCGAAATATACAGAGGGTAGACAATGTAAACAGTTAAAACGATTTCATTTATGGAAAGAGTGTCCTAAGTAACTTCAATTAGAATTGAAGTTGTCGGAAGTTATCACGGAAAAGTCAGCGATTATACTAATAACAAAGAATGGTAAATCTGTGGAATACGTTACGTCGTATTATTTACATAGTAACGCTGGACTAAACAGAAAGAGATTTAATGGTAGCATCAATTATCTTAATCATCACAGATATCGGTGAAAGCAACTTAAAGTGAATTAATCGTAACAAGACGATATATTGGATATAAATATTGCAAGTCATTAAAATATTACGAGACACTTCCAGAGATAGTGTGCTGCGTTGTGAGAATTTTGTTCTGTGTGAGAACAATTGCAAGCTAGAGGTAACATTTAGCTTTACGTAATATAAACAGGTATTGTATTTAAAGTGGTTGGTGTTTTGTTTTCTCCGATAGTACGATAAATGGAGTTGTTATCTAATCTACCTGTCTCGTAATTGCTGCTCTATATTGTTTGTCAGTGTCATTGGAATCTTTTAGCGTGCCTATTCGTGGTGTAATAGCGTCACTGTGCGATTACGATGTTGTGTGTAGTAAAGGTGCTGTTTATTATTATTCGACATTTGAGTCTGCCGTCTCGTCAATGGTTAGGATTGCTGCAGTATAAATTATACTAGGGTTGATCTGTCTTCAATTTGTCTTTTAAGAGTGCAACTACGGTACGAACTAGACTTCGGGTATTAACCAGGAGCTTCGCTACGACTGAAATCTTCCGAAAACTAATAGCGATCCACAGTTATAACATCGACTGTAAAATTAAAACTGTACCAAATTCATGCTATAGTGGTCGATTGGTTCGATCAAGCAATTTTGCGCGGCAGGAAGCCCTACATCAGCGGCATAGCGACGTTGGCACAGTACGATCCGTTGTCGTTGTGAGTTCGATCTTGAGTACCGCCAGTCGGCGCGTCACACGACCGCCATTGGTTATTTTACTGCCTAGGTAGCAGAATTTCTTAACTTGTTCTATTTCGTGACCATCAATCCTGATGTTAAGTTTCTCGCTGCTCTCATTTCCCCTACTTCTCATTACCTTCGTCTTTCTTCGATTTACTCGTAGTCCATACTCTATACTCATTGGACTGTCATTCCGTTCAGCAGATCATATAATTCTTCTTCACTTTCACTCAGGAAAACAATGTCATCCGCTAATCGTATTATTGATATCCTTTCACCTTGAATTTTAATCCCACTACTGAACCTTTCTTTTATTTCCATCATTGCTTCCTTGCTGTACGGATTGAACAGTAAAGGCGAAAAGCTACATCCTTGTCTTACACTCTTTTTGAGTACTTCGTGCTTGGTCATCCACTCTTATTAATCCCTCTTGGCTCTTACACATACTGTATATTACCCGTCTCTTCCTATAGCATACCTCTACTTTTCTCAGAATTTCGGTCATCTTGCACTTTTTACACTGTCGAACGCTTTTTCCAGGTCAACAAATCCTATGAAAGTGTCTTGATTTTTCTTAGTCTTGCTTCCCTATCCCGTTCAAGCTCTTAGCATTCCACGCCCCGACTCGTAGAATGTTATCCTTCCGTTGATTATTCAGTCTTTTTCTCATGGTAACGTCCCCCTCGTCAGTCCCCTCCCGGAGATCCGAATGGGGGACTATTACGGGCCGGCCGCGGTGGTCTAGCAGTTCTAGGCGCTCAGTCAGGAACCTCGCGACTGCTACGGTCGCAGGTTCGAATCCTGCCTCAGGCATGGATGTGTGTGATGTCCTTAGGTTAGTTAGGTTTAAGTAGTTCTAAGTTCTAGGGGACTTATGACCACAGCTGTTGCGTCCCATAGTGCTCAGAGCCATTTGACTATTACGGAATGTTTTGCCAATGGAGAGATCATCATGACACTTTTTTTACTATAGGCCACATGCCCTGTGGATGCACGTTAAGTGTCTTTAATGCATTGGTTTCCATTTCCTTCTGCATCCTCATGTGACGCAGCAGTAGCCAGCCGCGACACAAGCAGCAACAGGGAAGTAACCGATTTTGTGACTTTTACGAGTTCCTGACCAGGAGCGAATTTTATACTGTCATCTGTGTGCTTTAGTAGTTTAGTTTCCTGTGTTTCTCGTGTTTATTTAACATCTAATAGCCACAGTTCTCTCGTTTTCATTTGCGTCGGATAGTAAATCAATTCTGTGACATATTACAAGCCCCTAATCAGGGGCGAATTATTTAGTTTCACCTGAGTGCTTCGGTACTTAGGTTTTTGAATCGCTGCGCGTAAATCTAATGTATTAGATACAGTTCCTGCGTTTTCGTCAGTGTCTACAGTAGAGTTGCGCAACACGTGCCGACAGTCCGTTTATCTGCGTAGTTTAGTTTTCCACGGTCGTTAGTATGGACAGGGACTGCGACTGTTGTGTGCCAATGCGAGCCGAGTTAGTGACACTTCGCTCTCAGCTTCAGGCTGTGATGGCTTCGTTTAGACAGCTTGAGGCTGCAGTGGATGGGGCACCACTGTTGTGGGCCGGCCGTGGGGATCCAACGGACGTCAAGCACGCCCGAGTCCTCCGATCGGTCGTCACCGGTGGGCAACCCAGTCACTCCTCGCACTGAGGTCGCCCCCACACCTGTGGTCGAGTGGGAGGTCGCCCCGGGGCGTAGCAGGAGGCGAAAGACTTCCCAGGCGGCCGCACGTAAGGTCTACCCGGTTTGTCTGACAAACAGGTTCCAGGCGCTGTCTGTGGCTGACACTGTCGCTGAGCCAGATGCTGTCGCCTGTCCTGTTTCAGAGGAAACCACTCAGCCTGCAAGATCCGGGCAATCGCAGAGGGTGGGACTATTGATAGTTGGGAGCTCCAACGGTAGGCGCGTTATGGGACCCCTTAGGGGCTTGGCTGACAAGGAGGGTAAGAAAACCAATGTACATACCGGGCAGAGTCATTCCAGATGTGGAAAGGGCCCTCGCGGATGCCATGAAGAGCACATGGTGCAGCCAACTGCATGTGGTTGCTCACGTCGGTACTCATTATGTGTGTCACTTTGGATCAGAAGAGATCTGTGACCGTGTAGGCTGCAGATTCCTCGACTTGCGCCAAAGGGTCAATGGGTTTCGGGTTCCGCTGATTAGGTCAGGTGTCCACTGTACGCAGGAGGCGGCTACACGGGTATCAGGGGCTGTGTGGCATAGACTGGGCGTTTTTTTAGGTTAGTGGGTCTCGGGAAAACACAAGAAGGGCTTCAGCCACAATGGGTATAGGCCGAACACAGGAAGAACGTAGATACAGGAACCGTCGGTATAACAGTTGTAAATTGTTGTAGCTATGTTGGGAAAGTACCAGAGCTCCAAGTCCTAATAGAAAGCACTGATGCTCAAATCGTTATAGGCACTGAAAGCTGGCTAAAGCCGGAGATAAGCTCAGCCGAAATTTTTGCGAAGAACCTTACGGTGTTCCGAAAGGATAGGCTAAACACGGTTGGCGGTGGCGTGTTTGTTGCTGATAGAAGTAGTTTATCTTGTCGCGATATTGAAGTAGATAGTGCCTGTGAGTTAGTGTGGGCAGAGGTCATTGTTGGCAACGGGAACAATTGGATTCTATTACCGACCTCCGGATTCAGATAATACAGTTGCTCAAAGGTTCAAAGAAAACTTGAGTTGGATTTCAAACACGTACCCGACTCATACGATTATAGGTGGTGGTAACTTTAATTCACCCTCGATATGGTGGCGAAAATACATGTTTAATTCCGGAGATACGCATAAAACATTATCCCAAATTATACTAAGCGCGTCCTCTGAAAATTATTTCGAGTAGTTATTTCATGAGCCTATGCGAATAGTAAACGGTTGTGAAAACACACGTGGCCTCTTAGCAACAAATAATCCTGAGTTAATAAGGAGTATCAAAACGGATACAGGGATAAGTGAACACGGGGTTGTCGAAGCGAGATTTAATATTGTAATCACCAAATCCTCCAAAATAAACGAAAAGTATACCTATTCAAAAAGCAGGTAAAAATTCACTTGAATCCTTCCAAATGAATGATATAAGTGTAGACCAGATGTGGCTTGAATTCAGAGAAATAGTATCGGCTGCAATTGAGAGATGTATACCAAACAAATTAACAAACGACGGAGCTTATCCCCCTTGGTACACAAAACGGGTCAGAACACTGTTGCAGAAACAACGAAACAAACATTCCAGATTTAAACAGGCGCAAAATCCCCAAGATTGGCGAACTTTTACAGAAGCTCGAAATTTAGCACGGACTTCAATCCGAAATGCTTATAACAGTTTCCACAACGAAACTTTGTATCAAAACCTGGCAGGAAATCCAAAAATATTCTGGTCGTATGTGAAGTATGCTAGCGGCAAGAAACAATCAATGCTTTCTCTGCGCGAAAGCAACGGAGATACTATCGAAGACAGTGTTGCCAAACCAGAGTTACGTAACACAGCCTTCCGAAATGCCTTCACAAAAGAAGACGAAGTAAATATTCTAGAATTCGAATCAAGAACAGTTGCCAACCTGAGTAACGTAGAAGTTAATATCCTCGGAGTAGTGAAGCAACTTAAATCGCTTAATAAAAGCAAGTCTTCTGGTCCAAACTTATACCAATTAGGTTCCTTTCAGTGTATGCTGACGCATTAGCTCCATACAATCATAAACAACCGTTCGCTCGACGAAAGATCCGTACCCAAAGACTGGAAAGTTGCATAGGTTACACCAATATTCAAGAAAAGTAGTAGGAGTAATCCATTTAAGTAATCCATTTAATTACAGGCCCATACATTAATGGAAACAGCAGGATTTTGGAACATATATTGTATTCGAACATTATAAATTACCTCGAAGAAAACGGTGTATTGACACACAGCCAACATGGGTTTAGAAAACATCGTTCTTGTGAAACACAACTAGCTCTTTATTCGCATGAAGTGTTGAGTGCTACTGACAAGGGATTTCAGATCGATTCTATATTTTTGGATGTCCAGAAGTCTTTTGACACTGCAGCACACAACCGGTCTATAGTGAAATTGCGTGCTTACGGAATAACGTCTCAGTAATGTGACTGGATTCACGACTTCCTGTTAGAGAAGTCACAACTGGTAGTAATTGACGGAAAGTTGTCGAGCAAAACAGAAGTATTTCTGACATTCCGCAAGGTAGTATCACAGGGGCTTTGCTGTTCCTTCTTTATATAAAAGATTTAGGAGACAATCTGAACAGCCGTCTTAGGTTGTTTGCACATGACACTGTCTTTTATCGACTAATAATCACAAGATCAAAACAAATTGCAAAACGATTTAGGGAAGATATCTGAATGGTGCGAAAATTGGCAGTTGACCCTAAATAAGGAAAAGTGTAAGGTCATCCACATGAGGTGCTAAAAGGAATTCGTTAAACTTCGGTCACACAATAAATCAGTCAAATATAAAGGCCGTAAATTCAACTAAATACCAAGGAATTACAATTACGGACGACTTAAATTGGAAGGAACACATAGAAAATGTTGTGGGGAAAGGTTACCAAAGACTGCGTTTTATTGACACGACACTTGAAAAATGTAACAGATCTACTAAGGAGACTGCCTACACTACGCTTGCCCGTTGTCTTTTAGAATACTGTTGCGTGGTGTGCGATCCTTACCAGAGAGGACTGAAGGAGTACATCAGGAAAATTCAAAGAAGGGCGGCCCGTTTTGTATTATCGCGAAATATGGGAGAGAGTGTCACAGAAATTATACAGGATTTGGGCCGGACATCATTAAAAGAAAGGCGTTTTTCGCTGCGACTGGATTTCTCACGAAATTAAAAAAAAAAATGGTTCAAATGGCTCTGAGCACTATGGGACGTAACATCTGAGGTCATCAGTCCCCTAGAATTTGTTGTTGTTGTTGTGGTCTTCAGTCCTGAGACTGGTTTGATGCAGCTCTCCATGCTACTCTATCCTGTGCAAGCTTCTTCATCTCCCAGTATCTACTGCAACCTACATCCTTCTGAATCTGCTTAGTGTATTCATCTCTTGGTCTCCCTCTACGATTTTTACCCTCCACACTGCCCTCCAATGCTAAATTTGTGATCCCTTGATGCCTCAAAACATGTCCTACCAACCGATCCCTTCTTCTAGTCAAGTTGTGCCACAAACTTCTCTTCTCCCCAATCCTATTCAATACCTCCTCATTAGTTACGTGATCTACCCACCTTATCTTCAGCATTCTTCTGTAGCACCACATTTCGAAAGCTTCTATTCCCTTCTTGTCCAAACTAGTTATCGTCCATGTTTCACTTCCATACAGGGCTACACTCCATACAAATACTTTCAGAAACGACTTCCTGACACTTAAATCTATACTCGATGTTAACAAATTCCTCTTCTTGAGAAACGCTTTCCTTGCCATTGCCAGTCTACATTTTATATCCTCTCTACTTCGACCATCATTGGTTATTTTACTCCCTAAATAACAAAACTCCTTTACTACTTTAAGTGTCTCATTTCCTAATCTAATTCCCTCAGCATCACCCGACTTAATTCGACTACATTCCATTATCCTCGTTTTGCTTTTGTTGATGTTCATCTTATAACCTCCTTTCAAGACACTGTCCATTCCGTTCAACTGCTCTTCCAAGTCCTTTGCTGTCTCTGACAGAATTGCAATGTCATCGGCAAACCTCAAAGTTTTTACTTCTTCTCCATGAATTTTAATACCTACTCCGAATTTTTCTTTTGTTTCCTTTACTGCTTGCTCAATATACAGATTGAATAACATTGGGGAGAGGCTACAACCCTGTCTTACTCCTTTCCCAACCACTGCTTCCCTTTCATGCCCCTCGACTCTTATAACTGCCATCTGGTTTCTGTACAAACTGTAAATAGCCTTTCGCTCCCTGTATTTTACCCCTGCCACCTTCAGAATTTGAAAGACAGTATTCCAGTTAACATTGTCAAAAGCTTTCTCTAAGTCTACAAATGCTAGAAACGTAGGTTTGCCTTTTCTTAATCTTTCTTCTAAGATAAGTCGTAAGGTCAGTATTGCCTCACGTGTTCCAACATTTCTACGGAATCCAAACTGGTCTTCCCCGAGGTCGGCTTCTACCAGCTTTTCCATTCGTCTGTAAAGAATTCGCGTTAGTATTTTGCAGCTGTGACTTATTAAACTGATAGTTCGGTAATTTTCACATCTATCAACACCTGCTTTCTTTGGGATTGGAATTATTATATTCTTCTTGAAGTCTGAGGGTATTTCGCCTGTCTCATACATCTTGCTCACCAGATGGTAGAGTTTTGTCATGACTGGCTCTCCCGAGGCCATTAGTAGTTCAAATGGAATGTTGTCTACTCCCGGGGCCTTGTTTCGACTCAGGTCTTTCAGTGCTCTGTCAAACTCTTCACGCAGTATCTTATCTCCCATTTTGTCTTCATCTACATCCTCTTCCATTTCCATAATATTGTCCTCAAGTACATCGCCCTTGTATAAACCCTCTATATACTCCTTCCACCTTTCTGCCGTCCCTTCTTTGCTTAGAACTGGGTTGCCATCTGAGCTCTTGATATTCATACAAGTGGTTCTCTTCTCTCCAAAGGTCTCTTTAATTTTCCTGTAGGCAATATCTATCTTACCCCTAGTGAGACAAGCCTCTACATCCTTACATTTGCCCTCTAGCCATCCCTGCTTAGCCATTTTGCACTTCCTGTCGATCTCATTTTTGAGACGTTTGTATTCCTTTTTGCCTGCTTCATTTACTGCATTTTTGTATTTTCTCCTTTCATCAATTAAATTCAATATTTCTTCTGTTACCCAAGGATTTCTATTAGCCCTCGTCTTTTTACCTACTTGATCCTCTGCTGCCTTCACTACTTCATCCCTCAGAGCTACCCATTCTTCTTCTACTGTATTTCTTTCCCCCATTCCTGTCAATTGTTCCCTTATGCTCTTCCTGAAACTCTCTACAACCTCTGGTTCTTTCAGTTTATCCAGGTCCCATCTCCTTAAATTCCCACATTTTTGCAGTTTCTTCAGTTTCAATCTGCAGTTCATAACCAATAGATTGTGGTCAGAATCCACATCTGCCCCAGGAAATGTCTTACAATTTAAAACCTGGTTCCTAAATCTCTGTCTTACCATTATATAATCTATCTGATACCTACTAGTATCTCCAGGATTCTTCCAGGTATACAACCTTCTTTTATGATTCTTGAACCAAGTGTTGGCTATGATTAAGTTATGCTCTGTGCAAAATTCTACAAGGCGGCTTCCTCTTTCATTCCTTCCCCCCAATCCATATTCACCTACTATGTTTCCTTCTCTCCCTTTTCCTACTGACGAATTCCAGTCACCCATGACTATTAAATTTTCGTCTCCTTTCACTACCTGAATAATTTCTTTTATCTCGTCATACATTTCATCTATTTCTTCATCATCTGCAGAGGTAGTTGGCATATAAACCTGTACTACTGTAGTAGGCATGGGCTTTGTGTCTATCTTGGCCACAATAATGCGTTCACTATGCTGTTTGTAGTAGCTAACCCGCACTCCTATTTTTTTATTCATTATTAAACCTACTCCTGCATTACCCCTATTTGATTTTGTATTTATAACCCTGTAATCACCTGACCAAAAGTCTTGTTCCTCCTGCCACCGAACTTCACTATTTCCCACTATATCTAAGTTTAACCTATCCATTTCCCTTTTTAAATTTTCTAACCTACCTGCCCGATTAAGGGATCTGACATTCCACGATCCGATCCGTAGAACGCCAGTTTTCTTTCTCCTGATAACAACGTCCTCCTGAGTAGTCCCCGCCCGGAGATCCGAATGGGGGACTATTTTACCTCCGGAATATTTTACCCAAGAGGACGCCATCATCATTTAATCATACAGTAGAGCTGCATTTCCTCGGGAAAAATTACGGCTGCAGTTTCCCCTTGCTTTCAGCCGTTCGCAGTACCAGCACAGCAAGGCCGTTTTGGTTAATGTTACAAGGCCAGATCAGTCAATCATCCAGACTGTTGCCCCTGCAACTACTGAAAAGGCTGCTGCCCCTCTTCAGGAACCACATGTTTGTCTGGCCTCTTAACAGATACCCCTCCGTTGTGGTTGCACCTACGGTACGGCCATCTGTATCGCTGAGGCACGCAAGCCTCCCCCCCAGCGGCAAGGTCCATGGTTCATGGGGGGCCCTAGAACTTAGAACTACTTAAACCTAACTAACCTACGGACATCACACACATCCATGCCCGAGGCAGGATTCGAACCTGCGACCGCACGAAATTCCAATCACCAACTTTCTCCTCCGACTGCGAAAATATTTTGTTGAGACCGACCTACATAGGGAGATAAAATAAGGGAAATCAGAGCTTGTACGGAGAGATGCATGTGTTCGTTCTTTCCGCGCGCTGTACGAGATTGGAATAATAGAAAATCGTGGAGGTGGTTCGATGAACCCTCTGCCAGGCAATTAAATGTGATTTCTAGAGTATCCGTGTAGATGTAGATGTAGATGTCGCTGATCATTGCTGATTCTTCCGCCTGTAGGGGCAGTTTCCCACCCCTAGGAGGAGACAGTTCCCTGAACCGCTGTCCTCTCCCCTGCCCTCTTTGACAAGGCCGTTGGCGGAATTATTGGTGACTTCTTATGGCGGAAGTCTTCGGCCGACAATTTAACTCGCTACGCACATAAGATGTGCCAGCTCGACTACTGGTAAGGCTTTGGAACTCTTGATTAATTCCTTCCGCTGATTTGACGTAAGTTTTTACAGTCACCCTGCGCAATGCCCTACGGTCCCCGTCCTCAGTATGTGAGATCAGCCTGGTGTAGGTTTAACTGTGGTTGTTCCTTCGCGTTACCGGGTTCTCCATATCTTGGCCATTCCGCTGTTGCTGCTTCTCTGCTGACAACAGATTACTCCCCGCCTCCGTTTATAAAGGTTGGCCCACCTCTCTTTACATCTAGTGGCCGTCTACGCATTACATGGGGGAATGTACTGTATGTAGCCCTGATAAACACCGAAATCCTCGCCTTGCTCTCCGCTACAGGTCCAAAACAAAATGCGCAGACAATTGATATAGTATGCCGTATTTGGTTTTCAGTTGCAACCCTCTCCGGGAAACTCAGATGGTCCCTAAGTTGTCACGATTGTCCAGAAACTGCTGCAACATTTCTGATTCTGGTGAAAACTAAATACCACACGATACCTTTGGTCCGTCTGGCGTTATCCTACAGGACTGTGGCGCAACAATCTAAATGTTTATTGGAATTTTCAACCTGTACCTGCAAATAAAACGTGTAGCACGTAAAAATTTTCTCAACGATAATTAAAACTTTATAACTGCCCTCGTTCTAGTCCAAAAGCAGAAGTAGAATTTGGAATCATTTGAAACCAGATGCTACATGAAGCCTTTTAAACTCAATTGACCAGAAAAAATACAAAATGAAACTACTCGAAAGAGTAGTCAAGAGATTAAGTTTATGGAAGATCTGTACTATGCCAAAGCACAATTTAGCTTGACACATGCAGGTTACTTAGTCATTTCGAAATACGTACTATTTAAAAACATTTGTGGCCTATACGCCGAAAGAGAGTCACATTCTCAGCAGAGGTAGTTTTTCTCCCAAAGTGTTGATAAGAAATCCGCTCCCAAGGTAGTCGATGGGTAAAGCCGACATGGATCTTAAGATAAGAATCACGTTTGCAAGTTTGCTACTGGCAGCCGCGGAAGAGCATTGAGCCGTCACTAGCTCTCACTTGCACGGCACGCAGCTGTTTAGGATCTACTTCCTCCTTTACTCCTGCTTGGGCCTTAGGTACATGTGTTCAAAGCTACTCTTTTGATGTGAAACCTACTCCCATTCCGTTAAATCAGGGCAAGAGTCTGGCAAACCGTTCTAGGCGCACACAGCTGTAATTCGTAAGGGATTAAACCATTAATTATCAAAGGAAAATTATGCCTTTCCCCTTTAAGGTTCCCTATGGGTGCCCACATATAGCATATCGCTACCTCGCGCACGTAGTACTGAGGCAGCTGTTAATTAACAATCTCTGACAAATAAATATTTCACCGTTTTCTTTAATGGATTCCCTTACCTAGTCTGTCCTGACCACAAAGGCACTCTGCATTTGTACAAAACCCTCAAGGGAACGGTCTAGTCCGACCTGTGGAAACCTGGCCTGAAATTTTTATACAGGAAGAATACACCGAAAGAACCACAATATCAATTTTTTTGTTTCTGAGACACAATGTACACATTGAAGGGGAGAGAAGGTGAAGAGGGGTGGTGTAAGCGAAGGAGCAGATAGGGAGTGGAGGAAATGGACAAAGAGAGGGGCAAGAAGAGATGGACAGGAAACATGTAGGTGGAAGAGGTGGATGGACAGAGGGGATGGAGCAGACAGACTAAGAAGGGGTGATGGAGAAGTTGAACTGATACAGGGGGAAATGAGGAGATGGGGTAATAGAAGGGTGGGATAAATACATACATGTGCAACGCCCATTACTCAACTAGTTCATACATAAAGGCTTCATTTCATACCGACACACACACACACACACACACACACACACACACACACACACACAGAGAGAGAGAGAGAGAGAGAGAGAGAGAGAGAGAGAGCGAGTGGGAGGGGGGGGGGGCAGTCGTCACGTTGGCTCCTGATTGTATCATCCATTCAAGACGCCACTGGCGTGGAGCTTCGCCAAGTGGCGCAACTGAATTTCCTCCTCCCACTTAGGCAATTACTGGACGCTTACGCAATTGAAATAAATGGCTGCACCGCCAGAGATATCTCACATTCTGTCTGGTAGCGAGCTGTTCCGACTTCACACTGTTCATTTGGCGCATTCTTGCGACCCAGATGCGTCTGAACCTAACACAGCGCTAGGGCAATATTACACCTGTTATTCACGACCACCGTTTATTTCACAGAGTATGCTATCACGTTATTTTCTCTTTGTGCAGAGCAATCTAGCTCTATTCTTCAGCGTCTCCGTAGGAGGAGTCACTTATGCACTTCAATGACATGGTGATTCACTCTGATGTAGTCCTTCTATACACTACCACTGAAAGACTTTTTCAAAATGATCATTTGGGCTGCAGGAGAAGAAGAAGTCGTCTTAAGTTCCTGGTTATCAGACCTTGCTCATATATGTTAGTTAAAGGTGGCGGTGGGGAGAACGGAAATGTTAGAGAAGGGGCGGACTGATTTGCAGCGGTCTAAGAACACAGAATCAGCGGCAACAGTTGAAAAGTGTGCACCAGACCGGGATTCGAACCTGGGATCTCCTGTTCACTAGGCAGATGCATTAACCACTGCACCATCAGGGACACAGTGCTATCGCAACTGCGCAGACTATCTTACCAAAACTCAGGGCCGATCCACATTACCATCGAGAGCCACCAATCCGTTTCCTCCACGCTCATTACACTGTTCCGGCAGGAGGTCGACAGACTTGTGCATCCGCAATGGAGAGGGTGGATCTGTTGCCCATCTAGGCGAATTAATAAAATTAATGTGTAGTGTATGTTGTTTTGGACATGTCCGAAAGTACAGAATGTGTGGTGTCTGTCCTTTCAGACATGTCTGAAAGAACACACAGCATGCATTCATATAACTAATTCGCCTAAATGCGCAGTGGATCCACCTCCTTCAGTGAAGATGCACAATTACGTCCGACCGCCAGCGGGAATCTCAGAGTAGCGAGCGTGTACGAAATGGATATGGACAGTTGACAGGTGGCTCTCGGTGGGAATGTGAACCGGCCTTGAGATGTACCTATATAGTCGGCGCAGCTACGATAACAGTGTGTCCCGGATAACGCAGTGGTTAATGCCTTTGCCTAGTGAACAGGAGATGCTGTGTCCGAATCGCGGCCCGGTACATATTTTCACCCACTGCCGCTGATTCTGCTTAATGTCCTGATGCAGCTGACATCAGTAGCCCCTTCCCTTTCCTTTCTCCCCACCTGCACCTTCAATTTATGCATAATGTATCACGGCTGCCTTTGGTGGGGAAAGCTCTTAGCGACTGAGCTATCAAGTCATGACTCACGATCTTGTGTGAGTCGGTCGTTAGTACTAAATAGACTGTTCATCTCGTAAGAGCATTGCCCCCCAGACGAAAGTTTCTGAGTTCGATGCTCAGTTCGGCACAAAATTTGACATCATTACCACTTCTTTTTGTACACATCTGCACGTTCAGAGACCGTGAATAGTTGCAATTGAAAGAAAACAGCCCTCGGTCACTATTTTTAACAAATTAACCGGGTTTTAACACTGCTAGGAGTGTCTTCCTCAGAATTTAAATCAAAGAGGGTTTTTAGTCATAATTCAGTGACCAAGTTATAGACCATTCTTTGATTTAAATTCTGAGGAAGACACTCCTAGCAGTGTTGAAACGCGGTTAATTCGTTAAAAATAGTGACCGAGGGCTGTTTTCTTTCAATTGTCATTACCACTTCTCAAAACACTTAAGGTTATGTTGAATGAGTCTGAAATGTATCACCTGAGTTTGCGAACTGTCTGGATTAATGTAGACTATTTTGTATGTATGACTGTCGATTAACTTTCACAAAAGGAAGCAAAGTCTCCAAATATGTATGTTCATAAATTCAGTTACCTTTAATAATTATATTTACCTTTTCGACAGGAACATACGAAGTAGGAAAATGAGAATGTAAATTACATGACATCGTCTTTGAACAGTTTTTTTTTTGAAAACTCGTCGATCACGGTAATATCTATTAGAAAACTAGGTCGTACTTCGTAGTAACAAAGTCCTCAAATTCTGCATTAATAACTGCAATGTATATGAATTCAGATAGAAAAGATGGCACTTACATCACAAAATCAGTGGTCTTGCCCAGAATGTTAACATTCATGAGTTGCGTCACGTCGTAACGTATGCGTCTTCCTAACAACTCAAGACTTTAGCTTATCTCCCACACAGAACCCTTTTTCAGTTCCTAGATGCTTCAGGCCTTTTTGAGGTAAATACAAGTTATTGCTCCAGTGAGCAAAGGATATTTCGTAGCTAAGCGCAACATTAAAGGGCTCCTTTGAAGCACTGCCCTTTGCAGTAGGTAGCTCATTAACCTTTAAGCGCTGCCTTCATCTGTTTCGCGAGATCATCTGAAGCAGGGAAACGAGAATATGTATCTTACTCAACATGCATTTAAATCACGTGAATCGCTTTCTGGGGCGACGAGAAATTATCATAATTATATTTAGATATAATTTACTTCCCAATTACTCATTATAGTTCTTGGCTTACATTTAAGTCTTCTAGTCACGTTCCGTGATACACGGAAGACTTCGCTGCATCTTACATGTGACTGTCAAAACCAGCCATAGAAAATTTCAGAATCAGCCTGATATGTCACGTGTTTGGTGATTAAATATAACAGGAATCATATCGCCAAGTAGCTTAACAACAAAGAATTTTCAGGAAACGGAGATGCTGTGAGGAGCAACTCATTCCCAAAAATAGCGTTCTGATAGCGAGAACAATCAGATGAAGAAAAGCAGTAGTTGGTTTGTTGGTTTCGGGAAAGGAAATTAGTAGGACACTTAAAACAACTGGAAGAATCTGCAATACACTGGAAAACAGTTTCACCAAATGTCCAATTTAGCACGGGATTTATTCGTAAAATTGTATTTCATGGGACAATTTCTGAGCACCTGAGATTCAGACAGCACCCCTCTCCGAAAACGAAGTATAAGAACATGGAAGATACGACAACAGAATAGAGAGTAGAAGGTGAGTACATAGACTAAACAACACAATACCTGGGGTTAGTGTATGTAGTACTCGAGAGGAACATGAAAATAATAGTGAAACTAAATAAGACAGTAAATGACTGAAAATTCACATCTGATTCCAGAAAAGGACGACTCCAAAATCCGTTAGAAATAGGTGAACTCGATAGAGCACAGACGCGACAAAGAAAATACACTACTGGCCATTAAAATTGCTACACCAAGAAAAATTGCAGACGACAGACGGGTATTCATTGGACAAATATATTATACTAGAACTGACATGTGATTACATTTTCACGCAATTTGGGTGCATAGATCCTCAGAAATCAGTACCCAGAACAACCACCTCTGGCCGTAATAACGGCCTTGATACGCCTGGGCATTGAGTCAAACAGAGCTTGGATGGCGTGTACAGGTACAGCTGCCCATGCAGCTTCAACAAGACACCACAGTTCATCAAGAGTAGAGACTGGCGTATTTTGACGAGCCAGTTGCTCGGCCACCATTGACCAGACGTTTTCAGTTGCTGAGAGATCTGGAGAATGTGCTGGCCAGGGCAGCAGTCGAACGTTTTCTCTATCCAGAAAGACCCGTACAGGACCTGCAACATGCTGTCGTGTATTATCCTGCTGAAATGTAGGGTTCCGCCGGGATCGAATGAAGGGTAGAGCCACGGGTCGTAACACGTCTGAAATATAACGTCCACTGTTCAAAGTGCCGTCAATGCGAACAAGAGGTGACCGCGACGTGTAACCGATGGCACCCCATACCATCACGCCGGGTGAAACGCCAGTATCACGATGACGAATACACGCTTCCAATGTGCAGATGGTTCCAATGTGCAGATGGTTGATGGCTTGCAAACGTCCCCACTGTTGACTCGGGGATCGAGACGTGGCTACACGATCCGTTACAGCCATGCGGATAAGATGCCTGTCATCTCGACTGCTAGTGGTACGAGGCCGTTGGGATCCAGCACGGCGTTTCGTATTACCCCCCCGAACCCGCCGATTCCATATTCTGCTGACAGTCATTGGATCGCGACCAACGCGAGCAGAAATGTCGCGATACGATAAACCGCAATCGCCATAGGCTACAATCCGACCTTTATCAAAGTCGGAAACGTGATGGTACGCATTTCTCCTCCTTACACGAGGCATCACAACAACGTTTCACCAGGCAACGCCGGTCAACTGCTGTTTGTGTATGTGAAACCGGTTGGAAACTTCCCTCATGTCAGCACGTTGTATGTGTCGCCATCGGTGCCAACCTTGTGTGAATGCTCTGAAAAGCTAATCATTTGCATATCACAGCATCTTCTTCCTGTCGGTTAAATTTCGCGTCTGTAGCACGTCATCTTCGTGGTGTACCAATTTGAAGGGCCAGTAGTGTAATAATGAACAGAGGCACTTATTAAGAAACTACACCAATTTAAATATCTTGGGGAATGCATATACCTAAATGGACTTGCGAAATACGTAAACAAAGGAGACTTTACGAAGATGAATTGGCTTATTTGTTAAGGCACAATAATAAAACAATAAGCTTATCTACAAAGCGAACATACAAAACTATACTACAGTAGTGAAAGCGCAAACACAATAAATATTGTAGAACATTAGACCACCCTCGTGTGTGTTTTCATTCACTGTACACAAACACTACTTACTTCAGAATACCTATGAGGGAAGAAAAGAATTAGTGAAAAGGAAGGAAAAAACCTTAGTGAAGCTTTTGGAGCTAGAAAAAGAGGAACGATGGTTAAAACTGAAGACGCCTATATACCAGAAAAGGAAATAGTAATAGAAAAAAAGCATAAGAGAAAACCTAAATCTTTTGAATGTGTTAGAGGAATGAGATAAAGAAGTTTAGAAACAAAATTTCGTTTCAATCGTCAAGTTAAAAGCGACCATAAAATAAAAATAGTATTATCTATATTGGAACTCATCCAAAGCATCTTTGTAATAAAGTGATGTTCTACTTACACATGATACTTCTAGGAGTTCCAGGAAAAACAAAGACCATAGACACCTTGTCACATCTCATAGACAGTGTTAGGTTGGTGTATAAGTTCGTAACAGATAAAAGACATACATAAAAGAGAATTTTTTTTGGTCATCAGTCTACTGACTGGTTTGATGCGGCCCGCCACGAATTCCTTTCCTGTGCTGACCTCTTCATCTCAGAGTAGCACTTGCAACCTACGTCCTCAATTATTTGCTTGACGTATTCCAATCTCTGTCTTCCTCTACAGTTTTTGCCTTCTACAGCTCCCTCTAGTACCATGGAAGCCATTCCCTCATGTCTTAGCAGATGTCCTATCATCCTGTCCCTTCTCCTTATCAGTGTTTTCCACATATTCCTTTCCTCTCCGATTCTGCGTAGAACCTCCTCATTCCTTACCTTATCAGTCCACCTAATTTTCAACATTCATCTATAGCACCACATCTCAAATGCTTCGATTCTCTTCTGTTCCGGTTTTCCCACAGTCCATGTTTCACTACCATACAATGCTGTACTCCAGACGTACATCCTCAGAAATTTCTTCCTCAAATTAAGGCCGGTTTTTGATATTAGTAGACTTATCTCGGCCAGAAATGCCTTTTTTGCCATAGCGAGTCTGCTTTTGATGTCCTCCTTGCTCCGTCCGTCATTGGTTATCTTACTGCCTAGGTAGCAGAATTCCTTAACTTCATTGACTTCGTGACCATCAATCCTGATGTTAAGTTTCTCGCTGTTCTCATTTCTACTACTTCTCATTACCTTCGTCTTTCTCAGATTTACTCTCAAACCATACTGTGTACTCATTAGACTGTTCATTCCGTTCAGCAGATCACTTAATTCTTCTTCACTTTCACTCAGGATAACAATGTCATCAGCCAATCGTATCATTGATATCCTTTCACCTTGTATTTTAATTCCACTCCTGAACCTTTCTTTTATTTCCATCATTGCTTCCTGGATGTACAGATTGAAGAGTAAGGGCGAAAGGCTACAGCCTTGTCTTACACCCTTCTTAATGCGAGCACTTCGTTCTTGATCGTCCACTCTTATTATTCCCTCTTGGTTGTTGTACATATGACCCGTCTCTCCCTATAGCTTACCCCTACTTTTTTCGGAATCTCGAACAGCTTGCACCATTTTATATTGTCGAACGCTTTTTCCAGGTCAACAAATCCTATGAAAGTGTCTTGATTTTTCTTTAGCCTTGCTTCCATTATTAGCCGTAATGTCAGAATTGCCTCTCTCGTCCCTTTACTTTTCCTAAAGCCAAACTGATCGTCACCTAGCGCATTCTCAATTTTCTTTTCCATTCTTCTGTATATTATTCTTGTAAGCAGCTTCGATGCATGAGCTGTTAAGCTGATTGTGCGATAATTCTCGCACTTGTCAGCTCTTGCCGTCTTCGGAATTCTGTGGATGATGCTTTTCCGAAAGTCAGATGGTATATCGCCAGACTCATATATTCTACACACCAATGTGAATAGTCGTTTTGTTGCCACTTCCCCCAATGATTTTAGAAATTCTGATGGAATGTTATCTATCCCTTCTGCCTTATTTGACCGTAAGTCCTCCAAAGCTCTTTTAAATTCCGGTTCTAATACTGGATCCCCTATCTCTTCTAAATCGACTCCTGTTTATTCTTCTATCACATCAGACAAATCTTCACCCTCATAGAGGCTTTCAATGTATTCTTTCCACCTATCTGCTCTCTCCTCTGCATTTAACTGTGGAATTCCCGTTGCACCCTTAATGTTACCACCGTTGCTTTTAATGTCACCAAAGGTTGTTTTGACTTTCCTGTATGCTGAGTCTGTCCTTCCAACAATCATATCTTTTTCGATGTCTTCACATTTTTCCTGCAGCTATTTCTTCTTAGCTTCCCTGCACTTCCTGTTTATTTCATTCCTCAGCGACTTGTATTTCTGTATTCCTTATTTTCCCGGAACATGTTTGTACTTCCTCCTTTCACCAATCAACTGAAGTACTTCTTCTGTTACCCATGGTTTCTTAGCAGCTACCTTCTTTGTACCTATGTTTTCCTTCCAAACTTCCGTGATGGCCCTTTTTAGAGCATTTACCCATCAATAATACGTTCTGCTTCACTATTTAGAACAGTCTGCAAGAGCTGCGGTAACTTTTCAATTCCACCACTATAGATATCACGGCGTTTTGAGGCGAAGAACTCGTCCACCCATGTTCGGAGAGCATTCTCATCCGGAAAGGAATTTCTCTGGAGGCTGTTCGGTAGAGAGCCCAAAAGATGAAATCTGAGGGAGTAAGATCAGGTGAATAAGGTGGGTCCGGAATGGCTTACCAACCCAACTCCTAGATACTGTTTTTTGTCAATCTAGCAGAATGCTGGCAGGTGTTATCGTGGAGTAGCGCCACTTCACGCACTCTTCCTGATCGCTATTATTTCGATTGTATCTACAAGACGTCTCAGTTGCTGGCAATAAATGTCATCAGCGATGGCGACACCTCGGGGAAGGATTTCGTAGTGCATTACGCCATCGTTGTTCCACCAGATGCAAAACATTATCTTTTGCGGATGCGTGCAGGTTTTTGTATGACTAGTTGCTGCTCCTTTACCTCCCTTACGTTAGCATAAAGACACCATTTCTCGTCACCACTTACAGATATGGGATACGAACTGTAGGTGTTGTTCACGAACCAATTTATGACGAGTACGGCAGAGATGAGGTAGGTGGATCAAAACAAAATGTCCACACACTCTGTGACTAAAATGGTACTGAAACAGAGGATGACAGACTAAAGGCCTAAATACTAAATGTTTTTTTCCAAAGCTGTTTCACGGAAGGAGACTACACCGTGGTTCCTTCTCCAGATTGTCGCACAGATGACAAAATGGTAAATATCGAAATAGACGACAGAGGGATAGAGAAACAATTAAAATCGCTCAGAAGAGGAAAGGCCGCTGGACCTGATGGGATACCAGTTCGATTTTACACAGAGCACGCGAAGGAACTTGCCCCACTTCTTGCACCGGTGTACCGTAGATCTCTAGAAGAGCGTAGCGTTCCAAAGGATTGGAAAAGGGCACAGGTCATCAGCGTTTTCAAGAAGGGAAGTCGAACAGATGTGCAGAACTCTAACGTCGATCAGTTGTAGAATTTTGGAACACGTACTATGTTCGAGTATAATGACTTTTCTGGAGGCTAGAAATCTACTTTGTAGGAATCGGCATGGGTTTCGAAAAAGACGGTCGTGTGAAACCCAGCTCGCGCTATTCGTCCACGAGACTCGGAGGGCCATAGACACGGGTTCACAGGTAGATGCCGTGTTGCTTGACTTCCGCAAGGCGTTCGATACAGTTCCCCACAGTCGTTTAATGAACAAAGTAAGAGCATATGGACTATCAGACCAATTGTGTGGCTGGATTGAAGAGTTCCTAGATAACAGAACGCAGCATGTCATTCTCAAAGGAGAGAAGTCTTCCGAAGTAAGAGTGATTTCAAGTGTGCCGCAGGGGAGTGTCGTAGGACCATTGCTATTCACAATATACATAAATGACCTTGTGAATAACATCGGAAGTTCACTGAGGCTTTTTGTGGATGATGCTGTGGTATATCGAGAGGTTGTAACAATGGAAAATTGTACCGAAATGCAGGATGATCTGCAACGAATCGACGCATGGTGCAGGGAATGGCAATTGAATCTCAATGTAGGCAAGTGTAATGTGCTACGAATACATAGAAAGAAAGATCCCTTTTCATTTAGCTACAATATAGGAGGTTAGCAACTGGAAGCAGTTAATTCCATAAATTATCTGGGAGTACGCATTAGGAGTGATTTAAAATGGAATGATCATATAAAGTTGATCGTCGGTAAAGTAGATGCCAGACTGAGATTCATTGGAAGAATCCTAAGGAAATGCAATCCGAAAACAGAAGAAGTAGGTTACAGTACGTTTGTTCGCCCACTGCTTGAATACTGCTCATCAGTGTGGGATCCGTACCAGATAGGGTTGATAGAAGAGATAGAGAAGATCCAACGGAGAGCAGCGCGCTTCGTTACAGGATCGTTTAGTAATCGCGAAAGCATTACGGAGATGATAGATAAACTCCAGTTGAAGACTCTGTAGGAGAGACGCTCAGTAGCTCGGTACGGACTTTTGTTGAAGTTTCGAGAACGTACCTTCACCGAGGAGTCAAGCAAGTTGTTCTTGTGCAACACGTTTATACATGGTTACTGGCAACCAGCCATAGCTTCTCATGGGCAGCACTAGGTATCTACAACCGGGTGACTTGACTAGCGAAGCGGTAATAAATTATAGACACAAGCTTTCCTCGTGGATCAGCCTATCTAGTAGTAAAAACTTTATCAAAATCCCTAAATTAGTTACTGAGAGTATTCTTCACTTATAGAGAGAAAAATGCGGTGGGTGACTAATTTATATCACATTTTAAAAATTATTGCAGGAGATCCACAAAAGATGAGGCTTGGTCCGAAGAGCGGAAAGTGCTCCTCGGCACAAGTAAATGTATTGTAATTATGTAGGTAGCAAAAACGAATAGCAATTTTTTGACTTTGCTGATTAGCTACTGAAATCAGTAAGATATTTCAATATAATTTTGGGTTTCTTTCCGAGTAATTAAAGACGCTGGGAATAATCCAATTTGGATTTGGAAAAGGCAAAAATCAAAAGCAGCGCCCGAACCATCCTTGAATATGTTCACCAATCTTGTACCCAATGGGACAGATATAGAAGGTTCAAAGAAGTGCTGCAGTACTCATGAAGGGTTTATTTGGTCAACGGTGCGAGTGCAACCGAAATGACCAGAACGGGCTACAAAATACGTAGTAAATGTAGTGAACGTAAACTTTCTTTGCTCACAGTCCCGTTGTAGAAGAGCAGCAGTTTTCTCACAGCACGAGAACAGATGCCATTTAAGATATTTATGTATTTCCTCTATAGTATGGCCATACAGCCAATGTACGCCTGTAGGCAACAGTCATGAGGCTGGACATGCCACAGGCAACATTCAGACTGACCCAATGGCCTCGTCGTTGCCCTGAACGGCTCTGTTTAACTATTTAACTCCATAACGTCTGCGTCTTCACACCTCAAAGGACTCCACCATGTTTGTACCCTGAAGTTGGTAAACAACTGACTGAGTACCGTGGCGTACACTACTGGAAATCAAGTACCAGCGGTGACGCTAAAGTAAGCGTTAGTTGACATACAGGGCAGCCATGAGCGACATTCTACGTCTGTCACTTTAGAGGCGTTCTACTAAGAACAGCTTTCTCCGTTCGACACGGATGATGTTCTTAATAACGGAAATAACTTTCTGAATGAGTCTGCGATCAACGTGGATAGTATGAGAATAAGGGACTCTAGATCGCTTAATGCTATTTATAACGTCATTTCAGCTACTTCTCCAGATCAAAATTTATAATTCATAAAATAACATTAAAGGAGAGTATCAACAAAACCTATGCCAAATCATAGCATCAACTAAATGTTAATAACAGTGATATTCATTTTTTCATTTTCTTACAGGGTTATTACAAATGATTGAAGCGATTTCACAGCTTTACAATAACTTTATTATTTGATATATTTTCACAATGCTTTGCACACACATACAAGAACTCAAAAAGTTTTTTTAGGCATTCACAAATGTTCGATATGTGCCCCTTTAGTGGTTCGGCAGACATCAAGCCGATAATCAAGTTCCTCCCACACTCGGCGCAGCATGTCCCCATCAATGAATTCGAAAGCATCGTTGATGCGAGCTCGCAGTCCTGGCACGTCTCTTGGTAGAGGAGGTTTAAACACTGAATCTTTCACATAACCCCACAGAAAGAAATCGCATGAGGTTAAGTCGGGAGAGCGTGGAAGCCATGACATGAATTGCTGATCATGATCTCCACCACGACCGATCCATCGGTTTTCCAATCTCCTGTGTAAGAAATGGCGAACATCATGATGGAAGTGCGGTGGAGCACCATCCTGTTGAAAGATGAAGTCGGTGCTGTCGGTCTCCAGTTGTGGCATGAGCCAATTTTCCAGCATGTCCAGATACACGTGTCCTGTAACGTTTTTTTTCGCAGAAGAAAAAGGGGCCGTAAAGTTTAAACCGTGAGATTGCACAAAACACGTTAACTTTTGGGAATTGCGAACTTGCTGCACAAATGCGTGAGGATTCTCTACCGCCCAGATTCGCACATTGTGTCTGTTCACTTCACCATTAAGAAAAGATGTTGCTTCATCACTGAAAACAAGTTTCGTACTGAACGCATCCTCTTCCATGAGCTGTTGCAACCGCGCCGAAAATTCAAAGCGTTTGACTTTTTCATCGGGTGTCAGGGCTTGTAGCAATTGTAAACGGTAAGGCTCCTGCTTTAGCCTTTTCCGTAAGATTTTGCAAACCGTCGGCTGTGGTACGTTTAGCTCCCTGCTTGCTTTATTCGTCGACTTCCGCGGGCTACGCGTGAAATTTGCCCGCACGCGTTCAACCGTTTCTTCGCTCACTGCAGGCCGACCCGTTGATTTCCCCTTACAGAGGCATCCAGAAGCTTTAAACTGCGAATACCATCGCCGAATGGAGTTAGCAGTTGGTGGATCTTTGTTGAACTTTGTCCTGAAGTGTCGTTGCACTGTTATGACTGACTGATGTGAGTGCATTTCAAGCACGACATACGCTTTCTCGGCTCCTGTCGCCATTTTGTCTCATTGCGCTCTGTAGCGCTCTGGCGGCAGAAACCTGAAGTGCGGCTTCAGCCGAACAAAACTTTGAGTTTTTCTACGTATCTGTAGTGTGTCGTGACCATATGTCAATGAATGGAGCTACAGTGAATTTATGAAATCGCTTCAATCATTTGTAATAGCCCTGTATTTTTCTTCATTTATAACCACTGTCCTTACACTGCAGAACTTTTCCACATTCTTTGACTTCATTCGGTTCCGTGCCACCAAGTGCCACAGTGCTCCAACAGTACACTATATACCACTGGGCCATTTCCTCTGGTCTCTCGTAATGTTTCCTTTACGTTTCCAAAGTCTCCACTGGACAATATCTGATGGAATCCTTATATCGCACTGTGGCCGTTACATTCCCAATTCAAACTGGTAATTGCCTGTTACTTCCTTTTACTGGTGTTCATCTTTTGATGTCCTCGTTTCTGATATCCCCGAGGCTGATGCCCAGTATCTGCTTCCCATAAATCTTTGGCACGCTGTAATTTATGAGCACTTGCCTTTTGTAAGGACGAATATTCGTAAACTGCAAATTATTACTGTTATGACACAATTATGATGCAGTTTCATTTTGCATCCTTTTTCGTCAGGATTAATAGAACATTTATGACTTCATCCCAATTCAAATCCATTCGTCGTGAACTTCCTACATTTCGCTCAGCTTTCTCTCGATGAACGCTATGGTCAAGGTAAACGTATTCGGTGACGTCTTCAGTAGCTTTGTAGTCAGTTTTAACCTGTTGGGTGTCTGAATTCAGGACTTTGATTCCTCTTAAATTCACCTCGAAACACCTGCTGAAGAGCCAACTTCCATTACTCGTGAGTTGTTAATTTTAGAAGCCTTCACTTCCGATTATGGTGTTGTTAGCAAATCGGAGGCAGTTCAGTAACTAGCCGTCTATTATTCCACCCAAAGATTTTGAATGAATTTCCACGAATAGGGTAAACAGCTTTGGAGATGAAGTACTCTCATCGTGATCTCGTTTGGGCACTGGGGTCTTATCGGCATTGAGGTCTTTATCTACATCGTCATGTTAGTAAATGTGATTAAAGAGTCACGTGCATTTTTGATATTCACTGTCAATCCTAACGGCCTTAATAACTGCTAAAATCTCCATCGAATCTAACACTTCGTGATAAATAATGAACTATAGGTGTTCACCAATGTTTTATTTTGTGGTCTTTTTAAGGAGAAGTCGACTGTTCTGCATATGATCAACTCTTACACAACATTACATGTGGTACCATTCGTGGTGTCACCGCCAGACACCACACTTGCCTTTAAATCGGCCGCGGTCCGTTAGTATACGTCGGACCCGCGTGTCGCCACTATCAGTGATTGCAGACCGAGCGCCGCCACACGGCAGGTCTAGAGACACTTCCTAGCACTCGCCCACTTGTACAGCCGACTTTACTAGCGATGGTTCACTGACAAATTACGCTCTCATGTGCCGAGACGATAGATTAGCATAGCCTTCAGCTACGTCATTTGCTACGACCTACCAAGTCGCCATTATCAGTTACCATTGATATTGTGAATCATGTAAAGGCAAGACCGACGTTCTTCATTAACGGATTAAAGTTAAGTATTCCACCAGCTACGTCCGTTTTTCTAAATTCTAATTTCCTTGTCCTGTTCCAGACCTCACGCCAGCCTGCGTGAGCTAAAACGCGTGCCTTTCGGCCTCCTTCTAGTAACACGGTGTTGGCTCTCCTGCCAACCAAAACATTGGCGACGGGGATGGGATATAACGGTGATAATAGTTGATTTTTCCCAGCACACTCTGTAGCTGCTTCAAAATTCTGCGGCGAAGGCCAGTCTTGTATGGCACGGAGGAGCTCGGGACTAGGATGTATGCCTTGGGCATTCAGTACATGTCCCAGGTAGGGCAAGTCACGAGCAAACAGCTGGGCACACCTCCGTTGCGTGCCGCAAATGTTAAGTTAACGAGCTATGCAGGTCCAGAGATCCCTGTGTTAGGACAGTGCAGCCTTCTTGCAACATACAAAGGACAAACAAAACTTGTGTCACTTTACGTCCTTCGTTCTTCTTCTGCAGTGAACTTGTTTGGTTTCGATTTATTTCAGTTGTTTAACTTGTCTATAGTAAATCAGGTCCTATCAGTGAACCAGACTGTGCCTTCAGACAGTGTTTCTCGTCTATGTGAAGAATTTGCAGACATTTTTCCACCGGGCCTTGGTTGCGCTAAGAACTATAAAGCACATTTGGAACGGAAAGTAAACGCGCAACCGAAATTTTTCAGAGTGCGTAATGTTCCCCACGCATTGCGTGATGAGGTCGCAAAAACATTACACGATTTCGAATCACAAGGTGTAATTGAACGTGTGCAGGCTTCTCTCTGGACATCCCCCTTACCAATCTTGCCAAAACCTTCGGGAAAATTGAGACTTTGTGTGGACTTCAAGGCAACAGTGAATCCACAACTAGTGATTGCAACTTTTCCTTTACCCCGCCCGGAAGATCTTTTTGACAAACTGTGCCCGGGTAAATATTTCTCTAAGTTGGACCTAGCAGATGCGTACTTGCAAATACCGGTGGACGAAGAATCCCAGTGCGTTTTGGTGGTTAACACGCATCTTGGTTTGTATAGATTCAAACGACTGCCATTCGGGTGTGCATCCGCCCCTGCATTGTTTCAGCAATATCTACAAACTGTTTGTGCGTCGGTCCCTACTGCAGCAAACTATCTGGACGATGGTTCGCCGATTTTTTGCTAACCAGAAGAGACTTTTTGTTCGACGTGGTGTTTTGCTCTTGCGTTCTGATAATGATCAGTCCAGGGTCGTGGTCCCACGTTCGTTGCAGTCCTCTGTCTTACAGCTTCTCCACCAAGGACATTGGGGTATAGTGAGAACGAAACAACTTGCTCGTCAGCACTGTACTTGGTTCGGAATAGATGCTGCGATTACGAATATGTGCTCTTCTTACATGGTGTGTGCCGAACAACAATCCGCACCACCGCGGAAATTCTTTGCATGGCCAAAAGCCACTTCCCCTTGGCAACGCTTACACATCGATTTTGCTGGTCCATTCTGGAATGCTCGATAGTTGGTTCTGGTCGATTCATTCAGTAATTTTCCTTTTGTTGTCCGGATGTCTTCCACGACGTCATCTGCCACCAGCCAAGCGTTATCTGCTATCTTTTGCATTGAAGGTCTTCCACAGACTATTGTTTCCGACAATGGCCCACAATTCCCGTCTCCAGAATTTCAGTCATTCTGCAAGGCCAATGGTATTCAACATCTGACGTCCGCGCCGTTTTCGCCACAGTCAAACGGTGCCGCTGAACGTTTGGTCAGGACTTTCAAGTCACAGATGTTGAAGTTAAGAGTCGCATTCTCGGGAGGACGCGTTAGTGCTCTTTTTGTCCTCGTATCGCTCTCAGCCCCGAGATGGTCGCTCGCCGGCTGAGTTGCTCCACGGTCGTCATCATCGAACCTTGATGTCTTTGCTACATCCACCGCATCAGGTTCCTGTGCAGCGGCAGACACCTGCTTTTGCTCCAGGCGACGTTGTCTACTATCGTCACTACCAAGGTTCACGGCGTTGGCTCGAAGGGCAAATTCTTCGCTGCCTCGGACGCGCTATGTATCTGGTTTTGGGGGCCTCTGGTGAGGTGCGCCAGCATCTCAACCAGTTGCGCATCTGTCGTCGCATGGGATCTGCCGCTCGCCGTCTGCTTTCAGCGACGGTGCCGTCCGGTCAGCGCCCTGGGGACCCATCTACTGGCTCGCCTCAGCCCCAGGTGTTACCGACGCTGCCTTCCATTTTGCCCCACCGCCGCCGCCGCCTGTTCTCCCGCCGGCGACGCCCGCAGTGGACGCTTCGCTGCAGCCGCCGGTCGCCTCCATGGGTCACGCGCAGCCGGTCGCTTCCCGTGACCAGTTGTCCTCCGACATGGAACTCTTGCCCGCTCCGGACCATATGTCGTCTTCGCCCGTCGGGTGCCGCGGCCCGATGGAGGACGACCCTTCGGCCCCTCCTGTCTCTCTGCGGGCACATACACCGCATGTTGGCGTGCACCCTGGAGCGGGTTTTCAGGCGTTTCCTAGCTCCCCGCGGTCCGAATGGCAGGGTGCGGGTGGCACAGCCTCGCCTGTTGTTAGGCTCCCCACCTCGTCGCATGCGTCAACATGGGGTCCTCCCCACGGCGGGCGGAAGCCTTATGCCACCACCGTACCCCGATTTGCGGGGGAGGAATGTGGTGTCACCGCCAGACACCACACTTGCTAGGTGGTAGCCTTTAAATCGGCCGCGGTCCGTTAGTATACGACGGACCCGCGTGTCGCCACTATCAGTGATTGCAGACCGAGCGCCGCCACACGGCAGGTCTAGAGACACTTCCTAGCACTCGCCCACTTGTACAACCGACTTTGCTAGCGATGGTTCACTGACAAATTACGCTCTCATGTGCCGAGACGATAGATTAGCATAGCCTTCAGCTACGTCATTTGCTACGACCTAGCAAGGCGCCATTATCAGTTACCATTGATATTGTGAATCGTGTAAAGGCAAGACCGACGTTCTTCATTAACGGATTAAAGGTAAGTATTCCACCAGCTACGTCCGTTTTTCTAAATTGTAATTTCCTTGACCTGTTCCAGAACTCACGCCAGCCTGCGTGAGCTAAAACACGTGCCTTTCGGCCTCCTTCTAGTAACACGGTGTTGGCTCTCGTGCCAACCAAAACACCATTTCTACACCATAGCGTTCCGAAGGCACCTGGAGCTCGTTTGAGGGGTATAGCAATACTTGGTCCATTCGTATCATCGTTATGAAACTAACACTGATACCATATTCCGAAATTTCATGGGACGGGCTGTTCCCCACGACCTCAAATTCATCATTCAGTTCAGGGCTGAACGACGAAACGTTGTGTTGACCACCGGTATAATGTGAGCCCATCACAGTTTGACGGTCCCGTTCCCTTCCCTTCTGTCGTCTTACGTAGATGTGCTGTGCAAATCGTCCTTTACTCACCCTTGTCCTCTACGAAAGGGTTGAAATAGGCACTGTGAAAGTCACAGCGATCCATTACTACGAAATTCTGTAAACACCAATTTCTGATCGCAAATATTCCTTTATTTAATTACTAGTTTCAATCATTAAGATCAACTTCAGCTCAGTCTGAAAAGGGAAAATGTCGTAATACACTGGTGTCCAAAATTAAAGCAAGAAATGGATTTTTTGCAAGATTTCATTTGTTTTGCCGCAGAAAACTATAAACGAGTGATTGTACAGCAGGAGTGATGTGTAACATATAGAATGTAAACGATTGCAACAAACGTAACGGTAGACTAACATATTCTTCATTTTTTTCTTAACTGTTTTGCGCACACATTCCGACAACTGGTTAACGTGCTCAGTGTGGGGTGTGGCCACCTCTGGCCGCAATACAGGCCTGACGACGACGCGGCATGCTGTGAATGACGTCATCAGTCTCATGTGGAGGCAATAAGGTTCATTCTTCTGGCAGAGCTGCCCGCAAGTCTTGGAGGGTGGTTAGTGGATGCTGACGTGATGCAACCAGGCTCCCTAGTGGCTCCAAGACATGCTCTATGGGATTCAAATCGGAAGAGCTAGTAGGCCATATCACGCGTGGAATATCTTCCGTTTCCAAGAAAACATCAACTCCCTTGCAGTATGAGGTCGAGCGTTAGCAACCTTGAATACAAAGTTTGAGCCCACAGCTCCTCACAACAACCGAAGATTAGGTCCCAAGATCTTGTTTCGATACCTGGCAGCAGTTAAACCTTGCCGATTCACCCGTACAATTTCATAAAGAGGTGTTAGAGTGGTCAACATAAGCCCTGCCCACACCATTGGTGGTCCTCCTCGATATTTGTGTCTTTCCGTGACGTTTGGGTCCCGAAATCGTGTTTCCAGTGCCCTCCAGATGCGAATCGTCGAATATCACTCTCGAAACAAAATCATCACTCATCTGTGAAGAGACCATTGGTCCTCTCTTCGGCCGGTGGCATGTTGACGACTCCGCTCTAGCCGTCCCCTTCTGTGAAGACGCTTCAGAGGTAAACACACAGCAGGTCTTCGACAGTAAAGACCACTCTACCGAAGCCTTATGTACGCCGTTTTCCTCGATACAAGACATCCAGTGGATGCTGCGAGGCAGATGCCGGTTACCGTGCAGTATCACGGCGTCACCGTCGTGCCCTTACAGCCAGAAAACGGCCGTCTCTTTCTGATGTCACAGGTGGTAGGCCCTGCCCAGATCTTCAGGATACAGTTTCGATCTCTACAATCTGTCGCAATATCCGAGAAACAACAGAACGATTCACATTAAGCCGTCGGGCCACATCAGTTTGCGACTGTCCTGCTTCCATCCTTCCAACGGCCCTCCACTGCAGAGTGCCTAGTAGGAATCTTCTGTGTGCCATACTGCACCGTCTGTGGCTTTGGACACAGCGACTGCGGATGTGGGACTATCCGGCAAACACTACCCCGTTTGACAGGTGCCCTGACGTCATCGTTGGCGTGGTTGTCCGTTGACCGGAGTGCCATCTTCCTAGGACACCTATTGAGAGTTTGTATGACTACATCGTGAATTAGACGCAGGACGGGGAAATAGCGGTTCGTTGCTTCAATTTTTGGACACCAGTGTAGTTACGGTGTGCAGAACACGATATTGCGGACACCTGTTGGCAGTTTATATGACTATATCGTGAATTAGACACAGGACGGGGAAATAGCAAATTGTTGCTTCAATTTTTGGACACCAGTGTAGTTACGGTGTGCAGAACACGACCCTGCGGACACCTGTTGGCATTTTGTATGACTATATCATGAATTAGACACAGGGAGGGGAAATAGCGGTTCGTTGCTTGAATTTTTGGACACCAGTCGTCCGAAGAACGAGGTCGCGTAGTAAATTTGGTATGTCGAGACGGAACTACGAGTAAGCATAATCGCTGCCAGGCGCAGAGACAAATTGGAAGAGCTGTACACACACACTCAGAAGTTCCATACGCCACCGCTGCAGCATGCTAACTTAGAGTGGAGTGCCGCTCAGTCCAGTTTGCAGACATCGCTGAAGGTTAGGGCATCGTCTCACTACAGCCAGCAGTGCGGGAGCTGTATCAGACAGATCTAAGTAGCAAAGTTTATAGTCAGATGTACTTTGAGAGAAGAGACTGTCATCTTGTACTGTATGAAATGGTTCAAATGGCTCGGAGCACTATGGGACTTAACATCTGAGGTCATCAGTCCCCTAGACTTAGAACTGCTTAAACCTAACTAACCTAAGGACATCACACACAGCCATGCCCGAGGCAGGATTCGAACTTGCGACCGTAGCAGAAGCGCGGTTCTGGACTGAAGCGCCTAGAACCGGTTGGCCACAGGGGCCGGCTGTTGTGTGTCAACTGATACGTTAGTGTTCAGTGACAGCAACAAACAGTCATGACGTCTCTGTGAACACAGACCATTAGAGGGTTAAGTGTTTCATCTCGTTCTATGGTGTACTGAGATACCACACAAGAAGAGTTTACGACAGTTGGTTAAAGAACTGCTGGCACGTCCTTATACAGCAGGAACGTCGCTGCGCGCTAACCAGTCACGCTGCCCGGGAGGATCACGCCCCTTGAAGCGGCAGCGCCACCAGCAAGAGAAAAGCGTGTTTAAATAACCCTACACGAACAGTAGTTGTCAGTTGCAAATTGTAAGTCAGTCCGAGTTTAGTTAGGGAGTTGCTGCAGAGCCTGCGACGAGTGAGATAGAAACAGTGGCCGATAGACAGTGATCAGTATTCAGCAGAAACAGAACAGTGGATAGGGTTATCGTGTATGGACAGAGACCGCCTACCTAGAGATATCTAAATACTGATAGTTTGGAATAGTACATCGAGACAGAAGATTAGTTTTCTTCCGAATTAGGTTCAGAGAAAGTTACTTAGTTTGTGTTCAAGGTACTGTACTTAACTCTGGGCAGATAGACCAATCCTACATTCCACAATTGCTCTAACCAACGTTACAAAAGTTGAGTAATATATTTAATTATTCACTACTCTGTGTTACTTTCACTGTGTGTATGCTGCCATAGAGCTCATGCATCCCTCCTACAGGGACACCATTATTAGTCTTTCTCAGGGCAGCGAGATTTTCTTCAAAGTGGATGCACTCATTTCACATCACGTTCAAGTTATAATAAAGTCGTATAATATTTTGTGCTCCTTGTATTATCAGCTTACCCATCTCCAAGGGTAAATCTAAGATCCCACTGCTGTGCCGACGAGTGGCATTTCGTCCGGCACAACAGAGGCTGTCAACTACTGCAAGCAGTATAGTAATGTACATTGTTTGGAAGGTTAACAAACATACCTGACTTCATGAAGTTAACAGAGTAACCAAATAAAATACACTCCTGGAAATGGAAAAAAAGAACACATTGACACCGGTGTGTCAGACCCACCATACTTGCTCCGGACACTGCGAGAGGGCTGTACAAGCAATGATCACACGCACGGCACAGCGGACACACCAGGAACCGCGGTGTTGGCCGTCGAATGGCGCTAGCTGCGCAGCATTTGTGCACCGCCGCCGTCAGTGTCAGCCAGTTTGCCGTGGCATACGGAGCTCCATCGCAGTCTTTAACACTGGTAGCATGCCGCGACAGCGTGGACGTGAACCGTATGTGCAGTTGACGGACTTTGAGCGAGGGCGTATAGTGGGCATGCGGGAGGCCGGGTGGACGTACCGCCGAATTGCTCAACACGTGGGGCGTGAGGTCTCCACAGTACATCGATGTTGTCGCCAGTGGTCGGCGGAAGGTGCACGTGCCCGTCGACCTGGGACCGGACCGCAGCGACGCACGGATGCACGCCAAGACCGTAGGATCCTACGCAGTGCCGTAGGGGACCGCACCGCCACTTCCCAGCAAATTAGGGACACTGTTGCTCCTGGGGTATCGGCGAGGACCATTCGCAACCGAACCGTCTCCATCAAGCTGGGCTACGGTCCCGCACACCGTTAGGCCGTCTTCCGCTCACGCCCCAACATCGTGCAGCCCGCCTCCAGTGGTGTCGCGACAGGCGTGAATGGAGGGACGAATGGAGACGTGTCGTCTTCAGCGATGAGAGTCGCTTTTGCCTTGGTTCCAATGATGGTCGTATGCGTGTTTGGCGCCGTGCAGGTGAGCGCCACAATCAGGACTGCATACGACCGAGGCACACAGGGCCAACACCCGGCATCATGGTGTGGGGAGCGATCTCCTACACTGGCCGTACACCACTGGTGATCGTCGAGGGGACACTGAATAGTGCACGGTACATCCAAACCGTCATCGAACCCATCGTTCTACCATTCCTAGACCGGCAAGGGAACTTGCTGTTCCAACAGGACAATGCACGTCCGCATGTATCACGTGCTCTAGAAGGTGTAAGTCAACTACCCTGGCCAGCAAGATCTCCGGATCTGTCCCCCATTGAGCATGTTTGGGACTGGATGAAGCGTCGTCTCACGCGGTCTGCACGTCCAGCACGAACGCTGGTCCAACTGAGGCGCCAGGTGGAAATGGCATGGCAAGCCGTTCCACAGGACTACATCCAGCATCTCTACGATCGTCTCCATTGGAGAATAGCAGCCTGCATTGCTGCGAAAGGCGGATATACACTGTACTAGTGCCGACATTGTGCATGCTCTGTTGCCTGTGTCTATGTGCCTGTGGTTCTGTCAGTGTGATCATGTGATGTATCTGACCCCAGGAATGTGTCAATAAAGTTTCCCCTTCCTGGGACAATGAATTCACGGTGTTCTTATTTCAATTTCCAGGAGTGTATTTTGTGCTCCTTGTATTATCAATTTACCCATCTCCAAGGGTAAATCTAAGATCCCACTGCTGTGCCGACGAGTGGTATTTCGTCCGGCACAACAGAGGCTGTCAAGAACTGCAAGCAGTATAGTAATGTACATTGTTTGGAAGGTGAACAAACGTACCTGACTTCATGAAGTTAACAGAGTAACCAAATAAAATATATAGTCATAAACAGCATCGTCACATATTAACTTGCCAAACGCACATGTCGCGTAATGTCGGGTCGTTGCTGGCGTACTGTCCTTAATCTATAAGGTAAACAGCAGAGGGAGCGTGGCTACTTCGACGTATATACCCTGATGGACTTGGTAAACACGTGCTCATTGTATTCAATAGGGAGGATATACTATTCCAAATAGATCTCCAGGTAATAACTGCGTGTTGCTGAATGACCGAGTACAATTCTTTCAACTGGACCCCATTCGGCGACTTGTGTGTTCCCAGTCTACCCATTTTATCCAACTCGGCAAAGGGGGCTTACAGCTTAACGTGGAATCCGAATCACATGAAGTTCCAGCCAATTCCTCAAATCGTTCAGAGGTAGTGATTACAATAACCGCAGACTGAAGATTTCCGTGATCCGAGTGGAATTCGAGCCCCCTATCCCTCGTTTTCTAGCCATGCAGTTTATAACTAGACCTATATTTGTTCACTTGATAACTGCTTTGTAAACTATAACCTTAAATTCTGTAACAAAAAAATGGCTCTGAGCACTATGGGACTTAACATCTGTGGTCATCAGTCCCCTAGAACTCAGAACTACTTAAACCTAACTAACCTAAGGCCATCACACACATCCATGCCCGAGGCAGGATTCGAACCTGCGACCGTAGGAGTCGCGGTTCCGGACTGAGCGCCTAGAACCGCTAGACCACCGCGGCCGGCAAATTCTGTAACAAAAGACGCTTTTGGGCACTATTTACAGTTGCCTGAAATCATCCCATTATTTCCATTTTTACATGTATATACATTGTCACCTTTCCTAGTGAAGTTAAAGTTTTCCTGTGTGTTTCTCTTTAAGAAACTACCAACATTTAATGGGAAGTCAGAACTACCTCTTATTCACTGTGACGTAGTAGCTTTTGTGGCGGATAGCTTCCATGAATTTTAATTTTGACACTTTTTTAGAAACGTATTTTAAAGAAAGTTACTTTGTGGAAGCAACTGGTCAAAATATCTCGACTCTTATTAACAGTTTCACTTAAAAGACGATTTTTGAATAACAGTTACTCGAAACATCGATAAACATACATCGATAACTCTTCTCATACTTTGCATAGACAAAATGCAGTTCCGTTACTCAAAGTGATAAAGAAAACTGTAACCAGTCATCTTTTTGAAAGACTGGTAGACCTCCCTCAAACAATACTTTACATCACAGTTTCGTAACTTTTCAGGACGTAAAAAGATTTAAGTTAAAATGAACTGTCAAGATCGCAATAATATTTGTTTCTTTAACAGTTTCGGCTCCTCGGTTATCTCGTGATACCACTATCCGAGGAACCTCCAGCACCAGCCATAGGGGGCCATAGATTCTGGAGACTGCTTTCACTTAAGCTGAAACCGGTAAATCAACAAACATTATTGCGACCCTGACTATTCATTTTAACTTACATATAGCATCAGGTCCCTGTTCTCCATAGACTACGTTGTCTAAATTTATGTAAGAAAATGTTGTTTTCCTTTGGTGCTGTTTATTTATACATATTATTATCCATGGTCAAGTGATACAGTATTTATTGTAGAACAGCAAAGCTTATTTAGCATATTTTACAATATGTAGAAATGGTAATTAATTTAGAGAGATCCGCTAAGAATAGGGGCTGGCGATCCTATGGTGCGGCCCCTGCACTGATTTGCCCGACCACATCTTATGTATTACCAAATATAATAATTTCATAAACCTGAAGATAGGATTTTAAAATCTCGAAACCTGTCGTAGTTTGAATAAATATTAGTACAACTGAAATGGGTCCTTCTAAATTACTTATGATGCCTCTCCTTTGCCGAAGTCCTACGTGCCAAATCTTGTGCAATATTTAGAAACTTATCTGTATTTTTGCGTAGCTTTCTGTGTAAGAATGTTGTATATCCTGTGAAATAATGCTGTATATCAAAAAACAATAATTTTCAGTTACAATGATATGAGTAACGGAAAATAGGGACACAAACGTAACAACAAGTGTACTATTACCAGTCAGTGCTTATTTATCTCCACGACGCGTTTCAAAGGTTTCGGGTTTTTATAGAAAAAGCCAAACGTATATCTAGCGGTACAAATGAAATAAGTAAAATAGAGTGCATCCAATGGTCAGAGATTCCTTTCATTGTCGTAACACATCACATGTATACTGCCATATTTTGTGAACAAATGTGGCGAGTGCTAACTATTAGGTGCAATGATCATGTAACAAAAGAGAAACATTATCACAAAGTAAAAAAAAAAAAATGCATCATAACAACATTATTGCAGAATAAGTTTTAAAGGATATTGGAGATCTTTGTTTTGAGGTGTTAATACATGCGTTGGAATAAATATTTCAGGCTGTACATAAATACGATTTTGGCAAGTTTATACAGCTTAAACTTCATACTCGTTTATATTGTCAGGTGTCATGTTGAAAATTTAAGTACAGTAATTATGTTGGCTACATTGGTAAAAATGGTCATAAATAATAGTTTTGGTTGGGATTCACAGATAGGAATGAAATACTGGAGGCAGGAAGAGAGGAAGAGAAAGAGAGACAGAGGTAAAGAGAGGGTGGATGGAGTAATTGGATGAGAGCCAACTTTCCAAAGCAGGGAGTTCTTAATAAGATTATAACTGTTACAGGTAATAACTGCCTAAAGTCATTTTTTTGTTTTTCCCTTAGTTGCTTTAAATTCGTGGAGGTACGTACCTTCTGTGCAACTAATTGAAGGCAGTTTGTTGCCATACGCGTTTCGCTTCTTTTATTTGGAATATATCCTCAGCGGCCTGAAACACGTTTCCTTTTATACATACAATAAACGTATTATGTCGTAGATACAATATGCTGCTATATTACACTTTGTCGTGTTTTTCTCTTGTTTTTTAGGATAGAATCAACTTTTCTAGCACAAGTATCGTAATGTGAACTTATTTTTGGGTGTTAATTACGATTTCCATGACTGTTAATTCATATCTGTGGTCCTGAAGATGTATTCGATAGTTTCCATAATCCAGCTGGCCGATTTCTGTCGTTTTTTCACCAACATGTGTCACATAGCATTTGTCACTTGCACTTTCCATTTTTTTGTGTTTTCAGTGTGTAATGCTGTCAATTGCTGTTATGTGTTTATCTGTCATTTGTTAGTGTTGTGTTGTGGTTTGATATTTTTCATTTGTTGTGTGTGTGCGTGTGTGTGTGTGTGTGTGTGTGTGTGTGTGTGTGTGTGTGTGTGTGTGTATTATCCTGTGTTTGAATGATGATTTTTGTGTAGATATTTGTGTGTGTGAATTTTGCTTTGTGTAAATGTGTGGTTTTTTAACATAAATTCTGACTGGGGGGAGGAGGGGAGATAGAGGATGAGAGGAGGGGGGGGGGGGTGGAAGGACATTCATTAATTTTTTATCCTGGTTACATTTCGGTTTGTTATTGTTTTGGTGGTTAGCATGATCAGAGATTATTGCTTATATGGATTTGGTCACTGAGTACCTTGTTTTCCATTGCAATGGCTCTTAGTATGTGAAAGTTTTCTTGCAATGTCAGGACCTTTTTGTTGTGATTATTCAATCTAATCTTCAATGTGAGATGCTTATAACAGTTTCCACAACGGAACTTTGTTTCGAAACCTAGCAGAAAATCCAAAGAGATTCTGCTCGTATGTGAAGTGTGTTAGCGGCAAGAAACAATCAATACCTTCTCTGCGCGATAGCAACGGAGATACTGTCTAAGACAGTGCTGCCAAAGCAGAATTACTAAACACAGCCTTCCGAAATGCCTTCACAAAAGAAGACGAAGTAAATATTCTAGAATTCGAATCAAGAACAGCTGCCAACCTGAGTAACGTAGAGTAAATATCCTCGGAGTAGTGAAGCAACTTAAATCGCTTAATAAAAGCAAGTCTTCTGGTCCAAACTGTATACCAATTAGGTTCCTTTCAGTGTATGCTGATGCATTAGCTCCACACTTAACAATCATAAACAACCGTTCGCTCGACGAAAGATCCGTACCCAAAGACTGGAAAGTTGCATAGGTCTCACCAGTATTCAAGAAAAGTAGCAGGAGTAATCCATTTAATTACAGGCCCATATCATTAATGGATGCAGCAGGATTTTGGAACATGTATTGTGCTCGAACATTATGAATTACCTCGAAGAAAACGGTCTACTGACACACAGTCAGCCGGCCGTTGTGGCCGAGCGGTTCTAGGCGCTTCAGTCCGGAACCGTGTGACCGCTACGGTCGCAGGTTCGAATCCTGCCTCGGGCATGGATGTGTGTGATGTCCTTAGGTTTAAGTAGTTCTAAGTTCTAGGGGACTGATGACCTCAGATGTTAAGTCCCATAGTGCTCAGAGCCATTTGAACCATTTTGAACACACAGTCAACTTGAGTTTAGAAAACATCGCCCTTATGAAACACATCAAGCTCTTTATTCGCATGATGTGTTGACTGCTATTGACAAGGGATTTCATATCGATTCCGTATTTCTCGATTTCCGGAAAGCTTCTGACACTGTACCACACAAGCGGCTTGTGGTGAAATTTCGTGCTTATAGAATATCGTCTCAGTTATGTGACTGGATTTGTGATTTGCTGTCAGAGAGGTCACAGTTCGTAGTAACTGACGGTAAGTCGTCGAGTAAAAGAGAAGTATTTCTGGCATTCCCCAAGGTAGTATCACAAGCCCTTTGCTATTCCTTATTTATATAAACGATTTGGGAGACAATCTGAACAGCCGTCTTAGGTTGTTTGCAGATGACAGTGACTTTTATCGACTAATAAAGTCATCACAAGATCAAAACAAATTGCAAAACGATTTAGGAAAGGTATCTGAATGGTGCGAAAATTGGCAGTTGACTCTAAATAACGAAAAGTGTGAGGTCATCCACATGAGTGCCAAAAGGAATTCGGTAACCTCCGGTTACACAATAAATCAGTCAAACCTAAAGGCCGTAAATTCAACCAACTATCTACTAATTATAATGACGAACAACTTAAATTGGAGGAATCACATAGAAAATGTTGTGGGGAAGGCTAACCAAAGACTGTATTTTATTGGCAGGACACTTAGAAAATGTAACAGATCTACTATGGAGACTGCCTACACTACGCTTGTCAGTCAGCTTTTAGAATACTGCTGCGTGCTGTGGGATCCTTCCCAGGTAGGACTGACGGAGTACACCGAAAAAGTTCAAAGAAGTGCAGCACGTTTTGGATCGTCGCGAAATATGGGAGAGACTGCACTAAAATGATGCAGGATTTGGGCTACAAATCATTCAGATCTACATCTACATCTACGTGATTGCTCTGCTATTCACAATAAAGTGCCTGCCAAAGGGTTCAATGAACCACCTTCAAGCTGTCTCTCTATCGTTTCACTCTCGAACTTCGCGCGGAAAAACGAGCACTTAAATTTTTCTGGGCGGGCCCTGATTTCTCTTATTTTATTGTGATGACAATTTCTCCCTATGGAGGTGGTTGTCAACAGAATGTTTTCGCAATCGGAGGAGAAAACTGGTGATTGAAATTTCATGAGTGGTCCCGTCGAAACGAAAAACGCCTTTGTTTTAATGATTGCCACTCCAATTCACGTATCATGTCTGTGACACTATCTCCCCTATTTCTCGATAATACAAAACGAGTTGCCCTCCTTTGTACTTTTTCGATATCATCCGTCAGTCCCATCTGTTGCGGATCCCACACCGTACAGAAATACTCCAGAATAGGGTGGACAAGCATGGTGTAAGCAGTCTCTTTAGTAGACCTGTTGCACCTTCGAAGTGTTCCGCCAATGAATCGCAGTCTCTGGTTGGCTCTACCCACAACATTATCTATGTGATCGTTCCAATTTAGGGTACTTGTAATTGTAATCCCTAAGTATTTAGCTGAATTTACAGCCTTCAGATTTGTGTGACTTCTCGCGTAATCGAAATTTAGCGGATTTATTTTAATACTCATGTGAATAACTTCACACGTTTCTTTATTCATGGTCAATTCCCACTTTTCGCACCATACAGATATCTTATCTAAATAATTTTGCAATTAGTTTTGGTCATCTGATGACTTTACAAGGCGGTAAATGACAGCATCATCTGCAAACAATCTAACACGGATACTGAGATTGTCTCCTATGTCGTTAATATTGATCAGCAACAACAGAGGGCCTATAACACTTCCTTGGGGAACGCCGGATACTATTTCTGTTTTACTCGATAACTTTCCCTCTATTACAACGAACTGTGAGCTTTTTGACAGGAAATCACGAATCCAGTCCCACAACTGAGACGATATTCCATAGGCATGCAGTTTGGCTAGAAGACACTTGTGAGGAACGGTGTCGGAAACCTTCTGGAAATCTATAAATATGGAATCAATTTCATATCCACTGTCTATAGCACTCATTACTTCATGAGTATAAAGAGCTAGATGAGTTTCGTAAGAACGATATTTTCTGAATCATGAAAAGAAAGACGTTTTTGTTGCGACGGAAACTTCTCACGAAATTCCATACACAAACTTTCACTTCCGAATGCGACATTATTTTCTTGACACCGACCTACATAGGGAGAAACGATCAACACGATAAAATAAGGGAAATAAGAGCTCGTACGGAAAGATATAGGTGTTCGTTCTTTCCACGCGCTACACGAGATTGGAATAATAGAGAATTCTGAACGTGGTTCGATGAACCCTTTGCCAGGCACCTAAAAGTGATTTGCAGCGTATCCATGTAGATGTATATGTAGATAACTGTCATATGGTAAAGAAACAGAGATTACACATAGCTTACCGAACAAGAAACACACTCCAGTCACATGTACAAACTATAGATAAACCAGATATATACCAAGGCGCAGATATATACCAGCTAGAATACCAAGAATGTAAATTAGTATATCTGGGGATGCCAAGTAGGAACCTCAGACCTAGATATAAAGAATTCACACACATACCAATATCCATAAAAAAGTCATTTTCACTCCAATACACACGCACACAAATACCCTAAAAGAACTCACCGCCCCAAGGAAAAATTACACAATTACACACACACACACACTCACACACACTCACACACACACACAACAACAACAACAACAAATGAAAAATATCAAACCACAACACAACACAAACAAAAGACAGATAAACACCAAATAATGGGCAACACTACACAGCGAAAACATGCATATGTTGATCACAAAGAATGGAAAGTGCAAGTGATATACGAGATGTGACAAATGTGAGTGAAAGAACACTAGAAACTGGCCAGCTGGTGTATGGAAACTAATGAATACATCTCCAGGACCACACACTTGGGTTAACAGCGCCGGAAATCGTAATTAACAGCGAACGATAAATTCAAATTACGATATTTCTGCAGGAAAAGTTGATTCTAACCTAAAAAACAAGAGAAAAACAAATGTATATAGAAGCATATTATATCTACCACATAATACATTTATTGTATGTATAAAAAGAAACATGTGTTTCAGGCCACTGAGGATACTTCCCAATAAAAAAAACGAAACGCGTATGGCAACAAACAAACTGCCTTCAATTAGTTGCATAGACGGTACATGCCTCCTAGAAATGCCTGAAGGTTGGAGTGATACATTGTTTATAATGCTTTAAAATATGCCTAACCTAAAATGTTCGTATTTAAAATAGGAACACAGCATATCATCTCACATGCTGAAATAACACGTTGTATTTATTTAATCCAATTCCAAACTAAAAAAAGAACCAAAAAAGGTTAAACAGAGGGAGAACACAGAAAATGGCGAGCTGAAGTAGTTCTTCTCACCACAGACACGGGAATATTATATGCAGCGTAAGGTCTGTGTGCTGAATACTCAACAAATCCACGTGGAAAAAACAAGAAAAATGAAGGGAACAGCTATAAAAACCTGAGTACCGAAGATGCTTTCGAATAAAGCGAAACGCGTCTGGTCTTAACAAGACTTTCGTTACAGTTGCCAAGAAAGGTTAATAAACCTACACAACTTGTATATCTGCAATTCCGGAAGAAAGAAGTCGAAAGAGAAAGAAGACAACATGTAAACTGAACTGGGAGTCAGAAGGTGTATTCACGTAACGTTCTTGGCTATGTACAGGGTTATTACAAATGATTGAAGCGATTTCACAGCTCTACAATAACTTTATTATTTGAGATATTTTCACAATGCTTTGCACACACATACAAAAACTCAAAAAGTTTTTTTAGGCATTCACAAATGTTCGATATGTGCCCCTTTAGTGATTCGGCAGACATCAAGCCGATAATCAAGTTCCTCCCACACTCGGCGCAGCATGTCCCCATCAATGAGTTCGAAAGCATCGTTGATGCGAGCTCGCAGTTCTGGCACGTTTCTTGGTAAAGGAGGTTTAAACACTGAATCTTTCACATAACCCCACAGAAAGAAATCGCATGGGGTTAAGTCGGGAGAGCGTGGAGGCCATGACATGAATTGCTGATCATGATCTCCACCACGACCGATCCATCGGTTTTCCAGTCTCCTGTTTAATAAATGCCGAACTGGCATTCTGCTTTAGCCTTTACCGTAAGATTTCCCAAACCGTCGGCTGTGGTACGTTTAGCTCCCTGCTTGCTTTATTCGTCGACTTCCGCGGGCTACACGTGAAACTTGCCAGCACGCGTTCAACCGTTTCTTCGCTCACTGCAGGCCGACCCGTTGATTTCCCCTTACAGAGGCATCCAGAAGCTTTAAACTGCCCATAACATCGCCGAATGGAGTTAGCAGTTGGTGGATCTTTGTTGAACTTCGTCCTGAAGTGTCGTTGCACTGTTATGACTGACTGATGTGAGTGCATTTCAAGCACGACATACGCTTTCTCGGCTCCTGTCGCCATTTTGTCTCACTGCGCTCTCGAGCGCTCTGGCGGCAGAAACCTGAAGTGCGGCTTCAGCCGAACAAAACTTTATGAGTTTTTCTACGTATCTGTAGTGTGTCGTGACCATATGTCAATGAATGGGGCTACAGTGAATTTATGAAATCGCTTCAATCATTTGTAATAGCCCTGTATATCATGGTCCTGACACATGTCGGAAAGACCGTCATTATCACGACCGTTAGCAGAAGCAGCTCTATACAGCAAAGGATACTCCCATCACATAACCCCAACAGCTATTCCACTATCGAATTAACTTTGCTCCGGCATAATGTACTCACAATCGCACAGCACACAGTTCCGACCACGACTGACACTTGCAGCGTTTTGAGGAGATTGCACGTGCATGGTACAGATATAAGGATATTAATTTGAGGTTGAGTTTTTCTTTTGTTTTTAACAGAGAATGAAATACCTATTTCCTCCTCAGGGAGTCACACCTAGTGAGTACGTGGCTGGCGACCACGGGGTCCCGACCTGAGTCCTGGCATTGCTTCCACTTACTTACGCCAGGCTCCTCACTTTCATCTTTCCTATCTGGCCACCCTCGGCCAGCTCTTGTTCTTTTCCGACCCTGACGCTATTAGGTTCCCAGGACTAGGGTTCTTTCATTTTCCAACCTATACTTCTCATGCAGCATCTGACCCGGAGCGGTTAGCTGCGAAAGACATCTGTATCCCACGTTAGAGGCGGCCTCCGGAACTGCAGAAGGCAACGGAATACCACCGCAGATTATCTTCCCTGCATAATGCAGTCTCCATTTTATGCACAGAAATGGATTCCTCTCATGTTAAATCAGTGTCCGGAGGTAAAATAGTCCCCTATTCGGATCTCCGGGGGGGGGGGGGGGGGGACAACTTGAAAGGAGGCAAAAAATCAAAACGAGAATTGGTACCTGGAATGTTAGAATACTGCTACAAGCAGGAAAACTACAAAACCTTAAAATAGAGATGGAAAAGAATCATATGGACCTCGTAGGAGTTGCTGAGGTAAGATGGAATGGACATAGAGAGTTGCAGTCAGATGAATATGTGTTGTACTACTCAGGAGGAGAAGTAAAAGGAATGAATGGAGTAGGAATGATTATGACAAAGGAACTGGCTAAATGTGTGGAATATGTAGACTATGCAAATGACCGGGTTCTTGGCGTAAGGCTGAAAGGAGCACAAAAAGATTTACTGATTTTCCAGGTGTATATGCCAACTTCATGACCAAATGACCAACATGATGACCAAATTGTAGAGGAAACGTACAATATAATAGAGAGAATAATGGACGAAAATAAAAAAATGCTGCAAAATAGTAATGGGAGACTGGAACGCCATTGTGGGAAAAGGGATAGACGGAAACATAGTAGGCAGTCATGGTCTTGGAAAGAGAAATGGTAGAGGTGAATGGCTAATTGAATTCTGCAGGGAAAGACAGCTGATAGCGGCAAACACATGGTTCAAGAACCACAAGAGGAGGCTTTACACTTGGAAATCACCAGGGGACTAATGCAGAAACCAAATCGATTTTATACTCGTAGAAGAAAGATACAGGAATTGAATCAAGAAGGTGCACACATTACCAGGTGCAGATATTAATAGAGACTACAACTTACTTATGGTAGAAATAGAAATAAGGATGAAAAACTGATGAGGGCGACCATGGTTAAGAAGTGGGATCTAGAAAAGATAAGATCCAACAAAGAACAAATTACAGAAATGCTGTCTCGGGAGTTTCTAAACACATTACGAGACAAAGAACCACCTGATAATGCCAACGAATAGCGGAATATGCTGAAAGAAGGAAACATTAAAGCAGGACAGCGAAATATAGGATATGTAAAAGGGAAAAGGTCAAAAAAAAAACCATGGGTCACACAAGAAATGATTTCCAAGACTGAGGAGAGAAGAAAATTGAAAAACAAGAGCACTGAAGATGCAAGAAAGATATACCGAAGGTTAAATAATGAACTGCGAAGAGAAACACAGCAGGCTAGGAAAAAATGGCTAAAAGAGGAATGTGATGAAATTGAAGAACTGGACATGAGGGGAAGATACGACTTACTATACAACAGGGTAAAGTCTATGACATGGGAACAAAACAGAGCAGGAAGTGCTAGTATGGAAATTTTGAGTAAAGACGAAGAGGTAATGTACAAAGATTGTGACGATGTCCACCAAAGATGGGGAGAATATCTAAAAGAGCTATTTGACACAAATAGTAAACCAGAAACACTGGAACTTGAATCACACAACAGTGTAAGTGATGACGAGAAAGGACCAACCATCATAATGGAAGAAGTAAAGTCTGCCATAGCTGCAATGAAAAATGGCAGAGCGGTAGGTACAGATACGATAACGGGAGAAATATTAAAATGCTTGAACCAAGATGGCGTAAGAGAAATAGTGAGATTATGTAATAAAATATGACAGTGATGAATGGCCTGAGGACTTTCTGACAACAGTAATGATTCCATTACCGATAAAACAAGGAACCAAGAAATGCAAAGAGCACAGGACAATCAACCTCATTTCACATCCAGCCAAATTGATGTTAAGAATAATTAATAAGAGACTTGAAAAAGTAATGGAGGAGAATCTTGGTGAGGAGCAGTTTGGCTTTAGGCGGAATGCGGGCACCAGAGATGCAATAGGTCTCCTACGAATCTTGGGAGAAAGGTTTATTGAAAAAGGGAGAGACCTATATATGTGCTTCATCGATCTAGAAAAAGCATTTGACGATGTGGTTTGGGACAAGCTGGCGACTATCATGAGGGAAAAGAGAGTGGACTGGAAAACCAGAAGACTTGTAAACTCATTATATCTTAATCAAAAAGTTTCAATTAAAGTGAGAGGAGAAAGTACAAACTGGATCGGACTAGGAAAAGTAGTAAGACAAGGATGCTGTCTATCACCTACTCTTTTCAACCTCTACTTGGAAAATATGATTGACCAATGCTCATTAGATGACAAAGGCTTAGAAATTGGAGGAAGAAGAGTAGGGTGCTTGAGGTTTCCTGAGGACATGGTCCTTCTAGCCACAGGGGAAAAAGAATTACAGGATTTGGTGGACACTAACGGAGAAAATTGAATGAAAATTAACACAAATAATACAAAAGTATTGGCACAAGGAGGAAATAAGGAAATAAAAATTATACTGAATGGAGAAATACTAGAACAGGTGCAAAATTTCAATTATCTTGGAAGCATGATAGACACCAACTGGAAGTGCACCACGGAAATTAAAACAAGGACAGCAATGGCAAAAGAGGCATTTTATAAGAAAAGGAGAATTTTCTGCAGCGGTCTGGACAGAGAACTCAGGAACAGACTAATAAATGTCTTGTATGAAATGTTCTTCTATATGGCTCTGAAACATGGACTATGAGGAAGAAAGACAGAGAAAGGCTGGAGGCTTTTGAAATCTGGACATGGCGGAGGATGGAAAGAATAAGTTGGATGGACAGAGTGAAAAATGAAGAGGTATTGAGAAGAGTGGGAGAGAAAAGACAGTTACTAGATGTAATAAAGAGAAGAAAAAGAAATTGGATTGGGCATATATTAAGAAAGCATGACGGACTGATAACAGTTTTAGAAGGTTATGTAGAAGGGAAAAGGAAGCGAGGAAGGAAGAGATTCCAGATACTGGATGATATGATGGACGGTACAATATACAGCAGCCTTAAGAAGGAAGCAATGGATCGCAGAAAATGGAGAGGCAAAGGACCTGCTAAATATAGCAGAAAACTGATGATGATGATGATGAAATACCTAAGGTTGAATGACATTATTACTAAGACTTAGATACACTGCACTGATATTCTAAAATATAGGTAGTAATTTGCAAGTTAGACTCAGACATAACAATTACTTCAAAAACCATTAAGAGCAACAAAAACATTATGGCTCATTTCCTTTGTAATGATAGGTGTCTTTAAACAAGCTTCAGTTGTTACATACTTCCATTCATAGGTAATCACTATATCCATTACTCTTCTTTTTCTCGCCGTTGTTGCAAACCTATGCCCCTAAACAATTAGTGTATGGTCTGCTGCTCCAAAGTGTTCTTTCATATCAAGGTAGTTGTATTGAAGTGCAGTTGCCCATTTGGTTTTTAGCCCAAATCAGAGACAAGACCAAGCAAATTATTCAAGGGTAAAATTTTATGGTGTAATGATGTACAACGTTCTTATACGTACTTCTTTTGATTCAGTTTTTTTTTTACATGCGTCTTAACAGATCTAATAACATAAGATTTTTTATTGTTCTTCTTAATGTTCTTGACATTCTGCTTCCAATTTCATGGATTTATTTTCCTCTCTAGGCTTTTATTTTGACGATACAGTATCATTTGGAGTTAAACTTTCATCAGCCACATCTGCCATTTGCACTGATGTACGACGTCCTTCCAGGATGATCAACTCTGTACAAATAACTCGACTTCTAGACAGAAAAAAGACCCCTACTATGGCATGTCTTATGTGATGTACCACTTTATTCCATTGACAACTGGACTTTGTCAAAAAATACAGCCTTCTTTGAAGGAGGTTTTCAGATTTTTATTCTATAAACCGATATCGAGCCTTTTCAGGCTCATTTTAAGATGGAATACAGGAGATTACATGACTGTTTCATAGCGTAACGCTGTGAAAAAGGAATTGGGGATATTGGATCCTGCTTTGTTAGTGGGACTTCGTATAAAAAGCATTGTAAATAAACTACAAGCCTACACCCCGCAACACCCGTTCTCTAAATGACGGCCAGCCAATCGCCCCCCTCTCCCTCCCGCCATTTCCCCAACCGGAGAACGAAAGAGACGTGGGATCGCCCACTGTGGAGCAGACACCGCCAGCACGTGAAGGAAGCAGAGCGCCGCTCGCGCCGAAATGAGTCAATTTCCACGCGTCGTTCCAGCACAGGCTTCCCCCTCCTCTCCACTCAGCAAAGAGCGCTTAAGGTGCGCCGGGGGATTGCCTGCAACCACACCTAAGAGACCTAACAGGGGTAAAGCCCGCCCTCCACGAAGAGAAAAAAATGTTTTGCAGCGCTCTTCTCGAATTAAATCCAGGCAGCGCGGGAAGAGAGAGACAGAGAGACAGAGAGAGAGAGAGGGAGAGAGGGAGGAAGAGGGAGGGGGGAGGGAGGGAGGGAGAAAGACAGAAGCGCTCGTTAAGAGCTCCGTATGAAGCAGCTCACCAACAGGGGCACCCTCCGCATGCAAGAGCACCACACACGCTTACGCACGCACGTGTACATTTCGCAGACTCACATACACACATCCAGCAAAGAACAGCAGTGGGAATAGTAGCTAATTACGATTCGCCAGATGACGGCGAGCTGAAAAGGAAGATAAACAGGCGAACCCCTCACCATCCTCAGACCAACTAAACACCGCACTATGACGCAGTATGTGAACGTAAACTTCCACAAAATATTATTTTGCACGATATATTATACCCCATCAGCGGCATAAACAGACTGGAGGCAATATTTTTGTTTTTATATTGTTATACGCATTTTCATCATCTGTCAAAAGCGACTTGGTTTAAGACATTATCGAATATAAAACGCACGAAATAAATTTTTTGCACGTGTGATTTTACGGATACAGCTGGTTCTACTAAGTGACACGAAGTCGTCTAGTGTAACCTAAGCGATATCCGCCGTTCCCCAGGGAAATGCGACATGCCCTCTGCTATATAAACGATTTTGGAGACAATCTGAGCGACTCTGTTTGGTTGGAGATGATACTGCCGTTTACCGCCTAGTTAAGCCATGAGAAAATCAAAATCAATTGCAAAATGATTTAGACAAGATGTCTGCGTTGTGAAAGAAGGGATAATTCATTCAAACAATAAAACGTGCGGAGTCCTTTACATTTGTACTAAAAAAAGTTCTGTTCCATTTCGGTTTCACGGAAATCGCTCAAATTTAAGGGGTGTCGAAATAACTAAATACACAGAGATTATAAGTGTTATTGGAAAACCGGCAACGACGCGTTTTATTGACACGGCACTTAGTAGGTGTAGGAAATCTACTAACAGGACTTGCTACCCTACGCTCGTCGGTCGTCTTCTGGAGATTTAGTGCGCGGTATGGTATATTCACCCGGTGCGGTTGACGAAGTACATTGAAAACGTTCAAGTTTCGTATATCGCCAATAGGGAAAAGAGTGCCATGGATATGATAAGCGAGTTGCGACATCTTCTCATAAAATTTCAGTCATGAACTTTTTCTTGAGAAAGCGAACATGTTTTGGCTCCCATCTACATAGGGGAAAATGACCATCGCCTCAAAATAAGTTCAGGTATCCCATTTTCGCCACATGATATTGGAGAGCGGCAGCCGAGCAATAGTCTGAAAGTGGTACTATGAACCCCCAGCGAAACACGTAAGCGTGAATCGCAGAGTGATTATACGAGGGTTGTCAAGAAAGTAAGTTCCGATCGATCGCGAAATGGACACCACAGTGAAAACCCGATGAAGATTGTCACAGATGTGTTCGGTAGTGTGTCTTGTATGACCACCGATCGCATCAAGACGCTCTTCTCAGTTGTGAGCGCACTGTGAGCGAGTAAATCTGCCTAGAACAACGATGCCTCCCGCCAGGTAGGAGGACCCACTGAGAGACTTCGCCTTAATGAATGCAGCCCACCTGACACAACTGCCACGCACTTCCTTCTTCCGTGGCAGTTCTCAGCCGCACTCTGCAGGCGCAGTGAAGACGCTCCTACAGCCTTTACGACGGGAAGTGTTCGAGCACCCGCAACACAGCCCTAATTGGCTCGTCCTGAGAATCATCTCTGTTCACATGAAACGCTGGATACGAAGACAACACTTGGGCGCAGTCTACGCGCTATAGACCAGCGTAGAGAATTATCGGAAAGCACAGGTGGCTGCCTTCTGCGACGATGGTGTTGGAAATTTGGTATAACGCCCCGACAACTAAGTCGGAGTGGCGACTATGTAGAGAAGTATCTGGAAAGTGTAGCTAACGCTTGCAGATAACATGTTTCTGATTTTCATTCTGGTTCCCATTTAGCGAAAGATCGGAACTTACTTTCTGTACAACCCTCATACATATAGATGCAGACGAACCAGGCGTCTTTCAGCAGACAGCATATTGTTTTGACGTACAGTGCTACGATAACAGGAAATTGGCATATAAGTGTGACTTTCACATAGAATGGGCTGAGATCCATATAATGAATACTCTTCGATATTTCGCTTTCGGAAAGACCAAAATACGTGTTCCAAACTGGCACAACCGACTGACGACAGTATATACAGACAAGTATTCTCATTTTAATAATGTAACTGCCACCATGCGAAGACTGTTCCATACTAGTCTTACTCACGTCGCGCATCCAATTAAACACAATCTCTATAGACGCATGTATGCTGAGAAGGTTAGCACCACTTATTGGTTTATAGTAGTTATGAGCCTGATACATCTGAGAGTTTTGTCGTAATATAATAGACGGTTAAAAAGAAGAAGTAACGCATGGTTTGTGCTTGATAATGTTCCAGATGGAAGAAGTTATTTATTTATTTATTTATTTTTTAAATCTTATGGGACTTAACTCCTAAGGTCATCAGTCCCTAAGCTTACATAATACTTAACCTAAATTATCGTAAGGACAAACACACGCACCCATGCCCGAGGGAGGACTCGAACCTCATTGGCTACATTGTTCTGAATGCTATAACGTTAAAGCACTGTGGTTTCTGATATACTAATCGCATATACAGGGTGATGCAGCTAAGTCATAACACCCATTGTATCTCCCAAACCGTAACAGATACAAAGATGCTGTTTGGATAGTGAATTGTAGGGACAGGGGCTACTTGAATACATCACATTTCATGTTTGTGCTATTTTTTATTACAGAGATATGAGGCCATCTTTTTTTTATGGAACCCTATGTTACATTTTAGTGTAACATGGTGGGCTTAAAAAAAACGGTTTCATACATGTGTATATCATAATATGTAGGCGAATAGTTTTTGAGACGTAGATATGTTCTCGTGTCGTGTTCGTCCTTTGAAGTGGCGTTGTCCAATGCTACTTTCCTGTTGTGTGGAGTACATGGTAAACGTCGCAAGTCCGTCGTTACACAAACACGCCCATTTAGCCGACAGTAGTAATACATAATTGCGATATTTGGCGTAAAAATAAACTGATGATGTAGCGCAAATATTTCTCAGTTATTTGACAACCGTGATACCAAAACAATAGATAACATACAGTATTAAAATACTACAAGATGTTAATACTTTTTAAGTAACAGAAATACAAATGTAAATGAGGAGGCTCTTATTGGTCACAATTATTTCGTACATATTTGTTTTTTATTTGAAAGTATTTACTATTGATCACAATACGAAGCAAATACACACAAAGATGCAAAATACAGGGTGTTTCAAAAATGACCGGTATATTTGAAACGGCAGCGATAAAAATACACCGTTTGTTGCAATATGCTTGGTACAACAGTACATTTTCAGGCGGACAAACTTTCGAAATTACAGTAGTTACAATTTTCAACAACAGATGGCGCTGCAAGTGATGCGAAAGATATATAAGACAATGCAGTCTGTGGGTGCGCCATTCTGTACGTCGTCTTTCTGCTGTAAGCGTGTGCTGTTCACAACGTGCAAGTGTGCTGTAGACAACATGGTTTATTCCTTAGAACAGAGGATTTTTCTGGTGTTGGAATTCCACCGCCTAGAACACAGTGTTGTTGCAACAAGACGAAGTTTTCAACGGAGGTTTAATGTAACCAAAGGACCGAAAAGCGATACAATAAAGGATCTGTTTGACAAATTTCAACGGACTGGGAACGTGACGGATGAACGTGCTGGAAAGGTAGGGCGACCGCATACGGCAACCACAGAGGGCAACGCGCAGCTAGTGCAGCAGGTGATCCAACAGCAGCCTCGGGTTTCCGTTCGCCGTGTTGCAGCTGCGGTCCAAATGACGCCAACGTCCACGTATCGCCTCATGCGCCAGAGTTTACACCTCTATCCATACAAAATTCAAACGCGGCCGGCGAACGTTTCACAGTAACTGTTTATAGTTATTGCCATTTAGTACACACAGAATGACGTACGGCCCCAAGATGACATTTCCGACGGTGCCGCACCACACCTTAACACTCCACGGTTGCTGACGCTGTACCTGTCAAAGCCAATGAGGGTTCTCTATTGACCAGCAATGCATATTACACAAATTCACATTATCGTGGTTGGTGAAAGTCGCTTCATCAGTAAAAAGCACCCGTTGAAGAAACGTTGGATCATCTTGTACACGCTACGGAGCAAACCGGCAAAATTCCTGGCAGCGTCGAAATCCACACCGGAGAGTGCTTGATGTTGTGTCGGCAGATTAGCCAACACAACGTACACTAATTTATAGAGGAGGCCAAAATGCACGCGTCAACTCACGCCGGCTCGTGTGAGGTCTGAAACAGGATACGTAATGAATGCTATAAAGAAAAGTACGTAGCTGCTGGAATACTTAACTTTAATCCATCATTTATATACAGCATTCTTGATGATACAAGTGAGACTCTCTCTAGAAATGGTTAATGGCGCCTTGCTAGGTCGTAGCCATGGACTTAGCTGAAGGCTATTCTAACTGTCCCTCGGCAAATGAGAGAAAGGCTTCGTCAGTGTAGTCGCTAGCAAAGTCGTCGTACAACTGGGGCGAGTCCTAGTACGTCTCTCTAGACCTGCCGTGTGGTGGCGCTCGGTCTGCGATCACTGACAGTGGCGACACGCGGGTCCGACATGTACTAATGGACCGCGGCCGATTTAAAGCTACCACCTAGCAAGTGTGGTGTCTGGCGGTGACACCACACTTGATGTAATGAGAGGTGAAACGGGTGAAATCTATGACGGTGCAACATGCGTAGAACACGTCTCTGACTTATACACATTCCGAGGCAACACGTCGCGACGAAACAGTAAGGTCGTCATGCGCCAGCGCTACAATGCCCTCTGCATGTACCTCGCCAGTTGCAGCTTTCTGCTTTGTCCTTTGTATGGCATTCCATGATCCCGATTCAAGTAGTTTCTTGCAAATACGTGCAAAAAGCTTATCGTAGGACGCTCACGATCAGGATACAGCTCCGCATATCGCTTAATTGCTCTAACAGCATATCTTCTGCTTTCAACATACACTGACTAAAGCGTATCTAACTTTTCTTCGTTGGTGTGCACGTCTGCTCCAACAAACTGTCGGAAATGCGATGTCTCACTACCCCAGCAGCACATTTATACCCTTCTCTCCCGTTACCTCGTGCCTCACCTTGCGGCGTTATCGAGAAGCAGGAAAGCAACGCCTTCCCAGTTAAGTTCCTCAGTGGTCAACAGGAAAGGTCGCACTGGAAAACGCCGCTTCGAAGGAGGATACGAGGACATATCTGCGTCTCAAAAATTATTCGCCTAAATATTATGATATACACATATTTGAAACCGTCTTTTTAAGCCCATCATGTTACGCTAAAATTTAACGTAAGGTTCCATTTTAAGAAAACCAAAGGTGGCCTCATATCCCTGTAATAAAATATAGCACAAACATGAAATGTGATGTATTCAAGTAGCCCCTGTCCCTGCAATTCACTGTGGAAACTGCATCTTTGTATCTAATATACAGGACATAAAATTCCGTCTAAGGCCTGCGATCATTTTTATGTTAATAATTGGCAACAAATGCTGTACAATAGCAATAAAGTCATGAGACGTTCAATTGACTCTTTTATTAGAACATGTTACGCGTTTCGGGATTACACACATCTTCAGACATCACAAACTTCAACTCCTTCCTAACAAATCAGGCGCACAGCCTTGACAACTCAAAGAAACTGCATGTTCTATTACTCTTTGAGTTGTCAAGGCTGTACGCCTGGTTGGTTAGGAAGGAGTTGAAGTTTGTGATGTCTGAAGATGGGTGTAATCCCGAAACGCGTAACATGACTTTATTGCGATTGTACAGCATTGGTTACCCATTATTAATCTTTATATCTATTACGGTTGGGGAGATACAACGTGGGTTATGACTTAGCTGCTTCACGTTCGCTACGTAGTTTTCCAGAGGTGTTAAGTGCTCACTGTCCGCATCCGATTACAGTTCGGAAATTATGCTATGCTCAGATCAGTCTTTTAAAATGATCGTCAGCAATGGAAAACTGCATCTTGTGAGTAAATCGACAAATGCGTAGCAGCAGTGATTGACGTGTGAAATGACACACCATACTGCTCTAAGTCCATGAAAGACCACAATCTCTTTAGTTCTAAGTTCTAGGCGACTGATGACCTCAGAAGTTAAGTCGCATAGTGCTCAGAGCCATTTGAACCATTTTTTGAGGTTTTCTGTTAACGAATCCAGGCAGATACCACTCTAAGTCATACACAGAACATGCACTTTGAAACGTCCCCTTAGAAAAAGTAGTGAATTACTGTGCTGATAAATCCCTTACGTTATTTGGTTTTCAAACAGCTGAGCAAAACTGAACGTACTCAGGCATTTCTCTCTTTACTTATTCTGATCATCACTAACCTGACACAGAATAGTTTTAGCGCAACGCAATCTGACTTTCAATAACCCCTACAAAAGAATGTCCCTGACTAACATTAACCTATACCTTTCACAAATCACATACCTCACAAAAATCTTCGTTTCTCGAACTACTGCAATACAGCGAGCGCCAAAACTGCCAGCTAAATAGAAGATTCTAACTACTGAAGTCACTAACTACTGATAGGTATAGTTAGCAAATGAAAGATTTTGATAGACAACAAACAATGTATTTACCTTAATAGTGTTCAAATGTCATAATACACTCCTGGAAATGGAAAAAAGAACACATTGACACCGGTGTGTCAGACCCACCATACTTGCTCCGGACACTGCGAGAGGGCTGTACAAGCAATGATCACACGCACGGCACAGCGGACACACCAGGAACCGCGGTGTTGGCCGTCGAATGGCGCTAGCTGCGCAGCATTTGTGCACCGCCGCCGTCAGTGTCAGCCAGTTTGCCGTGGCATACGGAGCTCCATCGCAGTCTTTAACACTGGTAGCATGCCGCGACAGCGTGGACGTGAACCGTATGTGCAGTTGACGGACTTTGAGCGAGGGCGTATAGTGGGCATGCGGGAGGCCGGGTGGACGTACCGCCGAAATGCTCAACACGTGGGGCGTGAGGTCTCCACAGTACATCGATGTTGTCGCCAGTGGTCGGCGGAAGGTGCACGTGCCCGTCGACCTGGGACCGGACCGCAGCGACGCACGGATGCACGCCAAGACCGTAGGATCCTACGCAGTGCCGTAGGGGACCGCATCGCCACTTCCCACCAAATTAGGGACACTGTTGCTCCTGGGGTATCGGCGAGGACCATTCGCAACCGTCTCCATGAAGCTGGGCTACGGTCCCGCACACCGTTAGGCCGTCTTCCGCTCACGCCCCAACATCGTGCAGCCCGCCTCCAGTGGTGTCGCGACAGGCGTGAATGGAGGGACGAATGGAGACGTGTCGTCTTCAGCGATGAGAGTCGCTTCTGCCTTGGTGCCAATGATGGTCGTATGCGTGTTTGGCGCCGTGCAGGTGAGCGCCACAATCAGGACTGCATACGACCGAGGCACACAGGGCCAACACCCGGCGTCATGGTGTGGGGAGCGATCTCCTACACTGGCCGTACACCACTGGTGATCGTCGAGGGGAGACTGAATAGTGCACGATACATCCAAACCGTCATCGAACCCATCGTTCTACCATTCCTAGACCGGCAAGGGAACTTGCTGTTCTAACAGGACAATGCACGTCCGCATGTATCCCGTGCCACCCAACGTGCTCTAGAAAGTGTAAGTCAACTACCCTGGCCAGCAAGATCTCCGGATCTGTCCCCCATTGAGCATGTTTGGGACTGGATGAAGCGTCGTCTCACGCGGTCTGCACGTCCAGCACGAACGCTGGTCCAACTGAGGCGCCAGGTGGAAATGGCATGGCAAGCCGTTCCACAGGACTACATCCAGCATCTCTACGATCGTCTCCATGGGAGAATAGCAGCCTGCATTGCTGCGAAAGGTGGATATACACTGTACTAGTGCCGACATTGTGCATGCTCTGTTGCCTGTGTCTATGTGCCTGTGGTTCTGTCAGTGTGATCATGTGATGTATCTGACCCCAGGAATGTGTCAATAAAGTTTCCCCTTCCTGGGACAATGAGTTCACGGTGTTCTTATTTCAATTTCCAGGAGTGTATATATATCAGCTCATGACATCCACTCTAACAAACTTACTCTCTCTGATGGACACACGTCCAGATCATCCGCTCTCAAAACTCCCCCATCTCTGTCCCTACATCCACCACTGCTGGCGGTTCACCTCCAACTGCGCAACGCTACCCGTTGTTCACATCCAACTGCCCAACACTACAATAACGACTATTCCAACAATGCCAACCAGCCACAGACTTTACACAGCACAGTCAATGATTTTCATATAGAGCGTTACGTGGCATTACCAACATAAAAACCTAAACAGCCTACTTACAACTTGTGTACTAGTCAGATGCAGGTTATACCACACAACTGTTACAGAACAAGAGAAGACAGAAGAAATATTGTTAAATGCATGATAAATGACCTACCGCTACATTTCTCTCTGTCTCTCTAAAATGCATCATCAGTGTATAATTAAACAATACCTCATTACATCCCCTCTCAGCCGATTACTCCACCTACTTTCTACCTTCCTTTAACGCAGATCCACGTCAGTTTAGAGGCAGATGATTCTCTTTCTAGGAAAGCATCCACGACAGCAGTCAACTTGCATGTATTCCTATTGCCTCAGTCGCTATACTGCAGGATGTTAGTAAAAACCATGCATCAGCTGAAGATATTTATTAGCTGACACCACTTGATTGTGATTGGTAGAGAGTACACAGAAGTACATTTAAAACCTGTGTGCCAGTGCTTAAAACACTGAAGCCATCTTGCAGAGAGCGAAACACACGATCGACTCGGTAGCTGTATGTTGCAGCCCCAGTAATACAATGCTCTTTAGGTAAGGGGAGCGTAAAGTTTATAGTAGTCACATGTCCAGCGTGTCTATAAGGTGGTTGCCAATAACTGTCAGGTCACACCTGAACTTGTGAGCCAACATATATAATCTTATTACTCAGCATTTGATGGTCGCCCACGTAAGGCAATCTATTCCGGCCATCTTACCGTTGCCCTTTTTCTTGTATGTCTCTTGCTGTCACACATCCGTTTCCAAGTATAAAAATTTTGCTGCACCAAGCAGACATGTAACTGCTCTCTCATTCTCTCACAATTTTCCCACGTTTTGTAGTATTATCCGTCAACTTATATTGTCACGTAAAAGAAGGTGTAATTAGATAAATGACGCACATTAATTTCACTTAACGAAGGTTTATTCAGCACTTGCACATACAAGAGCGCCGAGCGAACTGCCTCCACCCGAAACACGTACTATATACAGGGTGTTTCAAAAATGACCGGTATATTACAAATGGCAATAAGAACTAAACGGCGATAGAAATACACCGTTTGTTGCAATATGCTTGGGACAACAGTACATTTTCAGACGGACAAACTTTCGAAATTACAGTAGTTACAATTTTCAACAACAGATGGCGCTGCAAGTAAAGATATAGAAGACAACGCAGTCTGTGGGTGCGCCATTCTGTACGTCGTCTTTCTGCTGTAAGCGTGTGCTGTTCACAACGTGCAAGTGTGCTGTAGACAACATGGTTTATTCCTTAGAACAGAGGATTTTTCTGGTGTTGGAATTCCACCGCCTAGAACACAGTGTTGTTGCAACAAGACGAAGTTTTCAACGGAGGTTTAATGTAACCAAAGGACCGAAAAGCGATACAATAAAGGATCTGTTTGAAAATTTTCAACGGACTGGGAACGTGACGGATGAACGTGCTGGAAAGGTAGGGCGACCGCGTACGGCAACCACAGAGGGCAACGCGCATCTAGTGCAGCAGGTGATCCAACAGCGGCCTCGGGTTTCCGTTCGCCGTGTTGCAGCTGCGGTCCAAATGACGCCAACGTCCACGTATCGTCTCATGCGCCAGAGTTTACACCTCTATCCATACAAAATTCAAACGCAGCAACCCCTCAGCGCCGCTACCATTGCTGCACGAGAGACATTCGCTAACGATATAGTGCACAGGATTGATGACGGCGATATGCATGTGGGCAGCATTTGGTTTACTGACGAAGCTTATTTTTACCTGGACGGCTTCGTCAATAAACAGAACTGGCGCATATGGGGAACCGAAAAGCCCCATGTTGCAGTCCCATTGTCCCTGCATCCTCAAAAAGTACTGGTCTGGGCCGCCATTTCTTCCAAAGGAATCATTGGCCCATCTTTCAGATCCGAAACGATTACTGCATCACGCTATCTGGACATTCTTCGTGAATTTGTGGCGGTACAAACTGCCTTAGACGACACTGCGAACACCTCGTGGTATATGCAAGATGGTGCCCGGCCACATCGCACGGCCGACGTCTTTAATTTCCTGAATGAATATTTCGATGATCGTGTGATTGCTTTGGGCTATCCGAAACATACAGGAGGCGGCGTGGATTGGCCTCCCTATTCGCCAGACATGAACCCCTGTGACTTCTTTCTGTGGGGACACTTGAAAGACCAGGTGTACCGCCAGAATCCAGAAACAATTGAACAGCTGAAGCAGTACATCTTATCTGCATGTGAAGCCATTCCGCCAGACATGTTGTCAAAGGTTTCGGGTAATTTCATTCAGAGACTACGCCATATTATTGCTACGCATGGTGGATATGTGGAAAAAATCGTACTATAGAGTTTCCCAGACCGCAGCGCCATCTGTTGTTGAAAATTGTAACTACTGTAATTTCGAAAGTTTGTCTGCCTGAAAATGTACTGTTGTCTCAAGCATATTGCAACAAACGGTGTATTTCTATCGCTGCTCGTTTAGTTTTTATTGCCGTTTCAAATATACCGGTCATTTTTGAAACACCCTGTATATACAGCTAAAAATATTCCAGTACAATGATTCTTGACGTTTGTGGATACTTCTAGAATGTACTGGAACCGATTGTAGAAATTAAAATTCACAGCCCAGGTGAGTTTTGATCTCACGACCGTCCATGCTACAGTTTAGTATCATAGCCACCATGGTGCTACTCAGTTTCTTCTGCGACATTGCTCCCTTCTTAAGTGAACAGCGTCTCGGTGTTACGTCCTCCTAGTCCGGGAACGAGCCATCGGTCCTGCATACTCCGACTCCCGATGACTGATGCTCGCCCTTGATGTGATCTTCTCATAGTTTCTTTTTTCGCTACGCTCTTCTTCACCTTTCCACTTGTTTCCGGTCGCCGGAGCTTCGAATTTACCCTGGGTTGTAGGATCCTTATAGGGCTTCATTCGAAGGACGTGGACCGTATCTCTGTTCTTTCGTCGTCTTATGCCGTGGTCGAAAGCTTCAACTTCATAAGTAACATCAGACAACTGTCGTACAACCTTATAAGGTCCAAAGTAGCGCCTGAGGAGCATCTCAGAGAGACCAAGCTTCCGAACAGGAGTGAAAATCCAGACGAGGTCACCAGGCTGGTAGACAACAGGGCGGTGGCTCGCGTCATGCCTTCGGCGATCGTTTTCTGGAGCCTGCAGCGTGCGGAGTCGAGTTAACTGCCGAGCTTCTTCAGCTCTGGGTAACACCTGGCCGATGTAGTCGTCGTCCACGTCATCAGGATGTAACGGAAACACAGTGTCCATCGTCGTAGTCGCCTCACGCCCGCGCACCAGGAAAAATGGCGTAAATCCTGTTGTGTCTTGAAACTTCCTGGTAGATTAAAACTGTGTGCCCGACCGAGACTCGAACTCAGGAGTGCTAGTTCTGCAAGTTTCGCAGGAGAACTTCTGTAAAGTTTGGAAGGTAGGAGACGAGATACTGGCAGAAGTAAAGCTGTGAGGACCGGGCGTGAGTCGTGCTTCCGTAGCTCAGATGGTAGAGCACTTTCCCGCGAAAGGCAAAGGTCCCGAGTTCGAGTCTCGGTCGGGCACACAGTTTTAATCTGCCAGGAAGTTCCATATCAGCGCACACTCCGCTGCAGAGTGAAAATCTCATCCTGTTGTGTCTTGTTTGGCGGTGTTGTAGGCAAACGTCAAAAAAGGTAGCACCTCATCCCAGTTGCTCTGCTCAACACTGACGGACATGATAGCGTGTAGGCCAAGGTCTTATCAAGGCGTTCAGTAGGCCCGTTATTTTGCAGATGGTAGGCAGTCGTCATGTGATGAGTAATGTTGCACCGACGGTTTACCTCTGTCACAAGACTCGAATGTTATAAGTTTTTATTACACTACTTCAATTTCGGCTTTAGAACATTATCAAGTGAGATTATAGCTATAACCCATGTCAACGTAATGTAAGCTGACACATTTTTATGTCGTGGTCAATACTGTTAAACACACTCGTGACGTTGTTACACAGTGCGCGCACACGTATTCAAACATCGTAAAACAACATAATCTATAGGGGAAGGCGGGGCAAGACGGGGAGGTGGGGTAAGACGGGGAAGGGCTATAAGCTACAGTTAGAGTGCTACCATCTGTGGATAGCTACGTCAACGTCATCAATACACAGGTCCCAGTGTGTTGACATTGCTGAACCATAGTTTCTCAGCGGTTTCTGTGAGCTTTGCAAGGTACGTACAATTGTTATACTGATTTGCAATTTTTTACACCTTGCGAGGTCCTAAAACATGTGTTTCGTAAACATTTGTCCAGACTGTATATATAACAATGAACAGTACGTCTTATTAACAGTAAACTGCTGTGTCAGTAGTCAATGTTCACTAAATAGTGTTCATGTAGCCATAACATAACCTGAAAGCATGGTAGGGGGCAAGACGGGGTGGGGCAAGATGGGGAGTTTCCCCGTCTTGCCCCTACTATTTATCCAACCATTACGTTCTTATCGTCTCATGTGTTTACCTCGCTGCGGGTTTTGAACACGTACATTATACGTTGAAGTTTATTCGGCAAAGCCTTCATTCATTCAGCTACAACGTCCACAGCAGTGAACGGGCATTCGGCCTGTAAACACAAATGTGTTTCAGGAAAGTGATTACCTTCCCTGTTCAACTACAGACATTCATCAAGCTCACACATCTGAAGTTACAGAAACGGAAGACCAAGTACCAGAGATGTTGTCAAGACGTAAAACACCTGAACAGTTAACAACTGACGATCAAGCCTATGTTTAGTCTAACTTTCAGGTTACCAGCCCTGAAATGTTGTTAGCTATTCCAATGGTGGATAAAAAAACCAAAAGGAAACCATCTAACAGGCGTGGAAAACCCATTGTTTTAACCGAATCTCCTTATAGGAGTGAACTATCTGAAGAAATTAAACGAAAAGGAGTCCCCAGACGTGCCGCATGTAAACGAAAACCCTCCTCAAATACATTTAATGAACCTGGGATACCACCAAAAGGACATAATGACAACGAAAAAGTGACGAACGTTACTGACGTCTTAACCATCCCTTCATGCTCAAGGGATAATAAAAAGAGGTCGAATGACAACGAGGAAGAGAGTGAGGAATGTTTGTACTGCTATGACTTCTCTGAAGGAGGCTGGATACGGTGTATTAGCTGCGGACGTTGGGCCCACGACACTTGTGTACTATGTGAAAGTAAGAGACCTAAATGAAACGTAATACCTGATTCTACAATTCACAGAACCATGTTTCGAAACCTTATCGTCACATGATATCGTTATTCCAGTCCTTATTTAAGCTTTAGAGATGAATTTATGCTAGTTCCCCATCTTACCCCGCATATGGGGCAAGACGGGGTATTGGTAGTTTATGTTTCAGATCGAGATATTTCTAACTAAATGTAACAAGTTTGCAGGTTTCTTTGCATGATATTGTAATTCAATGGTTAAGTAAACAAATGATAATCAAACCTACTTGAATTTGTTTGTTTTTGACCCTTTTGTAAGGGTTTAAAGTTAGCTTCCCCATCTTGCCCCGCATTCCCCTACTACTTTGGGCAGGCTACTGCTGGCAGTAGCCTGCGAAGTGTAGTCTGCAGCTGTGGTCTCATGCATTTGTGACTAGTGACGGTTTAACGAACATGTAGGTCTAGTGTAGGATCTAAGGGCCCCCCACGTGAATCCCATACACATAATCATACAATAAATAGCGCAGTTGTGCTAGGTGTTGCCAACAGGTGGAAGTGAGGGCAAGAGTACAACGGATATGATTCCCGAGTTGGAGCAGTAATCATGGATCTTTCATTGTGGTGAGATTTTTTAACGTATTTTCAATCTCCCATCTACACAGGGAGAGATGGTTCAAAATGGCTCTGAGCACTATGGCGCTTAACATCTGAGGTCATCAGTCCCCTAGATTTAGAACTACTTAAACCTAACTAACCGAAGGACATCACACACAGCCATGCCCGAGGCAGGATTCGAACCTGCGACCGTTGCAGCAGCGCGGTTCCGGACTGAAGCGCCTAGAACCGCTCGGCCACACCGGCCGGCACAGGGAGAGATGACCATCGTAGTTAAATTAGCTATATTACCGAATTTATAAAGTCATACGGCGAATACACTACTTCTCTGAGCTGCTTCCCTAAGAGACTTCGTAGGTGACAAAGCATCTGGTTATTTTAGGAGAACTATCCTGAGATAGAGGTAGAGCACTCTATCACGATCCAAAAAAGAGTTTAAAATTCTAGTCCTGTGATGCTGGATGTAGCAGATATTATGCTGATAGCAACAGATATTTTTTTACCTGATGGTAGAACACTTAGAGGAAACATAGCCTATGCGTTATTGTTGTACAGGATTTTCGTTGTACAGGAATTCGTCTCCTACCTTCCACACTTAACAGAAGTTTGGAAGGTAGGAGACGAGGTACTGGCAGAATTGAAGCTGTGAGGACGGGGCGTGAGTCGTGCTTGGGTAGCTCAGATGATAGAGCACTTGCCCGCGAAAGGCAAAGGTCCCGAGTTCGAGTCTCGGTCCGGCACTCACTTTTAATCTGCCAGGAAGTTTCGTACAGCGCACACTCCGCTGCAGAGTGAAAATCTCATTCTGATCAAAAATATACCAGAATTACCAGTAAGAGAAATAGATTCAAAAAAGCTCCCCAAATTCGTGAAGAATTGGTGGAAATAAACCGGACAACAATATCTGCTGCAAGAGTAAAAAGGAGACTGACTGAAGGATGTGTCACAGCAAGCAAATCCCTTCTAAGGGCTATATATAAGCAGAAGAGACTTGAATGGGCTAGAAAATATCGTAATTGCACATCGGAAGAGTGGACAAAGGTGTTATTAACCGATGAATAGAAGTTCGAGATTTTTCGAACCAGAAGGAGAATGTTTGTTCGCCGATTTGTAAGGGAAAGGATAGCTCACCAGTGTGTTCTACCTACAGTTAAACACGGTGGAGGTTCTATTATGGTTTGGGGTTGTTTTTCAGGAGATAGGACTGGCGACATTGTGAAAATACCACCGCATACTTCAGTATCATACAATACGACGTCAATTGCACTTAATAGGGAAAGGGTTGACCTTACAACAGGATAATGATCCAAAGCATCGGTCGGCATACTGTACGAACTACATTGCATAAAAGGATGAGAGGAAAGTACTGAATGATATGGTCTGGGCGCCCCAAGGCCCCGATTGTAATCGCATTGAAATGGTCTGGGATGAAGTGGACAGCCATATCAGTGAAGTTAATATTTCCAGAAAGGTTCATCTGTGGAATATTGTTAAGGATGTGTGAAATGATGCAGGTTCACGATACAAAACGTGTCTGACTGCATGCCTCGTATTTGTGAGGAAGTCAGTAAATCCAAAGGAGGATACTTTGATGAATGTAAAATATGATGATTCTGATAGTATTATATATGTGGAAGTTAATATAATTATATTTTGTGTTAAATTACTTTTGATTTGTGTTGTAAATCTGAAATACCAGGATGTATTGAAATTAATGAGCGGTAATGCAACTACATCTACATCTACATCTACATTTATACTCCGCAAGCCACCCAACGGTGTGTGGCGGAGCCCACTTTACGTTCCACTGTCATTACCTCCCTTTCCTGTTCCAGTCGCGTATGGTTCGCGGGAAGAGCGACTGCCGGAAAGCCTCCGTGCGCGCTCCAATTTCTCTAATGTTACATTCGTAGTCTCCTCGGAAGGTATAAGTAGGGGGAAGCAATATATTCGATACCACATCCAGAAACGCACCCTCTCGAAACCTGGACAGCAAGTACACCACGATGCAGAGCGCCTCTCTTGCAGAGTCTGCCACTTGAGTTTGCTAAACATCCCCGTAACGCTATCACGCTTACCGAATAACCCTGTGACGAAACGCGCTGCTCTTCTTTGGATCTTCTCTATCTGCTCCGTCAACCCGACCTGGTGCGGATCCCACACTGATGAGCAATACTCAAGTATAGGTCGAACGAGTGTTTTGTAAGCCACCTCCTTTGTTGATGGATTACATTTTCTAAGGACTCTTCCAATGAATCTCAACCTGGTACCCGCCTTACCAACAATTAATTTTATATGATTATTCCACTTCAAATTATTCCGTACGCATACTCCCAGATATTTTACAGAAGTAACTGCTACCAGCGTTTGTTCCGCTATCATATAATCATACAATAAAGGACCCTTGTTTCTATGTATTCGCAATACATTACATTTGTCTACGTTAAGGGTCAGTTGCCACTCCCTGCACAAAGTGCCTATCCGCTGCAGATCTTCCTGCATTTCGCTACAATTTTCTAATGCTGCAACTTCTCTGTATATTACAGCATCATCCGCGAAAAGCCGCATGGAACTTCCGACACTATCTACTAGGTCATTTATATATATTGTGAAAAGCAATGGTCCCCGTAACACTCCCCTGTGGCACGCCAGAGGTTATTTTAACGTCTGTAGACGTCTCTCCATTGAGAACAACATGCTGTTATGTTTACTAAAAACTTACCTTGTCTATCAGGCGACAGTGCGGAACTGTATCGAACGCAATCCGGAAGTCAAGGAAAATGACATCTACCTGGTAGCCTGTATCTAATATTTTCTGGGTCTCATGAACAAATAAAGCGAGTTAGGTCTCAGGCGATCGCTGTTTCTGGAATCCATGTTGATTCCTACAGAGTAGATTGTGGGTTTCCAGAAATGACATGATACGCGAGCAAAAAAAACATGTTCTAAAATTCTACAACAGATCGATGTCAGAGATATAGACCTATAGTTTTGAGCATATGCTTGACGACTCTTCTTGAAAACTGGAACTACCTGTGCTCTTTTCCAATCATTTGGAACCTTCCGTTCGTCTACAGACTTGCGGTACACGGCTGGTAGAAGGGGGGCAAGTTCATTCGCGTACTCTGTGTAGAATTGAATTGGTATCCCGTCAGGTCCAGTGGACTTTCCTCTGTTGAGTGATTTCAGTTGCTTTTCTATTCCTTGGACACTTATTTCGATGTCAGCCATGTTTTCGTTTGTGCGAGGATTTAGAGAAGGAACTGCAGTGCGGTCTTCCTCTGTGAAACAGCTTTGGAAAAAGGTGTTTAGTACTTCAGCTTTACTCGTGTCATCCTCTGTTTCAATGCCATCATCATCGCGGAGTGTCTGGATATGCTGTACCGAGCCACTTACTGATTTAACGTAAGACCAGAACTTCCTAGGATTTTCTGTCAAGTCCGTACATAGAATTTTACTTTCGAATTCAATGAACGCTTCACGCATAGCCCTCCTTACGCTAACTTTGACATCGTTTAGCTTCTATTTGTCTGAGAGGTTTTGGCTGCGTTTAAACTTGCAGTGAAGCTCTCTTTGCTTTCGCAGTAGTTTCCTGACTTTTTTGTCGAACCACGGTGGGTTTTTCCCGTCCCTCTAGTTTTACTCGGCACGTACCTGTCTAAACGCATTTTACAATTGCGTTGAGCTTTTTCCATTAACACTCAACATTGTCAGTGTCGGAACAGAAATTTTCGTTTTGATCTGTTAGGTAGTCTGAAATGTGCCTGCTACTACTCTTGCTAAAAAGATAAACCTTCCTCCCTTCTTTTATATTCCTAATTACTTCCATATTCAGGGATGCTGCAACGCCCTTATGATCACTGATTCCCTGTTCTGCGCTTACAGAGTCGAAAATTTCGGGTCTGTTTGTTATCAGTAGGTCCAAGATGTTATCTCCACGAGTCGGTTCTCTATTTAATTGCTCGAGGTAATTTTCGGATAGTGCACTCAGCATAATGTCACTCGATGCTTCTTCATCTTCTGTCATCTGAGAAGGTAGCTTGTCGCCACTTGTTAGAGGTCCAGTTACAGAACTGGCGTGCAGATTCCAGCCTTCGCCGCAGATGAACACCGGTCACATGGGTGCGTGGATCGGACACCTACTGCGAGGTCCATACGCAGCTACGTTCGCTGAAGTTCGTACTTGTACTTGATGTCATAGTGTGTGTGTGAAGGTCCCTACCGCCTTTGATATTCTGAATACGAATTAATTTGAAACGCGTCAATAAAATTGAGTTCCTGAACATCAATGGGATTAAATTTTTCTCCGGCGACAATAACAGCAGTCTATAAAAGAAGCTCCGTGTATCTTACGTGACTGTATGTCACATCTCAAGTTCGGTGAACGGCCGTTTAGGAGACACTGGGAGCTCAGTTGCTCGACAGTTGCATGTCTATTCGCCTATACACATCTCCGCACCCACGGTTCACTTCTGTCGCCTATGTTCCGTGGTGCCTCACAGTTGCCTCGCCGCCTGTTTTCACTTTCACCACGGCGGCATTCAAACAGTTTGCAGACTCGCCGTTTCGGAAATGACGTCATGCTTAGCCTAATGCCAGTGATCGTTGTAACGCCGGAAATGCATATCCTCCTATTTCCATCTATTGTACTATAAATTTGTTTTCCTTATTTTTGTTACCTGAATATATGACATTTCTGGGTCTTTGTATATTCTAATTGTTTTACTATTTGTATATATATATATATATATATATATATATATATATATATATATATATATATATATGCATTTATGTCGATGTGTAATTGGTTTGTTTTGTGAATATTATTTGTATTTATACGCTGGGTCTTGCCTAGGGAAAACTATGCTATCGAACGAATACCTCGATAGGTCGTGTGGAGAACGAAAGTGTTTAGGATCTTTGGTAGTGTTAACTCTGTCGCGTGGAGCGCGAGCAGATGGAGTCTGGCTGGAGTAGCGAGTGGAACAGGTGTGTTGTGTGAAGCTCCCGCGAGTTGCCGCGCTTTCGGGGTTTGGCAGCATGTAATTGCGCTCGACTTGCGATGATAGTTTCTGACGTGGTGTCGCGGACTGGAGGCATTAGCTGCCGCACATCAAGAGCCCGTTTCGTCTGGTGACCGTGTCGTGAAGAAGGCGCGCCAACATCCAGCTTCTGCAACAGCGACGGCCGACAATGAGTGACTGTCGCCACCTCCTCGATCGACGGCTTCAAACCTTCAATCAACCAACAAGGAAGACTGGAAGCACGTAAAGTTTTAGAACTGTATGGCAGACCTCAGCTTTTCAAACTTTTAAAATTGTTGAATCACAAAATTACAGCTACTTAGCATGAACCTATGTTGCTCATTGTCCCAATTGCATTACCAAGCAGGGTCCCTTCCTTTTCCGGAATGAACCCGAGTGTCGTTCAAATTCAGACACCAGCATTAAAATACAATCCTTCCATTTCAGTACTTTAATTTCAAAGTTCAGTTAAAGTATTCATAGCTGGCTACAATACTTAGATTACACAAGCACAAATTAAGAGTGCTAGTTTTGTTACCATATTTTAGCTTACCTGTGACTGCAGCTCAGCTTGGTACGTACTAAATTTTACTATTGTTAATTGTTCAGAATCATTTAATTCAAGTTCAAAGTTAAATCTCTTATTTCTAAATTGCGTAGACTCAAGTAGCTTTTGAAATGATTGTTGAGGTAGTCCAAGACTAACCGTATTTTACTGAATTTCGATGTGCTTCAGAAAGAAAGCTCACTATTAACTTCAGTCACTAAATTAACTTTCGATTTTCCGGTTTTATTAATTCTTTTGCTAAATTAAGTCAGAGTGTAGCGAAATTTATTACTTCTGACAAACTTTCAGTTTTCACACTACACTTGTCAACCTTCAGTTGCCACGCTTCTAGTGCTAATTATATTTGTAATAATCTTTCTTTTTCAGTTACTATAGTAATTGTCCTTAGGACTGGCGACCGTAATTTCCCCCAAATCTCAAATATCTAATTACCGCTAGTTGATTGTTAACGTAACGGCCGCACATTTACTTTGTTTATTAACTTTACCCCTTTTTCAAAATTAATTTCCAACAATGTCATTAGCATTTTTCCTTTCATTTAGATGTAACCCTTTCCTCCCTCTTTACCGACAAAATAACCTCGATGACGATTGCTTTTCCCAAATTTCCATTAGGTACACGCGGTTTAATTTTTCACTGTCATTAAGGTCGATAAGTGAGGAGGAGGTTACATCGTGACCTTTTGGAAGTCAGATAAATCACTCCTATGCCATATTACGACCACGACTACTTGTCCGCGTCGCACCACACTCTTAATATTCCCTCCACTGCTATTGTTGCCCCTGCCGCATGTAAGTGTTTATAGCACTTTGGCATCGAACATAGGCAGTGGTTCTATTAATGTGACTGGACCGTGTGTTACTATAAGAAAACTTTTATGGAAAAAACTAGCTTCTCGATTTAAACTCATCCTTGACATACCAGCAGAATTGAATTACCATTCTTCTCTCGTGGGAAGCCAGTTTGGTAACCACCTCCTCAACGAAATGTCCTTTCTTTCTGAGTTCACCTAGTAAGTGAGTTTCAATTGAAATAATTGTAAGAGGAATTTCAACAGTAGCTACCGACTTTTTTTTCATCACTGCAAACGTTGTTCCCGCTGAAGACATTGCCACACTACTTGTATACAGTAAAGACACTAACATATTAAACTACTGAAAATTTCTGTTTAGCACTGACTGTGCGATCGACAGTTTTTCAACTTTATTTGTGATTTCACTTCTAAACTCTTGAGTACTGTACACTAAAGTCAGCTCATTTCTCAATTAAACAGCATCTTAAAAGTCTCCATATGCGTCTAAGAGACTCAGGTTCAAGTTCAGAACAATCTTGATATCTAAAATCCAAGTGGCTATCGATGTTAGCAAGCATTTTGCAACAGATGCATATGCTATAAAGCTGACAAATTCCTCTTCGAAGGTTCTACTTGAGACACGGTCTCTTGCAAAATATTTCAGTCTTCAGGTAACGCGGTTATGGAGCGGCAAGTGTCATGGATTTTCTGTTCACAGTACAAAATATTACTTTCATGGTTCTGAAAGATGTTGTACAACAAACTGATGAAAGTAAATACAGTGTGTTCGTTAATTCCCGTTATAAACTTGTAGGACTTCTAGAGGATTTGTGAGTACATAATATTTTGAACAAAAACCCATGTCCGGAAACGTACTGTTTCCGAGCTAACCCTTTGAAAAAATGTTCGTAACGCGACCACTTTTACAAGTAATTTATTAGGCGTGATCCAGCATATCACTTGTTTTACAATTCCATTCATTAATAACCAAAGAAATTGCTCATGCGCTCGTTGACGGCTTGTCTTCGACGTGATGCAGCACGGAATCTTCCACTTCGGGTGTTTGGCGTCTCCTTGGAGCACCTCAGTCACGCCTGCTTACAGTGAAGGTACGAATTTTTCGAAGCCGTTGCGTAATTGTTGCGAAAAGTGTACGCGATGGAGCCATGCGTTGCGGATAAGGATCTTGACAAAAGCGAGGAGCAGCTCTTGCGCCATGCAGAAGGAACATCTCGATGTAATCTGCAAATGTGTACTCAAACATGTTTGTCCGCAGCTCGTGGTCTCGCGGTCGCGTTCTCGCTTCCCGAGCACGGGGTCCCGGGTTCGATTCCCGGCGGAGTCAGCGATTTTCACCTGACTCGAGATGACTTGGTGTTTGTGTTTCCCTCATCATTTCATCATCATTCATGAAATTGACGATATTGGACTGAACAAAGGTTGAGGATTTGTACTGGCGCTGATAACCGCGCAGCTGAGCGCCCCACAAACCAATCATCATCATCATCATCATCAATTATGTTACTCTGACATTCACAGGCACCTTAATGAGGATCTAACCGGGTCAGAGACGGAGTACAGACCTCAAATGCTATCAGTCAATCCGACGTAAGTACCCTCCACCATGACTACGCTGTTGCGTACCTACCTCGTAAACATGTTTTCAAATGGGCGTAGCACGGAAACGGTGCTTTTCCGGGTATGGATTCCATTTCAAAATATCATCAGTCTTCTCTACATGTCCACCTATTTTTTGTCCAGTGGGTTCTAAAAGTCACAAAAAGCCATAAATTGATGCTAAAATATCGGAATGAATTTCTTGAGAACTTTCTAGCATAGCACAAAGTTTAATTCCGTTCCTGCGCACATTGTTTACCAGTCTTTATGTCGTGTCAGACAGACGTATGGAAAAAAAACGCTGCAAAAATCTATTCAAAGGTTTGACAAGTTTGAGAGATCTTGAAAGAGAAGCTGCAACTTCATTGAGTGAACTAAAGAGTATTTTACACTCCAGTATTTGGCAAAACAAGGCTTAGTACAGGGGCACAACAGAGAAAAAAAAATAGCTTCAGTATATGTGACTTCGGTTAATGCTTGAAAACCAGGAAATCGTTCATATTTCCCGCCATAATCGCCACGCCGCCAAATGATTTTGCGACCAATTTTTCAATACATCCGAATTCCGGTAAGAAGTGCCGCGTTAAGTTCTACAATAACCTGGACGTATTTGTCACTACTTATTTCACAGAACCCCAGGAATCTTTCCTTTCTCTCTCCTTCATATAATTCGCAGCACAATAGAAAAGTGTGCTCTATTTGCCCCATCTACAAAACTAACATCCAGAATTTCTCTCATTATAGTTGATAAAACCGTCGAACATACGACGTATGTCAGATCATTTTGATTCAACTAGAAATACCTTTAAAGGCAGTAGAGCTTTCTATGTGCGACGATGGAAGAGGATCACACTCTGCAGTGTACTTCAACAAATCCACATAGTTTCCCCGATTACCTGAATTTGTTGTTTCATCGCGTCCTTGAAACGTCCACTCTTGTTTTCAGAGAAAACACACTGCATTAATTAGCCTGTAAAAGATGTCCCTGCTCAGCCTACTTGTTGACTGTGAAGAGATATTTCATTGCTGGACTGGTCATCAAGCGCAGTTTCTCTCCTATTTTTCCATAAAGGGGCTAAAGCTACAGACGATCTTAGATGCTTAGGAGATAGTCCGTGCTCGCCTTCAGTAATTTTCCCAAATGCGTGCACCCAGTTTTCGTCCAGCTAGTATTTCTACCCTTTCCCAAAAAACTGACAATACAAGCAAAACATCCCATGTAGGTCACTGCTACAGGCTGATCAGTCCCACTGAAAACTTATGGTGAATTTACTGGTCGTTTGAACCAATTTCGGTGTTTCTGGTCTTAGCCCCCGGTTTTTAATGACATCCTTTTTTCTAATAAAGATTGCAAAGATAACGGCTTGTACAAAATCATTTTGATAATAATGTAGACATATTGCTATATTACACTACTAGGTATGAAACGTCCCCTTTGAAAAATTATACATGACTGTGCTTAAACTGACACACAATATTTTTAGCGCAACGCAATATGACTTTCAAAAATCCCTACAAAAGAATGGCCCTGACTAACATTAACGTTTCACAAATCACTTACCTCACAAAAATCTTGGTTACTCGAACTACTGCAATACAGCGAGCGGCACTACTGCCAGCTAAATAAAAGATTCAAACTACGGTAGGCACTAACTACTGATAGGCATAGTTAGCAAATGAAAGATTTTAATAGAGAACAAACAATGTATTTACCTTAATAGTCATAATATATATAGCAGTTCATGGCATCCAGTCTTACAAATTTCAAAACTCCGCCATCTCTCTCCCCACATCCACCACTGCTGGCGGCTCACCTCCAACTGCGCAACGCTACGCGCTGTTCACATCCAGCTGCCCAACACTACAATGGCAGACAATAATGTAAACTAGCCACAGACTGCACACGGCACAGCCAGTGATTTTCATACAGAGCGCTACGTAACGTTGGCAAAAAGGAAACATAAACAGCCTACTTACAGATACTACCTGGCACCTACACGCACCTTCCTAACTTTCGACAGTCCCGTAAACTAAGCAAAACAGTTCCGCACTACTATTGGTGCATTCCGCTACTCTATTATACACTGTGTGAACTAAAGTATTCGGACACGTGGCTAAAAGTGACTTACAAGTTCGTGGCGCCCTCCATCGGTAATTCTGGAATTCAGTATGGTGTTGGCCCACCCTTAGCCTTGATGACAGCGTCCAGTCTCGCAGGCATACGTCCAATCAGGTGCTCGAAGGTTTCTTGGGGAATGGCATCCCATTCCTCACTGTGTGCCCAACTGAGGAGAGACATCGATTTCGGCCGGTGAGGCCTGTCACGAGGCAGGCGTTCCAAAACATCCCAAAGGTGTTGTAGGATTCAGGCCAGCTCTCTGTGCAGGCCAGTCCATTACAGGTATGTTACTGAAGTGTAACCGCTCCGCCACAGGCCGTGCATTATGAACAGGTGCTCCATCATGTTGAAAGATGCAATCACCATCCCCGAATTGCTCTTTACCAGTGGGAAGCAAGAAGGTGCTTAAAACATCAATGTAGGCCTGCGCTGTTATAGTGCCACGCTACACAACAAGGGGTGCAAGCCCCCTCCATGAAAAACACGACCACACCTTAACACCACCGTTTCCGAATTTTACTGTTGGCACTACACACGCTGGCACATAACGTTCACCTGGCATTCGCAATACCCACACTCATGCCATCGGATCGCCACATTGTGTGCCTTGATTCTTCACTCCACACAATGTTTTTACACTGTTCAATCGTCCAATATTTACGCTCCTTACACCAAGCGAGGCGTCGTTTTGTATTTAATGAAGTGATGTGTGGCTTATGAGCAGCCGCTCGACCATGAAAACCAAGTTTCCTCACCTCCCGCCTAACTGGCATAGTACTTGCAGTGGATCCTGATGCAGTCTATAACTCCTGTGTGATGGTCTGGAGCCGGCCGCGGTGGCCGTGCGGTTCTAGGCGCTCCAGTCCGGAACTGCGCTGCTGCTACGGTCGCAGGTTCGAATCCTGCCTCGGGCATGGATGTGTGTGATGTCCTTAGGTTTAAGTAGTTTTGTGTCAGTCAACAGACGAGGTCGGCCTCTACGCTTTTGTGTTGTACGTGTTCCTTCACGTTTCCACTTCACTATCACTCCGGGAACAGTGAACCTAGGGATGTTTAGGAGAATGGAAATCTCGCGTACAGACGTATGACACGAGTGACACCCAATCACCTGACCACGTTCGAAGTCTGTGAGTTCCGCGGAGCGCCCCATTCTGCTCTCTCACGATATCTAAAGACTACTGAGGTCGCTGATATGGAGTACCTAGCAGTAGGTGGCAGCAAGAGACACCTAATAAGAAAACATATGTTCTTGGGGGTGTCCGGATACTTTTGACCACACAGTGCATGCCCATCCGAAGTTAGCGTCGGTTATAGGAGAAAAAGACACACACGGACGGTGACCAACAAAGATGCACTGGGTGGTGTACAGAAAGTATAATCTTGTGATCTTTACTGACCATAGGATTCCACTTCCCCAAACAGTGCAGCTGGGAGGACATACTTTTCCAGTTTCCAAAACAGTTAAATATCCTGGTATGATTATCGATGATAAGCAAAGATGGACTCCTCATAGCCGACATATCGTTACGAGATATGAAAAGGCCTGAAATCTCTTTAAAATTACGAGTGGAGTATGATGGGGCTGTGATCGGTGGGCAGCGGTGTCTTTAAACTGTCCCTACTAAAGACACACTGTGATTGCGGACACCTATGCTATGAATCAGCGCCAGACAGCACAGACCAAAGACTCGATACTGTGCAATACAGACACTTGCGTATAACTACGGGGCGTTCATATCAAGTTCAAGCAACGCTTTACTAAATGAAGCGAACGAACCATCGTAGAATTTGCGACGAATGTTCCTCTTCATGAAAGCTCTCCTCCGACTATACTTCGACAAATGTCAGACCCTTGACGACAAAATCGGGGGGTTAATATCCCACTGCGTGTGCGGATGATATTGGATAAAAAAGCAACTTCTACCCGTCGCGGCTGAATATGTGGACATGCAAACGTTAAGGCACCAAGTGTGGAAAGGTTCTCTGCTACCGCAGGCCATACGAAACGTCAGCTCTGCAGATTGATACGAGGACCTAGGTGAACGCGTCAAAACCAGGATTCAACTAACGCAAACAGCAGTCGAATTCCTGTCTCGTTATCAACATGCGTGCGTGGTGTACACAGATGCATGCACTTACCTACAATCATTTTTTTATGGGAGAAATGTGAAAATTTGTGGTAAGATCTTATCGGACCAAAATGAGTAGGTCATCGGTCCATAAGCTTACGCACTACTTAATCTAACTTAAGCTAACTTACGCTAAGGACAACGCACACACACCCATGCCCGAGGGAGGTTTCGGACCTCCGCCGGGGGCAGCCGTGCGGACCGTGACAAGACGCCCAAGACAACGCGGCTAGTGAAGGCGCTGGTAGTGCTTATTGCGTACCTCGAAGCCTACAAAACGGCCTAAACAAGCTATATATATATATATATATATATATATATATATATATATATATATATATATATATATATATATATATACGCAAAATATATATACGCAAAATTGTTTCATTGTGCAGCACATAGCTCAGGATATAAGACGTCATAAACATTGAGCTGCGCCAAGATCAAACTGCAGGGCGAAATACGATAGATACTGGTGAAATATGTTTACGAATAACTGTGGAAAATGTTAAATGTATGCAAAATGTATGTTATGTGACATGTACATATACATGCAAAGCCACTGGTGCATAAATATATATATGCACTGGTATATGTGGCTACTGTCTGAGTAATGTTTTGTGAATAGTATTAGTACTAAATAAGTAATAAGTTAAAACGTCATGCATACTGTGTCAGTATTTCACGCATCTCATTTTTTATGAGATCATATGCCCCGAACCATGTATCGTACAGCGATATATCTTTGCAGGTAAATTCAGTGTAATACATGGATACTGTCTGCGAAATGTGTTGTGAATAGAGATAGCAATAAAGAATAATAAATTGTAGCGTCAAGCATCAAGCGGCAGTTGTACTGCATAAACAGCGAAAGTGTAGCAAGCGGTAAACATTTTTCCCTCTCATCATTTTGTGGTGTTTGTCTAAGAGTAGAAGTCCGGTAAAATTTTGAAAGTATGTGTAAAGCTGGTTGCCAGTCACTTAAGTGCTTTCATTCTCAAATACTGGATGACTAAATTGTGGGTTTTCGTGCGTCGTGGGCTAAAATGCTTTTTCTCACCCCAAGATTAATTCTTTCCAGACACTCAGTAATATGTGTTTCAAGTTTGATTGAAACCGGTCAAGTGCTAAACGAGAAAATATGGAACACGCATACACAGGCAAAAAAAAAGGTTCTGATATGAAGTTTTTTATTGCCTTGACGGTGTGTACGTACACTGTAATATTAGTTTCGAGAGGATTAAGCTGCCATCTTCAGATCTGAAAGGTTATACAAAAAACAAAATATGGTGTAGTGGCTATAATCGTAAAATGATGCCGCGTGAGGTAGCCGCGCGGTCTTGGGCGTCTTGTCACGGTCCGCGCGGCTGCCCCAGCCGGAGGTCCGAGACCTCCCTCGGGCATGGGTGTGTGTGCGTTGCCTTAGCGTAAGTTAGTTTAAGTTAGATTAATTAGTGCGTAAGCTTAGGGACCGATGACCTCCTCATTTTGGTCCGATAAGATCTTACCACAAATTTTCACATTTTTCCCATAAAAAAATGATTGTAGGTAAGTTCTTTTGACGCGCCCTCAGAGTCCAGGTTATCATGCTGTACGATAAACCGCATGTTCGTATTCGTACCAGCGTAACGGATTGTGAATTAGAAATACAACAAAATTACCTATACATAATTGACTGTAGTAAATATACAAATTCCGATAGATGTCTAAGATAACATTACCTCGTGACAGAAAGAGAACAGAACATTGTAAATTATAGCTGTGTCTTCATGGGAAGATAGTGTCACACAAACGTGTCACACGAAGAAGTGCCGTAGGTGTGTAGAATTGTTACAGGTTACGTACTACCGGATACCAATCAGGCAGACAAACTAAAACTGAAGAGTGCCACCAGATGGCAGCAGTTTCATGAATAATACTAATAAACGTTTCTTTTAATGTACATTTAACAGTATATGAGAGAATGCAAACTGAATCATACTAGTGCGTTCTGTGTTCATATGAAGGCACAGTTGCACCATTTAATGTTCTACTCTCTCCTTATCATGAGGTAATGGTATCTTAGGCATATATTGGAATCTGTATGTGTATTATAATAACTTATGTATGGTTATCTTGTATTTCAAATTCACAGTCGGTTAGGACGGTACCAATACAAACGTGCGGTTTATCAAAAAAAAAAGGCTCTGAGCACTATGGGACTTAACTGCTGATGTCATCAGTCCCCTAGAACGTAGAACTACTCAAACCTAACTAACCTAAGGACATCACACACATCCGTGCTCGAGGCAGGATTCGAACCTGCGACCGCAGCGGTCTCGCGGTTCCAGACTGTAGCGCCGAGAACCGCTCGGCCACCCCGGCCGGCAGCTATAGTGGGGTAATACACAATATGTACAACAGACGAATGTTGAAGATTGGGTGGACTGATAAGGTAAGGAATGAGGAGGTTCTGCGCAGAATCGGAGAGAAAGGGAATATGTGCAAAACACTGACAATGAGAAACAATGAGGAAGGACAGGATGATAGGACATCTGTTAAGACATCTGGGAATAACTTCCATGTTACTAGAGGGAACTGTAGAGGGAAATAACTGTAAGGTAAGACAGGGGTTGGAGTACACTCGGCAAATTATTCGGGACCTAGGTTGCACGTGGTTTCCTGAGATGAAGAGGTTAGCACAGGAGATGAATTCGTGGCTGGCCGCATCAAACCTGTCAGAAGACTGATGACTCAAAAATAAGAGACACTGTAATACCGACAGAGACTTGAAGAGAATATGGATGGACATGAAGAAGGTCCCTTTGTGCTGAAGTGGGTTAACTCAAAGCAGACCAGTTCAAGTGATACAGTACGATTATTTTACAAATCACTAGATGGCTATCTTGCATTGACAAGGTGGGTATTTATTTCAATCTTGCATTAGTCCATCTCCTCCTTCTCCCTCTCTCTGTCCATCTACTTCTTCACCCCCTCTCTGGCCATATCCTCCACCCTTTCTCTCTCTTCATCTCATCCACCCCTCCAGTCTCTGTCCATCTCCTCCCTCTCCCTGTCCATTTTCTCCTCCACCCTCTCTCTGTCCATCTGCTCCTGGACAGAAGGTTCATATGCTCCTTCACCCTCTGTCCACCCCCTCTCTCCTTCCCCTCTCATTGTCCATCTCCACCTCTCCTCTCTCTTTGTCCATCTCCTCCTCACCCTCTCCCCCTCTCCCTGTCCATCTCCTCCTTGCCCATCTCTGTGTCTACCTCCTCCACCTTTACCTGTTTACCTCCTCCTGTTTCCTTTCTTTGTCCATCTACACCTCTCCCTGTCCATGTCCTCCTCTTCCCTTTCTCTGTACATTCCTCCTCCCTCTCTATGTATTCGCCTCCTCCCCACCCTCTCTCTGCCTGTCTCTCCCTCCCACTGTCTATGTCTGTCACTTCCTCTTTCCATTCTATGATCATCTTCTCCTCTCTGATCTGTCCATTTGCCCCTCCTCCCTACTCTGTCCAACTTCTCTTTCCCCAAGTGTTCCCTTATTCTGCTTTCCTATTCCTGGCTGTCCATCTCTTCTCCCCACCGAGCGAGGTGCCGCAGTGGTTAGCACAGTCGACTCGCATTCGGGAGGACGACGGTTCAATCTCGCGTCCGGCCATCCTGATTAGGTTTTCTGTGATTTCTCTAAATCGCTCCAGGCAAATGCCGTGATGGTTCCTTTGAAAGGGCACGGCCGACTTCCTTCCCTGACCTTCCCTAAACAGATGAGACCGATGACCTCGCAGTTTGGTCTCTTCCCCCAAAACAACCCTACCCAACCTCTATTCTCCCCCTATTCACAATCTCCACATTATCACTCCCGCTTCAATATGCGATTGCAGGTTCTTGCCCCCATAGTATTCCTTTTCAGATCATAATTAATATGTGTACCAAATGTGGATGAGACCATTCCATGGGTTTAGGATGAGCTTTTTCGCCAGTGGCTTTTCACGTATATGCATATGTCACATATACAGTATTTTATATATATTTAACATTTTCCACAGTTATTTGTAAACATATTTCATTTCACCAGTATCTCTATCGTATTTCGCCCTGCAGTTTTATCTTGACGCAGCTCGATGTTAATGACGTCTTATATCCTGACCTATGTGCTGCACAATGAAACAATTTTGCTCACCCACACACACACACACACACACACACACACACATACACACACACACATATATATATATATATATATATATATATATATATATATATATATATATATATATATATGCAGTGGTATATTTGGCTGCTGTCTGAGTAATGTGTTGTGAATAGAATAAGTAGTAAATAAGTACTAAGTTATAACGTCATGCATACTGTGTCAGTATTTCACGCATCTGAGCTTTATGAAGTCATATGCCCCGAACCATGTATCGTACAGCGACATATCATTGTAGGTAAATTCAGCGGAATATATGGATACTGTCTGCGAAATGTGCTGTGAACAGAGATAGTAATAAAGAATAATAAATTGTAGCCTCATGCATCAAGCGGCAGTTGTACTGCATAAACAGCGAAAATGTAGTTAGCGGTAAACATTTTTTCCTTTCATCATTTTGTGGTGTTTGTCTAAGAGAAGAAGTCCGGTAAAATTTTGAAAGCATGTGTAAAGCTGGTTGCCAGTTCTTAGGTGCTTTCATTCTCAAATATTGGATGACTAAATCGTGGGTTTTCGTGCGTCGTGGGCTAAAATGCTTTTTCTCACCCCAAGAGTAATTCTTTCCAGACACTCAGTAATATGTGTACCAAGTTTGATTGAAACCGGTCAAATGCTAAACGAGAAAATATGGAACGCGCATGTCGTTGTTGTTGTGGTCTTCAGTCCTGAGACTGGTTTGATGCAGCTCTCCATGCTACTCTATCCTGTGCAAGCTTCTTCATCTCCCAGTACCTACTGCAACCTACATCCTTCTGAATCTGCTTAGTGTATTCATCTCTTGGTCTCCCCCTACGATTATTACCCACCACGCTGCCCTCCAATATTAAATTGGTGATCCCTTGATGCCTCAGAACATGTCCTACCAACCGATCCCTTCTTCGAGTCAAGTTGTGCCACAAACTTCTCTTCTCCCCAATCCTATTCAATACTTCCTCATTAGTTATATGATCTACCCATCTAATCTTCAGCATTCTTCTGTAGCACCACATTTCGAAAGCTTCTATTCTCTTCTTGTCCAAACTATTTACTGTCCATGTTTCACTTCCATACATGGCTACACTCCATACAAATACTTTCAGAAATGACTTCCTGACACTTAAATCTATACTCGATGTTAACAAATTTCTCTTCTTCAGAAACGCTTTCCTTGCCATTGCCAGTCTACATTTTATATCTTCTCTACTTCTACCATCATCAGTTATTTTGCTCCCCAAATAGCAAAACTCCTTTACTACTTTAAGTGTCTCATTTCCTAATCTAATTCCCTCAGCATCACCCGACTTAATTCGACCACATTCCATTATCCTCGTTTTGCTTTTGTTGATGTTCATCTTATATCCTCCTTTCAAGACACTGTCCATCCCGTTCAACTGCTCTTCCAGGTCCTTTGCTGTCTCTGACAGAATTACAATGTCATCGGCGAACCTCAAGGTTTTTATTTCTTCTCCATGGATTTTAATACCTACTCCGAATTTTTCTTTTGTTTCCTTTACTGCTTGCTCAATATACAGATTGAATAACATCGGGGAGAGGCTACAACCCTGTCTCACTCCCTTCCCAACCACTGCTTCCCTTTCATGTCCCTCGACTCTTATAACTGCCATCTGGTTTCTGTACAAATTGTAAATAGCCTTTCGCTCCCTGTATTTTACCCCTGCCACCTTTAGAATTCCAGTCAACATTGTCAAAAGCGTTCTCTACGTCTACAAATGCTAGAAACGTAGGTTTGCCTTTCCTTAATCTTTATTCTAAGATAAGTCGTATGGTCAGTATTGCCTCACGTGTTCCAGTATTTGTACGGAATCCAAACTGATCTTCCCCTAGGTCTGCTTCTACTAGTTTTTCCATTCGTCTGTAAAGAATTCGTGTTAGTATTTTGCAGCTGTGGCTTATTAAACTGATTGTTCGGTAATTTTCACATCTGTCAACACCTGCTTTCTTTGGGATTGGAATTATTATATTCTTCTTGAAGTCTGAGGGTATTTCGCCTGTTTCATACATCTTGCTCACCAGATGGTAGAGTTTTGTCACGACTGGCTCTCCCAAGGCCGTCAGTAGTTCCAATGGAATGTTGTCTACTCCGGGGGCCTTGTTTCGACTCAGGTCTTTCAGTGCTCTGTCAAACTCTTCACGCAGTATCGTATCTCCCATTTCATCTTCATCTACATCCTCTTCCATTTCCATAATATCGTCCTCAAGTACATCGCCCTTGTATAGACCCTCTATATACTCCTTCCACCTTTCTGCTTTCCCTTCTTTGCTTAGAACTGGGTTTCCATCTGAGCTCTTATCTCCAAAGGTCTCTTTAATTTTCCTGTAGGCAGTATCTATCTTATCCCTAGTGAGATAAGCCTCTACATCCTTACATTTGTCCTCTAGCCATCCCTGCTTAGCCATTTTGCACTTCCTGTCGATCTCATTTTTGAGACGTTTGTATTCCTTTTTGCCTGCTTCATTAACTGCATTTTTATATTTTCTCCTTTCATCAATTTAATTCAATATTTCTTCTGTTACCCAAGGATTTCTAAGAGCCATGGTCTTTTTACCTACTTGATCCTCGCATACACAGGCAAAAAAAAAGGTTCTGATATGAAGTTTTTTATTACCTTGACGGTGTGTACGTACACTGTAATATTAGTTTCGAGAGGACTAAGCTGCCATCTTCAGATCTGAAAGGTTATACAAAAAACAAAAAAAAATTACGCTGTAGTAGCTGTAATCGTAAAATGATGCCGCGTGAGGTAGCCGCGCGGTCTTGGGCGTCTTGTCACGGTCCGCGCGGCTGCCCCAGCCGGAGGTCCGAGACCTCCCTCGGGCATGGGTGTGTGTGCGTTGCCTTAGCGTAAGTTAGTTTAAGTTAGATTAATTAGTGCGTAAGCTTAGGGACCGATGACCTCCTCATTTTGGTCCGATAAGATCTTACCACAAATTTTCACATTTTTCCCATAAAAAATGATTGTAGGTAAGTTCTTTTGACGTACCCTCAGAGTACAGGTTATCATGCTGTACGATAAACCGCATGTTCGTATTCGTACCAGCGTAACGGATTGTGAATTAGTAATACAACAAAATTACCTATACATAATTGACTGTAGTAAATATACAAATTTCGATAGGTGTCTAAGATAACATTACCTCATGATAGAAAGAGAACAGAACATTGTAAATTATAGCTGTGTCTTCATGTGAAGATAGTGTCACGCAAATGTGTCACACCAAGACGTGCCATATGTGTGTGGAATTGTTACAGGCTAATACTACCGGATACCAATCAGGTTCAAAAAAATGGCTTTTCAGTAGTTTATTTTATTCGCAAATATACATTCAAAAAATGGCTCAGAGCACTATGGGGCTTAACAGCTGAGGTCATCAGTCCCCTAGAATTTAGAACTACTTAAACCTAACTAACCTAAGGACATCACACACATCCATGCCCAAGGCAGGATTCGAACCTGCGACCGTAGCAGTCGCGTGGTACCGGACTGAAGCGCCTAGAACCGCTCGGCCACCGCGGCCGGCCTGCCAATCAGGCTGACAAACTAATACAGAAGAGTGCCACCAGATGGCAGCAGTTTCATGAATAATAATAACAATGAACGTTTCTTTTAACGTACATTTAACAGTGTATGAGAGAATGCAAACCAAATCATTAAAAGCCGGCAGCCATACTTGTGCATTCTGTCTTCGTGTAAAGACACAGTTGCACTATTTAATGTTCTACTCTCTCCTTATCATGAGGTAATGTTATCTTAGGCGTATATTGGAATTTGTATAAGTATTATAATAACTTACGTAAAGGTAATATTGTTGTATTTCAAATTCACAGTCGGTTAGGACGGCACGAATACAAAAGTGCGGTTTATCGCACACAATGATTTCAAAATATGTACTATGTGGGTATGTCAATAAGAACTTATGTAAAATCGTTATTTTATGGTTACAGTTACTATAGTGTAAATATTTTTGCACTTTTTGTGACTTTTCTGATCTGAAGATGACAGCTTAGTCATGCTGAAACGAGTGAACCAGTGTACATACACGCCTTCAAGGCAATGAAAAATTTCGTATCAGAAGCTTTCTTTACCCTAAATTAATGGTTCGCTTTCTAGCCGGCAGTGTAAGGTATTAATAATGTGTATCCAATTTTGTAACATGTACGGATTAAACTCTCGATTCATTTTCCTATTCTCTTAAGCGTCTGTGGAAACGATAGCAAGGCACTGTCGACGAAACCACGGCGAAAAATTCTTGGAAACTGAATGCCTCATTGCAGCTACCAACAAAATTTTCTCCCTGTATTTTGAGAGCAGTGCTGCGCGTCTTTCCGATGTTAGAGGAAAGAGATCGGAACAGGGAAATTTCTGTTTCGCAAATACTCTTTTCCACGAGTCGCAACGGCAGGCAGGTAGCGCGGCACAGGCTGAGTTTCGCGCGAACAAACCCAATTTCTCGATACGACCGTGCAGCGCTTCGCGCCGCGTCGCTTTGCTGCAACAGCGCGGGATGGCCGGCAACCCGGGTATCCTGGCCCGGCGGACGCGAGCGCGGCGAGTTGCTACGTCACTTCCGGCCTCTGCGCCAGGCCGCGGGCTACGGAGGGACCGCATTTGCAGGGAGATTTCCGCCCCCGCGGAGCATCCGGACCTCCCGACGACCCTTTACTTCTCCGCGTGCCCGGGTCTTTCTCCCCCTCTCCCACAACCTGCACAATCCGTGCGGCGCTTTCCGCTGCAGTCGCCGACCAAATACGCTGCGTTTCAATCGTACGCGCAGTTGCGGGGAAGCGGAACGCAAACAATGGACGCCGGACAAACAGCTATATAGTGCTGTATGCAGGCGACGACTGTGTAGCTGCTGGCAGTGATGAATGAGAAGCGTGAGCGTCCTCGTCCGTAGCGAATTGCGGCACCTCGAATAACGACAATTTTCCGCAAACAGTCACACCAGTTAAACAACAAATATTACAGACAGACAGTTCATTTGTGAGACCATAGTGTTCGTAGTTGCTTTACAGTTCTCTAGGGTATTATTTTTTGTTCTGTCGTTGCAACTACAAAAACAAGCAGCAGTCAGATACATGTAAAAAAGGGCTGAACAGGATCCCCCCAAACACTTCTAATTACCAGAAAAAGCTAGCTAGCCATTATAAATCAAATAGCATTAAAAACTGGACACAAAGAAACAATGGTAGACAAACTAAACAAAATAGTAAAAAGACAAATAACGAAGAAAACTAACCAAACCACACTAACTCCCATAGCTTTCACTACAACAACAACAACAACAACAACAAATGGCATACCAAGACCTGCCGCAACAAACTCATACATAAAACAGGAAACCCATTCAAAAAACAAGGCATAAATAACACAAACAATTCCACACAAAAGCACATCTCAAAACTGAAATCAAAACCAGACAGATACCAACAATGTGGTATCTATCAGCTCAGTTGCAGAGATTATGAGAAGATGTGCATTGGATTGACTGGCAGGACATTCGACACAAGATATAAGGAACGCATCAGAGCATTTAAATACGGTACAAATCACTCAACATTTGCTGATCATCTAAGAAAAAGAACACCGCAGACCAAGCAATACTGAAAACGACATGAATATCATAAAAATCAGTACAGACAGACACCTCCTTCCTTTCCAAGAAAATGTCCACACATAAAGAAGCCCAATGACCAAATATATATTGGAAACAAAACTCTATATAGGATAATTTATGAAATTACATGTGAAATAAAAGAGCTTTTTCCATCCTTCACCCCTTCCCACATTCCCACAACCTCCTCCCCCCCCCCCCCCTCAAGGTTTCATTTCACTTATAACTCCTCACCTTCTCCTCTAACTCACGCTCCATTACACTGCTATATATTTGTATCCTCTCATCACGGTTTCTCCCTCCCTTGCACAAAAAAAAGAAGAATCCCTCCATCGTTATTCCTTCTCTACTCTTACACACTACATAAATACAAAGAAATATAATCAAATAGAATTACACACATACAATAATCTGATTTTTTTAAAAAAGTTTGTAGGTCCAAGACAAAGTAATGGAAAGGTTCTGTTTGCAACACTACAAAACACAACCCACAACACATTCTTGTAGTACAAAAACAAGCAGAATACAGTGGTGTGCATAAAAGTATGTTGTGAAAAACATAAGAAATGCGTAGTGCCGCAGAACATCTAAAAATTAGACCAAAATTATCAGGGTCTAACGCAGAAAAACAACGATGTGCTATCAGACGGCATTTCCCGACGTAAGCGAGAAATCGACCGAAAATCACTGTAAGTATAAATTAACTTATCCTTAACGACCGGTTTTTCCATCTAAATGCAGATGCAAATGTAAATAACTTACACTACTGGCTATTAAAATTCCTAAACCACGAAGATGACGGGCTACTGACGCGAAAATTTACCGACAGGAAGAAGATGCTGTGATATGCAAATTATTAGCTTTTCAGAGCATTCACACATGGTTGGCGGCGGTGGTGACACCTACAACGTGCTGACAAGAGGAAAGTTTCCAACCGATTTCTCATACACAAACAGCAGTTGAACGGCGTTGCCTGGTGAAACGTTGTTGTGATGCCTCGTGTAAAGAGGAGAAACGGGCACCATCACGTATCCGACTTTGATAAAGGTCGGATTGTAGCCTATCGCGATTGCGGTTTTATCGTATCGCGATATTGCTGCTCGCGTTGGTCGAGATCCAATGATTGTTAGCAGAATATGGGATCGGTGTCTTCAGGAGGGTAATACAGAACGCCGTGCTGGATCCCAACGGTCTCGTATCGAGATGAAAGGAATCCTATCCGCATGGTAGCAGCAGCCACGTCTCGTTCCCTGAGTCAACAGATGGGGACGTCTGCAAGACAACAACCATCTGCACGAACAATTCGACGACGTTTGCAGCAGCATGGACTAACAGCTCTGAGACCGTGGCTGTGGTTACCCTTGACGATGCATCATAGACAGGAGAGCCTGCGATGGTGTACTGAACTACGAACCTGGGTGCACATTACATCATGATCGTCGCATCCGTGTTTGGCGACATCGCGGTGAACGCACATTGGCTGCGTGTATTCGTCATCGCCATACTGACGTATCACCCGGCATCATGGTATGGCGTGCCATTGGCTACACGTCTTGGTCACCTCTTGCTCGCATTGACGGCACTTTGAACAGCGGACGTTACATTTCAGATGTGTTACGACCCGTGGCTCTACCCTTCATTCGATCCCTGCGAAACCCTACATTTCAGCAAGATAATGCACGACCGCATGTTGCAGGTCCAGTACGGGCCTTTCTGGATACACATAATTATCGACTGCAGCCTTGGCCATCGCATTCTCCAGATCTCTCACCAACTGAAACGTCTGGTCAATGGTGGCCGAGCAACTGGCTCGTCACAATACGCCAGTCACTACTCTTGATGAACTGTGGTATCGTGTTGAAGCTGCCTGGGCAGCTGTACCTGTACACGCCATCCAAGCTCTGTTTGCGCAATGCCCAGGCGTATCAGGGTCGTTATTACGGCCAGAGGTGGTTGTTCTGGGTACTGATTTCTCAGGATCTATGCACCCAAACTGCTTGAAAATGTAATCACATGTCAGTTATAGTATAATATATTTGTCCAATGAATACCCGTTTATCATCTGCATTTCTTCTTGGTGTAGCAATTTTAATGGCCAGTAGTGTATGTACACTTATCAGTGTGTTGGTTGTTTTTTCTCTGCATCAAACAGTCTTCCTACAAGTAAGTCACAAACCTTACTATATGATCTTTCTTGCACGATTGTAACTGCACTATTAAGTGGACTCTGCCTGTCAGTACATACCAACCGTTTTGCAACAACGTGCCCACTGTTCGGCACCCGAATTGCAGCCCAGGGAAAAATAAACAATGGCCGGCTCTTGCCAAATGTAGTTGGAGATATCGCCGAACCTGAAAACATAAGACATGCAATTGCTATTAAGAAGGTTGCCCAGAAAGTGCAGCACCGTATTTTTTTATTCAACAATTCTTTATTGAATATAATGAGAAACACACACACGAAAAAATGGTGTTTTATCTAGACACCATTTTTTTGCACGTAATGTGCATCCCGTTCTATGGCCTTTCTCCACCCCGAAACATGGGCGTGTACGGCCTGTCGGTATCAATCCCCATCCTGGTTTCGGAGCCAGTGCTTCACTATGTGAGTCACCTCCTCAGCGTCCTCAAAATGTCTTCCACGAATGTCATCCTTTAATGGCCCAAACAAGTGAAAGTCCGAGAGAGCTTGGTCAGGGATGTAGGGTGGATGGGGTAACACTGTCCAACCGTGTCTTGCGATGTGTTCAGCAGTCCTCAGATTTGTGTGGGGCCGAGCGTTATCGTGTTGCAGAAAACATCTCCTGGGTTGGTGTGGCGCCGAAGCCCCAGAAAGCGCGTCTTGAGATTTGTTAATGTGTTGACATACGAAACTTCCTGGCAGATTACAACTGTGTGCCGCACCGAGACTCGAACTCGGAACAACTGCTTTTCGTTGACAAGTGCTCTAACAAGCTACTACTCGAGCACTACTGACTACGCCTCCTCATAGTTTTACTTCCGCCAGTACCTGGTCTCCTACCTTCCGAACTTCACAGGATCTCTCCTGCAAACCTTGCAGGAAGGTGGGGGACGAGGTACTGGAGGGAGTAAAGATGTGAGGACGGGTCGTTAGTCGTGCTTGGTTAGCTCAGTTGGTGTTGGCTCGGTAGATCAGCGTTTTTGGTCAGAGGGGTGGATGCCCTCTGTACGAGGTGCATTCAACTTCTAAAGCCTCCGATTTTTTTTCTAATTAACTACTCACCCGAAATCGATGAAACTGGCGTTACTTCTCGACGTAATCGCCCTGCAGACGTACACATTTTTCACAACGCTGACGCCATGATTCCATGGCAGCGGCGAAGGCTTCTTTAGGAGTCTGTTTTGACCACTGGAAAATCGCTGAGGCAATAGCACCACGGCTGGTGAATGTGCGGCCACAGAGAGTGTCTTTCGTTGTTGGAAAAAGCCAAAAGTCACTAGGAGCCAGGTCAGGTGAGTAGGGAGCATGAGGAATCACTTCAAAGTTGTTATCACGAAGAAACTGTTGCGTAACGTTTGCTCGATGTGCGGATGTGTTGTCTTGGTGAAACAGCACACGCACAGCCCTTCCCGGACGTTTTTGTTGTAGTGCAGGAAAGAATTTGTTCTTCAAAACATTTTCGTGGGATGCACCTGTTACCGTAGTGCCCTTTGGAACGCAATGGGTAAGGATTACGCCCTCGCTGTCCCAGAACATGGACACCATCATTTTTTCAGCACTGGCGGTTACCCGAAATTTTTTTGGTGGCTGTGAATCTGTGTGCTTCCATTGAGCTGACTGGCGCTTTGTTTCTGGGTTGAAAAATGGCATCCAAGTCTCATCCATTGTCACAACCGACGAAAAGAAAGTCCCATTGACGCTGTCGTTGCGCGTCAACATTGCTTGGCAACATGCCACACGGGCAGCCATGTGGTCATCCGTCAGCATTCGTGGCACCCACCTGGATGACACTTTTCGCATTTTCAGGTCGTCATGCAGGATTGTGTGCACAGAACCGACAGAAATGCCAACTCTGGAGGCGATCTGTTCAACAGTCATTCGGCGATCCCCCAAAACAATTCTCTCCACTTTCTCGATCATGTCGTCAGACCGGCTTGTGTGAGGACGAGGTTGTTTCGGTTTGTTGTCACACGATGTTCTGCCTTCATTAAACTGTCGCACCCACGAACGCACTTTCGACACATCCATAACTCCATCACCACATGTCTCCTTCAACTGTCGATGAATTTCAATTGGTTTCACACCACGAAAATCCAGAAAACGAATGATTGCACGCTGTTTAAGTAAGGAAAACGTCGGCATTTTAAGTATTTAAAACAGTTCTCATTCTCGCCGCTGGCGGTAAAATTCCATTTGCCGTACGGTGCTGCCATCTCTGGGACGTATTGACAATGAATGCGGCCTCATTTTAAAACAATGCGCATGTTTCTATCTCTTTCCAGTCCGGAGAAAAAAAATCGGAGGCCTTAGAACTTGAATGCACCTCGTAATTAAGAAAAAACTGAGTAAAAGAATTAACGATCGACTTGAAAGGATGTCGTGTGACGTTCGTCCCGACTAACGAACGATACCGAACAAAATGAAGAAAAAAACAGTTGGTAGAGTAATTGCTCGCGAAAGGCAGAGGTCCCGAATTCGAGTCTCGGTACGGCATACTTCTGCTTGGAAGTTTCATATCAGCGCACACTCCGCTGCAGAGTGAAAATTTCATTCTGGAAACATCCCCCAGCCTGTGGCTAAGCCATGTCTCTGCAATATCCTTCCTTCCAGAAGTGCACTGCAAGGTACGCAGGAGAGCTCCTGTGAAGTTTGGGAGGTAGGATACGATGTACTGGCGGAAGTAAAGCTGTGAGGGCGGGTCGTGAGTCATTTTTGGGTAGCTCATTTGGTAGAGCATGCTCGCAAAAGGCAGAGGTCCGGAGTTCGAGTCTCGGTTCGGCTCACAGTTTTAATCCGCTAGAAAGTTTCATATGAGCGCATACTCCGCTGCAGAGTGAAAATTTCATTCTGTTGACATTCGCTTCTGAACTTATGGTACCGCCTCTTGGCATCACCTTCGCAGTCCCAGAACACGGTAATCGTGACCTTACCGGTGGAAGCATTTTCTTTGATTTTTTTGTCTTCTGTGGGGAGTGGAAATGGCACCATTCCATCGACAGTCGTTTTGTTTCGGGCTCAAAACGGTGAACCCGAGCTTCATCACCTGTCACAACCCGGGACAAGAAGGCCTCCCTCTCAGCTTCAAAACGTCGCAACAAATCGAGACAAATGTTTTCTCTGTGCAATTTGTGATCCACCGTTAGGCACCGCGGGACCCATCTTGCACACACTTTTGTGTATCCAAGAGTGCGTACAATTGTATCGACACCTTCTTTGCTGGTTGACAGATGCAGCTCTAAATGGCGGGGTGTAATGCGTCTGTCCTCGCGAATGACAACGTCAGCTCGCTACAAAATGTCAGGTGTGACAGCCGTGGTTTGTCTCCCGACCACTGCAAATAGTGGAGCTCCGCCGAACCGCCTTCTGATGACCTCACCCTCCGTGCCCTGCCACTAAATGTACTTCCGTCTACGGCAGATGCACCATCGACTTTGCACAAGCGTTTTCGAATATTCCCCACTCTTTCTTTCGCATCAGTGAGACATTCAATAAAGACACGTTGCTTGTAGCGTAAATCACGTTCAGACGCCATTTTGAAACTGTCCTACGCTATCTGTCGGAAGTGATGGAAACTTGACGCGCTCTCTCGAGACACTTCACATACACTCCTGGAAATGGAAAAAAGAACACATTGACACCGGTGTGTCAGACCCACCATACTTGCTCCGGACACTGCGAGAGGGCTGTACAAGCAATGATTACACGCACGGCACAGCGGACACACCAAGAACCGCGGTGTTGGCCGTCGAATGGCGCTAGCTGCGCAGCATTTGTGCACCGCCGCCGTCAGTGTCAGCCAGTTTGCCGTGGCATACGGAGCTCCATCGCAGTCTTTAACACTGGTAGCATGCCGCGACAGCGTGGACGTGAACCGTATGTGCAGTTGACGGACTTTGAGCGAGGGCGTATAGTGGGCATGCGGGAGGCCGGGTGGACGTACCACCGAATTGCTCAACACGTGGGGCGTGAGGTCTCCACAGTACATCGATGTTGTCGCCAGTGGTCGGCCGGGCCGCAGCGACGCACGGATGCACGCCAAGACCGTAGGATCCTACGCAGTGCCGTAGGGGACCGCACCGCCACTTCCCAGCAAATTAGGGACACTGTTGCTCCTGGGGTATCGGCGAGGACCATTCGCAACCGTCTCCATGAAGCTGGGCTACGGTCCCGCACACCGTTAGGCCGTCTTCCGCTCACGCCCCAACATCGTGCAGCCCGCCTCCAGTGGTGTCGCGACAGGCGTGAATGGAGGGACGAATGGAGACGTGTCGTCTTCAGCGATGAGAGTCGCTTCTGCCTTGGTGCCAATGATGGTCGTATGCGTGTTTGGCGTCGTGCAGGTGAGCGCCACAATCAGGACTGCATACGACCGAGGCACACAGGGCCACCACCCGGCATCATGGTGTGGGGAGCGATCTCCTACACTGGCCGTACACCACTGGTGATCGTCGAGGGGACACTGAATAGTGCACGGTACATCCAAACCGTCATCGAACCCATCGTTCTACCATTCCTAGACCGGCAAGGGAACTTGCTGTTCCAACAGGACAATGCACGTCCGCATGTATCCCGTGCCACCCAACGTGCTCTAGAAGGTGTAAGTCAACTACCCTGGCCAGCAAGATATCCGGATCTGTCCCCCATTGAGCATGTTTGGGACTGGATGAAGCGTCGTCTCACGCGGTCTGCACGTCCAGCACGAACGCTGGTCCAACTGAGGCGCCAGGTGGAAATGGCATGGCAAGCCGTTCCACAGGACTACATCCAGCATCTCTACGATCGTCTCCATGGGAGAATAGCAGCCTGCATTGCTGCGAAAGGTGGATATACACTGTACTAGTGCCGACATTGTGCATGCTCTGTTGCCTGTGTCTATGTGCCTGTGGTTCTGTCAGTGTGATCATGTGATGTATCTGACCCCAGGAATGTGTCAATAAAGTTTCCCCTTCCTGGGACAATGAATTCACGGTGTTCTTATTTCAATTTCCAAGAGTGTAATACGTTAGTAATTTTTCGCATTCTTAGCATTATTATCGTGTTATTAATCTGTAGATGACGTATATAGTGATGTAATGTCGTCTGCTGTACTGTCTTCAGTCACGAGTAGATATATGAGCACGTATAAATGTTATATCCTCCTCAGTACAAAAGAATCGGTTCGTGAGGCCGACAGCCTTTGTGTAGGGCCTCCGTCCTTATCTGCTTAGCAAGAGCCGGTGCGATGAGGATAGGAAATATTCCTCGGAGCCCTTATCCTTGTTTTACAGAATATTAAATTTCACGACCGCGCCGCTGGATTATTGATAATCCGCCGCTGCCAACGCTGCCGTATCCCGGGGGCCGCTTATTACATTCGACCACTTATGTTGGCTTTACAGTTCTCCACAGTTCTCATGCTCTCAAAGATAACTTGCTCTTGCTAACATTTCTTTTATCCTTCATCCCAGAATAATAGGGGTCAGGGATTTTCTCTGCCTCGTGATGACTGGGTGTTGTGTGCTGTCCTTAGGTTAGTTAGGTTTAAGTAGTTCTAAGTTCCAGGGACTGATGTCCATAGATGTTAAGTCCCATAGTGCTCAGAGCCATTGGAACCATTTGAACCTAGGATATTACACTTAAAGTGCATTAAACAGTTTCCGAGTTTTTTTTTCTTCCCAGATTTGCAACAATCGTAACACGGTCTCTCCTTTCAATCATCGTACAACGTCGATATGGCATATGTTAGGATAACCGATCGCGGAATAGAATATAAAGTGCAAGCGCTTAGTACTGGAAAGGCATCAGGATCAGATGAGATACCTATAAAATTCTACAACGATTATGCAAAAGAACTTGCTCCCCTTCTAGTAGCAGTTCATCGTAGATCGCTGGAGAGATGAAAGAAAGCGTAGATCACTCCTGTTTTGAAGAAGAGTCAAAGGATCCTTAATGAAGCACTTAATTATAGGCCTATATCGTTGACGTAAATCTGTTGTAGACTTTATGAACATATTACGTGCTGAATAATGACGACGTTTTTGGAGAACAGACATCTCCTCTGTAAAAATCAACACGAATTCCGCAAAGAGAGGTCTTGCGAAAATCAGCTCGCTCTGTTCCTCCACGAGATCAAAAAAAAAGTTTCAAATTGCTCTGAGCACTATGGGACTTATATGTAAGTAGGCTGTTTAGATTTTTATATGGGTAATGCCACGTAGCTCTCTGTATGAAAATCACTGGCTGTGCTGTGTGCAGTATGTGGCTAGTTTGCATTGTTGCCTGCCATTGTTGTCATGAACTGCTATAGCTGGATGCGAACAGCGCGTAGCGCTGTGCAGTTGGAGGTGAGCCGCCAGCAGTGGTGGACGTGTGGAGAGAGATGGCGGAGTTTTGATAATCTGTAAGACTGAATGTCAATTATGAATATTAAGGTAAATACATTGTTTGTTCTCTATTAATATCTTTCACTTGCTAACTATCCCTATCAGTAGTTAGTACCTTCAGTAGTTTGAATCTTTTATTTAGCTGGCAGTAGTGGCGCTCGCTGTTTTGCAGTAGCTTGAGTAGCGAAGATTTTTGTGAGGTAAGTGATTTGTAAAAGGTATAGGTTAAAGTTAGTCAGGGCCATTGTTTTGTAGGGGTTATTGAAAGTCAGATTGCGTTGCGCTAAATAATATTGTGTGTCAGGTTAAGCACAGTCGTGTATAAATTGTTCTAAGTGGACGTTTCATATGTATAATTTGTTTCTAAGGGGACGTTTCATATGGCGACCCTGCCAGGATACCTCACTGGAATCTTCTGATTTTTTCTTGTAGTTTGTGTATTTAATGTAGCTTTTGTTTATTGCTAGTGCGTAATTGTAGAGAGAATCTCCTGGGTAGTTGCAGACTTTCATTGTTGCACAGTAAAACAGTTGTGGCATGCATGTAGATTTGCACCAAGTATTTCGCAGCTGCAATTAACTAGATATTATTTTCAGTGCTATGTTAATGTGTTCTCTTATTTTTGCTATTCAAATTGTGCTTTTCTGTGTTATCGTGTGAAATATTGTGAAAATAATGGCGTGTGAAAAACGTAACACTCGACTCCAAAGTAAACTGAGAAATGACAGTGAAGACGAAAGCAGTGTGTTGGCCCCACCATGTAATGAGTTAACTAATATTCAAAGTAGTAATTTGGTAACTGTGCATAGGGAAATGGAGCGGGCGTCAGACAATGGCGTAGGCAGTGAAACAGGTAGTGAACAGGGAAGCATTATCGATCGATCGGTCGGCAACAGCTCGCCTCAGGAATCCGAAATGACAGGACACAATTTTGCAAATACTGTAGATTCAGGTTTTGCGTCCTCACCGTTTTCTCAAATGAGTCAAGACACATTTTCTGCTTGTCAAAATGTGAATGCTGCCGGTGAAAACGCACTGCCAAAAAGCATAGAGAAACAGATTCCAGACACTAATACATTATTATTGCAATTAATGCAACAAATGGAACAAAATCAGAGACAGATGGGACAAAATCTTCAAAAGTTAGACACAATGGAACAAAATCTTCTAAAGTTAGACACAATGGAACAAAAGCTTCAAAAGTTAGACTCAGTGGAACATATGCTTGAACAAACACGTGAAGATTTAACTACTGAGTTACATAAAATAGAATCGAAATGTCAGAAAGTCTGTAATGACGTAAAAACACAAATTTGTGAGCATTTTCAACCTATTTTTCGCGGCATGAAAATGCATTACAGAATCACGAAGCAGCCATAAAAGAGCTGCAAACCATTGTTCATGAAAATCATGTGACCTTGTGGGCTAAAATTGACTCAGTTGCATCTACCGATTCGGTTACGCAACTGGCAAAAACTCAGGAAAACTTAAAGAACACAATAGATTCGATTTCAACACAAATGGACACTCTGAAACTTGGTTCAGAAAAACACACTGAGGAAATGTGTTCACTATCGGAGAAAGTAGCTGAACTTTCGGATCAGGTCACTAACTTATCTACAAAGGTAGATGATGATCTGAATGACACAAGACCCGTAGCCTTCACTGACACAGAAGACTATGAACAAATTAGAAAATTCAAACAAAATCAAAATCAAATCAATACACAGTACAAAAGAGAAATCCGGGAAGTACAAGATCAGTTGACACAGGTAATACAAGAATTACATATTTCAGAGGATACTCGCGCTCCAACACGGGAAGAGGAACTTAGAAATACGGAAAAGCCACAAAATAATAGCACAGGGCATTTCGGTAATTATGAAAGAAATTGGCAAGGTACACCGAATTTTGAGATGGAACCGCCGAAACGACGTAACAATGACCGATATGTGACTCGCCGACATGATGATTTTGACTATAAGCTGTTCATTACTACACGTAAATTCAAAACATTCAAGAATTCTGCCAACGACATTCATCCACAAGCGTGGCTCCATCAATTCTCTCATTGTTTTCCTCCCAACTGGTCATTAGAACACAGATTAGAATTTATGTGTGGCTACTTAGAAAATGAACCAGCTGTAAGAATGCGATCGGTCATTCACGATTGTCACAGTGAAGGAGAATTTTACCATGCGTTCCTCTCAGCATATTGGTCACAAGCTACACAAGATCGCGTAAAACATAGCATCATGATGATGAAACACTTTGAACAATCTGAATTTTCCAGTCTTGTCAAATATTTTGAAGACATGTTGCACAAGAATCAGTACCTATCAAACCCATACAGCCCCTCAGAACTCATCCGCATTTGCTTAATCAAACTGCCTGAACATTTACGACATATTATTTTGGCAGGACGTTGCAAAGACGACATTGAAGCTTTTCAGGGACTGTTACAAGAACTGGAAATTGACACAGACAGTCGCGGGATGCGAAAACAGGAAAACAATCACTATAGGTCACATCCGTCACAATTCCGTGACGACAGAAACAATAAATGGCCACGACAAACCTATTCTTACAACGTAAATCGTGACCAAAACAGACACCACCCATATGACAACCACTGGCAGAGTAATAGTTACAGGGAAAGATCACCTTTCCGCGGTAATGACTATCACAGAGACAATCAGAGAAACAGACAATATGGGAACCAATATAACTATTATCAAGGGAGACAGAATAACTTTAGACGCAACGGTCCAGCACGCAGTTACGACTCAGGCAGAAATTCTCCACCACATGACCGACAAGAAAGAAACTATCGAACCTACCGACATGACGACAGACGATATGATCGTAACGACAGACCTGAATTGCATCAGAACTGGCGGGTTTCTAACAGAGCTGGGCCCTCTGGGCAACGTGAATTTGTGGAAGTTAGGTCTCCAAATCCCAATAACGACGCGCGCCAACAAAGAGACAATAGGCGATGACTCACACCGCTGGCAGCCACAATATGTACTTATGAAACTGATGACGCTGCTGCCGTAGCTAGTAATTACGTAAAAATGGAAGACATTAGAGACATCTTACTCCAGGAACACGACGTAAAACATAACAACATTGCATATCCTGTGATCCACATTACTGTAAATGACGTAAAATTTACGGCAGTACTTGACTCTGGCAGTCCTATTTCAGTAATTAGTGAAACAGCTTTTAGCAAATGCAACAAATCGAACGATTGCCCCACACTTCCGTTACGTAAGATTAAATTACAAGGTGCAATCTTTGGAAAAAGTGTAGATGTACGCCAACAAACCAATTTAGAATTCTTTTGCCAAAGCCACAGCTTCTCTATGAACTTCCTTATTGTTCCATTATTGTCGACGGAAATTATACTGGGAGTAGACTTTTTGAATGAATATAAAGCAATCTTAAGCTTTCACGATGCTGAAATAAGTTTAGAGAAAGAAGGTAAGTCAATAGCTTTGAAATTTGAAGACTGGCTCTCAAACCATGATGAGGAAATTAATCGGCTTTACGTTCTGTTAGACAACAGTTCGGAATTTTCTACGGAACTAGACACTAACAATCACTCTGCAAGTACTGACAGGGATGACATCGACGGCATATTTGAAATTAATGAGTTAATTCAGAATAAAATTCAGACAATTGAGAATTGTAATGACACTGATAGGCAGGACCTTTTTGAGATTTTACAAGCACATTCCACAGTTTTTACTCACAAAACAGGAACAATCAAGGGGTTTCAATACCAATTTCGTGTTCGTGAGCATACTAAATTTTGTGTTAGACCATACGTAATTCCAGCACATTATAGGGACCGTGTTAGAACAGAAATACAATCTATGCTTGACGAGGGCATTATTGAGCCTGCAGTAAGCTCATACAACAATCCGTTACATGTTGTTGAGAAGAAAAATGGATCGATCAGACTTGTCTTAGATTCGAGACAAATCAATACTATCATTATTCCTGAAACAGACAGGCCACAGACGATGGAAGAACTTCTTCAAAATTTTAATGGTGTAAAAGTGTTGTCTTCCATTGATCTCAGATCCAGCTTTTATCAGATCGAACTTCATCCAGAATGTAGAAAATACACAGCTTTCCTTTGTTTCGGCGTTTGTTATCAGTTTCGGAAACTTCCTTTTGGTTTGAACATTTCTTCAGCAGCATTCATTCGCGGGTTAAATTCCATATTACCTGAGTTCTTAAAACGTCACATCACCTTATATGTGGGCGATATTCTAATAGCAGAAGCTTCATGGGAACAACATAACCGCATACTCAACAGTTTGTTACGTATTTTTGCAGAATCTGGAATTACAGTTAACTTGGAAAAGTCTGAATTCGGTAGGTCAAAGGTGAAGTTTTTGGGACATATTATTTCTTCTGAAGGCATTCAGCCGGATCCTGAAAAGTTAGAAGCAATTAGAGCCATTCCAGTTCCATCCACAAAAAAACAAGTCCGCAGTTTTCTAGGTCTCGTAAATTTTTACCGTCGTTTTCTGAATATGCAAATTCTAGTTACACCAAAACTTTGTTCTCTCACTGGAAAAAATACTATTTGGAACTGGGACGAACAAGCACAGTTGGAATTCAATTCTTTGAAAGAAGCGTTACTTCACGCGCCAATACTAGCCCATCCAGATCTGTCACAAGATTTCTGCCTTAGCACGGATTCTTCTAAAGTCGGTCTTGGTGCCCACTTATTTCAAGAAGCCATAGACAATGACACTACCATACAGAAAACCATTGCTTTTGCTAGCCGAGTGCTAACAAAATCTGAAAAAAATTATTCCGTTACTGAATTAGAAGCTTTAGCTATCGTTTGGGCATTTAACAAATTCCGTTTCTTTCTTTCTGGTAAGCACGTAAAAGTATACAGTGATCATCGTGCATTACAATTTCTTATGTCTTCAAAATTAAATCATGATAGGTTAAAACGTTGGGCATTGTTTCTGCAAGAATTCCGCTTCACAATAGTCTACATTCCCGGCAAGGAGAACATTGTTGCGGACGCGCTGTCACGCGCACCGGCTGGGCTTGAGAAAAGTAACACAGAAGGCAACCTCGAGAAAAATTTCAGTATTCTTTACATTCAGAAAGTCGCCTTTGAAAACTTCATCACCACATCTTTAAAGGACATTGCTCATGAACAAGATAAAGATCCGATTTGGAAAGATATCAAAAGTAAATGGCATGAAAAGACACACACTCAGATTCGGCATTATTACCTGGTTAGAAACAACATACTCTTCAAACGCTGCACTGTTGATGACAAGCTATGGGTACTTTGCATTCCAGACGATTTTGTTAATAAGCTCATTTGGTACATTCATTTCAGCTACGCACATTTTGGTCCACGAAAATGTTATCATATTCTTCGAACGACTTGTTATTTTAACAATATGGAAAAGCGAATTCGAAGAGTCTTGTCTATTTGTAAACTTTGTCAAAAGGCGAAACCATCTACTATCTCACATCGTGCCCCGTTGTTTCCAATCATTCCTTCTAAATTAAAAGAATTTGCTGCTGTTGATCTCTTGGGACCGCTTGTCAGAACATCTAATGGATTTGCATACGTTCTAGTCGCTGTTGAACTTACTTCAAAATTTGTTTCTTTCACTCCGTTACGTAAAGCCACTGGACGGTCTGTATCCAACGCCTTTGTTAAAAATTTCTTACGTGAAGTGGGACACGTTAGTAAAGTCATTTCAGATAACGGACCGCAATTCAGATCTGCTGTTTGGTCACGCATGCTTCGGAATCATAAAATCAAACCTGTTTTTATTTCATTGTATTCACCACACTGTAACCCGTCTGAACGGATTATGAAAGAAATCAATAAGCTTTGCAGACTTTATTGTCACAGAAAGCATCAGCATTGGGACAGATATTTACACTTATTTCAAAATGTGCTGAATGAAATGCCTCATGATTCCACTGCTTTACCACCTACTCTTGTACTGAAGAATGTAGAACCTCCGAACAGAATCAGAGAGCTTGTACCTTTCCCGAATACACGTAAACTTCGACACAAAGACATAATTGATTTGGCTCTTACAAATATAAAATCTGCAGCAGACAAAAGGAGAAAACTACACGGTAAAGCAAATGCAAAGAAATTATGTATTGGTCAGAAAGTTCTCATTAAAGCTCATTCATTGTCACACAAGAAGACACACTTGAGTCACAAATTCTTTCTAGTTTACAATGGACCTTACAGAATCCGACGTATACCACATGATAATTGCGTTGAAGTTGAAACTCTGCGTACTAGGAAGAGTTAAGGTTTACACCACATTTCTCATGTAAAACCATTTATTGACAGATAATCTGCTTTTTAACTTAGTCTTTGCAATTTTCACTTCACGCTACTTGTACAATTTGTCAGACTTAAGAAACTGTTAACATGCAACATTTTGGTTTGCTTACGAGTGGATTCTGGATTTGAGGTGCTTTCTGTGAAATGCCAGATGACACAGTGGTTGGTTTGTGTGACAGCTACACGATTATATCACGACGTTACTAATGAGTGACAATTTACAATGTTGCTTTTGTGGTGTATCTGTTTTTTATCTGCACAGTTTTTCTGAATTATTCTGGAAAGTAAACCATGTTTTAGTAGTAACTTTTGTGGTATAGCTACAATGAGACAGCCTTTTCCGTAGCACAACAATACTTTACAGCACACTAATTTCTTCATCGCAACAATAAGCATAATAACTAAGTTATCTATACGCAAAGCATTTCACTTTTGTGTATCATGAGGTAAGTACATTGACTTCTGCAGAACTTAGCTTTCGGAGGACAATAACTACGACACTTCCCAGAGATTATCTTACAGCAAGACGCATATTTAGCGCTACTGGACACGTATTTGAGTGATTAATTTTGTACTTAAAACAATTATTTTAAAGATTTTTGAATTACAAAGAAAGTTTTTCGCAATACATTTCATTCCATTGCTGTAATCTGTAACACCTGAGGGTATAATTACAACAAACCTCAGGGGGGTACACGCCTACTTTGTGTACCATGTGTTTGGCAAGCACAAGGAGCCCTAGCTAATATGGTATTTGCTTATACAACTTTACACATCGGTACCATATTTCTCTAACACATAAATTACACACCTATCTGATCATTTAACAGAGAAACAAACATCCTTTTTACTACGTCAGTGACACATGTTTACGCAATTACAGAGTTGGATTACTTCACACTTAAGAAATTGTATTTTGTCTGTACTTTTTGCACTGTTCATATTTTTTTGGAACCATTGTGATACTATGAGAGCTTTGAATGATGTATTTGGTATGGGATCATGATTTTTAAAGTACGTTTGAGGTAGATGACACTACTGAAATGAGCAGAGAATTTTCTTTAGGTTTTGAAATTATTGTAGGAAGCTACGACGTTTTTGACATTTGACTGAGGTGTTATGATGTTATTTTTACGACGACGATGTGTATTATGCTGTTGAGGTATGTTTATGTCAATAAAATTCTTGACCTGTGAAATGTTTTTATATGAGACTGTCACTGTAGCGGAAACTACTGTCGTAAATATTTCCGTAAGAAAGTTAAGTGACCACCTGCACATAATGTGACGTGGGCACCCAGGTGTGTCAGACACCTGGAGAACAAGCCTTTTCAGACGCTCAGGTAGAAAAGAAAGCCATTAGGGTGTGCCAGAGGCACAGGTGGAAGAGAAGGACAAAGAGAGGCCTATACCTCTGTTAATGACATTTCCTTGTAGAGGGCATCGCTAATGCGACACGCTCGCTACTTGAAAACATATGATTTTTGTAATGCGTTGTGGGCACACAGCTGTGTCAAACACCTGGAGAACAAGCCATTAGGGCGTGCCTTTCATCGCTAATGCGACACCCTCGTTACTTAAAAACATATGATTACTCGCACTTTGTGCTAATTATTGAAATGCTTATGAATTGACAAGAAATATTTTTACATCTGCACACCTGATTATGACAAGAGTCTTTGTACGAGAGTTGAGAGCAATTAACTTATGAAATGAAATGTCACATGACTACTGAATGATATTTTTATGCTTTGCTTTTCGTAGTTGCTTATTTCATTTGATGTCTGGTTTCCAGCTGTGTTGCAGCATTGCTCTTATAAAATGAAATGCATTTGCTAATGTGAACTCTTTCTGTCAACAGATTTATTAATTAATTATTTTATGATCCACATTCTTTAAAAAGGAGCACTTGGAAAGGAAAGAACAATAAGAAGGAACTAGCAACAGTAAAACAAAATTTTCTTTTCAAGTACATGGTAATATTTTTTTTTACAATAAGTTGTTATGGTGCACCACTTTAATTACATAGACATTAAGATGGCCACTTTAATTACATAGACATTAAGATGTGAATATGCATTTCCCTTGTCTGCATTGTTGTTTTTACTGTAATATTTTTTCTGCTTGAGCTATGTCATGTTTAGGTATAAGTTGCTGCTGTTTGCCAGGCATAGTGTTATTGAATTTGACTTTTGCTAATTTATGCTGCTAGCTTTGCCAATTTGCATTTTTTGTCATTTCTGTTTGTGTTGATTTGTTGTGATGCTGCATTGCCTCGTCCCTTGGTATATATATCTGAGCTCAGTAGATTTAAGTTAGCTTAAGAGGGGGTAGACTATATAAGAAACTGACTATGGAGAATAGGTAAAGTATGCATTGCAAGGTTACATGAAAAAAGATTTGGGCCCAAATGAGTGTTGTACAATCAGAAATAATCATTTTGAAAGAAATATGAATAGAATACAGGAAGGAGGTATAGGTAGGATTTTCTTGGAAATAAATGATGAGGTAAGCAATATGTGAACATATAAATACAGAAAGCATGCTTGGATAGGATTTTTTTGGTGGAAACAAATGTTGAAATAAGACGAAAGATCTATCGAATGAAGTTGTGGGGTGGACTGCAGTACCAAATGTTACACTGAAAACAAACCCTGTCCTTTCCTTTTGTGTTATCCCACTATGTGTTTGGGTACCCGTGTGTATTTGTGTTTTTCCTGTCTTTATGTGTTTAGCTGATGAGAGCTATGTTGTAGAATTTTTCTAATACTCTGTTATTTTCTTTGTAAAGATGCTTAGACTTTATTTATTCTGTTTTGTTTTAATGCTCATGTGTGAAGTTGAATTTTTAAAAGTGATTCTGATCTTTTATGTATGTACTCATGTCATCATTCCTGTAACACTGATGTATATGTTTATTTCTATTGTTTTGTAAAGCCTGCACTACAAATATTATCTGTATTGTTATGTTTTTAATGATGTATTTTGTATCTTTGTAATTGTATTCTTATGTTATATAATTGTAATTGACACCAGTTACTCAAATTAAGTAACTTGTAAGCATTCATTTCACTGCACACATTTCTGTTGGTCATAGTATATGGACAATATGTGAGAAGTAGGGACTGATAGTGTTTGCACGTGTGTTACTAATTCAGCAAGGGACTGGATAACAGCATTGCTGGTTCTAAGGACAATTCCAAAAACTTTGTGAGTGCACAAGTGGTGGTTATGGACTTGCTCTATTATCCGCAAGACTCTTCGATGGTGATTGTGCACCTGCACAGTCGCAACAGATGGCTGCTGGCCATCTCTACAAGGACTACAGTGGGCCTGTCCACAATTTCTACAAGGACTACAGTGGGTCTGCATCTCTGGTGGCCCACCAATACTCTCTACCAGGACTGCAGTGGGTCTGCTCTGTGATGACCTACCTACCAATATTCGTCAGAACTTCGAATGACTCTGCTGTGGGTTTGCTCTGTTGTGGCCCATTACCTGTCAGCATGTCAAGAGTCAGCACTGTCTTTCCGTTGGAAGGACAACACTACTTCTTCAAGACTGCATGGAAATCCACTACTTCTGTGTGCAATTTCTTTTACTAATGAGACTTTGTAAAAAAACTGTAATTACTCTTATGATGAATGATCAGGACTGTCTTTATTGACTGTAAAAAAAATTTTAGCTGTTGACCAACATTGTATAAATCAGTGTGTGCATTTGATTTCTTTGTTATTGTAATTGTAAAAAAACAAAATTTAACAAATATGTATTGGCCACTGCCCAAAAATATTATGTAAAATTTTTTTGTGGGGAGCATGGGGGCTATGTAAGTAGGCTGTTTAGATTTTTATATGGGTAATGCCACGTAGCTCTCTGTATGAAAATCACTGGCTGTGCTGTGTGCAGTATGTGGCTAGTTTGCATTGTTGCCTGCCATTGTTGTCATGAACTGCTATAGCTGGATGCGAACAGCGCATAGCGCTGTGCAGTTGGAGGTGAGCCGCCAGCAGTGGTGGACGTGTGGAGAGAGATGGCGGAGTTTTGATAATCTGTAAGACTGAATGTCAATTATGAATATTAAGGTAAATACATTGTTTGTTCTCTATTAATATCTTTCATTTGCTAACTATCCCTATCAGTAGTTAGTACCTTCAGTAGTTTGAATCTTTTATTTAGCTGGCAGTAGTGGCGCTCGCTGTTTTGCAGTAGCTTGAGTAGCGAAGATTTTTGTGAGGTAAGTGATTTGTAAAAGGTATAGGTTAAAGTTAGTCAGGGCCATTGTTTTGTAGGGGTTATTGAAAGTCAGATTGCGTTGCGCTAAATAATATTGTGTGTCAGGTTAAGCACAGTCGTGTATAAATTGTTCTAAGTGGACGTTTCATATGTATAATTTGTTTCTAAGGGGACGTTTCACGAGGTCATCAGTCCCCTAGAACTAGTTAAACCTAACTAACCTAAGGACATCACTCACATCCGTGCCCGAGGCAGGATTCGAACCTGCGACCGTAGCGGTCGCGCGGATCCAGACTGTAGCGCCTAGAACCGCTCGGCCACTCTGGCCGGCTCCACGAGATCCATAGCGCTGTGAAGAACACCGCTACTTGACTTCAGGAAGACATTCAACAGCACCGCACCGCCGATTAGTAAAAAATGAACGAGCTTACGAAATAGCGGACCAGATATGTTGTTGGATTCAAGACTTCCATACAGACAGAACTCAACACGTCGCTCTTAACGGAACAGAATCAACAGATGTAAAGTGTGATAGGACTGTTCCCGTTTACGATATATATAAATGATCGACTATAAAGCTCCGGAAGCTTTTTCAGACTGTTCGCAGATAATGCGGCTGTGCAGAAGAAAGTATCAATGCCAGAGGACAATATCGATTTGCAGAATAACTGTTGAATCGTGCAGGTTCCGGCAGTTCACATAAACCTAAACAAATGTAACATATCGCGAATTCATACTGTTCAACTACACTGTTGATGAAAATTTTTTGGAAACGGTATCTACTGTAAAATGCACTACTGGCCATTAAAATTGCTACACCAAGAAGAAATACAGATGATAAACGGGTATTCATTGCACGATTATACTAGAACTGACATATGATTACATTTTCACGCAATTTGGGTGCATATATCCTGAGAAATCAGTACCCAGAACAACAATCTCTGGCCGTAATAACGGCCTTGATACGCCTGGGCTTTGAGTCAAACAGAGCTTGAATGACGTGTACAGATACAGGTGCCCATGCAGCTTCAGCACGATACCACAGTTCATCAAGAGTAGTGACTGGCGTATTGTGACGAGCCAGTTGCTCGGCCACCATTGACCAGACGTTTTCAATTGGTGAGAGATCTGGGGAATGTGATGGCCAGGGCAGCAGTCGAACATTTTCTGTATCCAGAAAAGCCCGTACAGGACTTGCAACATGCGGTCGTGCATTATCCTGCTGAAATGTAGGGTTTCGCAGGGACCGAATGAAGGGTAGAGCCACTGGTCGTAACACATCTAAATTGTAACGTCCACCGTTCAAAGTGCCGTCAATGCGAACAAGAGGTGAGCGAGACCTGTAAGCGATGGCACCCCATACCATCAAGCCGGCTGATACGCCAGTATGGCGATGACGAATACACGCTTCCAATGTCCGTTCACCGCAATGTCGCCAAACACGGATGCGAACATCATGATGCTGCAAACAGAACCTGGATTCATCCGAAAATATGACGTTTTGCGATTCGTGCACCCAGGTTCATCATCGAGTACACCATCGCAAGGGCTCCTGTCTGTGATGCAGCGTCTAGGGTAACTGCAGCCATGGTCACCGAGCTGATAGTCCATGCTGCTGCAAATGTCGTCGAACTGTTCGTGCAGACGGATGTTGCCTTGCAAACGTCGCCATCTGTTGACTCAGGGATCGAGACGTGGCTGCACGATCCGTTACACCCGGGCTGATAAGATGCCTGTCATCTCGACTGCTAGTGATACGAGGCCGTTGGGATCTAGCACGGTGTTCCGTATTGAACCTCCTGAACCCACCGATTCCATATTCTGCTAACAGTCATTGGATCTCGACCAACGCGAGCAGCAATGTCCCGATATGATAAACCGCAATCGCGATAGGCTACAATCCGACCTTTATCAAAGTCGGAAACGTGATGGTACCCATTTCTCCTCCTTACAGGAGGCATCACAACAACGTTTCACCGGGCAACGCCTGTCAACTGCTGTTTGTGTATGAGAAATCGGTTGGAAACTTTCCTCATGTCAGCAGGTTGTAGGTGTAGCCACCGGCACCAACGTTATGTGAATGCTCTGAAAAGTCAATCATTTGCATGTCACAGCGTCTTGTTCCTGGCGGTTAAATTACATCTCTGTAGCACGTCATTTTCGTGCTTTAGCAATTTTAATGGCCAGTAGTGTATCTAGGAGTAACTAATCAGAACGACCTTAAGTAGAATGACCAAATATAGCAAACAGTCGGAAAATCAGGTGGCAGACTGACATTTATAGGAAGAATCTGAAGGAAGCATAACTCACCCGCGAGGGAAGTTGCATACAGGGCTCTTGTTTCATCGACTCTTGAGTACTGATCATCAGTCTAGGATCCTTACGAGGTAGGTCTGATAGAAGAGATAAAGAAGATCCAACGTATAGCCGGATCGTTTAGTCGACGCGACGGCGTTACAGAGATGCTCAACAAACTGCAGTGGAAGATGTTACAAGAGAGGCGTTGTTCATCACGGAAAACTTGCTATTGAAATTTCGAGTGAGCACTTTCCGGAAACACTACCTTCCTTGTAAATCACGCGGAAACCTAACGATGAGAAAATCCGAGAAATTGGAGTTAATACAGAGGTTCATCGACGGTCATTTTTCCCACGCGCCATTCGGAACAGGGAAGAGGGGAACAGTTTGTAGCGCCAGCGGTAACCTCCACTACACACCCTTAAGTGGCTTGTGGACTGTTACGTAGGTGTAGGTGTAGATTAATCACTTTGAGGCAATACCTGTTCCTGGGCGATGCTCTTACTATCAGTGTTTTATTTTCTGTGTAACGATCATCGTCTTAGGACATTACAGCAATGAGGTTTTCCGATACACCTATCCAGCGCTTTTTTTCTAAAAAAAAAAGTTTGAGGGTACTCCGACATTGGATATAATGCAGCGAAAATTACTTATAACTGAAGCATGGGATACCACCCGTCCGCTTTTAGCCATGACGTCATCAACATGTCGAACTACAAAAAAAATGGTATCTGATTCTTCAGTTGACTTTACAGCTCAAATGAAGCAGGTGATACCAAGAAACACCCAAACATACAAGAGAATGTGGTATCGAACTCTTCAGTTTGCATCACCTCAAATGAAGCATGCGATTCCCATCAACCCCTGAACAATAAAAGAAAATTGTAACGTACACTTGAATTAACCTATAATACACCTCAAATGAAACAGGTGAGTCCAATCAACCCTCCGACATACAAAATAATACAAGGAAATATTAGCGAACACATATTTTAACCTATAAAACACCACTAAATGACAATACAACAAAAACCATCCAAACCTATAATCAACAATAACAGAAACTACACTACAAAAATCTTTTTTAACCTTGTTTGGCTCCAGAAATGGCATAGATGATGGGTGGTATCCCGTGCCTCAACTGACCCAATTTTTAATACAGCTGAAAATGTATTTAACTATGAAACTACTTTGTAACTTACATTAATAGCATTACAACAGTTTCCAAACTGCTGCTGTAGGACCTAGTCTTCACGCCTTCTTACTTTACCCTTGTTATCAGTAGCAAGATGTCTGCCTTTCATGAACCAAAAGCGTGCATAGTCAAATGGTTCAAATGGCTCTGAGCACTATGCGACTCAACTTCTAAGGTCATCAGTCGCCTAGAACTTAGAACTACATAAAGCTAACTAACCTAAGGATATCACACACATCCATGCCTGTGGCAGGATTCGAACCTGCGTCCGTAGCGGTCGCTCGGTTCCAGACTGTAGCACCTAGAACCGTACGGCCACTCCGGCCGGCCATGGCCATGGCCATGGCCATGGCCATGGCTGTAACAACATCAGTGGATGACCAACCAACTTTATGAACATCAGATTTCTGACTGTGGAAAGATGAAATGAAGCTCTTGTTGGCTAAACGATCAGGTTCATTTGGGAAAACCCACGTTCACATTCACCCATTGAAATAGGAACACATTTCAGTGCATTCTGAAGAGGAAGGAGGGATGCTGGAATTTTCTTCTCCCTCAAATACTCCCAAAATCCTCTACATATTTCGCTCTCTGGAAGAACAAAACGACAACAAAGTTTTGATATTTGTTTCACCATATGTTATTCCAGGATTTTGAGGCCAATTTGACGAGTCCAAAACTTTCGCACATTCAGAGATATCAATATCCTCTGTCTGCAGAAGACCATTCTCCTCCCGCTGTTTCAGACAATCGTAAAATATGCTGGGCTCAAGATGTCTGATAATTGCCCCTTTTTCCAGTGGAATTCCTTTGAAGTTCAGCTCTTGGACTGCTTTGAGAGCTCCACAGTAATGAGGACCACATCTCAGTTTTCGGTGACTGGTGGTACAATGAATATAACTTGTCTAAGAAAGACCTCAAGTGTTTCACATGAGATGGGAAGTCCCTTCTTATTACGTCATTAACTGATAACTCGAGCCTGCTTGAAACAGCCAATGACATCGCTTTTCCCGCCAAAAACTGCACTGGTATCGTTCGTATTTCAATTACCAACATGAAAAATTGAAATAAAAAAATTACGTCCGTGAAATAAATCTTTGGCACTCATCCAAGTTCTCAACATCGTAAAAAATTTACTTTGACGATGAAAAAGTTTAGGGGTAGGCATCCCCCAGCGTTCCCCCAGAAAAACAGCACCTATCACTTTATTATGATTTTAGATCCCACAATTCTGGTGCTCCCGTATTTTCTGCTGAGTTATTAATCCCGTCACGATCATAAACAGTAACGAATCCCCACACCTGCAACTGCTACAGATTACCAAGTGCCAGCAGTTTCAACAGGTAGCCGTAGCTGCCAGCTGACCGAACACATGGGGAATATTAGCGACAGTAGTTCAAGCCAAACACGAGTTCAACAAAGAGTGTGTCGTTTATAGTACTCGTCTGAAGCGAGCTCCCTACACGGCACAACACGAATAAAACGACCTACCGACACACAGTGAGTACCGGTTCATTAATGCGTGTTCTTGGGAACGTAACTCGCTTTTTATTCACACGGATTACTATCGACAGGGAATCTCAAGCTGAGTGCATGTTTCTGTATTTTCAGGAGGCTTTTGACACTGTTCCTCACAAGCATTCCTTCTAATCAAATTTCGTGCCTTTGAAGCGTAGCCTCCGTTGTGTGACTGGATTCGTGACTTCCTCTCAGGGAGGATATAGCTCGTGTTATGTGGCGGGAAGTCATCGAGTGAAACGGAAATAATATCTGGCGTCTCCCAAGCTCTCTGTCGTGCTTTATCTACACAAACGGGTCAGGAGGCAATCTGCGCAGCCCTGTAAGATAGTTTGCAGATGATGCTGTCGTTTACCGTCCACTATAGTCATCAGAAGATCGCTACGTATTACTAAATAGTTGACGCAAATTATCTGCATAGGGTGAGAAGTGACGATGCTTAGCAATAAAAAGTGTGAAGTCCTCCAAATGAGCACTAAAACTATTCCACTGAATTTCTGTTTCAAGATAAATCATGCAAATGTAATGCTTGCCGATACAACTAAACACTTAGGGATTACAACTACGAACTTAAACTGGAAATATCGCACAGAAAACGTAGGGAATGAGAAGCAAATACTACGTTTTACTGGCAGAATTCTTCGTAGGTGCTACAAATCTATTAAAATTTCCTGCTCTACGATTGTCCGTCCTCTTCTTTACCAAATACAAACGATAGAGGACATCGTAAGAGATAAAAGAACGGCAGCTCGTTTCCTATTATCGCGAAATAGGGGAGACTGTGTCACGGATAAGATGCGTGAGGTGGGATGGCTATCATTAAAACAATGGCATTTTTCCAGACGGCGAGGTCATTCGCCATTCTCTGCCCCGAATGTGAAAACATTTTGTTGATTCCCATCGACACAGGGGAAAAGGACATTGGTGGAATAAAATAAGTGAAATGAGACCGCCCATGGAAAATTCAGGTACTCCTTTTCCGCACGTGCTACTCGAGGGTTCAGCGGCAGACAAATATTTTTAAATAAGTTTTTTTAAACCCCTGCCAAGCTCTTAAGTGTGAATTGCGGAGTAGTCATGTAGATGTAGATGCGTTTCGAAGTGCCAGCGTCTTTGACAAAATACCCATTGCGGCGTGGAGGGGTTTGAAATTCCGTGTGCTGTGCAGGCTGCAAATTAGAAATTCACCTACTTCAGAACGGTGTCTACTCGATGTCCCTTCACTGGGCAACGTAGATACTTACAAGATGATGTAAAAGCAGCGTTGATGAAAAAACACCATCTAATATCTACAATTACTGAGGACGCGCAACTGTAGTAATGAAATAAAATTCTGTAGCAAAACTGTCAATAAAAAAATTTATCGGGCGGTAATATAATGGATTGGCTTCTGGAAAATAATGTCCGAAATTTCCACACAAAAAAGTTTATTTGTTTTTATAACCAAAGAAATCGTACTATTCAGTCCGCATTTAAACTGTTGGTTATTTTCGTCAAGTTCACAATTCATACTTTCATTTCGCATGCACAGCAGCCAGAAATCTGTCCAAATCCGACCGAGTTAAACAACGTTTCCACAAGCATTAATTCCACCACTAACATGAGTTATTACATTCGGTCCTTCTGGTGGATTTCAAAAAAAAAAATTGCTCGGCAAAAATGCTCAGTGGATGAGTATTGAAACGTGCCACGCGGATACTACGAAGGCCAATTTTTCACACGCGAATATCATTCCAACAATACAGTTCTAAAACTTCAAACTTCACAAAACTGCCCGTAACTACATCCACGTCGGTCACGATACGTATCAAACACAAGAGACTCAATATTACTTCATTTTACATACAGGGTGTTTCAAAAATGACCGGTATATTTGAAACGGCAATAAAAACTAAACGAGCAGCGATAGAAATACACCGTTTGTTGCAATATGCTTGGGACAACAGTACATTTTCAGGCGGACAAACTTTCGAAATTACAGTAGTTACAATTTTCAACAACAGATGGCGCTCCAAGTGATGTGAAAGATATCAAAGACAACGCAGTCTGTGGGTGCGCCATTCTGTACGTCGTCTTTCTGCTGTAAGCGTGTGCTGTTCACAACGTGCAAGTGTGCTGTGGACAACATGGTTTATTCCTTAGAACAGAGGATTTTTCTGGTGTTGGAATTCCACCGCCTAGAACACAGTGTTGTTGCAACAAGACGAAGTTTTCAACGGAGGTTTAATGTAACCAAAGGACCGAAACGCGATAAAATAAAGGATCTGTTTGAAAAATTTCAACGGACTGGGAACGTGACGGATGAACATGCTGGAAAGGTAGGGCGACCGCGTACCGCAACCACAGAGGGCAACGCGCAGCTAGTGCAGCAGGTGATCCAACAGCGGCCTTGGGATTCCGTTCGCCGTGTTTCAGCTGCGGTCCAAATGATGCCAACGTCCACGTATCGTCTCATGCGCCAGAGTTTACACCTCTATCCATACAAAATTCAAACGCGGCAACCCCTCAGCGCCGCTACCATTGCTGCACGAGAGACATTCGCTAACGATATAGTGCACAGGATTGATGACGGCGATATGCATGTGGGCAGCATTTGGTTTACTGACGAAGCTTATTTTTACCTGGACGGCTTCGTCAATAAACAGAACTGGCGCATATGGAGAACCGAAAAGCTCCATGTTGCAGTCCCATCGTCCCTGCATCCTCAAAAAGTACTGGTCTGGGCCGCCATTTCTTCCAAAGGAATCATTGGCCCTTTTTTCAGATCCGAAACGATTACTGCATCACGCTATCTGGACATTCTTCGTGAATTTGTGGCGGTACAAACTGCCTTAGACGACACTGCGAACACCTCGTGGTGTATGCAAGATGGTGCCCGGCCACATCGCACGGCCGACGTCTTTAATTTCCTGAATGAATATTTCGATGATCGTGTGATTGCTTTGGGCTATCCGAAACATACAGGAGGCGGCGTGGATTGGCCTCCCTATTCGCCAGACATGAACCCCTGTGACTTCTTTCTGTGGGGACACTTGAAAGACCAGGTGTACCGCCAGAATCCAGAAACAATTGAACAGCTGAAGCAGTACATCTCATCTGCATGTGAAGCCATTCCGCCAGACACGTTGTCGAAGGTTTTGGGTAATTTCATTCAGAGACTACGCCATATTATTGCTACGCATGGTGGATATGTGGAAAATATCGTACTATAGAGTTTCCCAGACCGCAGCGCCATCTGTTGTTGAAAATTGTAACTACTGTAATTTCGAAAGTTTGTCTGCTTGAAAATGTACTGTTGCCCCAAGCATATTGCAACAAACGGTGTATTTCTATCGCTGCTCGTTTAGTTTTTATTGCCGTTTCAAATATACCGGTCATTTTTGAAACACCCTGTATTATTTTGACTCGCACTAGTAACATGACCGTCCACGTTCGAAGCTAGCGAGAGACTCCCTTCTTGTGGTCTCACACCCAGTATAACATCAGGTAACAAGCGGAAACGGTCTCAGTTGTGATTGGCTAACCATACTCGCCGCCAGTCAGAATGCTTGCTCATGATCATACTCGCGCCACTACTGGCCTGCACCAATCCTTACATACAGACGCATCTACGTCATTGTGGTATACAAATATTAAAGTAATGTTTAGTAAACGAAAACGGAAAGGCAATAAATCTGGAAATATCCTTCAGATACAGATAATACTCCAGCTGAATTTCTGGCTGCTCTCTTACAGTAGCAACAACACCTAGACATACGTCATCCGCAAAGTGGGTAAATTCCCTATGAACATTTTCCCATGACAGGCTTGCGCAACTCTTGCAGGTTACTTAAAACGGGTTAATTGTTAATGCACTTTGTCGATCTGTGCAAAATAATTTTTCCGCTGAAAGTCCCATCTGCAGAAAGAGGTGGATGGTGCTTCGATACCGACGAAAACAGTAATTCGGAGGGTAAATTCGATAAGAGCCAATCATAATTCTCGATTCGTTCACATCCTTTGTGCTGGGATATAGGAGCCTCTACATAGTGCTGAGAACATCGTATGTTGAGAACAGGAAGGGTAACACATGATGGAGTGGGTACCACGTTAGGAGCGCTGGGAAGAGTGCATTCGACGTTATTCTGCGCTATTTTCGTAAACAGGTTCTGTTAGGGCAAGAATTTTCGTGCATCCAAGCTGAGACATCAAGAAAGCGAGCGTTAACTATTTCTGGGATAATACACCATTTCTGCGAGGTCGACTCAGTTCTTGTTTTTTACATAGTCAGGTGACATGAGTATAAGTTTGAGAACATTGTTAGATGGATTTGCGGACGTTTGTAGCTACTCTGTCATCAACGGGAAAGACAAGTGCTGTCCGGAGGTGTCTCGCATAAGGGGCTGCGCCTTGGAGTTCTGTGATGTCAGTATAACAATGGCTGTATATCTGAAAATAGATGCAACTTTCACATGCGTCTGGCGGTGGCTAACGACTGTGACAGCGCGAGCGTCCCTTGTCCGTCCTGCCAGCACCTGTGTCTAGATGAATATGTATTTGGATAGGAATTTCTCTGGTGTCAAGTTTAAAGGGGGGTCACAGCCTAATGTGTGCAGGACCTTAACAGGTGTCTGAGTGTAGTTTGACAGCTGATGGCTGCGTCACTTGGCGGGGTTGCTGCTAACCTCATTTGCGCTCTGGTTGACATGGGGTGGCAGATGCTGCTCGTGCATGTCTTTTGTTGTATTATTTTGCAAGTGGGTCTGTAGGCTGGGCTATGTGTTATTTGGACAGTTTATGAGTACTGACCGCGACAAATCAATATCCTGAATTATTTGGGAGCAGTCTACATGCCTGTACTGAAGTTATTTCGGTAAATTAAGGGTTGTTTGCGTGTCTGCAGACTGTGCATTGTGAGCCCAAGCACATAAGGGCGAGTGTTTTGTGTCAGTGTGATAAATATACTCCATCCCTAAATAAAATGTTCCAAAATAAATAGAGTGAACTCCTTCGCTACTCTCCACAGCAGACCAGTGCAGGCTAAGTCATTTTCGCGCCATTTTCCCCCTACAGACCACCATCTGGGATTACGTCACAGGAGGGATGACAGTACCCTCTGGTGGCAGTAATGTGTCCTAGGTCAAATTGAGTGTAGATCTCGTGGTGGAGACATTGCTTGCAAAATATAAAACTTATGTCCAACATAGACAGAGTCGTTTTCTCGCCATTTGCCCCCACCATCCAGGAATACATCATGCAAAAATAATGGCTCAAATTGCTCTGAGCACTATGGGACTTAACTTCTAAGGTCATCAGTCCAATAGAACTTAGAACTACTTAGACCTAACTAACCTAAGGGCATCACACACATCCATGCCTGAGGCAGGATTCGTACCTGCGACCATGGCGGTCGTGCAGTTCCAGACTGTAGCGCCTAGAACCGTTCGGCCACCCCGGCCGGCTACAGCATGTACTATGCACATTAGTACACGTTAGTGCACGTTATCCTGACGACATGGACTGGCAGGGGGATGTGGCGGTCGGTTGAGGATCATGGTGGAGACTTTAACTATTTCATTCCAAGTTCAGGTGGGTGTGGCATTCGCGAAAATTCATTTCAGCTCCATGGTAGCGCTCTCTGATGGTGTCAATATGTACTAGGCCTCGTGGTGAACACATTGTATGCCACCATCTTGGATAACGGTACTTCTGTCATCACCTGACATAACGACAGTAGCTTCTGGTACCAGTACTGTGTACTAAGACATTTGGCGTCTGGAGCTCTTGGTGAACGCAATGTCTGCCGCCATCTTGGATTATGTCAGAGATGAGAGCACCCTCTAGTGGTGGCGATGTGTACTAAGTCAGTTGGAGTCTGGAGCTCATGGTGAGCACACACACTGGATGGCCGTACTGCATGAAATAAAGACTTCAGTCTGAGTCCTTTTCACCCCTCCAGTTCCTAGGAAGAAGTGAGTTAGATTAGTTCACCTGCCCTTTCTTTCCCACCATTTTCTTAGTAGTAGTAGAAGAGATACACGAAAATTGTAACTTCCCACCAGCTCCTAGGATGAGGTAAGTTAGATTAGTGGAGGTAGTCCAAGTGCCCATTCTTTCCTGCCATTTTCTAAGGTGTTCTGCATTGTCTTGTTGGAATTTGAACTTTCCGCCATTTTTCTGGGGGAGCGGAGGGGGTTAGGTTAGTGGAGGTAACCCAATTGACCTATCTTCCCGCCAAATTCGAACTTCCCGTCAAAATCCGCCAATTTGGATGGCATAATCAGATGACATCACGGCCGCCATCTTGGATGACGTCATCGACGCCATCTTGGATAACGGTACTTGGGATGACGCTCTCCTGCCCCCACTACTAACGTGTAAAAGGAACTGAAAATGAATATTGGCACAGATTTGAGTTAATGGACGAAACAGTAGAGAATATATTGATCAGTGTTGGTCTTGAGAGTGAAGATGAATATGCAACACATGACGACGACAAAGGCAGGGAAACTGAGACAGCTGATGAAATTTGATCGGGTTGCAATGAACCAGACACAGTACATGAAGAACTTGGCGCCTACCCCTTGTGTGATGGAGCATCCGCTCCACAACTCTAATCATAAGGATGGTGCAGTTTTCATTGGATGTAGCTGTACCGTCTTCCCTTCCCTCCACAAACTTGATTATTCACTGAGTCACAATTAGCTGACCGAAGCCCCTTGACCCCCAGGTGCAACAATTTTGTGGTTAACTAATACAAATCAGTGCGAGTAGCCTTCTGGCAGCGGTCATCTCTGGTTGTGGGGTGGTGCTAGTACACTGCCGGGAAAGACATTAGTACTTCTGAAAAGATGATATCGATTTTGATCCAATGATGGTGTATGCCACCTAGGGGATAGTAGATGTACCGATAATGGTTTCGATGTCGACCGCCAACATTTTTCTGGGGGAGGAGAGGGGGTTAGGTTAGTGGAGGTAACCCAATTGACATATCTCCCTGCCAAAATTCAAACTTACCGCCAAAATCCGCGAATGGGTGTAACTGCCAGAGACCATCTGTGTCTACCCTTGAATAGAAAATGCTATCCAGAAGGCTCTATGAAATGAAAACTTGTGGAGCATGAAGGCAACCCTGCCATGGAGACGCACTCGTGGTTACTACAGCCAATTTGCGCGATTTTGGAAGAGGTGAAATTGTGGCCTTCCCAGTGGTGGGGTAGCCCTTTTGGAGAACTGCTACATGAGTTGGACGTGCTACTTCAACTGTGCAACGATACTTGTACCAGCGGTCAAGTGAACATTCGCGCTCTGTAGATGAGGATCTGGACGTCCACGCAGCACAGACTTCCCCTACAATAGTCATATTGTAAGGTCAGTAGAAGCAGATCGCACAGCTGCCTCAGTCAGATAAGAAGGCTTGTGAGACCAGACGTGTCCACATGGCCTCTTGTGAACCGATTATTAGCAGGGACTATGGATACGAACATGTCTAGCCGTCTTCCACTGATGCCGCAGCATCAAAGTGCACAGCTCAGCTTGTGCCATCAGAGGCTCACTTGGCAAATGGAATGGTACTTGTAACACCATACCTCTTCTGCTGTACAGATTTATTTTGCTTTTGTTTTATTTAATGTTATAACATTGAGTATCTGTAAATGTGTTTGATTGAACAGATAACACAGAATTGTATACTCTTTTCTTTGTCAAACCTTTGATGTCGTGATTAGATTCTATGCAAAGTAGTGTATCTGTAATTTAAAAATCTTTGTCCCATTTGGAGGGAACAAAACTTACTGTATATAATTGTAATTTTGTGTGAATAATTTTTTGTAGAAGTGTCAATATGTGAAAATGTTCTGTTTTATTTAATGCATTTGTTTGCTGTTATGTAAACTGCTGACCTTCACTTAGGGTTCTTAGTTATTGTAGTGGTGTAGTGGTTCCCCTCGGGAACGGAACTGGGTAGCGCGCGCAAATTGTGGTTGGCCTAGGTGGAAAAGGTGGAACTAATAGTCAGTCGGGGACGAGCCAGCAGTTGGGGACGAGCTAAGAGTCCGTGCACTGCCATGTAAAAGATGCATATTGTGCTGATTCCGAGAGAGGCTTTTCCTGCTTCTTTCCAATGCCTCGGATGGATAAATAGCTGGAACTATTCTGGAATTGGTATCTGTCGTCGCCACCAAGAAATGACAGAGTCCAGCAATTCTGTCTGCGAATCCACCTACCAACATGCAGTTGCCACCACATTGCGCAATCACTGTAACGTAATACTATAATGATGTACAGTGAAGGATCAGCTTAATAGATGTGTTATTGTGCTCAAATATAAGGTAATTTATATCTGAATTTATGTACCTACCTTGATTTTTCTCCTTATCATAACACCTCTCAGGTTCCTTTCCGTTTGAACTAAAGTAATTACCGAGTGTCACTACTGAAAGAACATTTATGACCAATGTTATGCTAATCAATGCCTCTTGAACTTAGTAAAAAGAAAGTTAAAGTTAATGTGGCAAGAGAGTGAGTTAAAGTAAATGTTGTTTGCTGAAAATAATTTTCCTATTAAAACTGCTTATTAAAGTGCTGTTGCCAACTGCAAAATTAAAAGTTCTTAAGACTGAGGCTTCTAAAGTTTTGCTTAGCAAATGATCACCTTGATATCTGTAGTAAATTCAAAAAGGTGAGTCAGTTTCTTGAAATTTTGTCAACATTGTGTTTCGCTGTAGTAAAAGTGGAAAACTGCAGTTGTGAAACATTATATGCTAATGTTTGTTAAGTGTATGTCTCTCTTGTGTATAGGAAGTGCATATTAATAATATAACAAGATCCACAGTTTGTCTATTGTATTAATGCTGAGTATCAAGTAATGGGAAGACCACTAATTATAAAAAACCATAATCTCTTTAAAGCATGAAAGTAATAGGGTGTTTTGGTATCTCTTATAATTTTGCAAATAGTTTTGCTGCTCTAATTGTTAGCTTCAATCTTAAAACATATGTGTGTGTCAGAGTTCATTGCACTCGCGTGTGGCTAAGTCTAGGTTGTGTTTGTCCGTTATAGTTACTTATACCTACTTTCTTAAACGAGAACGTTAATCTTTCTCTTGCCTAATTAGGCTGGCGACCGTTTCCCTTATTCTATAAACAGTATAGCTAGGCAAAATTTTGTTTGTTACTATTCAAATATTTATGTAATTCTGACTTTCATTTCCGATAAGCCACCTCCGTTAGGAACAACACGGTCAACCTAGCAAAATTCCTCTCAGAGGGTAATACTGCTCTGTTGCTTTATACCATTATTACTCCAACAAAATAATTCTGTTTTGCAAATTGCCTCCAGTTTTGAGGTTATGGTATAGCAGTAGCAGACAGGAGTGTTATATACTCCATAGTCTTCAGTGATGAAAGCATATTGTGCCTGCATCTAAGTGATAATCGTCTGCACGTATGTCGTAGACCTGGTCAGTGTTGTTCGTATACTGCACTGGCCCCTCCCTATGCCTTACATTCTGGGGTCCCGGAAGCTTCAACTTCCGTTCACCTGTAGTGTTGTGGAGGGGATGCTAACCATCACTCGTTTCGTACAGTATGTTGTCAAACCCGTTCTTTCACTGTTCTTGCAACAGAAAGACAATGTGTTTTTCCAGCAGGGTAACGCTCGCCCACACGCTGCCCGTCAAACTTGGCGTGCTCTGCAACGCGTGCAGAAACTTCCCTTTCCAGCACGAACTCTGGACTCGTCTACAGTCGAGCATGTGCAGGTTACGATGGGACAAGTAAGTGACTCATACGACTCGTCAACGAACAACTCTTACAAACAGGTGAACATGTCGAGCGGTCGTGACATAATGCTTCCCAGTATTTGGCATCCATACGAGCTACTGGATGCCGTAGTCGGCGTTTCCATTGTCACCAGTGCAGGCTACACCAAGTACTGCTATCGGAGTTTCAGCATGGGTCGATGCTGGTACCTCAGAACCGCTTGAGCTACTGGTCTGTAAATTTAAACATTTCATGTACCTTATATGCGCTATTGCAACAATTAATCTTGGATGATTCAGAAACCTCTAATAGGGAGTACTACTTTTTCTGGTGGTGTATTTATACAGTGTGTGTGTGTGTGTGTGTGTGTGTGTGTGTGTGTGTGTGTTTTATGTTATAAAATCACTCAGCTATCTTCACTTAACTTGTATTTTGCCTATACTTAGCCTTTCATACTGCAATGTTTCCCACATGACCTTTGTTGTCGCTTTATATGTATGAGTGATTGTGTGTGTGTGTGCTCTGTTGTAGTGAATACATACACTGTTGGTGGGACACAGGGCGATGGGTGAAACTGCTTTCACACTATACGCTTCCGTTGTAATGGGGATCTGCTCCAGCTGCTACAGATGCTGTATTGAAGCTGAAAGTGTTAATCAAAGTTACTTAGAAATATTAGTCGGGGCTCTGTTGCATAACAATCTGATTTGCCTTCAGTTCTTAGAAACAATGGTGGCAAAAAAAAAAATAAAATAAAATAAATAAAAATTAAAAAAAATGATCCGTGAAGTCACTTCTTTTCCGAATAAAGTATCAAATTATTTAATTAGAATTGAACGCTCCCGTCAGAATCGTTCTCGAGCTGGTATTCATTAATATATCACACTTGAGTAAATATGTGGAAATAACACCTACCTTTTTGAAAAGAACGAAGTTTTATTGACCTTATTTCAGCGAAATTCTTCTCGCACATGAATTAGCGATTCTCTATCACATATATAGATGTATATGCAAATTGCCTTCTAAATCTCAAATGGATTCGATTTGTTCTACATATTGAGGAACAGAGTCCTGTCTCCTGAAATTGAATCTTGCCCAAGAACAAAAGCTTAGTATCTAAGAATAATTAACTAAGCGTAATACAGAGTAATAAAGAATATCTTTGTGTATCTCTTTCGTACTGCCACATTAATGGATAGCAATCTTATCACATGATACATCAAGTGTGCGTGCGTGTGTGTGTATGTGCGTTATATTTCCGGTATTTCTCTGGAAACCGAGGTTTTTAAATTCACTTGGACAGCGCTTATTAGCTGTAGTTTTCCTCAAAATTAACAGGTTGGTCACCTGTCGAAATACCAGCGGTTGGCGACTGCGTCACCTGGCTGAAGTTATTTGAACACTGTATAAGCTGGGAGAGACTCCGGCCACATAAAAATTCTTACTGTCGATGCATGTCGTAGAAGTTATTCGAGATTGGTCTTTGTTCGAGTTCTTCCAAAAACTATGACCGGAGAGATGTAAGGCCTCAGTTGAACGTCGTCCTTCCGAGCAGCAGCTGGTGGCCAGATGTGATCCAGGCGACATCTCATCTGCCATTCTGGCTCTGCACACCCCGGGCCAACAGTCCGCCTGTTTATGGAAAATTACGGGCCTGTGCGAGCTAAAGGGGGGGGGGGGGGGAGGAATGGGGCGAGAGAGGCCAGCGGCCTGCACACTGCCCTCCTCCCCAACTTCCTCCGTGGAGGCCACAAATTTATTCATCGATTCCCAAAACGCCGATCGTAACCGTTTCTGCCTCCATCCCTTCCCATCCTCGTCTCCCCATCAGGGCACGATTCCTTTCAGCAAAATACAACACTGGTTCGAGGAGAAAAGAGCGAACAGATGGTGCGAGTGGCGACGTATGAGATTCCATTCGGACAAACGGTGATTTCTTTCCAGCCTTTCCACCGCTACTGCTCCCGCCGCTTTCCGTTTCCAATAAGCAGACGGAATGAAATCGTCTTTTAAAAATATACTTGCCTCGATTTCCATATCCCCTCAGGCATTTTATGAATCTCGCGCTTATTTAGAAACTAACAGGCTGAAAAAATCGAAGTAAACAAGTCAAATGTTTTGTAGAATAAATGGGCCACATGTAAGAAATAATCTGCGCTACAGACATATTTTACACGCCTTTGAATGATGCACGAATTCATGTACACGAACGAGGTGCTGATTCAAAATTGAAAGTCATTGTTTCATTTAGACTCTTGGAATTTATAAGGCAATTGCAGGATATTTGACTGGTGGTTTATGTAAACCAGAGACAAATCATGTACAGAGAATGAGCTGCCTATTGAGAGTTTAAAGTTTAATATTTAGCTTAGAATTTTGAAGAGTTCTATTCTAATATCCTTAAAATTTTAAATTAAATAGTGAACTTTAAATGCTCAGTCAATACCTCATTTGCTGTACATGATTTCGTACAACAGTCAAACGTGCATTACATTTTCTCTAGTTTGTTTTATTTCTTATTATTAGACAAATTATTTCAAAACAGATTTGACCATCTCTTTTTTAATTACTTATCTTAAATTTCAGCAGCGCGGGATTAGCCGAGCGGTCTAAAGGCGCTGCAGTCATGGACTGTGCGGCTGGTCCCGGTGGAGGTTCGAGTCCTCCCTCGGGCATGGCTGTATGTGTTTGTCCTTAGGATAATTTGGGTTAAGTAATGTGTAAGCTTAGGGACTGATGGCCATAGCAGTTAAGTCCCATAAGATTTCACACACATTTATTTTTGAACTTAAATTTCACGTTTTGTTTAAAAAACATAAATATAACATGTTTTATCTCCGGCTACTTTCAAGCAATCAAATAATTTTTGCAAGTATTCTCCTCATGCTGGTCAGTTTGATACCCTCTTTACACACTTCTAGCTCTTACTTTGGCTATGAAAATTCGGACTACAATCCAGTGCGTAATTTCTAGAGTGTCTTCTTTTCGCTGCTCTCAAATGGTTCATCGAGAGATGAAACTAGACCCCACTTTTCTGAGACAAGGAAAGGCTTGTGAATGCACGTACTAACAACTCGCTGGAAACGTTCCTTAACGTTAGTCAACTTTATCCCGAGCGGGGTGAAAGAACAGTCCTTTGTAATTTAGGAACCAATTAATACAAAAATGTTCAAATGTGTGTGAAATCTTATGGGACTTAACTGCTAAGGTCATCAGTCCCTAACCTTACTCACTACTTAACCTAAATTATCATAGGGTAAAACACACACACCCATGCCCGAGGGAGGACTCGAACCTCCACCGGGACCAGCCGCAGAGTCCATGATGCAGCGCCCTAGACCGCTCGGCTAATCCTACGCGGCCCAATTAATACAAATCAAGGAGGAACATTCATGTATCACTGCATATACCTCTATAGCTTATACTCACAAATTATACTAATATACAGACACAGCCCACAGGTACGCACCTTTAATCGTGGCGGTGGACAAAATTTTCATGACCATCGTTTGCCAAGCAAGAGAAACGAGGTGGCGATACTAATTTTCTGTTCACCAAATCTTCCGCAAATGCCTCATGTCAAATCACTAGTCTCTGTAGTCCCTCATAGAGTCTTAGAATGTGACACGCATGGCCCATACATTCATCTGACGGCGATTTTGTTAGGCGTCACCCTTCACACTGTTATAAAAGCGTAACTGTGTGCCGGTACGAGATCCTAACCGCCCCCCCCCCATCTTCCACCCACACCTCTTATTTTAATTCAGTACCCATCCACAAGAACACAAACAACACTACACTCACAACTGCCCACACGATGCACATACATATTTGTCATTTCTCACGTTGGACGAAGCATGACAAGTCAGCTTCAATCGGTATTACACATGCGAAGAACCCGACCTCAAGCGACGATTGTAGATTTTTCTATGCTTATAATAAGGATAGCCAGTTATTTTCTTAAAAAAATATAACAAATTTCTAGAGAAATCTTCCTGGAAAATTAAAATCGCGTATCGGAACGGGATTCGAACTGGGAGCCTTGACTTTTGCAGGCATTGCTAGTTGGTAAGACTTCGACAGCGCCTCTCTGACGGTTTATGAAGGTTTCAGTTCCGGTCCAGCACACAGCTCTTCCAAAACAACCTACATGCCACTGCAGAGCAAAATCTTGATTCCGGAAATTCCAGTTGAAAATCCATAATGTTCAGAGTGCTGGAGTGTGTGTTTATATAGAAGTATGCTCGGTAGCTGGAGCTAATAGCCCCATCTCTGTTTGGAAGTGGAATGTAAATATTCCATTGAATCTTATCAGAAAAATTGCACTGCAAGAAATAATTGTCTGAGAACACTTGCAAATGGTTGCTTTTCGAAATCTTGCATGTCTTCTATTGTGCTGGAAACATTTTGCACTCAATAGAGATGCACTTCTTCGACAACCAACTGACAGCACGGGTATTAGCGGCACTGGATTACAGTCACATACAGTTTCACATACTGTCTACGTAGAATGAAAGAGCACCGAAAGTGGAGTAAAGTTACAGTAGCTGTAGTGTAATATCTCGCAGAACAGTTGGTTGCCACTGTGGAAATTTACAGCCATTTGTTGGATACCTTGCTTAGGAAAGCCTGTCTAGATCATGTTGTGCTAACATTTTCATAAACATGTTTACTTAACGTCCCGTACACAAAAAAAGTGTGTGAAATCCTACGGGACTTAACTGCCAAGGTCATCAGTCCCTAGGCTTACACACTACTTAACCTAAATTACTCTGTGGACAAACACACACACCCATGCCCGAGAGAGGACTCGAACCTCCGCCGGCACCAGCCGCACAGTCCATGACTGCAGCGCCTTGACCGCTCGGCTAATCCCGCGCGGCAGTCGCGTACCCGTACACATTTTACTTAATGTGGAATGCCTTTATAATATTCACAACTCATATAACTTCAGTGTGAGTCAGTATAAACAAATGGTCGCAATAATAAATATAAATTATTGTATTTACATTCTTGTTTTGTAGGCTTGTAGCTTAACGTCACAGAAACAGACGGAAAAACCTCACAACAAGAGTGCGCTGCACTCCAAATTGTTGTGACACTAATAGAAATACAAAAGGCTAGGAAACACCTTATCAGGGTGATCACGGAGTTCAAGACTTTCCCTTACTAGATAACTTCATCAAATTAATGTTTCTCGTCATCATTTACTTTACTAAAGGTAAATTAAAGCCAATTTAGGCCGGTCGGAGTGGCCGTGCGGTTCTAGGCGCTACAGTCTGGAGTTGCGTGACCGCTACGGTCGCAGGCTCGAATCCTGCCTCGGGCATGGATGTGTGTGATGTCCTTAGGTCAGTTAGGTTTAAATACTTCTATGTTCTAGGGGACTGATTACCATAGCAGTTAAGTCCCATAGTGCTCAGAGCCATTTGAAGCCAAAGCCAATTTATTTGTTACTTTTAGCGGAATACAAATGGAGAATCGGGCTTCTATTACGGGTATCAGAATTTCGCGGTTTTAATTGGTTGAAGCGGGATGAGCGATATTATACTCAATATTCTTATAGCGTGATAGGAATCAGGATTGTGTATCCTGACGAGTCTCATTCAGTAACCGATATGTTTATAGTTTGCCTTAAACATTGTAAAGCTGTGTGTCATGCTGCAAGTATATTTTTCAGTGCCCCCAAAAAGATCGGCCGGCCGTTGTTGCCGAGCGGGTCTAGGCGTTTTAGTCTGGAACCGCGCCACCGCTATGGTCGCAGGTTCGAATCCTGCCTCAGCCATGGATGTGTGTGATGTCCTTTGGTTAGTTAGGTTTAAGTAGTTCTATGTTCTAGGGGACTGATGACCACAGCAGTTAAGTCCCATAGTACTCAGAGCCATTTGAACCATTTTTCTTAAAAAAAAAGAAGATCAACAATGCAATCTGTACATTTTTAAGTCATTCTCGAGTCGTAACCAGGCAGTAGAGAGCGCGGCTCATGAAGTAAGCCAAAGGGCAGCATTGTTGACATTAGGAGGTGCATTCAAGTTCTAAGGCCTCCGATTTCTTTTCTCCGGACTGGAAAGAGATAGAAACATGCGCATCGTTTTAAAATGAGGCCACATTCATTGTCAATACGTCCCAGAGATGGCAGCACCGTACGGCAGATGGAATTTTACCGCCAGCGGCGAGAATGAGAACTATTTTAAATACTTAAAATGGCGACGCTTTCCTTACTTGAACAGCGTGCAATCATTCGTTTTCTGAATTTTCGTGGTGTGAAACCAATTGAAATTCATCGACAGTTGAAGGAGACATGAGGTGATGGAGTTATGGATGTGTCGAAAGTGCGTTTGTGGTTGCGACAGTTTAATGAAGGCAGAACATCGTGAGACAACAAACCGAAACAACCTCGGGCTCGCACAAGCCGGTCTGACGACATGATCGAGAAAGTGGAGAGAATTGTTTTGGGGGATCGCCGAATGACTGTTGAAGAGATCGCCTCCAGAGTTGGCATTTCTGTGGGTTCTGTGCACACAATCCTGCATGACAACCTAGAAATGCCAAAAGTGTCATCCAGGTGGGTGCCACGAATGCTGACGGACGACCACATGGCTGCCCATGTGGCATGTTGCCAAGCAATGTTGACACGCAACGACAGCGTGGATGGGACTTTCTTTTCGTCGGTTGTGACAATGGATGAGACGTGGATGCCATTTTTCAATCCAGAAACAAAGCGCCAGTCAGCTCAATGGAAGCACACAGATTCACCGCCACCAAAAAAATTTCGGGTAACCGCCAGTGCTGAAAAAATGATGGTGTCCATGTTCTGGGACAGCGAGGTCGTAATCCTTACCCATTGCGTTCCAAAGGGCACTACGGTAACAGGTGCATCCTACGAAAATGTTTTGAAGAACAAATTCCTTCCTGCACTGCAACAAAAACGTCCGGGAAGGGCTGCGCGTGTGCTGTTTCACCAAGACAACGCACCCGCACATCGAGCTAACGTTACGCAACAGTTTCTTGGTGATAACAACTTTGAAGTGATTCCTGATGCTCCCTACTCACCTGACCTGGCTGCTAGTGACTTTTGGCTTTTTCCAACAATGAAAGACACTCTCCGTGGCCGCACATTCACCAGCCGTGCTGCTATTGCCTCAGCGATTTTCCAGTGGTCAAAACAGACTCCTAAAGAAGCCTTCGCCGCTGCCATGGAATCATGGCGTCAGCGTTGTGAAAAATGTGTACGTTTGCAGGGCGATTACGTCGAGAAGTAACGCCAGTTTCATCGATTTCGGGTGAGTAGTTAATCAGAAAAAAAGTCGGAGGCCTTAGAACTTGAATGCACCTCGTACATCAAACTACTCCGGAGGGACGTGGTTCGCCGCGCCGGTCCCAGCTGAGGTACGTGTAACTGCTAACGTCGCATGACCAGAGGTGAAGTAACATTTTGTTAACTCTGAGCCCTTACGTGATACTGAGAAAACTACACGTTGCTCATTTAACCAGGTGTAGCAACCTGTGCTCGGCAGAAAGCGAACTACGATAAATGGTAGGACCAGTATCTGACAAACTTAATCGTGTCTCTCTCTCCCCCTCCCCCTCCCATCGCCAGTAAGACTATATCAGAAGCTTAGCGAAAGGGTATAAATAATATAATAGAGCTTGGGAGAGCCAGTCCTCACAAAACTCTACCATCTGGTGAGTAAGATGTATGAAACAGGCGAAATACCCTCAGACTTCAAGAAGAATATAATAATTCCAATCCCAAAGAAAGCAGGTGTGGACAGATGTGAAAATTACCGAACAATCAGTTTAATAAGCCACAGCTGCAAAATACTAACACGAATTCTTTACAGACGAATGGAAAAACTAGTAGAAGCCGACCTCGGGGAAGATCAGTTTGGATTCCGTAGAAATACTGGAACACGTGAGGCAATACTGACCTTAAGACTTACCTTAGAAGAAAGATTAAGGAAAGGCAAACCTACGTTCCTAGCATTTGTAGACTTAGAGAAAGCTTTTGACAATGTTGACTGGAATACTCTCTTTCAAATTTGAAAGGTGGCAGGGGTAAAATACAGGGAGCGAAAGGCTATTCACAATTTGTATAGAAACCAGATGGCAGTTATAAGAGTCGAGGGGCATGAAAGAGAAGCAGTGGTTGGGAAGGGAGTAAGACAGGGTTGTAGCCTCTCCCCGATGCTATTCAATATGTATATTGAGCAAGCAATAAAGGAAACAAAAGAAAAGTTCGGAATAGGTATTAAAATCCATGGAGAAGAAATAAAAACGTTGAGGTTCGCCGATGACATTGTAATTCTGTCAGAGACAGCAAAGGACTTGGAAGAGCAGTTAAACGGAATGGATAGTGTCTTGAAGGGAGGATATAAGATGAACATCAACAAAAGCAAAACGAGGATAAAGGAATGTAGTCGAATTAAGTCGGGTGATGTTGAGGGTATTAGATTAGGAAATGAGACACTTAAAGTAGTAAAGGAGTTTTGCTATTTGGGGAGCAAAATAACTGATGATGGTAGAAGTAGAGAGGATATACAATGTAGACTGGCAATGGCAAGGAAAGCGTTTCTGAAGAAGAGAAATTTGTTAACATCGAGTATAGATTTAAGTGTCAAGAAGTCATTTCTGAAAGTATTTGTATGGAGTGTAGCCATGTATGGAAGCGAAACATGGACGGTAAATAGTTCGGACAAGAAGAGAATAGGAGCTTTCGAAATGTGGTGCTACAGAAGAATGCTGAAGATTAGATGGGTAGATCACATAACTAATGAGGAAGTATTGAATAGGATTGGGGAGAAGAGAAGTTTGTGGCACAACTTGACCAGAAGAAGGGATCGGTTGGTAGGACATGTTCTGAGGCATCAAGGGATCACCAATTTAGTATTGGAGGGCAGCTTGGAGGGTAAAAATCGTAGGGGGAGACCAAGAGATGAACACACTAAGCAGATTCAGAAAGATGTAGGTGGCAGCAGGTACTGGGAGATGAAGAAGCTTGCACAGGATAGAGTAGCATGGAGAGCTGCATCAAACCAGTCTCAGGACTGAAGACCACAACAACAACAACACTTAGGGGCTCAAAGCATTCAGCCGTGACGCCATTCTGTCTGTATCTTGAAATGGAGATAATGGTACAGTGAAACCACGGCTAATAATGGGTGATGTCTACTGTCCGGCTGGGGGGAGCGCACCCTTGCAGCCTGTTAACCACCTATGCGTCATCAGCCACCGTCCTGGTGGTGACTGGGGCACTGCTATTATGGCATAAGGGCGGTTAGTGCCCACTATCACACCCAAGTGCACGACGATTGTGCACTGGTGCGCGTAGCCATGGAGGTAAGAATAAGAGGAGATGGCGCTACGTACCCCAGCCGTACTACGTTTTGAAGCCATGGGGGCGTGGCTCGCTGCCATGACACTCTGACCAAAACATTGCCAGTGTGCTATAGCGCTGCGTGTATTACAGTCGCTAATTGCACCATATACGCTTGTAACGTCATCAGATTGGTTGTTTCAAAGCTTTTGTTTAAAATAAAATCTCGTAAAGGCGAAATTCCGCGTTTCTTCTGATTAAAAATTGTTTTTAATGTAATATTACGAATAGGTAGCCTTCAATGTAAATTTTGTTAATTCAGTAATAAACGTGTATCGCAAACTAAATAATAGAAACTGAAAACTAAGTTAGCTATCCCTCCCTCCAAAGCCCCATAAATACATCTTGTAATACGTAATGGGACATTTCAGTTACTTTACACTACTGGGTGCTGGCCGGTGTGGCCGTGCGGTTTAGACGCTTCAGTCTGGAACCGCGTGACCGCTACGGTCGCAGGTTCGAATCCTGCCTCGGGCATGGATGTGTGTGATGTCCTTAGGTTAGTTAGGTTTAATTAGTCCTAAGTTCTAGGCGACTGATGACCTCAGAAGCCAAGTCGAATAGTGCTCAGAACCATTTGAACCATTTTTTTGAACACTACTGGGAAACACTGTTCATTGCCACCAATATTTACTGAAATACGGTACATAGAATGGCAAACCTACACAGTGTCCTGTTTAGGCCTATACTTTACGCCAGTTAATGTAGTGTTAGCTTTTAATTTGGTACATGATGAAGACAAAGTGAGTTACTCAACACTTCGATTATCGACGATACGTACGTATTATACTGAAACGTGAACTTGAAAACTAAGAATTTAATTCTTTGAATTAACATACCTTTGGCAAATGTTTTGGGTGTGTAGGGAAAACTGATGGTACAGCATTTTCTCGGAGCCTTACTGTTGAAAGGGAAGTTCGGTCTATGTCCTCTTCTCGGAAATGCTGAGAACATATAGTGCTCCATTTAGACGCACGCCAATTCTTCCTCCTCACGGTATTCTCCCGCAGAGCTTTCCGACTTTCATTTTTAGGAAATCTAAAATCATACAGGAGAAAATCACGCTACAGTACAAGTACCGATGTAGCACACGTCCATTCACAATGAAGTTGTAAAATCACGCTTAACGAGACAACTTACACATGAAATGTTATTCCCTTCGATTTCGCATTACAATCAGAACGATTCGTACATCCGAACACCGCTCAAGTCACCATAATGGCGCAAAATCCTTCCAAAAGCGAGCGACAAGCCTATGCACACAAGCTTACAGCAGCAATGTTTTGGTCGGATTGAGATGGCTACCCTCGGCTTCACATAGCTTCACAGCTGTGACGTCACAGCGCCTCCCTCTATTCTTACCTCCATGCGCGTAGCCAGCGAAACTCTGGAGGACCTGAGTGGGTCGCGAACGCTCTTCGCACGCTGGTGACCCATACGGCGCCGTTGCAGCAGCCGCACTTGGCTCAGATCACTGGAAGTCACCGGCGTTACCGGGGCGTCAGTGGACTGAGCCATCGGATTCGTTTGCGAGCACACAGTACAGTCCCGAGACCGGCGGCAGTGTCGTTTTATAAGGCTGCTTGGATGAACACCTGTCTGTAGTACCACTGTTTAACTGCAAGCTCTGGCGTAAATCTGTCTTCTTCCTCACCATTTCTCTCTCCCATCCTGACGTGTAGTACATGACTAATCGACAATTCGTACAGTAGACAGTTGTTTAAATTCATCTGTTAAAAGTATTATATATAAAACTGAATGAAGAGTCCAATAGTCCACTACAGTTTGAAAGTGTTGTTAATAAAACTTCTCTATCTAAACTAGACTGAACTGCATGTGACTGCTTTAGTCTTTAATAAAACTTGCATCTGACTGCGTATTTAACTGAACTGAACTTTATCTGACTGCATGAAAATATTGTTGGAAAATTAATACTCAAAATACACATCTGACTGCATGAAAGTTTAGTGGTAAAAAATAAATGAAAGTCACCAACCTGCATCTGTCCGCGTCTGTGGACTTAGCTGGTGCACTCCTTCCCGTTTAGCCGATAATAAAACATATATTCAACTCAGCCGTAGTGCAATGGCATAAAATTGTCATTCTAGATAACTTTACTCATTTTGAGTGAATAATTTGCCAACTGTGCAATGGCATATAGATTATTTTACTCTGATAAATGAAATTATTAGCTTTACTCATGGGAACTTTACTTTAATGTACCTTTTGGTTCAATGCAAGCACAGGATGCGGAGAACGACATAAGGTGTGAGATGAAAGTCTAATTTTATCTAAAAAAAATATTTATTGTTCAAACTCTTAAGGCACATGTGAAAAACTAAAAAAAAACTTCTATAGCGTGGATTTACGAGAAAGTTTCACAAAACGCTTATTGCATCAACAAGGGATTTCTATCTAGCTTTTGGACATTATTTAACCAAAGAAAACCTATTTTATTAATTATTCTTTCTAGTTTCCCCAGGTATGCGCCGAGGTTCGCCCAATATATAGCTTATTATGTGCGTAGCGCCAATTCTTACTTTGATGCTGTCACGACCCGGCTGCCTCCTGCAGGCATCTAGCTCCGACTCGAAACACGTCTGCTGTCTCTGCGCATCTCCTCACCACTACTCAAACTTTTACCGCGTGCACCTATTAGCTCTGTTAGATGTCAAACATCTTACTACTCGAAGATGTACTACTCGTCCAACCTTGCGGTTGGGAACTACCGACATTTTTCACAGGCTCTATCATGATCGAATCTCAGCACATACCTTTCAAGTTGTATAACAGAGCCACAAAAGCGGTTTCGTAACATTTAAGTTGCATATTCTGGTGTGTATAAATGCTATGTCATATGGTGTGAGGAGTAGTTGCACAACGCCTCAGAGTGACGGTGTGGCTACGTAAAGTTGTCAGAGATCCTCAATTGATAAAAGACCGTCATCAATTGATAAAAAAGCATCATCAATGATGAATATCACGCCTATGTTAAAATCACGAAGTGCCACCATTTTACCAATTAAAATATATTCCTGTTGGCCTATGTCACGCAACAGACAATGCCCCTCGTAGATATTATCCAAGGAAGTACTGTGCTCAAAAGCCGAAATGCTCATGTGCTCATGTGCTATGCACCAACATAGCAGCTGACAACGAGCGTCCCATATGTTATCGAAGCGTGTGCTGTGGCTGATGACATGTAATCAGTTGAATAGTGCTAACAACTTTGGCAAGCCACACCAACTTTTACTCTGTTATATTATGCAAGTACTCTTCACAGCATATGACATAGCATTTATATACACCAGAAGGTACAACTCGAAAGTTGCGAAACCTGTTGTGTGGGTCTATAGTCGACCTGAATAAACACAGCTGCAGTGCCTACTAGACTGCCTACTGTGTAAATTGTCAATCAATCAAGTACAGGGCTATTACAAATGACTGAAGCGATTTCATAAATTCACTGTAGCTCCATTTATTGACATATGGCCACGACACACTACAGATACGTAGAAAAACTCATAAAGTTTTGTTTGGCTGAAGCTGCACTTCCGGTTTCTGCCGCCAGAGCGCTCGAGAGCGCAGTGAGACAAAATAGCGACAGGAGCCGAGAAAGCGTATGTCGTGCTTGAAATGCACTCACATCAGTCAGTCATAACAGTGCAACGACACTTCAGGACGAAGTTCAACAAAGATCCACCAACTGCCAACTCCATTCGGCGATGGTATGCGCAGTTTAAAGCTTCTGGATGCCTCTGTAAGGGGAAATCAACGGGTCGGCCTGCAGTGAGCGAAGAAACGGTTGAACGCGTGCGGGCAAGTTTCACGCGTAGCCCGCGGAAGTCGACGAATAAAGCAAGCAGGGAGCTAAACGTACCACAGCCGACGGTTTGGAAAATCTTACGGAAAAGGCTAAAGCAGAAGCCTTACCGTTTACAATTGCTACAAGCCCTGACACCCGATGACAAAGTCAAACGCTTTGAATTTTCGGCGCGGTTGCAACAGCTCACGGAAGAGGATGCGTTCAGTGCGAAACTTGTTTTCAGTGATGAAGCAACATTTTTTTCTTAATGGTGAAGTGAACAGACACAATTTGCGAATCTGGGCGGTAGATAATTCTCACGCATTCGTGCAGCATATTCGCAAGTCACCAAAAGTTGACGTGTTTTGTGCAATCTCACGGTTTTAAAGTTTACGGCCCCTTTTTCTTCTGCGAAAAAAACGTTACAGGACACGTGTCTCTGGACATGCTGGAAAATTGGCTCATGCCACAACTGGAGACCGACAGCGCCGACTTCATCTTTCAACAGGATGGTGCTCCACCGCACTTTCATCATGATGTTCGGCATTTCTTAAACAGGAGATTGGAAAACCGATCGATCGTCGTGGTGGAGATCATCAGCAATAATTCATGTCATGGCCTCCACGCTCTCCCGACTTAACCCCATGCGATTTCTTTCTGTAGGGTATGTGAAAGATTCAGTGTTTAAACCTCCTCTACCAAGAAACGTGCCAGAACTGCGAGCTCGCATCAACGATGCTTTCGAACTCATTGATGGGGACATGCTGCGCCGAGTGTGGGAGGAACTTGATTATCGGCTTGATGTGTGCCGAATCACTAAAGGGGCACATATCGAACATTTGTGAATGCCTAAAAAAACTTTTTGAGTTTTTGTGTGTGTGTGCAAAGCATTGTGAAAATATCTCAAATAATAAAGTTATTGTAAAGCGGTGAAATCGCTTCAATCATTTGTAATAACCCTGTATAACTATCTGCGACGTGTAGTAGCCCTGACAGACCGAGTCGTCACAGTCTTATAGTTATACAAGTATTGTAATAGAGGGTGACAATTTTTGAACTATATGAAAAATAGCGTAAATTAGTTACAAACTGCGGTGTACACATACTTTATTAAATATGTAAACGTCACTACAGATATTCAGATTTAAGTTACGACATGTTCGATATGCCTGCCACCATTGGCGATGATGTGGCGCAGACGAATAGCGGAAGATCAGTGTTGTCGATGACCTCCTGAATCGCTATTTTTCAGCTCAGCAATGGTTTTGTGGTTGTTGTTGTACACCTTATCATTAATATAGCAAGGAGTCGCATGTGTTCAGATCCAGAGAATATGGCGACCAGTCGAGACGCATGCCAGTGGCCTCTGGGTACCCTAGAGCCAGAATGCGGTCCGCAATCTACTCATCCAAGACATCAAACACTCTCCTGCTTCGATAGGGTCGAACTCCGTCTTGAATGAACCACCTCTTGTCGAATCGGGTTCACTTTGGATAATGGGGATGAAATCATCTTCCAAAACCTTCACGTACCGTTTGGTAGTGACCGTACCATCAAGGAATATCGCACAAATTATTCCGTGATTGGACATTGCACACCGCACAGTCAACCGTTGCGGGTGAAGAGAATTCTCGATCGCGAAATGCGGATTCTCAGTCCCCCAAATGCGCCAGTCTTGCTTATTGATGAACCCATCCAAATGAAAGTGGGATTCGTCTCTAAACCAAACCATATTCGTATCGAAATCCTGTTCATCAGTTCTGTGGAGAGTAATGTTGGTGAAACAACCGCTGTTTTTTTTCTTTTTTTCTTTATTGAATTTCAATTCCCCCCGAAGGGGGCGGGCTGGCAGCAGCTTAGTATGCCGCTCTTCAGCCTACAGGTTTTGCGAGAAAGTTCAAGAGAATAAATAATGAAAAGCAGGCGATAAAATCGGAGACTTAAAGAGTAACATGGCGAAAAGAAATCGTGGAACTTAAAACAAACAACAGAGGGATGATGATGCTAATAAAATACATACGAAGCAGACATGGAAAACAATAGACAGACAATTAAAAACACGGCGACAGTCTGGATTCTGTTCGCAAAAGACATAAAATTCACACCTAGCGACAGCATGGTTTCTGTTCGCAACACGAGAAAGACAAACAACACTGAATAGTCACTGGAACACTGCACTAAAAAGTTGTTAAATGTGACATACCACAGTCGAGAGCAGGTGGGAGGAAACTGGACAGAAGATGGGAAAACAAAAAAGGGGGCAAAGGAGAGTAAAAGCGAAGGGGGAAACTGGGAAAGGAGCTGATGGAGGATGAGGACCCATAAGAGGGGTGGGGGGCAGACGCGACAGGGAGTGGTGTAGGCAGAGGAGGGTAATACAAAAGGACTTGGGGGGGAGAAGGGAGGTAGGGAGAGGTTTAGTGGGGAGAAAACAGGACGGAAGGGGGGGAAGAGCGAGCCCAGGGAAAGGACAGAGGAAAGAAGGGGGAGTGAGGATCATAGTTGATAGGAAGGATAAATGGAGGGAGAGAGGGCATCGTCCGGGAGGGGGAGTTGACGGAAGCCATCTTGGGAAAGGAGATGGAGGGTGTAGAGATGGAGGGTAGGGGGGACACAACGGTGAAGACGTGGCAGAGGGTGGGGATGGGAGAGGAGAGGAGCAACCAGGGGGTGAGGGGGTTCAAGACGGCGGGAGGTGTAGAGGATGCGGATATGTTCGAGGAATAGGAGCAGATGGGGGAAAGGAATGAGATCATAGAGGATCCGCGTGGGGGATGGGAGGCGGATACAGAAGGCGAGGCGGAGTGCATGACGCTCAAGGATCTGGAGGGACTTATAGAATTTGGGGGGGGGGGCAGATATCCAGGCAGGACTGGCATAACAGAGGATGGGACGGATTAAGGATTTGTAGGTGTGGAGGATGGTAGAGGGGTGCAACCCCCACGTCCGGCCAGAGAGGAGTTTGAGGAGTCGGAGGCGGTTGTGGGCTTTGGATTGGATGGAGCGGAGATGAGGTATCCAGGTACCGCTGTTCCTTGTAACTGGGTCTTAATGGCTGACTGGTTTGAGTTTTGTATGGGAAGAGACGCCGGTCTTCAACGACTATTTGCCGCAGTGCCTCTCGGTTGATTCCCACCTGTTGTTCAGCTCGTCTGACGGATTTCCTGGGAATGGTTTGAAACACAGAGCGCATCTTCTCGAAATTTTCAGGAATTTTCACCCTTTTTGGACGACCGACATTGTCAACACTATCACCACAAATACTACCCGTTCTCTGAAACTTGCGAATCAAATTCTTAATTGTTAGCACGCTTGGAACGCTTGTCTTCAGCTTCAATTCAGTCGCAAATTTCCTTTGAGTCGCAGTTGGTCTTTTATTGCTCGCAAAGTAGGCTCGCATAGTAGTACCGTGACATTTTCACGTGCAACTAGCCGACAACAACAAGACGCGTGCGCATGCGCTAACTACTTGCCGTCATACCCCGCGACGAGCCGTGCAGTTTGAACGTCCTGACGCAAACCGTTCAGAAGTTTTGAAAATATTATTTCATATAGTTCAATAATTGTCACTCTGCTTATAAGCGATGCAATTATGTAACTTCATCATTCATTTTGATTTTTGAGTTTGTGCCGGCGTATCTGTTATACCGCATGCTTATAATAATCTGTATTTATAAATTTAAATGTGAACTGTAGTTTACAAATTAATTTTTGGTGCTCCATGAGGATGCCTATAGGCCCATAGGTATAAGATGTTACATGGCACTCTTCAGTAAAGAAAAATACGGTCTTCTTCTGTGCTCTGTAGATAACCTACGTTTCTAGCATTTGTAGACTTAGTGAAAGCTTTTGACAATGTAAAGGAAACAAAAGAAAAATTCGGAGTAGGAGTTAAAATCCATGGAGAAGAAATAAAAACTTTGCGGTTCGCCGATGACATTGTAATTCTGTCAGAGAGAAATGGTTCAAATGGCTCTGAGCACTATGGGACATAACTTCTGGGGTCATCAGTCCCCTAGAACTTAGAACTACTTAAACCTAACTAACCTAAGGACATCACACACAGCCATGCCCGAGGCAGGATTCGAACATGCGACCGTAATGGTCGCGCAGTTCCAGACTGTAGCCCCTAGAACCGCTCGGCCATCCTGGCCGGCCATTTGTATGGAGTGTAGCCATGTATGGAAGTGAAACATGGACGACAAATAGTTTAGACAAAAAGAGAATAGAAACTTTCGAAATGTAGTGCTACAGAAGAATGCTGAAGATTAGATGGGTGGGTGACATAACTAATGAGGAGGTATTGAATAGAATGGGGAGAAGAGAAATTTGTGGCACAACTTGACTAGAAGAAGGGATCGGTTGGTAGGACATGTTCTGAGGCATCAAGGGATCACCAGTTTAGTATTGGAGGTGTAACGTTCCCTGGCAGCACACACACTATTAATAAAATGAAATGACAATTAATTGTACTATGTACGCCGCTATGAAGCAATTCGTATGTATTGTAATTGTTTTACAAAAAATATTATTTAATTCTGTATAAAGCACGTTCGTTATTATTGTAATATTTTCTGTAATAATATTTTCGATGTATTTATGACTGTAATATTTCTATACTCATAATGTAATTACGAAATATGTTAATATCTGCGATGAAAAGAAAATGTAAAATATAGCCACAGAGGAGAATAATGCTGTAGGATTACAAAGAGAATGTTAATGGTCAGCAATAATATAAATAGCACTGCATGGTGTGCGTTCTTTGTCGTCTTCCTCGAGAGCTGAGAGAGAGAGGAACCTGTGTCATAGCACTATATGAATGAGTAGACTTCTTTTGTCTGTATCTATCTTTAGCCGCCATTAGAGGAGAAATTATAAAGTGTGTAATTTTTATTATTGTTATGGTCTAAATACATTATAATTTATCAAAATTGTGTATTACTAAAGTAAATTAGCTTGCCCATGTCATCTATAATATTTCTTTAAAGAATTTTCAGCATTTTTAGCGATTATCGTTGGTGTTGCTGGGCCGTGCCGCGACCGAACGATTTGCAGCGGCGGCACATTTAAAAAATTGTTCCGCTATAAAATTAACCAAACCCGTAAATCGGGAGCAGGTAAAATTAGCAGTGAATTACGAAATATTTTTCTTTTACAGCGATCCTGAGGCTGATGGAATTTATTACTGGTTTTACATTTGTACATTCACAGGCGGATAATTAACGTTGAAGTTGTTAATCTGTTGGTTCTTTCAATTTCTAAAGCAAATAACTTAAACGTATAGTGAAGTGTGTTTTGTCAATGATAATTAAACGTTCAGGTCGGCTTGGCAATGTTTAACCATTTTATAGTAACAGAGACAGTCTTGTGTTCCATTACTAACGCCGGGAAAGAATTCAAGAATATTTAAAAAACCACTGCATTTAGAAAATGTGTGCCAAGGCCGAAATACGTAAAAATTTTAATTTATACAATTTTCAAAGTCATAAATGTTATTAATCAGTTAGTATGAATTTATCAGCATGAGAGGGTTGCTAAGGTTCACGTAATTTTAAATGTGCTTAATTCTGTCGAAATGAATTTTTATTACCACACGTAAATAAGGGGTTCTACAACAAAGTTCGTACTGAAAGCGTAAATAACAAAAATATTTAAAGCCATTTCTTCTCCATTTTCATCCATTCATTTTTTACATAATAAATAATTTATATATATTTTTTTCATTAAAGTGAGCAGCGTGCAGGGTAAAAATCGTAGAGGGAGGCCAAGGGATGAATGCACTACGCAGATTCAGAAGGATGTAGATTGCAGTAGGTACTGGGAGACGAAGCAGCTTGCACAGGATAGAGTAGCATGGAGAGTTGCGTCATACCAGTCTCTGGACTGAAGACCACAAAAACAACACTTGTATTCAGGCAGGCTTAGGTTCCTTCATTCTCAAGGCCCTGTTCTAGCATTTTGATAATTGGTGTGGATGGACATAGTGATATGCACACTTTGCAGTGAAAACTTTTATAGGCAGTAAACGAGGTACACTTTTGAGAGCGAAAATCTTCACAACGTGATAATAAAAAACTGTCTGTCCTGGACAATGCCCCGAGGGGCAGGGAAAGGCCGTATGATACAGTCCTACTAGGTAAGCCCTCTGAAGTGGCTGTTGGGAACACAGCAGCGGGTAGGGCACCCAGCGAAGGCAGCATGATAATTTTATAGGCAGCCATCGCTGGTGGGAGACTTGGAGTGGCTCTGGATTCGGTGGAGCCTGAAACCTGGCTGGCTGCAGAGGTGGAACGCTGACCTAAGCTAGGCCAGCGGAAGGATACATCCACAGAGTCACGAGGATAAATGACTGCAGAGATGTACATAGTCTCCCACAAGCGTACTGTGTTTCGCATGACACGTAGTGGTGTGGCTGCCACCCGCGGGCGCTGCCGCATGTGCAGGAGGCTTTACTGCACACAGTACGTCGGCTTATATTTACAAAAAAGCTCCCAAGTGAGGTAAGAGCAGTAGCTCGCCTGCGGAACCTACGCGTAAGTGTAGTTGCCGAAATACACTCCTGGAAATTGAAATAAGAACACCGTGAATTCATTGTCCCAGGAAGGGGAAACTTTATTGACACATTCCTGGGGTCAGATACATCACATGATCACACTGACAGAACCACAGGCACATAGACACAGGCAACAGAGCATGCACAATGTCGGCACTAGTACAGTGTATATCCACCTTTCGCAGCAATGCAGGCTGCTATTCTCCCATGGAGACGATCGTAGAGATGCTGGATGTAGTCCTGTGGAACGGCTTGCCATGCCATTTCCACCTGGCGCCTCAGTTGGACCAGCGTTCGTGTTGGACGTGCAGACCGCGTGAGGCGACGCTTCATCCAGTCCCAAACATGCTCAATGGGGGACAGATCCGGAGATCTTGCTGGCCAGGGTAGTTGTCTTACACCTTCTAGAGCACGTTGGGTGGCACGGGATACATGCGGACGTGCATTGTCCTGTTGGAACAGCAAGTTCCCTTGCCGGTCTAGGAATGGTAGAACGATGGGTTCGATGACGGTTTGGATGTACCGTGCACTATTCAGTGTCCCCTCGACGATCACCAGTGGTGTACGGCCAGTGTAGGAGATCGCTCCCCACACCTTGATGCCGGGTGTTGGCCCTGTGTGCCTCGGTCGTATGCAGTCCTGATTGTGGAGCTCACCTGCACGGCGCCAAACACGCATACGACCATCATTGGCACCAAGGCAGAAGCGACTCTCATCACTGAAGACGGCACGTCTCCATTCGTCCCTCCATTCACCACTGTCGCGACACCACTGGAGGCGGGTTGCACGATGTTGGGGCGTGAGCGGAAGACGGCCTAACGGTGTGCGGGACCGTAGCCCAGCTTCATGGAGACGGTTGCGAATGGTCCTCGCCGATACCCCAGGAGCAACAGTGTCCCTAATTTGCTGGGAAGTGGCGGTGTGCGGTCCCCTACGGCACTGCGTAGGATCCTACGGTCTTGGCGTGCATCCGTGCGTCGCTGCGGTCCGGTCGCAGGTCGACGGGCACGTGCACCTTCCGCCGACCACTGGCGACAACATCGATGTACTGTGGAGACCTCACGCCCCACGTGTTGAGCAATTCGGCGGTACGTCCACCCGGCCTCCCGCATGCCCACTATACGCCCTCGCTCAAAGTCCGTCAACTGCACATACGGTTCACGTCCACGCTGTCGCGGCATGCTACCAGTGTTAAAGACTGCGATGGAGCTCCGTATGCCACGGCAAACTGGCTGACACTGACGGCGGCGGTGCACAAATGCTGCGCAGCTAGCGCCATTCGACGGCCAACACCGCGGTTCCTGGTGTGTCCGCTGTGCCGTGCGTGTGATCATTGCTTGTACAGCCCTCTCGCAGTGTCCGGAGCAAGTATGGTGGGTCTGACACACCGGTGTCAATGTGTTCTTTTTTCCATTTCCAGGAGTGTAATAAGAAACCGGTCACGTAGATAAACAGATGAGAAGGAGCTGCGAATTATATGCAAGAGAGTCAGATAAGATAAGCAAAAGTCTCTTAGTACTCGTAATTATTTCTTCCCAGTTATAGTTACACAGTGCAACACTGGTTTTCGGTTCCATCAAAAATGCACTTCTAATGATTAGTGTCCAGCTTAGAGAAGAAATAAGCTGTAGTGTCACTGGGTCTGAGCTGGATGCTGCGGACTGGTTAGAGTGGGTGAGTGGGGGGGGGGGTCAGGCTTAAGGGGAAAAAAATGAAAGGTGATGTGAGAAGGCGTGCCGCCGTGAATTGCGAAATGGGATTGCAGTTTCACGACAAAAGACGCTGAGTGCACTTGCTACTGGTCAGTATTCATTAAATGTTTTGGCTTTCTTCATATCGGTGCTGAATTGGTACGTTTGTCTGTAGGGTAAGGCTAAGATGCGAGCTTGATTAGCGGACATTTCTTTCATACCCTTCACTGGGTACATCCCAGAGAATGAGGATTTTAGATGATTTCTTGAACTGTCGTTGCTTAGGTTCGAAAGACTGTTTTCTGCGTATCTCGCATGGGATATACAGGGTGTTACAAAAAGGTACGGCCAAACTTTCAGGAAACATTCCTCACACAAAGAAAGAAAATATGTTGTATGAACATGTGTCCGGAAACGCTTACTTTCCATATTAAAGCTAATTTTATTAATTCTCTTCAAATCACATTAATCATGGAATGGAAACACACAGCAACAGAACGTACCAGCGTGACTTCGAACCCCTGGAGAATGGCGTGTTGTATCAAAGCCGTCCGCAATACGAGCACGAAGAGTCTCTACATTTGGTACCGGGGTTGCGTAGACAAGAGCTTTGAAATGCCCCCATAAATGAAAGTCAAGAGGGTTGAGGTCAGGAGAGCGTGGAGGCCATGGAATTGGTCCGCCTCTACCAATCCATCGGTCACCGAATCTGTTGTTGAGAAGCGTACGAACACTTCGACTGAAATGTGCAGGATCTTCATCGTGCCTGCACCACATGTTGTGTCGTACTTGTAAAAGCACATGTTCTAGCACACAGGTAGAGTATCCCGTATGAAATCATGGCGGTGAATCGAGGAAGTACAGTTCAGACTGACGAAACTAAAATGAGCTCTAACATGGAAATTAAGCCTTTCCGGACACATGTCCACATAACATCTTTTCTTTATTTGTGTATTTCCTGAAAGTTTGGCCGTATCTTTTTGTAACACACCGTGTAACTTATGACAGACGACGCTTTGTCGGCGTGAACGGGGGAATCGTGCTGGTTTCAGGATGCGCTGATTTTCTGAATTCCTATACACTAGGTTTACGTAGACACTTTTGAACCACACAGATGTCAGCAGTACTCACCTACGGAATATACAAACAGCAAAGCGGACGCAGTCGAACATACGAGATGCTGAAAGTTGTTCCTCATTTGCAGTTCGGTAGCTGTTCTACAGATCTGTTATCCAAAATACTCTCCTGGAAATGGAAAAAAGAACACATTGACACCGGTGTGTCAGACCCACCATACTTGCTCCGGACACTGCGAGAGGGCTGTACAAGCAATGATCACACGCACGGCACAGCGGACACACCAGGAACCGCGGTGTTGGCCGTCGAATGGCGCTGGCTGCGCAGCATTTGTGCACCGCCGCCGTCAGTGTCAGCCAGTTTGCCGTGGCATACGGAGCTCCATCGCAGTCTTTAACACTGGTAGCATGCCGCGACAGCGTGGACGTGAACCGTATGTGCAGTTGACGGACTTTGAGCGAGGGCGTATAGTGGGCATGCGGGAGGCCGGGTGGACGTACCGCCGAATTGCTCAACACGTGGGGCGTGAGGTCTCCACAGTACATCGATGTTGTCGCCAGTGGTCGGCGGAAGGTGCACGTGCCCGTCGACCTGGGACCGGACCGCAGCGACGCACGGATGCACGCCAAGACCGTAGGATCCTACGCAGTGCCTTAGGGGACCGCACCGCCACTTCCCAGCAAATTAGGGACACTGTTGCTCCTGGGGTATCCGCGAGGACCATTCGCAACCGTCTCCATGACGCTGGGCTACAGTCCCGCACACCGTTAGGCCGTCTTCCGCTCACGCCCCAACATCGTGCAGCCCGCCTCCAGTGGTGTCGCGACAGGCGCGAATGGAGGGACGAATGGAGACGTGTCGTCTTCAGCGATGAGAGTCGCTTCTGCCTTGGTGCCAATGATGGTCGTATGCGTGTTTGGCGCCGTGCAGGTGAGCTCCACAATCAGGACTGCATACGACCGAGGCACACAGGGCCAACACCCGGCATCATGTTGTGGGGAGCGATCTCCTACACTGGCCGTACACCACTGGTGATCGTCGAGGGGACACTGAATAGTGCACGGTACATCCAAACCGTCATCGAACCCATCGTTCTACCATTCCTAGACCGGCAAGGGAACTTGCTGTTCCAACAGGACAATGCACGTCCGCATGTATCCCGTGCCACCCAACGTGCTCTAGAAGGTGTAAGTCAACTACCCTGGCCAGCAAGATCTCCGGATCTGTCCCCCATTGAGCATGTTTGGGACTGGATGAAGCGTCGCCTCACGCGGTCTGCACGTCCAGCACGAACGCTGGTCCAACTGAGGCGCCAGGTGGAAATGGCATGGCAAGCCGTTCCACAGGACTACATCCAGCATCTCTACGATCGTCTCCATGGGAGAATAGCAGCCTGCATTGCTGCGAAAAGTGGATATACACTGTACTAGTGCCGACATTGTGCATGCTCTGTTGCCTGTGTCTATGTGCCTGTGGTTCTGTCAGTGTGATCATGTGATGTATCTGACCCCAGGAATGTGTCAATAAAGTTTCCCCTTCCTGGGACAATGAATTCACGGTGTTCTTATTTCAATTTCCAGGAGTGTATTTTGAAGAGTCACCATGTCGTCTACGTAATGTGCTGCAAGTGGCGCGCACTTCTGCTCTCTGTTCTGGTTTTTGCTTTCGTAAATACGAGAGCCTTTTCTAGTAATGTTCTTCGGCAAATAATGAACCCTACAGAACCACGTGTCAGTGTATAACATTTTACCGTTACCTAACGCAAATAAAACATATGGTGAACTACATTCATCAGACAAATTCCTCAATATTAATGTGTCCTTCACTTCTATAATTTTATCCTCCTTGGCAATTTCCCGCTCAAATCAGTTGGCTCTTTGGGTTGCTTTCGTGTATGTCATTCTTGCCACTATCGGATGCAGTACCATACGTAATATTGGTGCGTCCTCGCTGACGTTGAATCTGTTTTGCGTGTCACACATTTTAGAGCGATGATATCAAAGTGGACCAACTGAACAGGGTGACTATAACTTTCTCGGTAATACTAATGCTGTGGCCGAGCGGTTCTAGGCGCATCAGTCCGCAACCGCGCTGCTACTACAGTCGCAGGTTCGACCCTGCCTCGGGCATGGATGTGTGTGATGTCCTTAGGTTAGTTAGGTTTAAGTAGTTCTAAGTCTAGGGAACTGATGACCTCAGATATTAAGTCCCATAGTGCTGAGAGACTTTAACCCATTTGAATACTAATGCATAAATATCATTGCAGTTAGTCACACTGTAATAATTAGACAGAGTTTTAATTACGCAAATCAGGAGCTCTCTGTAACTTCAATCGGTTATTCATGTTCGTATGATTACATTCCTAACCTGAAATGCATGTTATTCTTTTCCGCTTGAAAATTATTTCAAATTACGTAATTACCATACGTGGAGAGTACTTTTCGAAATATTTTTTACGTTATGCAGGTGATAGCGAAAAATTTCTTTCTCTGAACTGTTCGGAAATATTTTGTTTGAGTGTAATACCACTCCCTCCCTCTCTCACAGTCTCATATATATATATATATATATATATTAAAAATAATTCCAGTTTTCAAATTGTTTACAAAACAACCTCATCTGCTTCAAAATTCTCTGCATTACAAGTAACACATAATACATTTGCCCCATGGGTGTTTACACTGTTTGAAACATTTTATGTAGTCAGCTTTAGAAAAGGCTGACTGGTCCTCCCTCGTTTTTTTCTTGACTTCTTCAATTTTGTCAAACCGGTGTCTTTTCATGCATGTTTCCATGTGTCGAAATAAGGAAAAGTCGGGCGGAGCCAGGTCAGGCGAGTAAAATGCGTGGGGCAGCGGAACCAGACTAGACGTTAAACAGTTTATAGTGAATCAATGAAATGTTGAGTACCAAATATGTTGATGTAGAAACCCCCCCCCCCCCTGTCCAAATTTACTTTTGTTTTCATGAAATCAGCCTGTTTGCTTAAGCAATTGAGTGCTGTAGTTTTGTTTCGAGCGGTTAAACTTTTCTTTTATTGCTAAACCATCTTTTATCTAAATCTAAAGTGAAGTCTGTTAGGTAAGTAGGGACTTGCAATCTTTTCTGCTGTCCTGCTCAGCTTCATTACGTGTGCCTAATTAGACATTTTTAGCCAAAAACTGTCTAACAGAGATGGCTGTGAGTGCAGGTGCGTTGTCGTCTAGGAAGAACCAGTCTCCTGTCTGTCACAAATCTGGTCTTTTTTGTCGATCAGCCGCTCGGGATTTGCCGAGCGGTCAGGGCGCTGCAGTCATGAACTGTGCGGCTGGTCCCGGCGGAGTTTCGAGTCCTCCCTCGGGCATGGGTGTGTGTGTTTGTCCTTAGGGTAATATAGGTTACGTAGTGTGTAAGCTTAGGGACTGATGACCTTAGCAGTTCAGTCCCATAAGATTTCACACACATTTTGGCAAACATTGTTGCGAAATCTTCTTAAAACCTCCAAATAAAAGGTCTGACGCACGGTGTGACCTGAGCAACAAACTGTGAATAATTTTCGTCGATTCGGGCACTTGATGGATTTCCAGAAAAAGGTTTTCCATTAATCGACATGTCTCCATTTTTAAATCGAGTAAACCACTCGTAGATTCGAGTTTTATGCAGTTTTATGCCACAGCGTCACCTTTGTAAGCTGTTTTAAACATTAAAACCATTTCATTAGCATTTTTAACTAGTAGAAAATTTCACAGCTGCATGTTGTTCACTTAAACTTACGACCATAAAAAACGGAACAAGAACAAAACAGCGACAACATAGACGGCATTGGACTGGCAAGGGCTGCGCTATACACGCCTAGCGGCAGAAATGCGTACTACACAAGCTCCGCCCACGGCAATGTTATTCCGTTTGTTTTTTTTTTCTTTTTTTTTTTTTTTTTGAGGAGGGTCTGTAGCTCCCCTCATATATATATATGCTGAAAAGCCAAAGAAACTGGTACATCTGCCTGATATCGTGCAGGGCCTCTAAGAGCGTAAAGAAGTGTCACAACACGACATGGCATGCACTCGAACAATGTCTGAAATAGTGCTGGATGGAAATGGCACCATGAATCCTACAGGGCTGTCCATAAATCCGTAAGAGTACGAGGGGGTGGAGATCTCTTCAGCACTTCCAAGGCATACCAGATATGGTCAATAAAATTCATGTCTGGGAAGTTTGATACCCAGCGGAAGCGTTTAAACACAGAAGAGCGTTCCTGGAGCTACACTGTAGCACTTCCGGACGTGTGGGGTGTCATATTGTCCTACTGGAATTCCTCAAGTCCGTCGAAAAGAGCAATAGACATGAATGAATGCAGGTGATCAAACAGGATGCTTACCTACATGTCACCTGTCAGAGTCGTATCAGGGGTCCCACATCACTCCAACTGCACACTCCCCACACCATTACAGAGCTTCCACCAGCTTGAACAGTCCCCTGCTGACGTGCATGGCCCGTGGATACATGAGGTGTCTCATACCCATACACGTCCACCCACTCGATATAATTGGAACGTGGGTCGTCTGACCAGGGAACATGTTTCCACTCATCAACAGTCCAATGTCGGTGTTGATGGGCCCAGGTGAGGCGTAAAGCTTTGTGTCATGCAGTCATCAAGGGTACATCAGTGGGCCTTTGGGTTGTTCATCGAAATGGTGCACAGTCTCCCTGGCGCTCTTGGACCCTACCCATTTCGCCGCCCGTGGCCGACCTGACGTGATCGACTTCACACTACTAAGGGCCATCAGACAGTTAACGTACGCCGAAATGAGTAACGTTCTATCATCGATCATGTCCCAGTCATCTATGAGATGGGCGTGATCGGCGCCTCCCTTCCAAAGCAGCACCCAGGTTACAGAAACTTGGACTGCGATCGTTTCCAAGCAGTTAAACTCGAAGTAGGGCGCCAATGTAGCCCAAGCTCTCCTCAACCGAGAGTTACTACGAGCAGCAAACTGAGCCATCCCGAGACAATCGCAGCGACCACGATATTTCTAGCAGCAGTTACCACCACACATCCTGGCAGCTATCACCGAGAAGAATCAACTGTTCCGTGAATAGCAACTCACTCGCCAACACGACACCAAATGCCGCGTCAGCCGCATGTGATGGGAGATAAAGACAGCAATCGAAGGACAGAGGAAAAGATGGGGGGGGGAGGACAAGATTTAGTATCCACGCTAAACCCAGACGACTGTAGCGCCTGAAAAATCGTGGAGAAACTCCTCCGGCGCCGACAGAGCGCATAACCGCTACAAGTAGGCAACGAATATTTCAGTGTACCACATAAAAAAAGCCAGCGCGCTGAGCCGACGCATTCGCCGCAAATCTCACGCCAATGGCCGACATCGTGGACTAGGTACACAGCTGTCAGGTCGACGGGCAACTATCGATCTTTCTAGCAGCTAGGAATTAAGAACACATAATCGACATCGACTCGATTACAAAGGAAGAAGTCACGGTACAACTTCGTTCCCTTAACACCAGGGAAGCAGGAGGCAGCGATGGAACAAACAAACAACTGCTGAAGAACCTCCCAACACAAACACACCAGCATTTAGTTAAGTGTTCAACAAGATACCCCACAAAGACAGCTACCCGGCAACGTGAAAACACGCTAAAGTCGTGACCATCCCTGAGACCGGCAAAGATCCACGCCAGGTCACCAGCTACCGGGCCATCAGCCTGCTCAAGCCGCTGTCGAAAGTTTTGGAGAGGCTGTACGCGGAAAGGCTGATGGAACACGTCACCCAGGAGGGTGTTATTCTAGACGACCCGTTTGGTTTTCGTAGCGGTCATTATACCTCTCACCAGCTTCTTCAGAGACTGGCAGAGCCGGCGATGAGAGCTATGGAAACAAGAGAATGCCTTGGGGCAATGTTACTCGATATGTCCAGAGCGATCGATTGAATCTGCCAAGACGGTCTCACGTACGGACCTTGTACTAGGAAAACCGAGTCCTCCTCAGATCCTACCTAGCAGAGCGAACGTTTCACATCAGGGCAGATGATGGTACGTCCACAAGCCGACAGATCGTGCTGGGGTGCCACAGATGTCAGTGCTTGTCCCCTTGCTGTACTCACTGTACACTGACTCATACAGCGGATGGCGCGTGCCAAATTGGTACTCTACGCCGATGACACAGCGATGTACACCCGCAGTATGAACGCGCACACGACGCAATGTCAACCAGGGTCAGCGAAATCGCAGCGAAGAGCCAGTCAGTGATCTTCACACGAAGAATTCTATCGCCAGATCTACCGTCCGTCCGTCGAAATCCTGGTAGCACTTATCGTATGGAGCAAGACGGCGAAGTACCTCGGCGTCGCCCTTGACCAAAGACTCTCCTGGGCTCCTCATATTCGAGACATCCGAAGCAGAGCCATTGGGCGCCATCGCACTCTTTACTCTCTGCTGAACCCGCAATCGACACGGAATCAGTGGCTGGGTACACAGCTGAGGTGTGGGGAAAGGCAGCAGATTCACTCGTGGCAATCCTGCAACGGATCCAGAATGGAGCTCTGATTGTGACATTATTGTTCATATTTTTTTTTAATTTTGTAAATATTTTATTGAAACTGTTAAAGCAGAAGTAGAGACATCTTGTTTGAAGCGAAATCGATACTGAAACTCTTTGATAAGATTAAAATGAATGTACATATTAAGAAAAAGGGTGTAATATTTACTTTTAAATATTGTAAAAATTTCTACTTGTTATAATTATTAAATGTAAAAAGGTGCTATAATGTAATTATATATGTAATAGTTACTGGCACTGACATTGGGCTGTATGAGACACGTGTAGTATAAAAGATAGAGTAGTTCCGTCAGGAACGGAAAGCTGTGTAAGCGTAGGAAAAGATGGGAGCGGAAACGTTTGGCGCGCTTTGGCGGGCGCAAAAAAAGTCAGTCGGTGGCCAGCGATCTTAGAGGCAGCACGTACGGTGCCAGCATAGTGTGGAGTGCGCCATATTGTTGCATCTTGCCTCGGTTGGAAACTGCAGTTTATCACGGCCTGGTATGGGGAGAAAAACGGGCTGTTGATTCTAAGTTGGATCATCGCTATGAAGAGGAAGTAAGTCCGACATGGATAACTGCTCTTGGCCGGTCTGATATTAAAGCAGTTGTTGCCAGCAACGCGACCGTCGCCGATCACAGCTTACAGGGTACGACATTTTAGCTATGTATTACAGTGTGTGCCAGGAAGTTGAAATGTGCTTTAAGAATAATAACCATCATCCATATTAACAACTGTGTCCACCTGGTAATTTATCCCGCTCATAAACCAAGCAGGATCCTAACCTGGTAAATGAAAATTCCGAGTGACCTGTATTCAGCCAAGACTGTAAAATCTTTAATACATCGTTGGCAAATCAGTGATTAATCAGTGAAATAATTGACGGAAAGAATAACTGAGTATTTCATAATTAACATTGCTATTATTTTCTGTGTTAAAATGATTACGTAATGTTATGCCACATTCAGAGACCACATTAGATAAATTGTTTGCTGCTTTCACATTACGTATTAATGAAAGGAAATACTAATTTGCTGATTAATGGTGATAAATAGTAACGTTAAAGAGTTCATAGTGAATCAATGAAATATTGAGTACCAAATACAGTATGTTGATGTAGAAACCCCCCCTGTCCAAATTTACTTTTGCTTTCATGAAATCAGCCTGTTTGCTTAAGCAATTGGGTACTGTAGTTTTGTTTCGAGCGGCTAAACTTTTCTTGTATTGCTGAACCGTCTTTTATCTAAATCTAAAGCGAAATCTGTTAGGTAAGTAGGGAGTTGCAATCTTTTCTGCTGTCTTAATCAGCTTCATTACGTGTGCCTAATTAGACTGGCGAATAATAGTGTACCACCAATCACATATATTGTTATCGATGCAGAATAGTAGTCTAACTACTGTTATTTGCCATACCTCTGAACTAATGACTTATTTGATGAAACGAGTTAAAGTCTGATGCTTATTCCTTAGGTTAACACATACGGTTATTACACTTGTTTTTGTGGTTTTTCTGTCCGAATAGGAACTGTATTTCTGTTTGTTACATTGCTTATTATTAATAGAATAAGAATATTACAGTTGGCTTGGCATGACAGTATGTTTTGTAAACCAGTTCAGAGAATACAAAATACACACAGGTATTACATCTGGTTCTACATATCAGGACAGTAAATAACACACACAAAATAAGGAGGAAAATTACATGATGACCATTCTGCATCTTCCGAAGGAATATTCCATTCGTCTGCTGCACGAGGACACAGGAATCCCGCTCCTGATAGAGAGATTTGGGTCACCGTGAGGTCCTTCTATGAAAAAGCGGGACGATCCCGCAACCGGCTCATCCATGGCCTGGGCCACCAACCACATCGCGGTTCTTTTCTTTTCTTTCCCACAGGAATAGCTCACACTGCTCAACATGCCGAGCAAGGAAAGTTCATCAAAGGAGCGACAGCGACCATGACAGATCAGTCCAGCTTCATGTCTTGTCAGCCAATGATTGGCACTTCATTTTTTCATAAACGATTACCTGAATCTTTCTAAGAACACACTGTAAGTAAGCTGTTTAGGTTTTTATGCTGGTAACGCCACGTAGCGCTCTATATGAATATCGCTGGGTGTGCTGTGCGCAGTCTGCGGCTGGTTTGCATTGTTGGAATATTTGCTATTGTAGTGTTGGGCAGCGGCAGCTGGATGTGAACAGCGCGTAGCGTTGGGCAGTTGGAGGTGAGCCGCCAGCAGTGGTGGATGTGGGGAGAGAGATGGGGGAGTTTTGAGAGCGGATGATCTGGACGTGTGTCCATCAGAGAGAGTAAATTTGTACTACTGGATATCATGAACTGATATATATATATATATATATATATATATATAATTACTTTTGAACACTATTAAGGTAAATACATTGTTTGTTCTCTATCAAAATCTTCCATTTGCTAACTATGCCTATCAGTAGTTAGCGCCTTCAGTAGTTAGAATCTTTGGTTTAGCTGGCAGTATTGGCGCTCGCTGTATTGCAGTAGTTCGAGTAACGAAGATTTTTGTGAGGTAAGTGATTCGTGAAAGTATAGGTCAATGTTAGTCACGGCCATTCTTTTGTATGGATTATTGAAAGTCACATTGCGTTGCGCTAAAAATATTGTGTGTCAGTTTTGTGTTGATCAGAATAAGTAAAGAGAGAAATGTCTGAATACGTTCAGTTCTGCTCAGCTGTTTGAAAATCAAATAATGTGAGAGGTTTATCAGCACGGTAATTCATACATTTTTCTAAGGGGACGTTGAGAGGTGGCATGAGCCGCCTCTCATATTTCTGTTTTACGATTTTCCTCTCTAATTGCATGCGGTGAAAAGTCGCTATTCCTTCACACGCGGACTTCCCACGCAGCGTCTCTCGTCACCCGGTTGGTCCGGTGACAGGTGGGATCTGCTGATCTCGAAAGGGTTAGCCGACGGGTGTGGGGGAGTCGAGTGAATGCTTTCCAGACGCCGACATTGTACAATAACGGTGGAGACACGCTCGGAGGGACCTGAAGTAGCGGCTGGGCTAGAGGTTCCGTTACTTCGCAGAAACTTTGCGAAAACACTTTCTGGCAGGCTACCACCGAGGCGTGGGAATGACTTGTGTACCCAGGCAGTTGTGGTGGGCAAATTCCCAAGCTTTCTGCAAAATCGTAACTGTGATTGGCTTGCTCAGGGCATAGCTCCGTGACATAGCAAAATCAGCGCAGAAATTGGCGCCAAGAATCTCCATTGGTGGAGTGCTCCGGCAATAGAGTGGAATTTTCCGCCGGTTTTCGAGTTGCTGATTGGAACGGTTAACCACAGCCACTGTCGTGGGGGCGGGAATGTTCTGTGTTCGGTTTGTACAGGTGCTCTTGTGGGGTAGTCGGCTCTCGCCTTTCAGTCGGAGTAGGTTACAGCACTGAGCTCTCGCTGCTCTGGACAGCCTGCCTTCCGTTGGCTGTCTAATATACTTTTATCAGACAGAAATGTCTGAGTACGTTCTGTTCTGCTCTGCTGTTTGAAAATCAAATAACGTAAGAGGTTTATCAGCACAGTAATTCATAAATTTTTCTAAGGGGACGTTTCAACACTATAAAGCTTGTCAGATATCGTCGAAAACTGCACTGAATAAAAGTTAGGGAATAATAAGTTTGATCGTATTAAAAACATTTTTTGCGAATGATCTGTTACTAGAAAAATAGGTAGCGGTACTGAAACTAAACTCCGTCCGAACAGGCCTTCGAAGGCCCAACGGTACCGACCGGCCGTCGTATCATCCTCAGACCACAGGCGACACTGGATGCGGACATGAAGGGGCATGCGGCTATCCCGGCCGTATGTCAATTTACGAGACGGGAGCCGCTGCTTCTCAGTCCAGTAGCTCCTCAGTTTGCCTCACAATGGCTGAGTGCACCTCGCTTGCAAACAGCGCTCGGATGACCGGATGGTCACCCATCCGAGTGCTACCCCAGCCCAACAGCGCTTAACTTCGGCGATCTGACGGGAACCGGTATGACCAATGCGGCAAGGCCGTTAGGCAGGTACTGTTACCGGAATCTGTAAATTATAAAGACGAAGAATTCTATGTGACAACAAAAACACTACACTATTTTCATGTGTCCAGCTAATTTACATCTGTCTTCTTACGCAATTCTTCCAGTCTCTCAGAGTCTATCCGATAACGTGCCAGTATTGCAGATTTGATTGTTTCTCCTTCGTCGCCATGGCCGTCCCAATGTCATAGTTCCTAGCAGAGGGACACTTTCTCTTATTTGCAGTCATAATTATACCACAAACCTGACAGAGGGATGCGTCTGTACACTTTGACAGATTAACTGATAATTCCCCGTCACACAAAACTCTAATCTCTCTCTCTCTCTCTCTCTCTCTCTTACACACACACACACACATACACACACACACGCACACACACACACACACACACCCACACACACACACACACACTCACTCTCTCTCTCTTGTGATGCTTCGACGTCCTTAGCCAGCCGGCCGTTGTGACCGAGCGGTTCTAGGCGCTTCACTCTGGATCCGCGCGACCGCTACGGTCGCAGGTTCGAATTCTGCCTCGGGCGTGGATGTGTGTGATGTCCTTAGGTTAGTTAGGTTTAAGTAGTTCTGAGTTCTAGGGGACTGATGACCTCAGATGTTAAGTCCTATAGTGCTCAGAGCCATTTGAACCGTCATTAGCCCTAAGTATTTCATCATTCATTCCATGTCGTTCACTTAATACTACTAGGGACACCTGCCATTCAACTTCATAAGAAGTAACCTGATCACTACCACACACGCACAAAGAGTGTTCAACGTACATGTGAAACGCGATTGGTAGCTGGTAACTAATTTAAGCATGCGTTTCCAGTTCGAAGGACAAACATTCAATTGTGAAAAATAGGGGAAGAACGGAATACCACATATCAACAGTATATGTGTAAGAGAGTCCGTGAATCAACATACCGATATTCGATTTATGCAGTGGTCTAATCGTGAAATCCAAACACAGGCGCAAAGAACATGAAAGCTGTGCCCACCACTGCCGCCCCAGTGCTGTACGTGCACAGAACGCGTTTACACTGCTGCTTCCAGTTTGTTCTGCAAATAACAACAAAACGCTTACTTGCAATCTCTGGGTTGTTATCGTACAGCCTGTGATACTAAAGTAAAAATTTTCTACGTTATGTTCAGCGAAAGGTTGCTAAGCTTCGTGCATACCATTACCCGAACCTCTAGTACTGTAACAGTAAGTATTCTTCCCCAGGCTAACTCCTTAAAAATAAAATCGTTCTCCAATAGTTGTCTTTCCCACTACAGATTTGATATCCACGGTTCTTGATGTTTCCCCCTAAATACATAATATTTCTTGCATTAGTCCTCTTCCTGATCGCGTAACTCTTTTTACATTACTTCATGCTAGCCGTATTCTTGGATGTACACTTACAGTGAAATTGGCGGAAATGATAATAAAATAAAATGATAATAAAAAATAATAAATAATAAATAATAAATAATTATAATAATAAATAAAAATATAATAATAAATAAAAAATGATAATAAAATACATGAGATATCTTTGCAGTAGTATATTTTATTCGAAAATATACATTTAGAAGCTCAGCCTTATCTCAGAACTTGAGTTAGCTTACGATATCAATTCGATAGTAAAGCCATTCTTTGCGAGGTTATGGAGCATTTTTAATTGAAAGTTGCAAAATTAGGTAAAAATTTGAAAATTTGCTGTGGAACATATGCAGATTTGATTAAAAATGTGAATTTCGTTTGATTATATTTCGTATTACATCACAGTGAAGTGTCTTTTACACTTATTTTAGGTTCACATATTTACAAACATTATTTTCAAGCAGGAAATTAAAAGTTTCGATGAATATCGAAATTTGTATTACAATTTTGGTTGTACAGTGATGACAAATATATTGTGTTGTTGTTGTGTTCTTCAATCTGCAGACTTGTCTGACGCAGCTCTCCATGCTACTTTATCCTATACGAGCCTCTTCATTTTCGGATAACTACTGCGACTTCTTCTCAATGAACTTACTGTATTCATCTCTTGGTCTGCCTCTACATGGCCACGCACACACTTGCCTTCAGTACTAAATTAGTGATCCTTTTTTGACTCAGAATGTGTGCTATCAACTGATCCTTTCTTCTAGTCATGTTGTGCCACAAATTCCTTTTCTCCCAAATTGTGTTCAGTATCTCCTCATTAGTTACATGATATAACTACCGAATCTTCATCATTTTTCTGTAGCACTACACTTCAAGAGCTTCTGTTCTGATCTTGTCTAAACTGTTTACCGTCCATGTTGCACTTCCATGGGCATCATATACAAATGTTTTCAGAAAAGACTTCTTGACACTTAAATGTATTTTTAATGTTTTCTTCAGAAACGCTTTTCTTGCTGTTTCCAGTCCCTACTTCGGGTATCATTAGTTACTTTACTGCCCAATAGCAAAACTCATTTACTACTTTAAGTATCTCCTTCTCTAATCTAATTCCCCCCATCGTCAACTGATTTAATTTGACTACATTCCATTATCCTTATTCTTCTTTTTCTTATGTTTATCTCAAATCCTCCTTGCCCTTCGACTCTTATAACTGTTGTCTGATGTCTGTACAAGCTGTAAATAGCATTTCGCTCCCTGTATTTTACCCATTCTATCGTCTGAATTTCAAAGAGGATATTCCAGTCAACATTATCAAAAGCTTTCTCTAAGGCTGTAAACTTAAGTTCGTCTTTTCTTAACCTACTTTCCAAAATAGGCCGTGTGCCCCTACATTTCTCCGGAATCCAAACTGATCTTCCCCAGGATCGGTTGCTGACAATTTTTCCATTCTTCCGTAAAGTATTCGTCTCAGTTTTTGCAACCATGACTTATTAAACTCATAGTCGGTAATATTCACATCTGTCACCACCTGCTTTCATTGGAATCGCGGTTATTACATTGTTCTTGAAGTATGAGGGTATTTCGCCTGTCTCATACATCTTTCACACCAGACGAAATAGTTTTGTCACAGCTTGCCTCCCTCCCCACGCCCAAAGGCTATCAGTAATTGCGACAGAATGTCGTCTACTCCTGGTGTCTTGTTTCAACTTAGGTCTTTCTGTGTTCCGTCAAATTCTTCTCACAGTATCATATCATCTACGTCCTCTTCAATTTCTATAACGTTCCCTTCAGGTTCATCTCCCTGTATAGACCCTCCACCTTCAGCTTTCCGCTCTTTGCTTAGGACTGGTTTTCCATCTGGGCTCTTGATATTCGTACAGCTGATTCCTTTTTATCCAAAGAACTCTTTAATTTTTCTGTGGCCATTATCCATCTTCCCCTGCCATTTCTGCAGAGACATTTTGCACTTCCTTTCAGTCTCATTTTTTATACGTTTGTATTCCCTTTGGCGTGATGCATTTTTCTATTTCCTCCTTCCATTAACTACACTCAGTACCTATTGCATTACTCAAGGATTTCGGCCAGGCTTTGCTTTTTTATCTGCTTTATCCTCCAGTGCATTCACTATCTAATATATCAAAGCTACCCCCGTCTTCTACTGTATTCCTGTCCCCTCTTCTAGTCACTCGTGCCTAATGCGCCCTCTGAAAATCTCAACAACCTCTGGTTCTTTCAACCTGGCCAAGTCCCTCCTTCTTAATTTCCTATATTTTTGGCATTTATTCTGTTTTAATCAACAGCTAATTACCAATAAACTGTGGTCAGAGTCAACACATCCCCCGCGAAATGTCTTACAATTTAAAATCTAGTTCCGAAATCTCTATCTTAGCGTCCCATAATGAATCTGAAACCTTCCGATGTCTGCAGATCTCTTCCACGCACACAGCCTTGTTTCATGATTTTTAAATCAAGTGTTAGTGATGATTAAATTCTACGCAGTGCAAAATTTTACCAGGTGCCTTCCTCTTTCATTCCCTACCCCCAGTCCATATTCAACTGACATTTTTCTTTCTCTTCCTTTTTCCTTTAATCAAATTCTAGTCCCCCATCACAATCAAACACTCATCTCCCTTAACTCTGAATAATTTTCTTTCACCTCATCCTACATTTCTTCAATCGTTTCATCATCTGAGGAGCTTGTTAGCATGTACTAATGTGGTGGGTGTTGGCGTTGTGTCTGTCTTAGCTACGATAATGCGTTCAGTATGCTGTTCGTAGTAGCTTACCAGCATTCTTAATTTCTTATTCATTATTAAACCTACTCCTGCTTTTCCTCTATTTAATTTTGTATTTGTAACCCTATATTCACCGGACCAGTAATCCTGCTCTGTTACATGTTAGATAATTAATTTTAGACCAAATTTACCAAAGAAATTTGTGGTAATAACAATAGTAATAATGATAATATCGTTTATTCCTTTTTGACAAAGACAGTAAGGATAAAAATTAATGTTACTGTGTACAAAAAATTGTGAATTACTTAGCAGTTTGAACAGTTTCATACACGATCCCGACAATTCTTACCTGGTATTATGCCTGAAATTTTTAAGTGACTTGTGCTACAAACTTTATTGTATCTTCATTAATGAAGTAAGTATAAAATTTGAAATTTATCTGTAACGTTGAAGTGAATTTTTCCGTCTGAAAACGTATCTATTTCATTTTCTCGTAATAGTCTTTTAACATTTAATACAAATGGAGATAAGCTATCTATATTTGCTGTTCGTTCTTCACGTTGTACCAGTGTTTCAACAGACGTTTGATTATTTCCCGTCTCTTTCGATATTATCAGCGTACTGTTGTAAACGTCATTTTTCTGCCCTCTTAACTTTTCCACGAAAACGCCTAAGACATTCTCTAGAGTCTAGATATTCATTATTTTTTAAAAACTTACATCTGTTTCGTTCTTCTTTTCTTTGGACTTCTCCAGGACATGGATCACTTTTGAAGACGTTTTTTAATCCTCAAACCCCATTTTAAAATATTCATTTTTAGCATTCTTCTGCATTTTAGGTGTTATTTTAGTACAAAATTCCAATTTTTGATCCTTTAATCTAAAGCCTTGGGTTGTTTCACACCTGATTTTGTAGCATGTCTCCTAGCCTATCTTAGGTCCTCATAACTAAAGGTAATAGTACTCTTACTAAAAAATAATGTGATTGCAATAGTCAATATGAATCACATCTTCAATTAATGTACAATGATTACTATAGGTTTCTACATGAACAATGAACACAGTTTAAGCCTGACAATGTCAATTAACTAAATGACAATCTGAAATAAACATCGTTGTTACAAAAATGTACTTTCTGTTGTCTCCCAATAAGTAAAAATTATGAAATTATGAAATAAATGTGTGTGACGTCAGATCGGTACTTCTACTCCACACCAACAGTGCGCCTTTCTTCAACAGATTTAATAAAACTGACGGCGGAAAACAATTACTGCAACATGCTTTTCCCTGCATGTTGGCGTTGCATTCTGCTTAACTGCTTCTTTCATCACAGGATCTGGTTCATGTGTAACAGTGATATTTCAGATTTCGTATTATGATGTAATTTCATAATCAATTATAAAAGCAAAGTTGGTTGCGACCCCTGTCACAAGCTTTTCCTACTGTAGAGGAATTCCGCATTGTGTAAGACGGTTTTGTCGTTTCGTTTTCACCTAGACATGTTTCAACACGTTTTGTGCTATGTTCAGTGGGTTTATTTGTTTATTTTTCTTTTGACATGAAGCTTTTGAATACTTATGCTAGTAGCTTGGGGTCTACTATGCAATCTACAGGTTGTCATAGTTTTTGATGTTGTGGTGTTTATACTTTGTTTGTGCCGAGGCAACGCGCTTATTTCTTACGTTTTTGTCGTCACACACTAATTTTGTACGATTTCTTCGCCAAACAAAGAGTCACTCAACGGTTTTGGAAGCTTGTCATTGTATTGTCGTCTCAGTTCACAGCTCGGAACTACCAGTAGCCACACAGTTTTAAATTAGTACGTAAGTCATGATAATGAAGACACAATACCTTGAAATGGAAATTAGCGTACGGCATTGTGGGCCGGGAGTCCCCCATTCGGGGAAGTTCGGCAGCAGACGGCAAGTACTTACTGCATTCGACGCCACATTGGACGACTTGCGCGTCGGAGATGGGGATGAAATGATTATGAGGACAACACAACACCCAGTCCCTGAGCGGAGAAAATCTCCTGCCCCAGCCGGGAATCGAACCCGGGCCCCGTGGCGTGGCATTCCGCCGCGCTGACCACTCAGCTAACGGGGGCAAACACAATAAACTGAGCATACGCAAAGTACAAAAGACCCATAGTAAAATCTCTCTTACAATAAAATACAAGCACAATAATTAAATTGGTAAAACAACAACTGAAATACTAACCCGAAGATGTCAAGGTCTTAGCTGACAACAGCTTAAGCTTTCCACGGTTTTAAATGCATCTGTCGAAGACCAGTGTCCAGGTCCACAACTGCGTAAGATTAGTTACCCTGAATCTGACTACCTGGCAGGGGCTGTCGTACAACAAATAAAACTTGCTATATTTTGCTGAGTCACATCAGGTCGGAGATGGTTTCTGACCAGAACCAGATCTTCTTCTTTGATCGTTGGTTTCTTTATCGTACGATTGTGCCACGGTCTTCTTAAATCTTCCTCCTAATCCTTTACTCAGAAGCTTATATTTTTTCTTTCATTCTTCAGTTTTCATAAAAATACTGAAAGAAACGATGTACTTGAAACTTTTTTTGAGCATAGTAAATTTAAAATCTCTGTCCCATTTGAGAAATAGTTGCTAATTCCAAGACAAACGAAATTAGTTAAAAGGGTTATGCTTTTGGATAAGTCAACGGTAGGAATATTGCTGTTCCAAGAAACTAATATGATGATAATTCGCCTCATTACCAATACTAATGAATCTCTGACGACGAATAGGTAACACTATGCGACAGAAGCATTGTACCTTCCAAACAGCAAACTCTTAGTCTCTTTTTAGTGTACTTTAATAGGGGATGTGGAAGAGATTACATCCATCACCCTTATTGTTCTGTGATTGGCGGCAATATTTTAAACTTAATATTCCACCTCATTTAGTTTTCCACTGGTGATTCCTTTGTAATTTATCACTGCACGGGGAAAATGTTACAAATAATGAATGTTGTACCAGTATTTTCATACAAATTCACGTAAATGTACGAACCAAGTTTTACTTTATCTGCGGACTTATTTTGATTGGTTCAGGAATTACTTTCGATTTGTAGAACTTTGCAACTATAGACCTGACAAAGGTAAACATTTAAATTTTCAAAGGAGCACTTCACTTCGCCGCTTTTTTTGGCAATAAAAAGGAAACAGCAAAAATAAAACAAATTCTGCTTTCATTTGCATTTCAACAAACCCCAGAGAATAATTCAAAAGGGGAGTTAAGAGCACATGGATGAGATACACATAAATGTGTTATTGTGCCTGTTGCATGTCACCAACTGTAACGTTTTCACTAACAGTGACGTTAAGCGCTGTTTTTGCGTTTGTTTGACACGGTAACCATCGTCGGCTGCGTCTTGATATCTTCGAAAGTCAAGCTTCAGCTAGTAAGACGCAGGTAATCATTTATTCGCAATTACCATTTCAGATTCAGCAATTATGATAGCGTGTGAAATCGACCAGCTAGTTGAAGGAGAAGCAGCAGCTCTGTCAGAAACGTTGACATTAACGGCTGAGACAATTGTGTGCAATCCACATGTCTCTCGCGTTCTTGGCGATTACTAAAGCTTTAGGGCAGTGACGGAACCATCAATCACTTATATCACATTGTGCCCTGGGAATTACAGATCGTTCTTCCATGTAAGCCGCGTTTCTCTAATTTCATCATTAATAACACAACTTGGGAGGTATTGCCATTATTTCGCTTCAGACAAGTACCAGCATATTTTTCTTTCTCTTTTTGTTAAAAAAAAAAAACGGGGTGGAGCTCCTCCACCCCCACACCAACGTGGTGACCACCTCAAAATACCTGCTGTCACCTCCGTATTTGTTCGTTGTTAATCGAGGACTTCACAGAATGTGGGGTCGTGGTGTTATGAGTGCGTCTGGGAAGGATTACAAACTAACACCGCCGCATAGAGGAGGTAGAAGTAGACGAAAAACGAACGAAGGGTAGCGGTTTCATGGGCAGAGGGGGGAGGGGGGGGGGGAAGTACCAAGGAAAACGGTAAGGGGAACAAAAAATGTCTGCGATAGTCTGGACGGGATAGTAAGAGCAGTAACGGATTTTTTGCTGCCTGCGACCGATCAAGTAAGGGTAAGTTATGTTAATAGTGGATATCTAGCATCAGTACCGTGTCAGAGCTAATGGTCTTTGCCATTACAGCAATCCATTGTGGCAGCGCATTGCGCTGCTGTGAGCCTTCTGCTGCATCTATATCTATACCTACATCATACTCCGCCAGCCACCCAATGGTGTGTGGCGGAGGGTACTTTCGGTACCACTATATGATCCCTCCAACACTGTTCCACCCGCGAACAGCCGTGGGAAGAATGATTTTCGGTAAGCCTCTGTATTGGCTCTAATTTCTCGAATTTTCTCCTCGTCGTCAATATAGAAGATGTTTGTGGGGGGAAGTAATGTATTTTCGGACTCCTCCTGAAATCTGCTATCCGGAAATTTCAATAGTAAATGTGTCAGTGATACACATAGCCTCTATTGTAGCGTCTGTCAGTGGAGTTTGTTTAGCATCTCCGTAACGCTCTCTCGCCAGCTAAACGCTCCAGTGACGAAACGCGCCGCTCTTGGTTCGATCTCCTCTATCTCATATATCAGTCCTACCTGATAGGGATCCCAGGCAGGTGAACAATACTCAAGAATCGAGTGAACAAGCGACTTACAGCCACTTCTTTCGTGGATGAGCTACATCTCCTTAAGATTCTTCCTATGAATCTGAGTCTGGTATCCACTTTTCCCACTGTCTGTTTTATGTGGTCATTCCACTTAAGGTCGCTCTGGATAGTTACTCTTAGATATTTTACGGCAGACGCTGTCTCCAGCTGTTTGTGGTCAATAGTGTAGCTGTGCAGTAGTGGATTTCTTTTCCTATGTATGCGCGATATGTCACATTAATTTACGTCCAGGGTCAACTGCCAGAGTCTGCACCATTCATCAGTTCTCTGCAGGTCGCTCTGCAAATTCTTACTATCTTCTGGCGTTGCTACTTTGGTACAGGCAACTGCATCATCTGCGAATAGCCTTAAAGAGCATCCGACGCTTCGTACTAGATCATTTATATATGTTACGGTCAAAACCCGTTTTTAGTTAGAACGCGTTCTAACTAAACTAGACAGAACTAATTTTCTCTAAATTTATTCAATACATGACACTGTAGAAATCAGTGACGATATAATTAAACCGATACCTGTTATCGACAGAGCAAAAGCAGATCTCCCCATTATTATTGGAGTTGTTCTTCAGAAAGGTGAACAGGGCTGGCACAAGATTGGAACGAAATATGGGATACTCGACAAATTGTAAGGCAGGTATTCATTTCTGAATTGATTTCAGTAATTAAGGACAAATGTCAGACGTATTTATTACTTCCTTGATTTAATGCTCTGGAAATGTTGCTAACTATACACGTAATTAATTAATATTTTAATATTTGATACTTACATTGTACTATATTTTATAAGTATTAATTACCTAATCGCCTTTCAACCAAGCTAATTAAAAGTTGTCTTCCAGATCCGAATTCGACGTGCCCAAAGAGAGATTCTTGCTGCTGGAAGACGTGCCAGAGTCAAAAAAGGTATCATTACGAATCGCTGCGAAGATGGCAGCCTTAGGAACAGGAAAGGATTTGTTCGGTGTGTGTGTAAGAAGGGATGTATTTCAAGAAGGTGCTTTCGTAGGAAAAAACGAAACCTTTGTAACTCAAAATGTCACGACAGTTTGCCTTGCAATAACAAATAATCAAAATTTAATTGTTAAATTTTTTGGTACGTTTCTCTTTTGTCAAATGTATGATTATTTTGTTTCCACTTTCGTAAATAATACTGTTAATATGGCTCTGTTCAAAAAATGGTTCAAATTGCTCTGAGCGCTATGGGATTTAACATTTGAGGTCATCATGTAACAACAACAACTGTACATATGATAAATTTTGTTTTCTTTCTGAATGTTGATAAATTAATGTAAGCAATGTTTTGAATTTCTTTTTCTTTTTGTGTCATGTTAAAGAAACTGTGAGCAACTTTCGAAATGAATATTATTATTTATGTTAGATTTCAAGTAATGTGGTAATCAAAGGGAAGTGTATTTAATGTTAAAACTAATGTAAGATGTGAAAATTGTATTTATACGCTTGGTCCATACGTAGGAAAGGTATTAATATATGTGTAGTAGAAAACCTGTGGTGAATACCCTACCTGTAGGGGAGCGGGAAAAGGCGGAGGCAGGCGAGCACGGGAAAACGCACACTGGCGCGGTTCGGCACAACGGGCTCACTAATACAGTCGGAGTTGGGCATCAGTCAGAGGAACATGTACCGTATCGAGGAGGCTATCCAGGAAAAGTGGATTCCATTGAGCCTCGGATGTGCCGATCCCGACGACTACATGGCATGGCTATATTCTTAGGCACAAAATTGGAAAGATTACGACGCTAAGAAGAAGGAAAGTGCCGATGCAGTGAGAGCCTTAGCCGTGCTTGTATGTGTGCTGTGCTTCTCGCTATCTCGCTGCCCGCCATCCGCCGCAACGACTTGCACAGGTCAAACATCTAATTCATCTTTAGAATTGTATCTGTGTGGACCAGTGTCGAAAATGTTTCTAACTGTTCAATAATAATGTGACTTTTACCAGAATTGCCCAAACAATTAATCATCCTTATCACTGACCTAGACAGGGTCCTTACCACATATTGTGCAACCCGAGTATCCCGAATTGAAAGTTTAAAGTTAGTGTTAATGAGAATTATCAGCAGACAAATCTATGCTATAAAGAAGTTTAAAGTTCTGTGTGTTAATGCAAATGTTAGTAAAGAACAACAGTTTGATTAAATTGGAAGATAATTTTTTGAATTGAGCTAGCAATGACACTTAATTAATTTGAGACAGAAAGAATGATAGTTAAATAATCCAGAAGTGAGACAAAAGAGTAGTAATCCATAGGTTAATAATTCTGAGTGTTAATTTACCTTCAGTACTTAATAGTTTCAGTATAACGACCATAACAGTTTCAGGGCCCCCCCTTCTCTTGTCCATTCTTTCAAACCTTGAAGTGTACTGATCAGATTTGACCAGCAAAGTTAAGTTCCATATTAAACTTAAGTGTATTAGTGTTTATCCATCCTTTAATAGTGACATTGTATGTGTGCTTCAAAATTGCTAATTCTAGGGTAATCTATGCCCGATTTCAGTCTGATCAATATACAAAATGCAGTTAGTAGTAATCATTGCTGTGTGGTGTTGTGTAATTTTAGCTCGTCCAAATTAGTACAAAAGAAGAAAACCTTAGTTCAGTAGATTCTTTCTGGTTCCAAATTTTGCCATAAAACGCAACATTACTACGTGTTATTATGCTTGTACATGCACCCACTTGTACAAGGAAAAAACTCACTCAATGCCTAATTAGGCTGGCGACCGTATTATTAATCATTGGTAACCTCTGCTGTGTGTACTTCTTGTCCGTGCGAATGCAGAATTGTACTTTACCTTTGCTTGACGCATCACTGTAGTTACCGATTGGGTATAAGTCCGAATTGCTTCCATTTGGGGTACACGCGGTCAAATTAAGTACTAAAATCCTTGTTTATAAGGTAAAGCCCATGAACTTATTACAGTACAGGCTATAAAGAGCTAACGTACGCCCGAGCGGGGACATTATAAGTGTCTATTGGGGTATGCTAGCATGCTACGTAACTGCGGGCGTTAGCGTTACAAGTGGCTTCCCGGTGACAGGACTTGAAAAGCAATAATATTTAGCAAAGTAAATTGCAGTGTGCGTCAAGTATAGTAGTGTGGTACAACTGGCATTTAGTATGGACAGAAACGTAGATGGGGGAGATGCGCCAAGCGAAATGGAGAATGTGGCTGGCAGTAGCCGGAGTTTACGTGGCCAGATAACAGATGGCGTTAGTGGAAGACAATTGGCGTACATACAATACCATGAACACGTCAACGAACAGATTGAAATGTCGAGATTGTCTCGAACACAGCAAGGGACAAAACAGGAAGTAGAGGGTGACTTTGTAGATGATAGTGGGTACGTGAACGAATCCACTGACATATTTGATTCACCACAGATAAAGAAAGAACCGAAAGAAACTTATGAAGTAGGACCGGAACACACGGATTCCGTAGAACAAAACAGTGTAAAAATTTTAAGCATGAACAACTTATTTGAACAATTAACCAAACAAATTGCAGGACAGACTGAGCAACTTAAAACACAGAGCCATCAGCTCAAAACACACGTTGACGAGCAACTCAAAACACAGAACGAGCAGCTTAAAACACACGTTAATCAGCAGCTCAAAGCTCAAAGTGATCAGATTAAAGCACAGGTTGAAGGACAGGGAATTAAAATTAGTAAACAAATAGAACAGGTAGAACAAAAAATGGGCAATTTAAGTGCTGTAGTAAACAATATGAATTTGAAATTGATACCATTAACAAAAATATGGATACTATGCAGGAGGAAATTGGAAACATTAATAGTAGATTCGATGTTGAAATTCTCAACATCCAAGAGAAAGTAGAACCTCTGGTTGAAACTAAGGTAGACGAAAAAGTTTTCGGTCTTAAAACTGAGATCGTAAACGAATGTCAACACGGAATATCACAGTTGAAAAAGGTAGTTTTAGACACTGAAAGGGATTTAGGTAAAAAAGTAACCGGATGTGTTCAAAATTCTGAACAAAATACTACGAAAATTCAAGGCAGAATTTTCGATCTGGAGAGCAAAGTTAAAGATAGGACTGGTGTTGTCTGTAATGGCACACCAATTACGAAGCTATTAGAAGGTGAGGAACGCTTCGATCCAGCCAAGAAACATAATGGGTGGCATCCGTTAGATTTTATCAAAAATTGCGAGAGAGTATTTCCTGAGCACTTGTCTGATCAGGAAAAGATAAATGCAGTAATTAGCGCCTTAGCAGGTGACGCTAAGCGCTGGGGAATAAATTTAAATACCGAACGAATGACGTTCGAAGAATTTAGGCAAAGATTTACAGAAGAATATTGGTCTGAACAAAAGCAGGACCATTTATGGCGCGAGTTCATCATGGCCAAACAGCATGATAACAGGGGCAGGAATTCTTTGAAAGATTTCTGTGAGTATTGGTACCGGAAATTGACGCATTTGAGAGGCCAAAGATCAGATTCAGAAATTATCTGGGAGCTATATAAAAAGCTTCCAGAAGATTCAAAGAGGTATGTAGGAAGCAATCATCGCAGCTTCCAAGCATTTCTCGAAAGAGTCGAAGACGAAGATCATTGGCGCGAAAGTCGTGCCAATTATCAAAATTTTGGTAACCGTAATAACCGAAACAATGACGAAAGAAATTACGGCAATGGATTTCGCGTCAATGTAATACAGAGAGGAAGAGGCAGAGGAAGAGGCAGAGGAAATTATCCAGTTCGCGGTAGAGGGTATACCGCACAAAATAATAACAACGCGGGAAACTAATATCCGCAAACGTTGCGGGCCAAACGGAAGCGGACAATACATACAGGCCCCGATTTAAGAAAAGATACCGGACCAACAGTAATATAATGAGACAGGTTAGAGACAGGCGTGAAACGATGCAACGTGTTGTGGCGAAACAAGCGTCAGGTGCGAGCCAGAATGAGTCATCTCTGCCGCACAGAGCGCTACATGTTAACAGGCGAGTGGAGCATCAGAGGGCAACGACCCAGCCTAGCAGAACATCTGTTCAGAAAGAAGCCGCTAGCAATACGGCAGCAGTAGGTACGAACATGGCCGTCAGAGCTAACGAAAATTTTACGAGTGATAATTCCGTGGCAAAGAAACAATAAATGAGACTGTGAGTACACAGAGAGGTGCGGTTAGCAGTGTTTGCAATGAGGTAAAAGGCGATAATGAATTAGCAGAAGTAACTGATTGGCGTGTGCAGATCGACGATCTGTACAAGGGCCTAAAGCAAGGTGAGTGGGAGGATTTTAAGAAGGAGTATGAGGCGAGGAAATTAGTTGGTGGAAAGAGAGATAGTAGGGACATGAATAAAGTGACGTGGCCCAAATTTGAAGAGGGGAGAATAAATAGCGCCACGCAAAGTACGCGTGCCGCCAATAGGACGCAGATTAATGATAGGAAGGAGTTGGAGGATGAAATCCTCAGCACTGACGAAGAAATAACTTCTGCTAACAATCCGCCAATAGTACAAGCTGCTACCGAGAGGCACCGTGGAGAAGGGGTAGTTGATTACCTGAAAGTAATTAAAGTCCACGAGGATTACACTGAATATGAAGTCACAGTAGATGTAAATAAAGCTGATGATGAGGCCGTTTTGCCAAAAGAGGAGATTGAATTAAAATCCAAGCCTGACGACAATTCAGAGGAAGAACTTAGTGCCTGTCTCAGAAAAGCTTTTAAGTTAGAACCTGAAAGCGATCCGGAATGATCGGATTCCGACGATAGTTCAGATGATGAAAGGTACGCAAATACAAACAAAACTGAATATTCTAACTTTACCTATTGTGCAAAAGTAGCGTACTTAAGTGAATCTGGTGGTGAGGAAGAGAGTAGTGATGACTCTAGTGTAGATGAATTTTCAGGTGTGAAAGAAAGTGAATATACTTTTACTGAAAGAGGGTACGAGAAAATCAGTGAAAATAAAGGGGATGCAGTTAATTGCGATATTGTACCTAACGATGACGACGTATCAAAACAAAATCCAGACGTTGAGACTCAACAAAGAAAGAAAGAGCCACCTGACGACTCTGTGTTTATTTTGCGAAGAGTTCAAGTAAGCAAAGACTTTGAACTCCAGAAGCCTAAGAAGCCACCAGACTTAAGTGACTGTTTTATGAACTATAAAAGACTGCCTTGTTAATAAAGAGACTAGGGGGCAGGATGCTGTATTTGTATATATTATTAATATTATGCATGACTTTATTGTTACTGTAACTCAGTGTTATCTGAAAGTGAATTATTGTTTTGTTGAATTAGAGCCTGGGGCAGATTTATATCGGATTTTGAAAATGTCATGAACACATTACATCATGAAACTACAGGATTTCCACCGGAAGAAATTTTGTTAGGTAGAAGTAGTAAAAGTTTAATTGAAGAAAAACTAGAGTTTCCACCTTGTACAAGTTTGGGATTGAATCAAAAGAAAGAATTGGTAATAAAAAGGGCAAAGCAAATAGCTGAATCTAGATCTAAAAGACACAATAAAAATCTAAAAGTTTCAAAATTTAAAATTGGAGATTATGTTCTTTTAAAAACCCACGAAAAATCTAGTGAACTAAACCATGAAATTTCAAAATTTAAATATATTTATAATGGACCATATATAATACAGAATATTCCACACGATAATGCTTACTACCTGATCTACCCAAAATCCAAAAGACCTTTAGGTGTAAGAAATATTGTGGACCTGAAACTGTATGTTCCTAGGAACGAGTAATTGTGCTGTATCTTATGCTGAACCCAAGTTATTTCAAATGTAACTAATCTTTGTAAATGTCTGTACACCCTTGAAAGTGTGCTAATGTAGTTATGTGAGTTTCAGATTACCAATTGTACTGTAACTGTAAAAATGTATGGAGAAAAGGACTGAAAAGAAAGGATAAATGCTATCAGCCAGATAAAAGATGGGACTGTCAAAATGAAAATGGGCAGTGTATGAACCATAATGTGAAGGACTGCCAAATACCAATGAGGGCAGATAAATAGTCGATGGAAAATTGTGAATGTGATCCAGGGGATGTGACAATATGAAGTGAAAAGGGCTGCCCAAATCCGCATAATAGGCAGTAAATATGTGTAGTAAATTTTCTGAATATTATTTTTTTTTGTGTGTGTGTTTTGTTTAGTAAGTTAGGAAATGAACTGCTATTCAAAGCAAGCAGCGACAAATTATCTCATAGTGTATACGAAATATGCATTTGTTTTTGTAGTTAAATGTTTGTATTCCATAATCTGAAATTATTTCTTTGAGAAATTTAGAAAAAATGATTAAATCACTATTTTAATAATGTTATGATAGGAAGTTGGACTGTGCAAAAGACACTTGAGTAAATGACAAGTAATTATTCTTGATATGTTAAAAAAGTGTAAACCTATATACAGTGAGTAAAAGGAAATAGTAAATCTTTTTGGACATTTAAGTAAAGATTCAAAACCACTGTATAAATTGTAAAATTTAGTGTTCCCATAAAATTTGGACTTAAGAAAATTTTCTGGAAACAGGGGCATGTGTAACAACAACAACTGTACATATGATAAATTTTTTTTCTTTCTGAATGTTGATAAATTAATGTAAGCAATGTTTTGAATTTATTTTTCTTTTTGTGTCATGTTAAAGAAACTGTGAGCAACTTTCGAAATGAATATTATTATTTATGTTAGATTTCAAGTAATGTGGTAATCAAAGGGAAGTGTATTTAATGTTAAAACTAATGTAAGATGTGAAAATTGTATTTATACGCTTGGTCCATACGTAGGAAAGGTATTAATATATGTGTAGTAGAAAACCTGTGGTGAATACCCTACCTGTAGGGGAGCGGGAAAAGGTGGAGGCAGGCGAGCACGGGAAAACGCACACTGGCGCGGTTCGGCACAACGGGCTCACTAATACAGTCGGAGTTGGGCATCGGTCAGAGGAACACGTACCGTATCGAGGAGGCTATCCAGGAAAAGTGGATTCCATTGAGCCTCGGATGTGCCGATCCCGACGACTACATGGCATGGCTATATTCTTAGGCACAAAATTGGAAAGATTACGACGCTAAGAAGAAGGAAAGTGCCGATGCAGTGAGAGCCTTAGCCATGCTTGTATGTGTACTGTGCTTCTCGCTATCTCGCTGCCCGCCATCCGCCGCAACGACTTGCACAGGTCAAACATTTAATTCATCTTTAGAATTGTATCTGTGTGGACTAGTGTCGAAAATTAATCATCCTTATCACTGACCTAGACAGGGTCCTTACCACATATTGTGCAACCCGAGTATCCCGAATTGAAAGTTTAAAGTTAGTGTTAATGAGAATTATCAGCAGACAAATCTATGCTATAAAGAAGTTTAAAGTTCTGTGTGTTAATGCAAATGTTAGTAAAGAACAACAGTTTGATTAAATTGGAAGATAATTTTTTGAATTGAGCTAGCAATGACACTTAATTAATTTGAGACAGAAAGAATGATAGTTAAATAATCCAGAAGTGAGACAAAAGAGTAGTAATCCATAGGTTAATAATTCTGAGTGTTAATTTACCTTCAGTACTTAATAGTTTCAGTATAACGACCATAACAGTTTCAGGGCCCCCCCTTCTCTTGTCCATTCTTTCAAACCTTGAAGTGTACTGATCAGATTTGACCAGCAAAGTTAAGTTCCATATTAAACTTAAGTGTATTAGTGTTTATCCATCCTTTAATAGTGACATTGTATGTGTGCTTCAAAATTGCTAATTCTAGGGTAATCTATGCCCGATTTCAGTCTGATCAATATACAAAATGCAGTTAGTAGTAATCATTGCTGTGTGGTGTTGTGTAATTTTAGCTCGTCCAAATTAGTACAAAAGAAGAAAACCTTAGTTCAGTAGATTCTTTCTGGTTCCAAATTTTGCCATAAAACGCAACATTACTACGTGTTATTATGCTTGTACATGCACCCACTTGTACAAGGAAAAAACTCACTCAATGCCTAATTAGGCTGGCGACCGTATTATTAATCATTGGTAACCTCTGCTGTGTGTACTTCTTGTCCGTGCGAATGCAGAATTGTACTTTACCTTTGCTTGACGCATCACTGTAGTTACCGATTGGGTATAAGTCCGAATTGCTTCCATTTGGGGTACACGCGGTCAAATTAAGTACTAAAATCCTTGTTTATAAGGAAAAGCCCATGAACTTATTACAGTACAGGCTTTAAAGAGCTGACGTACGCCCGAGCGGGGACGTTATAAGTGTCTATTGGGGCATGCTAGCATGCTACGTAACTGCGGGCGTTAGCGTTACAATCAGTCCCCAAGATTTAGAACAACTTAAACCTTACTAACATAATGACATCACACACATCCACGCCCGAGGCAGGATTCGAACCTACGACCATAGCAGCAGCGCGCTTCCGAACTGAAGCGCCTAGAACCGCTCGGCCACAACGGCCGGCAATATGGCTCTGTAATGTTCCTTAAAATGTTTCTTCAGTGTATCGTTATTTTTGTATTGCTGTAGTTAATGACCCACATGTATGATCAATATTCTCAATAAATATTGTATTGCACAATAAAAAAATGCTGTTTTTTACTTTAACCAACACGTAGTTATTCTTAATTTCAATACTGGCCCCTAAAAAAATTAAGTAAGAACTAATTCTGTCTAGTTTAGTTAGAACGCGTTCTTACTAGTTGAAAGTAGTTGATACTGATAGCTTTAGTTACAACTAGAATTTATTGCTGGTCAAAAGCGAAAGTCAGTTAAAACTAGTTTTAACTAGGCAAAACGGGTTTGGAGAAGTGTCTCAGTAGAAACTAGTTTTAAAAAGAAGGAACACGTTCTAACTAAAAACGGGTTTTCACTGTAATATATGTATGTAAACAGCAACTTTCCTGTCGCATTTCCCTGTGGTACTCCGGATATTACCATTACATCTGTCGATTTTGCTCCCTTAAGAGCGACGACTTCAATCCAATCGCAAGTCTCCTCCGATACTCCGTAAGCTCATATTTTTTTTATTAAACGGCAATGCGAGACGGTGTCAAATGCCTTATTGAAATCAAGGAAGACGTCATCAACCTGCGCTGTGTATTTCATAGAGGAACACAGCGAGCAGAGTTTCGCAGGATCTCTGTTTGCGGAATCCATGTTCATTTTTATAGAGGAGATGTTTGAACCGTGAGTTTACTTTCAAAAGCTTTTCTTAAGAATTTACTTTATTTACTAAAGATTCATCAAGAACATTAACACATTTAATCACACTATGTGAGCGTGGAAGTAGCTGCCAGGGCAACTGATGAAAACTAATTAAATTTCAACAATGGGCCAACGGAGACCCCAAAACAAAGCGGCTGGTGACCTCACCAAGAAAACAAGTAGAATTTAACAAGTAAATGAAACAACATATCTCCAATCACTTAACTTCTGTCCGCAGCTCGTGGTCGTGCGGTAGCGTTCTCGCTGCCCACGCCCGCGTTCCCGGGGTCGATTACCGGCGCGGTCAGGGATTTTCTCTGCCTCGTGATGACTGGCTGTTGTGTGATGTCCTTAGGTTAATTAGGTTTAAGTAGTCCTAAGTTCTAGGGGACTGATGACCATAGATGTTAAGTCCATAGTGCTTAGAGCCATTTGAACCATTTTTTGAACTTAACTTCTAATAAACTGCGATATCTGGCGAAGACCTGGCGCAGCACCCCCAACGCTCTCCCGAACCGTCCGCTGCCAGCCGCGCCGATCTCCCGTCTCACGGCGTCGCAGCTCGCACCGGCCAGACCGATGCCGTGGGTTGACTCCAGTTGCTCTCGTGTCGGCCGCGAAGCCACTACCCCTCACTATACGGCGCGGCCCACTGGACTCACGTGGCGACCTCACATGCGCCGTCGCTCAAGGCGGACAAGTCATCTTGTGTCTCAGTGGACGACCGACCAACCGATCGATCCAACCGCAAATGACCATTGCCCGAACAAACTCGAGCAGACTGGCGGCCTAACACATACTAGCACTCAGGACAACAGACAGACACTGACTGCCCCACACTCACCCGGCTCAATGTTGATTTCCCAAAACGTCATAATTCTTGAGCACCGTGTCGGTGGTGACCTGGCGCTGCATCAGGCAGCTGCCGGCCGGCGGCAGCTCGCTGAAGTTCGTCTCCTTTTGTTCACTGGTTGTCGCAGGTGTTCCTCGAGCAGGGCCGCCCGTATGGCGGTTTCTGCGGGGATGTCTACGCCAGCCTCACGCGCACTGCCTTTCCCTCTTCATCCTTGGCGCTGGCTGCCCCCAGAGCTCTCGGCGTCGCCCCCGTTGCTGCGTGGACGACGGACGTCTTCATGGCGCTATTCTCCCGCCGCGATTCTGGGGCGATCGCAAGAGCAGACACCCTGGGAATCTTCTCCTTGCTGGCGGCCCTCTTCTGCGGAGGTTGAGGATCGGTCGCCAGGGTTGGCACCCCTGTTGCTGAACGTAGGCCCTGGGCGAACACCGTACGCAGCTGTCTTCCTCCTTCTCTTCAGCCAGGGTGGCTGCGAAACCAGTACCAGTAACAGTAAATCCACGATTCTTTAAATAATCAAAATCCCAATTTTTTTAAAGAAAAGCGTGGAGCTCCTCCACGTCCACACCAACAAGGTGACGGTCTCAAAAGATCTACTGTCACCTCCGTATTAAATAGCTTCAGACTTCTGATTACTTTACAAACGAGTTAATGTGTCAAATTTTTTATGTTAAGTACCGGGTGATCAAAAAGTCAGTATAAATTAGAAAACTTAAAAGACCACAGAACAATGTAGATAGAGAGGTAAACACTGACACACATGCTAGGAATGACATGGGGTTTCATTAGAACCAAAAAAAAAAGGTTCACAAAATGTCCGACAGATGGCACTGGACAGCAAAACGTCAGTGACTACGCATGACAATCCTGTATAAAAGGAGCTGTAATGAGAGAGATAATCCCAAAACCCAGGCGATCATTGTAGGCAAAACCACCCCTTCCTTCCGCCTCCTTGATTTCTATCTCACCAGCTATGGCCGTCCTATCGCCCTCACTCCCACCCTTAAATACCTTGGCGTCACCCTCGACCGTCGCCTCTCCTGGACTCCCCACCTCTGGACAATCCAAGCCAAGGCACGCGCCCGACTCAGTCTCCTCAAGCTCCTCTCCGGCCGTACGTGGGGTCTGGACCCCTCCACCATCCTCCACACCTATAAATCCCTCATCCGCCCTATCCTTTGTTATGCCCATCCGGCTTGGATCTCCGCCCCCCCCCTACCTTTTACAAATCCCTCCAAATCCTTGAACGCCATGCTCTCCGCCTTGCCTATCACATCCGTCTCCCCTCCCCCACGCGGATCCTGTACGATCTCATCCCATTCCCCCACCTCCTCCTTTTCCTTGAAAGGATACGGATCCTGTACACCTCCTGTAAACTTGATCCACCTCACCCACTAGTCTCCCCGATCCTCTCCCACCCCCACCCGCTGCCACGCCTGTATTCTCACGTCCCACCCGGTCTCCATCTCTCCACCCTCCTTACCCTCTCCCAAGGTGGTATCCGCCAGCCCCCCCTCCCTGATGATGTCCTCCTCCCCTCCATCTACCCCTCCTACCAACTTTGATCCCCCCCTCACTTCCTGTGTCCCTTCCTTTCGGCACCCTCCCTCCCTTCTCTTCCCTTCCCTTTTCTTTCCTTTTCCCCTGTCTCCTCCGTCCTCCCCTCTTCCTCCGGGCTTCCCCTCCCCCTTCCTCCCTTCCACCCGTCTACCCTGCCCTTGGCATCTGCTCTCCCCTCTCCCTCTCCCTCTCCCTCTCCCTCCCCCTTCCTCCTTTCTTGGCGGGTCCCCGGACTCGTACACGGTTAGTGAACATTCGCGCGCCGGACATCTACGCCTCGTGTTCTGTGTGTATCGTCGTTTTGTGCCTTAGTGGTTCTGTATTATTCGTTTTGTGCACCTCTGTTCACGTGTGACAATATTCGTCTCTGTCCAAGTGTCTGAACAAATTTTATCTTGGACTCTACGCCCGTGAACTGCTCCATGTGTTTTAAATAGTGATTGTCTCCGTTTCTATGTCCACCATGTTTTTTTCTCTCGATGTCTTCCTTTATATCTTGTTTGTATCTCTGAGGCCCAAGAGCGGCGTAGCATGCTGCTGCTGGCCTGCCTGTACCCAGGTTTGAAAAAACAATAAAGGAAAAAAAAAGAGATAATCAGATGTGCCAGCATTCGCAGCATGTTGACGTTACCCGAAATGGCGCTTTTAGTGAAGCTGTATTATCAGAATGGGGAATGTGTTACTTCACCGTTACGATCCTATCGCCATAGAATGGGGATTCGAACGGGTAAAGGTCCGTTGACAAATGCAGCTGTGGCCAGAATCATTTCGAAGTTCGAAGCCACGGGTTGCTTAGACGACAGACCCAATAGTGGCCGACCGAGCACAAGGCGTAATGCTGCTGGGACAGTTCAGGAAGAAATGGAGACTGTAGCGGGTTCGTTTCCGCACGGGGAAGTCAGCGCTCGTGCAGTCGCACGTCGCACCGGCATTCCATACACTACTGTTTGGTTGGTACTGAGGCGTACCCTCCGATGCTATCCGTACAAAATCAATCGGCATCATGAACTGTTACCTGGCGATTTAGTGAAGCGGAGGGCATTTCTGGTGTGGGCGTTTCAAAAGATACCGGAAGATGACGATTGGTTGAGTAACGTGTTGTGGACCGACGAAGCTCATTTCACGCTCCGAGGGTCTGTAAACGCCCATAACTACAGAACTTGGGCTACCGAAAATCCTAGAATTGTCGTGGAAACGCCATTTCACGACGAGAAAGTCACGGTATGGGTTAGATTTACCACATCTACCGTTATCGGGCCATTTTTCTTCGAGGAAATGCGTGATTCTGGTTTTGTAACTGCTACCGTGACGGGTGAGAGGTACGCCGGTATGTTACAGAATCGCATCATCCCCAGCCTGGCTGTTAAACACCTGCTGGAACGTACGATGTTTATGCAGGATGGCGCCCCACCCCATATTGCTAGATGCGTGAAAGATCTCTTGCGCGCGTTGTTCGGTGATGATCGTGTGCTCAGCCGCCACTTTCGTCATGCTCGGCCTCCCAGGTCCCCGTACCTCAGTCCGTGCGATTATTGGCTTTGGGGTTACCTGAAGTCGCAAGTGTATCGTGATCGACCGACATCTCTAGGGATGCCGAAAGACAACATCCGATGCCAATGCCTCACAGTAACTCTGGACATGTTTTACAGTGCTGTTCACAACATTATTCCTCGACTACGGCTATTGTTGAGGAATGATGGTGGACATATTGAGCATTTACTGTAAAGAACATCATCTTTGCTTTGTCTTACTTTGTTATGCTAATTATTGCTATTCTGATCTGATGAAGCGCGATCTGTCGGACATTTTTTGAAATTTTGTATTTTTTTGGTTCTAATAAAACCCATCTCATTCCAAGCATCTGTGTCAATTTGTATCTCTATATCTACATTATTCCGTGATTTATTCAGTTTTCGAATTTATACTGACTTTTTGATCACCCGGTATATAAGCGAGAAAAAATTTAGAAATGGTTTTGAAATTATATGCAATATATAACAGTTTGTTGGATGTCGTTAACTGCTCTCAGTATAAGACACACTTCACTCGAGTTCCTAATACACACATATTTTTTGTAAATGTAATTACTTTTGCATTAAAAGCTATTATGTTGAAGATTCTTGTAGTTTGCGGCTCAAATGTAGTAACAGCTGTGGAACTGACTTCTTCTGGGCTGAGAAACAGTTTTATTGCTTTTAGCGTTCTACTATCACGTCTCCGTGGTTTTACCTTCAGCTACAGTTGACGGCGCGTCATTTGTTCGTTAAACAAGGGAGTTATTGCTTTGCATGCTATTTTCCGCATTCACGGATGTGACTCTAAGTGCAATGAACAAAACTTCACATTATTGAGCAGATGTACTACACCTTTCTGCAAAAGCTCAGGTCTCGTGTTTTCTTCTAGTCATTTCTTTGTTCTTAAAATAACCTGACATTCTTCAGTAAATATCTGCAGGGTACAAGAGAATCGTAAATAAACTGCCCTGCAGTGTACCTTTACATTCATTACAGGATCGTTAGGTAACTGAATGACAGATGATTTGGCCTTTTTAGTTGCTCTTTTTGTGGCACTACAGACGCTCCTTATTGTATAAAATAAGTTACATTTAATGTAAACGTTACTATTCGTACTCACTGGATATCATAATCAAAAGTTTAGGTTTTGCTCCGCTTGAAGCGCTGCTGACGCAGTGTATAACAAACGTGAGCAGGAATGTCGTGACCGTATGTTTGACACTGTGGTTATATACGAGGAGTGTTTTTTAAGTAAGTATCGTATTGAAATTTAAAAAAGACGTGCTAAGATATCTCAATAATATTATTTTTACATGAAAGCCTGTACCTTAATCTACTTTCCTACATAATTTCCGTCAATATTGAAACACTTGTCATAATGTTGTACCAGTTTTTGAATACCTTCCTCATAGAAGTCTTCCGGCTGACTTGTTAACCACTACATCACCACTGTTTCGACTTCGTCATCGTCTTCAAGACGCTGACCGCCCAGGTGTTTCTTCAAGTGCAGGAACAGATGGTAGTCACTGGGCGCAAGATCGGGGTTGTATGGAAGATGATCTAGAGTTTCCCATCGAAAAGATGTGATGAGAACTTTGGTCTGATTCGTCACATGCGAACGGGCATTGTCCTGCAGCAGAACGATGCCCTTGCTCAAATTCCATGGACTGTTGCTTTGATTCTGGTGTGACCTAGGCCACCAATGTTTCATCGCCCGTAACAATTTGGCTTAAGAACTCATCACCGTCGTTGTGGTACCGCTCAAGGAAAGTGAATGCACTGTCAAAAAGGTTTGGTTCTGTGCATATCCGTCAACATTTTCGGTACCCAACGTGCGCACAATTTTCGGTGCTTCAAGTGCTCGGTCACAATGCCACACAAAACACTACGAGAAACATTAGGAAAGTCATCCCGCAAGGAGTAAATCGTAAAGGGTCTGTTTTCTCTCACCTTATTGTCTACTTCCTGCACCAAACTTTCATTAACGACCGAAGGACGCCCACTTCGTTGTTCATCATGCACATTTGTGCGGCCATCTTCAAATGCTCTCACCCACTTTCTTACCATTCCATCACTCATAGTGTTTTCTCCGTAAACTTCACAGATCTCACGATGAATATTGATCGCTTTTAGGCCCTTAGCACTAAGAAATCTTGTAACAGCCCGTACTTCATAGTCGGCGGGACTCACGATTATCGGAGGCACAACGTAAACAAGGAAGAATCAAACTGTACTGGCGCCAGTGCGTAGGTTAAGGTACAGGCTTTCACGTAAAAATAAAATTATTGAGATATCTTAGCACGTCTTTTTTAAATTTCAAAACAGAACTTAAAAAAACACGCCTCGTAGATTACTCGGCTAAAGGACCGTAAAAAATTGAATGTTTCCCTCTATTCACTCATATTTCATTTCAGTCTCCCAGCATTTGACATCGGTTTTCTACTGATGTCTGCTCCCTACACGCAACTGCGTCGTTTTGCAGACAACATCAGAGACGTTATCAACAGACGTTTCGTCAAGGACTGCCGGTGACTGCAGCCTAATACGTTAGGAATAAGTTTGTTATTAATGAGCCGTCTCCAGTCACAATGTTTTATTTCCATTTTAAACGAAAGTTCCGCCATTTGACTGTACAGATCGCTTATTTGCTGTACAATCAACGAAAGTTCCGCCATTTGACTGTACAGATAGCTTATTTGCTGTACAATCAATGATTTCCGCCCTTGGCCACTTTCGAGTACCACAATGCCGTGGATAACTGTCGTGCTTGAAAATGACCGAACGCCGAACTCGTGGTTGTACACGGCCGATTAAGCGATCTATACAGACAAATGGCAAGTGTTACTTGACTGTGAACACAATCCAAGGTAAATTATTTTATTTCCCTGATTTAGTCCAACGCGATATGTACACAACACGAATGTGTTGCTGTACGAATGGCTAATAACTTCAATTGTTCCACATACGCAGATGATAGTCAACAGTACTACTAATTGAATCCAACCGCGATTTGAAGGCAGTGCACCTGAAAATGGACAACCACGCACTGAAGTTTGGGCTAAAGGTGAATCAAGACAAAATGGAATTCATGCAGTTAGGAAGTAAAGAGCAGGAAGAATTTCTTGAGACAGATGGCATGTGGTTCGAGAGAGTTCACCAGATCTTGGCTTAACACTTAACAAAATCATATGAATGGACGCCAAGGAGAGAAAAGGAATGACAATTAAATATGAGTCTTCTCTTAAGGGAGACTCTCGGCTCGAACTCGATATCAGCGAACACTAAGATGAGAATCTACGAGTATAACACAGTGACATGCTCTGCAGTCAGGTACGGTTCAGAAACCTGACGAATGACTAAAGGAGAAAAGAAACAGATAATATTTGAAAGGAGACTAATGAGGAAGATATGGGGACCGATCTCGGATAACGGAGAATGGAGGAGGACTGGGTATGAGAGAATCTACCTACTTATGCAACAAACAACAGTCCGACAGAAGCTAAAGAGCAGAAAACGCAAGCGGTAGGGCAGTGTAGCCCTCATGCTAGAGGGAAGACAGGTGAAGAAGGCATCTGAGGAGAAACCAAACACCAAACGGCCCATAGGATGACCAAGGCAGCGCTGGGTTGACGACCTGGCGAACGACCCTGAAAACCTGGGGATTGAAGACACCTGCAGGAACCGAGCAGTAACTAGGAAGGAATGGAGGTAGTTCGTGGCAGCAGCGCGCGGTAGGTTGGATACGCGGCCATGTGTGTAGTCCAACGCGTCTCGGAACTACAACTCTATATGGAACGCACAAAGACTTTCCATTCGAAGGCCGTACAGTCCAGTACGGGTATGCCAATCAGGCAGGATAAGCGCGAGCACTGAGGCGATCATGCCACCGACGCACTAGTTTGAAGATACCCGTTTGGTAAAACGTGTCCTGGTGCGCGAAGAAGTCCGTAACTGCTTGCTGCATCCTCACCCGAAGGGAATCGTCAATCTTTCAAGGCCTATTTTAAGAGACCGAAGCTTGACAATCGCGTGTGGAGAGATCAGGACTATAGGCGCTGTTATATCCTAGCCAGTAATGCCAACCGAGCCCGCTGCCAAAAGGGTGGCAGCATCAAAGTCCGGACGCCGTCCGCATAAGCAGCGCCAGCGATACAGGAAATCGCCGCAAGTCTGCGCGCGCCACCGCTGGCTTCTGGCTTCTTAAGCGCTGGAGTCGCGAGCGCTAGGACAGTTCTGTATTCTCCGCTCAGTTGTATACTCGCCACCGATTTGTGTACTTGCTAGTCAGTTGTGTGTTCATCGCAGCAGAGTTGTTGTTTGTCGTCAGCCGACGCGGACCTAGCCGCTCCGACTCGAACTAGACAGATTTCTGTAGACACGGAGTTCACTACTGTGTTTCTGTATCTTCGTTAATAAAGATAAGTACCGACTTTTATTTAATCAGAGTGTTTGGGTTTTCATCTTTCTGTTCACTGTTCCAGCGGACCGGTCGGCCCGCTATTAAAAGTGTGGCGGTGATTTCGTAAGCCGTTTCTACAGCGAAGTGTTTGTCGCTACGAACGCCGCCACAAAAGGCGCGAGCTCTAGTGTCTCCGAATTAAGATGGTGAAATATCTTAGTTACGACATCTGCAATGTGGGAACGTGCGGAAATTGGCACCCCATTCCACAACGGTGATTTTCGACAGACATGCCCCTCCATACACATTCTTCATTCTCCGATAGATGCTAATGGTCTTTGTGCTTCGGAAGCCAAGAAAAGAATAACAACAGTTTGGTCATGATTGTACGCATTTGATAAACACTCCATCACAGTTCACCAGAGAAATAGTTCTGACGTTGCCGTTTATAATGGAAACAACGCTCAAGAAAAATCTAGAGACATTCATAGAATCTGTCGACCAGGAAAATGTGTTCAACATTGTAAAATGGTGCAAGATGTTCTATATTCTGAGAAAAATAGAGGTAAGCTATAGGGAAAGAAGGGTAATGTACAATATGTACAAGAACCAAGAGGGAACAATAAGCCTGGAAGACCTAGAACGAAGTGCTCTGATTGAAAAAGATGTGAGACACAGATGTAGTCCTTCACTCCTACTGTTCAATCTATACATCGAAGAAGCAATGACGGAAATATAAGAAAGGTTCAAAAGTGAGATTAAAATTCAAGGTGGAAGGGTACCAATAATAAGATTCGCTCATGACATTTTTATCCTCACTGAAGGTGAAGAATAATTACAGTATCTGTTGAATGGAATGAACGGTCTGGTGCGTATGGAATATGGACGGAGAATAAATCGAAAGAAGGCGAAAGTAATGAGAAGTAGCGGAAATGAGATCAACGAGAAACTTAATGTCAGCATTGGGGATCACGAATTAAACAGAGTTAAGGAATTCTGTTGTACAGAAACCAAATGGCAGTTATAAGAGTTGGGGGACATGAAAGGGAAGCAGTGGTTGGGAAGGGAGTGATACAGGGTTGTAGCCTATCCCCGATGTTATTCAATCTGTATAGTGCGCAGACAGTAAAGGAACAAAAGAAAAATATGCAGTAGGAATGAAAATCCATGGAGAAGAAACTAAAACTTCCAGGTTTGCCATGACGTAACAGTTGAAATAAAAACTTTGAGGTTCGGCAATGACATTGTAATTCTGTCAGAGACAGCAAAGGACTTGGAACAGCAGCTGAACGGAATGGATAGTGTTTTGGAGGGAGCATACAAGATGAACATGAACAAAAGAAAAACGAGGATAATGGAATGTAGTCGAATGAAGTTGGGTGATTCTGCGGGAATTAGATTAGGAAATGAGACGCTTAAAGTAGTAAATGAGTTTTGCTATTTTGGGAGCAAAATAACAGATGGTGGTCGAAGCAGAGAGGATATAAACTGTAGACTGGCAACGGCAAGGAAAGCGCTTCTGAAGAAGAGAAATTTGTTTACATCCAGTATAGATTTAAGTATCAGGAAGTCGTTTCTGAAAGTATTTCTATGGAGTGTAGTCATGTATGGACGTGAAACGTGGACGATAGTCTAGACAAGAAGAGAATAGAATCTTTCGAAATGTGGTGCTACAGAAGAATGCTGAAGATTAGATGGGTAGATCACATAACTAATAAGGACGTATTGGATTGAATAGAATTGTGGCACAACTTGAGTAGAAGAAGGGATTGGTTGGTAGTACATATTCTGAGGCATCAAGGGATCACCAATTTAGTATTGGAGGGCAGCGTGGAGGGTAAAAATTATAGAGGGAGACCAAGAGATGAATACACTAAACAGATTCAGAAGGATGTAGGTTGCGGTAGGTACTGGGAGATGAAGAAGCTTGCACAGGATAGAGTGGCATGGAGAGCTGCATCAAACCAGTCTCTGGACTGAAGACCACAACAACAACAAGGAATTCTGCTACCTAGGGAGTAAAAAAGTCGTGATTCATGGATTAACTAGGAAATAAAAACCAGGCTAGTATTGGCAAAATGGGCATTCCTGGCGAAGAGGAGTGTACTGGTATCAAACATAGGACTCAAATTGAGAAAGAAATTTCGAAGAATGCGCGTGTAGAGCACAGCACTGTACGGTAGTGAAACACTGTTGGAAAATCGTGAAATCACAGAATCGTATCATTGGAGATGTGGTGCTACAGACGAAAGTTGAAAGTTAGGCGGAATAAGGCAAGGAATGAGCAGGTTCTCCGTAGAATCGGTGGGGAAGCGATTATACGTAAAACAGTACCGAGAGGAAGGAAGAGGGTGAGAAGACCTCTGTTCCTTCAGAAGTCACCCGGCCGAAGTGGCCGAGCGGTTCTAGGCGCTACAGTCTGGAACCGCGGGACCACTACGGTCGCAGGTTCGAATCCTGCCTCGGGCATGGATGTGTGTGCTGTCCTTAGGTTAGTTAGGTTTGAGTAGTTCTAAATTCTAGGGGACTGATGACCTCAGAAGTTAAGTCCCATAGTGCTCAGAGCCATTTGAACCATTTGAACTTCAGAAGTCTTCCATGCTAATACAGGGAGCTGTAGAGGGTGAAAACTTTGAAGGTGATAGGGCAACTATAAGGACACCAGGGAATAACTTCCATGCTAACGGGGGGAGACACAGGCTGGAACACATCCAGCAAACAATTTGAGGACATAGGTTGCAAGTGGTACCCTGATGAAGCACGTGGGAGAAAATCGAATGCCACATAAACTTCTTGCCTATGTGTCAGCGTTTGTAAACCCGCATATTAGCCAGCTTTCGTTGCATAATCGTAAACGCTGCAGCAACACACTCAAACGGGAGCTATCTGATCGCAACTTACGTAAGTAAAACCCGTCCAACCTAAACTACTGCAGAAGACTTACGCTGTAATACTTTTTTTTATTTCAACTAGGTCGGTTCCAATTTTGTTGTGCGAGTGACAGACGGACTCGCATCGCTCGTCCGCTGCACAAATGAGCTCAGGTCCCGGATTCGCCGAATTCCGGCCGCGTTAAGCCAAAATCGAAGCGAAACGATCGGGCCATTAGCGAGGGGGCGAGGGCATTAGGACGGCCCGCCGCCTTAATTAGATCTACGGGCAGCAGGGGGCGCGGCGGCGGCAGCGGACCGTATTTCAGGCGCTATCGACGCCCGGCGCGCTTCTTGCGACCACCGAGGCGTGCGTAGCGCGATGCCCGGCGAACTGCCTGCTCTACGAGACGCGGCCGTCTTGCCCGTGGCAGCCACTTCCAGGGGCGGGGTGGCGTCCCACAGACGGGATAAAAGTGCTCGCTTAACTTGCCGCTTTAAAACTGGATGAAATTTCTGCATCTACATCCATACTCCGCAAGCCACCTGACGGTGTGTGGCGGAGGGCACCTTGAGTACCTCTATCGGTTCTCCCTCCTATTCCAGTCTCGTATTGTTCGTGGAAAGAAGGATTCTCGGTATGCCTCTGTGTGGGCTCTAATCTCTCTGATTTTATCCTCATGGTCTCTTCGCGAGATATACGTAGGAGGGAGCAATATACTGCTTGACTCCTCGCTGAAGTTATGTTCTCGAAACTTCAACAAAAACCAGTACCGAGCTACTGTACGTCTCTCCTTGTCTTCCACTGGAGTTTATCTATCATCTCCGTAACGCTTTCGCGATTACTAAATGATCCTGTAACGAAGCGCGCTGCTCTCCGCTTGATCTCCTCTATCTCTTCCATCAACCCTATCTGGTACAGATCCCACACTGCTGAGCAGTATTCAAGCAGTGGGCCAACAAGCGTACTGTAACCTACTTCCTTTGTCTTCGGATTGCATGTCCTTAGGATTCTTCCAATGAATTTCAGTCTGGCATCTGCTTTACCGACGATCAACTTTATACGATCATTCCATTTTAAATCACTCCTAATGCGTGCTCCCACATAATTTATGGAATTAACTGCTTCCAGTTGCTAACATGTTAGATTGTAGCTAAATGATAAAGGATCTTTCTTTCTATGTATTCGCAGCACATTACACTTGTCTATATTGAGATTCAATTGCCAGTCCCTGCACCATGCGTCAATTCGCTGCAGATCCTCCTGCATTTCAATATAATTTTCCATTGTTACAACCTCACGATACACCACAGCATCATCTGCAAAAACGTCAGTGAACTTCCGATGTCATCCACAAGATCATTACTGAATATTGTGTATAGCAACCGTCCAACGACACTCCCCTGCGGCACACCTGAAATCACTCTTTCTTCGAAAGACTTCTCTCGATTGAGAATGACATGCTGTGTTCTGTTATCTAGGAACTCTTCAATCCAATCACACAATTGGTCTGATACTCCATATGCTCTTACTTTGTTCGTTAAACGACTGTGGGGAACCGTATCGAACGCCTTGCGGAAGTCAAGAAACTTGGGAACCCATGTGTATGGCCCTCTAAGTGTCGTGGACTAATAGCGCAAGCTGGGTTCCACACGATCGTCTTTTTCGAAACCCATGCTGATTCCTACAGAGTAGATTTATAGTCTCCAGAAAAGTCATTATACTCGAACACAATACGTGTTCCAAAATTCTGCAACTGATCGACGTTAGAGATATAGGTCTATAGTTCTGCACATCTGTTCGACGTCCCTTCTTGAAAACGGGGATGACCTGTGCCCTTTTCCAATCCTTTGGAACGCTACGCTCTTCTAGAGACCTGGTACACCGCTACAAGAAGGGGGGCAAGTTCCTTCGCGTACTCTGTGTAAAATCGAACTGGTACCCCATCAGGTCCAGCGGCCTTTCCTCTTTTGAGCGATTATAATTGTTTCTCTATCGCTCTGTCGTTTGTTTCGATATCTACCATTTTGTCATCTGTGCGACAATCTAGAGAAGGAACTACAGTGCAGTCTTCCACTGTGAAACAGTTTTGGAAAAAGATATTTAGTATTTCGGCCTGTAGTCTGTCATCCTCTGTTTCAGTACCATTTTGGTCACAGAGTGTCTGGACATTTTGTTTTGATCCACCTACCGCTCTGACATAAGACCAAAATTTCTTAGGATTTTCTGCCAAGTCAGTACACAGAACATCACTTTCGAAATCATTGGACGCCTCTCGCATAGCCCTCCTTACACTACATTTCGCTTCGCGTAAATTTTGTTTGTCTGCAAGGCTTTGGCTATGTTTATGTTTGCTGTGAAGTTCCCTTTGCTTCCGCAGCAGTTTTCTAGATTGCCTCCATCATCATCGTCCTGGGGTATGTCTGACTTTTATGTCCAGAGAACGGCATCTCATCGGTTAGATGACGTCAGTATGAGACCAGGCAAATGATGCGTTCTGAGGCGACACCCTCTGCTTGCATAGAACACGTTTGTGCTCACTGCTTAGCCTCCCTTGTAGCGCTACCACTCATATCAGGCAGTAAACTACGTGGTTTCTGCAGCTTTCTTTATGAAGTACACTCTTAACATGTATTGCTAAGTGCATACTCTACTGAAGTTGCGTAGCTTTATTGAAGTTATAGTCTAGTTTCTAACCCTTTCGCTGCCGTGAGCGTATATGTAGCTCCTGCTACGCCGTTCCCCCGATGCTGTGGACGTGTATATCCGCGCGTCTTGGGTTTTTCTACAATAATGTCGAGGAGGAAGAGACGATTAGTGTGTAACGTCCCGTTGACAGCGTGTTCATTAGAGACGGAACACAAGCTCGGTTTAGGGAAGGACGGAGAAGAAAATCGGCCATACCCTTTCAAAGGAATCATCCCTGCTTACGCATGAAGCGATTTAGGGAAATCGTGGAAAACCTAGAGGCCAGATTGAAGCATCGTCCCCAGAACGCGAGTCCACTGTGCTAAAAAATGCGCCATCTCACTCGGTTACACTGCTGTCGACCTCTGTATGCGTTCTGAATCCCCAACCTTTCACTGCAGCGTATGAGTTATTTCCATATTTCTTTGAATAAAAAAAGGCTAGAGTATTTACCGTAAAACAAATGCGCCTCATATCGTGCTATCATCTGCAATAAACCTCGTTTCGATATCTTGAATCGTTTGTGAAATATGACGATTGTTATGGCTACATGTTTCGCGATGGGCAAGGACGTGATGGGCGCGTCGCGCACACCCATTCGTCGAATATAAAACCCAATAACTCGAGAACGAATTGAGATACCCTTCTGCTCTTAATTTTAAATAAAATTTCAGTATCTTAGCTCCATTTCAATCACTGCAATGCATGAGCTAAAATCAACCATTTGCGTAGTTGCGATTTTTCCTCTGCCAAATCTTTAAAATTTCGTGCCTTGCTTTACGTGATGGAGTGCAACAGCTACTGCGTATAACGAAAAGAAGTTCACACAATGTAAGCTTTCAAGGCCGGTATTGTCTTCACTTAAAACTTTCGGGCTGATAGGTCGTGGTCGAAGTATAAAACACTCTCCTGACGTTTCGTCTCCGACTGCGGGAGACATCCTCGGAGGTAAAGCGGCGAACTGCGAAGAGAACTCGACGAAGCGCTGATTATATCGGCAGTACAGAGGGCGCCACAGTCGATCACGTGGTGTCGGCTATGAGATTGTCTCTGGTAATGCCAACGTTCTCGATTGAAAGTAATCGATCGTCACGCTTGCGATGCAACGCTGACATCCAGATTTTATCCAGTTTAACACCTTCGTCTTTCTTGTTAAAATTATTACGATGTTTATCAATCTCGATAGCCTCTCTATACAAGCGTGCATAATAATGCGAGGTTTTTGATATGACGCTCGTTTCGCTGAATTTTATTTCATGATCACCTTCCTGGTAAACATGTTCCGCTACGGACGATTTATCCGTGTGACCCAGGCGGCAATTTCTCTTATGTTCCACAAGACGGGTGTTCACACTTCTCTTTGTGGTACCGATGTAAACCTGTCCACAACTACAAGGAATTTTATATACCCCCGGTGTAGCCAAAGGGTCTCGTGCATCTTTTGCCGACCTTAAAAATTGGGAAAGTTTTATGCAAGTATGGGGTGGAAACTATTTTCAGAAACCACCAGAAAAATAAAAGAATTTTTAAGGTCGGCAAAAGATGCACGAGACCCTTTGGCTACACCGGGGGTACATAAAATTCCTTGTAGTTGTGGACAGGTTTACATCGGTACCACAAAGAGATGTGTGAACACCCGTCTTGTGGAACATAAGAGGAATTGCCGCCTGGGTCACACGGATAAATCGGCCGTAGCGGAACATGTTTACCAGGAAGATGATCATGAAATAAAATTCAGCGAAACGAGCGTCATATCAAAAACCTCGCATTATTATGCACGCTTGTATAGAGAGGCTATCGAGATTGATAAACATCGTAATAATTTTAACAGGAAAGACGAAGGTGTTAAACTGGATAAAATCTGGATGTCAACGTTGCATCGCAAGCGTGACGATCGATTACTTTCAATCGAGAATGTTGGCATTACCAGAGACAATCTCATAGCCGACGCCACGTGATCGACTGTGCCGCCCTCTGTACTGCCTACATAATCAGCGCTTCGTCGAGTTCTCTTCGCAGTTCGCCGCTTTACCTCCGAGGATGTCTCCCGCAGTCGGAGACGAAACGTCAGGAGAGTGTTTTATACTTCGACCACGTCCTATCAGCCCGGAAGTTTTAAGCGAAGAAAAGAAGTTAAGTTCTTTATCGGGCGAAGAGATCAGACTATAAGATGTACAAAAAACAAATTTTTTCTGCCAATAGTTTTCTTAAATTTAAATGGTAAGTATTTCATAGCAGCCGGCAAATCCCCATTGTGTGCGACCTTCCGTCTAATATAAAACCCAATGACTAGGTAATTAAATGAGATACCGTTCAGTTCTCAAATTTAAATAAAATGAAGATATCTTGTCTTTATTTCGTTTGCTGCACTATATGAGCTAAAGTTCATACAATACATTTTTACCTCTGCAAACTGTTTAACATTTCATGCAATGTGCCGCGTGGGATTAGGCGAGCGGTCTAGGGCGCTGCAGTGATGCACTGTGCTGCTGGTCCCGGCGGAGCTTCGAGTCCTCCCTCGGGCTTGGGTGTGTGTGTTTGTCCTTAGGATACTTTAGGTTAACTAGTGTGTAAGCTTAGGGACTGCTGACCTTAGCAGTTAAGTCCCATAAGATTTCACACACATTTGAACATTTTGCAGAGCAGTAAGTGCAATGGATAACGAAAAGAAATTCAATTCATCATAAAGGAAAGATATCAGATGCATTATAATAATAAAAATAATTAAAAGGAAAAATTTAAGGAATTGATTGGTAATCGTCCTTTCGCTTGCAATGAAGATAGAATATTAGTACAGCGTATTATTATGAAATGTTCTACGTGTACGAACTTATTCACTTTACTTTGCGTCTTATCTTTTTCTATGTCCATTACTATATATATATATATATATATATATATATATATATATATATATATATATATATATATATATATATAGTGTCCCAGCTATCTTGTCCACCCAAAATATCTCTGGAACAATAACAGCTATTGGAAACCGACTTTCACCGGTATCAATGTAGGGCTGGGGCCCATGAATGTACATATCTGGAAACATTCTAAAACGAAAGCATATGTGTTTTTTAACACAAACTTATGTTTTTTTTAAATGGACCTCCTGTATTTATTCTTCAGCACTCCATAGCATGACAAAGCACATACACAATGGCGTTGATTGCATCGCAATATTCCCATTACATACCCAGATATTAAGACGCGAAGTTGACGCTTGAAACACCCGACATGCGCTGCTAGCGCACGTCCTGAGGCTTACACGTGAACCACATGCTGCCCGTAATCGCGATGTGATTGACATGTGTAATCACACCTCCATACTTATCAAGAGGGACATCTGAAAGGTTCTCCTTCTGTTAATTTTCCGAGAATATGACCGTGGACTTCTTTCCCCCAATTTCAATTGTAGATGCAGACAGCCGACTCCACGGAACACCAGTACCTTACAAGACGATATAAAATGTGAAGGAATTCTTCTTAATTTGGTTCTATTTCACTTTACTAAAAATTCTTAATACTGTTATTAAGTCTTCTCTTATTCAGACACGCAAATGATACAAAACACTCGTATCCCGTCTTACTCCGAGCAATACAGCTTAACCAAACTTCTACATACGAGGGAGTGAAACAAAATCATGTACAAAAAAGTGAATGATGTTTTATGGTCACTTCTCTATGCTTCACTGCGCATTCATAACTAATGTCTTTGCCAACGTTTATAGTCGGTCTTTTATTCCGTAGATATCGCTGTTTCATTTCTTAATATATTTTAACTTTACTGCATCCCGGGGGTTTTTCACCATTTACCTACACAGTTGCCCTCACACTGAACGTTGACATGGTATGGAGACGTACAGTGTTTTTACATGTACATAATTTATATTTACATTTGCCGATAGGGGTCGATGCCCTTTATTTGTCGGCTTCTCTTTTATTTCATGGAATCGATGTCAGCTTATGTTAGGGTTCTACAATAAATTAAAAGACTATATATAATATGATAGTTTATTACATATTTGAATTGAGCGCGCTGGCAATAATGTTCAGTTTGCTTCGGCCTCGTTGTCGGGTTTTGCGCCTGTGTTTCAGTATGTTTGGAAGCTAAACACGAGCCGCTAACGGTCAACATGCTAGTTGCTACCGTCGTACGTGCGTGCTCTCGTTTCTTACTATTAATTTCACATTGAGTCTCACACTTTCACCTGAGTATTGCTTGTACATGTTAAAGGATTGCCGTGACGTTTGTCTTCATGCTGGGTGCACTGTGTTCGTGTTTGTTGTTCAAAATCCGACGCTGTGTCAGAAGATCTCCATTTTTACGGCTCGAGCGTCATTATTACGCGTCGTAGTCTCATTTTCAGCGGAGAGGACGCTGGCCAACCTCCGTCAACGAGGTAAGTACTGGATCGAACAACTATAGTTCACTTATTAATGTATCAGCATTGTGAGACACCATATTCAAAAATTACTTCGTTGCACATGTATGTTAATGTCACCACACTTCACCGTCCACTTTGTTGAAAGACTCATATTGCCGTCAAAACATTGTATAAATCGCTTGTCTTTAAAGTTCACTCCTTACACAGAGTTTGGTTTTCAATTAAAATTTACACAAGTATCGAGTTACAACAGACAGACAACATAATAGCTCATAGGCCTACCTACGGCTGACATTCCATCCATCGCTTATACCACAAACATAAATTTCTTAATTTTTAAGTGATAAATTTTTTTAACTGGTTTCGGTTAGTACAGTTTGTTTGTTAGTTTGAATTTATCTTCGTTCACATCACATATCCAAAATTGATTACACAACACCTTATTATGATACAAACGTGCATGTGACACATTTACACTTCATTTCATAGACATGCTTTTTTCACTTATGGGAGCTCATCACTTCCTTAGGTATAAGAGGGAGAAAAACATTCAAAATAGAACTAAAACATTACGCATTGCTGGCCTAACTAAGCTTGGCGCCACCTCTTTTGTTTGGGAGGGAAGAAAGAAAATACTCATCTACTGTTCAAGTATTTATGAGGAAATCTTACTTGTACAATCATGGACTAGTTGCCAAGGAACTCTTATTTCATGGAAATGATGTGTACTGACTAATCATTCATGTACTATCATGTTATTTCACCATGTGCTAGTGCTGTTTACTTCAGTTCACGTGTAGCTTAGTGTTAATTATGAAGGAATTTCAACCATCATAGACTTTTCTTCCTCGAATACATGGAAATGTCATTATTTATGCTTTCATGTGACATGATAAAAATTAATTGGTTTTTGTAAATTGACGTGCTGAAGCGTTTATGTGTACTTTGCAGCGAATAGATACTGGTCAATGACACGGAGCTTCTGTGCCGTGACGATGCACTGGTGGCTGAAATAAAAAAAAAAAAAAACTTAAAACTAATTGCATTAAGTAGCTCAGTGACCACTGATACATTTGGTCATTACATCTGTCCACAAATATTTCCATACTTGATTTAAATCCCTAGACATTCGTTTATTCTTTATCATATACCTTGCAAAGACAATTATTTGACATTTCCTACGGTATTTTACGGTTTCTTCTTAGCTTACACGTCTTGTATATTTCTTCATAATGCTTCCTTTTGCTTGTAAATATGTTGTATATATAGCTTAGTATATACTTAACTCTCTGCTTACATGTAGCAATAGGTTCCTTAGTTCTTAGACAGTAGATGTAATTGTATAGTATTTCCGTTTACTTAGTATTTAAGTTGTACATATCGCATTCCTATTTAGTTGCGCCTTCTGCCAATCTGTCGAGCATGCGCCTCCTCTTCCATTGTTGACGTCAGCATGTATTGTTGAGTGTCCACAGATGAGCCATAAACTAGTTCTGTTTATACTTTCGCTTCGCGTGAAGCGGTGTATTACTTTTCATTCCTGTTGATTTTATGCTTACGTGTACAAATCAAAGGAATTACTTATAACTATACACATTACTTAATTCTGAAATACACTCCAAAAAAATTACACTTAGATTTATGTACATAATGTACAATTATCTAGTGATAGAAGGAAAAATGCTACCTTGCTTCATCATTCTATAGAAGCTTTTATACCTTTGTATGGGTGGAGACCCTTGTCTCTCCCTGTTTTCTTATAGACTAATCAGTACCTTCGATGGTAAGTTATTTAAGAAATTATATATGGTCCTGACTAGAGTAATTGCCACTTCTTGTTCACATCCTCGCTTCTTACTACATAGGACAAACAGGGCGTGCCTTTACAATCAGATACGAAAAAGAAAAATGGCACTAGCACCCAAAATTCGTCTTTAGCCGACCACCTTTTGATTACAGGTCACGCGCCTAAAACTGTTCACGATATTAACATTTTGCATACCAATATGTTTTCCTTATCTAGGTCGACTCATATTTTTTGTTTATTAAATGGTTTACATTGGCTGCATTTCATGTTATATCGTTTTTCTACATGCTGTGTCATTCAGCCCACTTTGTAAATCTATAATGACGTTTCCAACATTTAAACTGTAGTTGTAGGCTCTTATGTAGACAAAACGTTACCTTGTCTGTTTTTGTCAAACAAAATGTTGCCTTTTAATTCATGCTCTAAATAATGTTCATCATAGTTTTCGTCTGTCTATATTTTGAATGTCAAGTAGCCAGTTTGTATTTACGGCAACTAGATGGCACTCTTGGTGCAATATTCATCTGCCTGCAATTGCTAACGTGGGCGCCTAAGTCTGATACTGCCTGTAACTCGACATGTGTGAGCAGCCCGTAGTGGGTTGTATTCCACGTATTCAACGTTAAAAAATTTTTTTGACTAAAGCTTTATCGCTTGGTATTTATTTCATACGTGACATGTAAGTACTGGTTCTTTCTTGTACTGTTAGTGAGTACTTACGCTTATATAAAAAAAACATAGTTTTTGTACTTATGTTATAGGCCAGTTCAAATGTTTTACTTCTGATGAAAGCACTCATAGCCAAAAGACTTAATTTTTGCTATGCGGGCTGTTACTGCTTTAATTTTACTTTGTAAACGGTCGCTGACCATGCAACCATGTTTAAAACCTTAAAACTTCTTTTTCAGTTTGCGAATTTTTGTCGATGTAGGGTGCGTCCGTAAGAGGACTCGTTGTCCTTCAAAAAATTGTGTATCACGTTTCAGTTTCTTATTATAAATTTTCTTTCGGCCTTGTTTTCGAAAGTATTCATAGCTTGTTTGATTTTGTCATTTCTGTAGTAGGTATTTTTGGTATGGGCGACTCCCACTCATTCGTCTGTTTTGTCTGGGACAGCAGTTTCTTAGGTGTGAAACCTGTTGAAGAATGTGGAAGGTTATGCAAAACTTGCGTGAAAGAAGTTACCTATTCCACCCATCGGGTGTGTTTGTGTGGGGTGTATGTCGTAATAAACCGGTTAATTTCCTTAAACACTCGTTCTACTGGGCTTACTTCCAGGAGAAAAAAGCTTACTAATACATGTGTTATGCCCTGTCAGGTCATAAATTGTTTCTACTTTCGCCCAACGAAATATGAAGCATTATCAGTAAGTAGTACCTTTGGTTTACCTATTCTGAAATAGGCTTCCTCAATTCTTTCTTGATATTTGTGCCTGTTGCATTTATAATGGCATACATTTTGATATGTTTCGAGAAAATATCTTATAGTGCCACTACGTATCTTACACCTCCTTACTTCTTGGATATGGCCCAGCTATGTCCAGAGATATTATATCCAGAGGGTTTTTTGTGAGTATTGGGTATAGCTCAATATATTTTGACACATTGGACTGTTTTAATTTTTGACATATTGCACACTTTCTTAATAGCTGTGGGAGTCACCTTCTCAAATTTGGAAAACAACGGTGTTCCAATTTTTTCAGTACATTTGCATACTCCATAATGTCCCCATACTTCATATGTGTGTCTTATAAATTCGTCGATATAATTTTCAGGAATACACACACACTATTGATCAGATTTTTCATGTTCCGTATTTGCTTACAAAACTTATGGTAATCAAACTGTTGTTTGTGCCTTGCATTAACAACGTTTTGATATCCGCGTCCTGCTCCGTTAATTCACCAAATTCGTTTAAACCTTGTGATAACCTAGACAAAGCATCTGGAATAACATTCTGACTTCCTTCAATATAAATTATCACCTAGCGAATCTATGGTGCAATCGTCTATATGTTAAAAGAAATGACAGTGACTGATGGTCACGGTAAACTTTGGTATTCTTGCCCCACAAAAAGCATCCAAACTTTTTAAATGCCCATATTGCTGCTAAACTTCCCAATTCTGACACAGAGTAATACCTTTCTGCTTTTGATAATGTTCTATTAGCAAAACTGATAACTTTGGGTATTTCTTTACCTTCTTCTTCTCGCATCTGAAACAAGCATGCACCTACCCCTGAGATGACGCATATGTGCATAGACAAAAATCCTTGGACATGTCAGGGTGGTTAAGAATGTTTGCATTGACTAATGCCTGCTTAATGTTATTGTAGTTACTGGTAGTTTGTGATTTTCTTTATCTGTTGCTCTACTAGATCATGGCGGTCGTTAAAAGAATCTGCCTTCTGTTTCAACTCCGTAATGCTACTGTTAACTTCAGAAAGTACTTCATGCTTTACTTGTTTTTTCATATCATTCAATTTTTCTTCGATCTCAGTGCGAAAACTTTTGGCTACGTCATTGAACTTCTGCGAGACCGTTCCTTGCAAATCCTTGAATTCTTGGTTTTGTTCTTGTTTCATTCTTTTTAGATCTTGTGTGACGGTGTTCAGATTCTGTGTCACATTATCAATTTTTATATTCATATATGTTTCATATAACTGAAATATTGGAGTTCATTTTATCTAGTTTCGTATTTATGTTAGATAATAACAGCCAGAGCAGCGTGTCAGTTGTACTACTGTGGTTGCTGGCAGCTGTACTTTCCAAGGTAATGTTTGTGTTGTGAACAATTGGTGTTTCTAATGTGTTGTCAAGATTCATATTTGTATCTCTCTCCAATGTTTGATACATGAGCGATATATCACTGTGGGAGATGTGTGACATTGTCTCGTCAATTCTAAACAATGTGTCATCAAGGTTATTCCGCTGTGGAGCGTCGCTGTCATCTGCGACACTCATCTCTGACCTACTTAAACGTTCTGCAGTAGGCATGCATGGCGCCTGAAAGTCAATTGTTCGATCGCACAATTCTACTCTATCTTGGTTGAGTGTGTTTTTGCTATTGCTATCAATAATGGAGAAATATTTTTCTTCCGCATTGTATGAATAAGTAAAATAAAAATTTCCCAAAAAACGTTAAAATTTCACATGCTAATTATTACACTTGATAATTATAATTTACGCGATGTCAAAGCGTGTTCTACGTCTACTATAACACCTCAACTATTGTGTTGAAATTCTTAATGTTTTACTGACAACGCGTATCACACTGAAAAATTCCTGTAAATTTTCCACAATAACATTCAAGGAAGGGAATGATAAGGAAAAGGTTTCTATCTACATCAATATAGGCGCCATCAGGCGTCACCATGGAAGCAACTTGCGTAGCTGTCCTACCTTTGTTGCGCCCAACAAAACAGCTTACTATGGAAAATTTAATTAACACAAACAGCAATGACAAAAAAATGCAAATTGGCAAAGCAAGTTGCAGTATATCTAAATTAGCAAAGCAAACACAACATTACAACTAATATGAGCCAATGTGCAGTAACAAGAAAAATAAATCAGAGGTACAACTGGCTTAACAGAGTAACACAAAGTGAAATTCAGTAGCACTATGCCTGCCAAACAGCATCAGCAAATGCAGTAACTCATACCTAAACATGACGAAGTTCAAGCAGAAAAAATACTATGGTAAAGATAGGAAATGTCTAATACCTATGTCACATTTTATCACTAGAGTGATGCATCACAATAACTTACTCTACCAAACAAGTCACCAAGTCATTGAAAAAAAGTATGTATGCAATTCCTGTGATTGGAAATGTCTATTTGTGCTCCCTTTTATTTAAGAAAGTAGATCATAAAATTATTATTTAATGCATCTGTAGACAGAAAATAGTGATATTAGTTCATCTCTTAAATTTTATTCTAACCAATGCTGCAGTGCAGCTAGAAACTAGATATTAAACAAAATAAGCAAATATATATATATATATATATATATATATATATATATATATATATATAAAACGCAAGGCATGAAATGTCATTCACAAGACATATGGTATTTCAGTAAATGTCAGCAACGAGCTGCAAAGTGTAATTATATGTCTTCAAGTATGAGCGTGTCGTATTTGCGGTGCTTTCTACAAAGAAATGTAAATAGCGAGGTTAATGACCTCTTTTATTATCAGGCGACCGTCGTACAGCTGGGCACCTACAGCGCATTACATCAAGGTCACTTACCTACTTTACCGAAATATTTATGACAGCAGATTCCGCTACAGTGACACTCATATATTTAAAAAAAAATTATGTATGCAATTCCTGTGAATGGAAATGTCTATTTGTGCTCCCTTTTGTTTAAGAAAGTAGATCATAAAATTATTATTTAATGCATCTGTAGACAGAAAATAGTGGTATTACATCAAGGTCACTTACCTACTTTACCGAAATATTTATGACAGCAGATTCAACTACAGTGACACTCATATATTAAAAAAAAAAATTCACAGGTCGAAAAATTACAGCAGAAATGTGTAGAAACGAAATCTCATGATGAGCAGTGTTGTGATATATTCATGCATGTACACACATGTCATAGCTCTTAAAGTACGATTTTTGGTTTCCAACATCCTTTTCACAAATCAAAGTCCCTATCAACTACTCATTATTCCTTACCTTATTACACATATACATATTCGACGACACTTCTTCAATATTTCACCATAATAAATACATAGCATAATCAAATTCCTCATATAGCATCATCTCATTGATCATAATCATACGTCAACAGCATAATAACATCGTCGTCGTAATAATATCATCATAGCACATCAATCAAATCTCAAACTCGTCGTATTGGCGCTCGCTGTATTGCTACTGTGCTATTATTCATTCACTTTACCTTGTGTAGTTTCTTTTTCTGTGTCCGTCACTATATTTGTCGTCTTCTGAAAGCTTCTCCTTGTGTTAATTTTACGAAAATATGACTGTGGACTTCTTTCCCTCTATTTCTATTGTCGATGCAGCCAGCAGACTCCAGAGACCACCAGTGCCTCACAAGATGGTATAATATATGAATGAATTCTTCTTCACTTGACTCTAGTTCACTTTAATATAGATACCTAATACTGTTATTATGCCTCCTCTTATTCCGACACACATATGATAGAAAACACTCGTAGCCCATCATACTCTGAGCAGTACATCTTAACCAAACTTCTACATACGAGAGAGCGAAACAAAATCAAGTACAAAAATGTGAATGATGTTATATGGCCATTTATCTACGCTCTACCGCGCATTCATAACTAATGTCTTTGTCGACATTTATAGTCGGTCTTTGATTCTGTCGTTATTGCTGTTTCATTTTTTAATAAATTTTAACTTTACCACATCCCGGGGGATCTTTCACCAGGTACCTACACACAGACTGTAAGATCTGCAAAAATTAAACTTTTGCACTTAATAGTCTTCGAAAAATCGGATGATAAGTGTTTCATATTGACCGCAACGCCGTCAATCAGCACAGGTACGAGCATTTTGCGAGCAGTACAGCCATAAGAAAAGCCGCCCTCAGCACAGAATGCGAGGGGTAGCGTGGACCAGTTGTTAAAATCGTGAATCAGAATCCTCGTATGTTTGACCATAATCTTCTTTTATTTATTTATTAGACTGTCTTAGGGCACAGCTGATTTTCCAGAATTCATATACTTAAGTAACGCGGATGTTCAACACAGAGCTCAGTAACAAGCCGTATACAATTTCTCGCTTCACTGGTGCCATCCTCACAAGACACCTCATAAACCCCTAGCATTCTGGCCGAGATTATACTTAGTACTTCCAAATATTTCTTTAATTTTCCGAAAAACCAGGCTGATTCTTTGCCTGGCGACGACTCTACGTATCTTACATGTTGCTGCACCTCAGAATTGAAGCTGCACTTTGCATTGACCTTCCTGGTTAGGTTGAACAGCATAGTGTCTTTGTTTCCTAGACAAAACCGCTCTCTTGTCTCGACTTGTATAGCTGCTTCTTCAGATCACCGACATCCAATGATTAATCTCTGAACCAAAATAGTCCTTGTAGATACTGCTGGTTCTGTATATAAGAATGTTCAGCATATCTTTCCTTTTGAGTTGGATGATGAAAGCCACGCCCGCTGAGATGTAAGTCCGTTTGCTTTCCTTTCCAACAACATATCTAAGAACGGCAACGTTGCGTGTGTCTCCGTCTCCGCTGTAAATCTTGTGTTTGGATGTACGACATTCATATAAGTGATGAACTGCTGAGACGCCTGAATCACATGTTACCAAATTAAAAGTTGTATCCTTTTTTAAATGCCTTCATGTTAGCAATCGACCGTTTTATTTGTTACAGTTTCCACGATTTCAATTTCTAACTTACGTCATTAACGAGTAGTAGGGTTCTGAAAGCAACATTTATCAGCATTAACAAACTAAGACGGAGATAAGCCTCTATGGCTCATGTCGGCGTTTGTCTCATACATCATTATTATTCTCAGAAAGTCAGAGGCATTGGTACGATTGCAGCGCAGTTATCATATTCCTTAAATACCTCCTGTGTTTCTCCCGCAATCGTTCAGCTAGCTCTAACATTCTAACAGGCTGTTCCAGCTCGTCGGCTCCGTTGTGGGCCGCGGAGCGCTACCTGCTCCAGGGAGCCGTGTCGCTCGCTGTGGGCCGGCACGTGGCGCGGCTGGCTGAGGCAGGCGGCAGGGCAAGCGTTTATTGATGTGCCAGCTGCGTCTTACAAGATCGACAACCTCATACTCTTAGCCGCTAAGACGTGGTGACATGCTACACCAGGAAATACGATGTTCAGGAAATGAATAAGAGGAGTCAGGGATTTTCTGTGCCTCGTGATGACTGCGTGTTGTGTGCTGTCCTTAGGTTAGTTAGGTTTAAGGGGCTCCGGAACGCCCTATACTTGCAATGTTAAAATAACACTTATAAATTACATCTTTCCTCACAAAGTATTTGAGGTAGGAAGTTGAACTTTTTACAGATTATTTATTGGAATATGGGCTACAACTTAACACAAGGATTTTACAAAATTTTAGTTCAGTTATTAAAGATGATTTATTTTCAATTGTAATGAAAATTCACAACATTTTTTTGCAATTTTTTATTTATATATTCAAAAATATACAGTTTTTTGGAAAAAGGCTGTGTTAAATTATGCAGAAGGTACTGTGTAACATTTACTGAAAGTTAGAAACAAATATGTTTGGAAGTTCCTTAGGAAACATGTAATTAGTATGAGAAAATAAAAGTTTTGGGAATCGAGCGACGAAGATTGGATTAACTTTTTAGTGCATTCCAGGTCCATAGGATGGATTATCTTCATCCTCTGCAAACTCCTCCTCCAGCTTCCTCTTGTTCCTCCTCCTGTTTACTCTTGCTTGTATTTCTAGACTCTTTACAGCCCTGTCTGCAGCCCAAAGGCGTTCCTTGTCTAAAGCAAGCATCGCTCGTACCATGTTAGAACCTATCTTCATTCCCATATTTCTAAATACCTTGCACCTTACAATGTTGCCATCATTGAAAGTCGCAACAGCATCATACACACTAAAGTGAAGTGTTTCTATTCCAACAAATACAGTCTTGGGGATTTTCGACCATATAACACTATTTACACTTTCATTGGGGTTTTGAGTTTTTCCGTGAATACACTTTTTCAACAGTTCAGGTGCTGCTAAGTCTCTGAAAATAGGTTTTATCACCTCCATTATTGCATGAGGCAGACTATGCTTATGAGTGTACACTTCACCAGTTAGCAATCCGTTGTTATATTTACACCAACTATCTTCTTCTTTGGGACACAAGCTATGTTGGGGATTTTCATCGGTTGAAGAAGTATGAAAAAAGAACAGCCCAAACAGCCTTCTTCATTTCGTCGACACTTTGTGTACTTTGCCTAATAGCCATTCCATAATAGTTCTGTATTTTGTCAATTACAGAATTAATTACGAATATTTTCGAGATAACGACAGAGTAAATAAACATGAAACAATCGACAATCACACCAGCGATATATATTGAACCATCACAGGTTAGCCACAACACATACTTTATCTGACATCACTAAAATGTACCTGATGAACACGGACGTTAATAATAACACCATTTGACAGCAGTTTAACAGCGCCACAGTGGGTCACGCCCATGTAGAACACATTTAAAAAAAATTTAAAAATAATTGTAGTCTTCGGAATTGAATAAATTATATATCTATTAAAAGGTAATAGTCTGCAGATTCAGAAAACGCAAAAAAGTAAAAAATGAAGTTTTCATGATTTTGAGCCTTTCCGGAGGGGGCTGATGACCACAGAAGTTAAGTCCCATAGTGCTCAGAGCCATTTTAACCATTTTGACATGAACAAGAAACAACTGTTTTACAAGAAATTGCATACTAAATTTATTGGGCCTCTGTAGCTTGACATTTTCTTTTCATTACAAGATAGGAAATATCAGGCATCAAAGTGTTCGCAGCGTTAATGCGGAGGATGGCCTTCATTGTTGCATCCTGAAGAAACGTCCGTTCCTTACTTTTTACTCTTTTCATTGCTGAGAAAAGCTGCTAACAACAATACGTACATCCAAACATGCACAAGATCTGAGCGGCATTGTTGTGAAGCTGGGGAAATGTTTTTTGCTGTAATGAACGATACCATCGTGACAAATCCAACGTCATGTAGTACCTCTCTTTCAAAAAAGTTGAATTTTCGCAAATCAATACTCTCCTATTGAAGTGACGATGACAAGTCATCAGGGGAAACTGAAAAAAGAGTGCTGAACACCTTAAGTTCAATTTCCAAACTAGTAAGGTCTCGGAATCGTGTTTCAAACGACGTGATGAGCTGCTTTAACTTTGCTTGGTAATCGCCGAACGTAGTAGCTTCAGGTAGTTTTAAAGAAGCAAGATGATTGAAGAACGTTAAATGTCCATTACTCATCTGCCTCTCAAATAAACGTAACCTGTCCATGAACGCTTTGATTTGGTTGAGCATGTCGACGATTAGCTGCCCTTTGCCCTGCAATGACAGATTTAAATTATTCAGATGCATAGTTATGTCAGCTAGGAACGCCAGGTCTGATATCCATTTTATATCTTTCAGACAACGCATTTCTTCCCCTTTCATTTCGAGAAAAAGGGATATTTCCTCACCAATGGCGAAGAAAAAATCAAGAACTTTTCCCCGACTCAGCCAACGAACTGTACTGTGGTAAGGTGTATGTTGTGGATTGGCAAGAGAGCCAACCCGGTATGAGAGGAAGCCGAAAGGCACGCGTTTTACACTCCTGGAAATTGAAATAAGAACACCGTGAATTCAAATTCCCAGGAAGGGGAAACTTTATTGACACATTCCTGGGGTCAGATACATTACATGATCACACTGACAGAACCACAGGCACATAGACACAGGCAACAGAGCATGCACAATGTCGGCACTAGTACAGTGTATATCCACCTTTCGCAGCAATGCAGGCTGCTATTCTCCCATGGAGACAATCGTAGAGATGCTGGATGTAGTCCTGTGGAACGGCTTGCCATGCCATTTCCACCTGGCGCCTCAGTTGGACCAGCGTTCGTGCTGGACGTGCAGACCGCGTGAGACGACGCTTCATCCAGTCCCAAACATGCTCAATGGGGGACAGATCCGGAGATCTTGCTGGCCAGGGTAGTTGACTTACACCTTCTAGAGCACGTTGGGTGGCACGGGATACATGCGGACGTGCATTGTCCTGTTGGAACAGCAAGTTCCCTTGCCGGTCTAGGAATGGTAGAACGATGGGTTCGATGACGGTTTGGATGTACCGTGCACTATTCAGTGTCCCCTCGACGATCACCAGTGGTGTACGGCCAGTGTAGGAGATCGCTCCCCACACCATGATGCCGGGTGTTGGCCCTGTGTGCCTCGGTCGTATGCAGTCCTGATTGTGGCGCTCACCTGCACGGCGCCAAACACGCATACGACCATCATTGGCACCAAGGCAGAAGCGACTCTCATCGCTGAAGACGACACGTCTCCATTCGTCCCTCCATTCACGCCTGTTGCGACACCACTGGAGGCGGGCTGCACGATGTTGGGGCGTGAGCGGAAGATGGCCTAACGGTGTGCGGGACCGTAGCCCAGCTTCATGGAGACGGTTGCGAATGGTCCTCGCCGATACCCCAGGAGCAACAGTGTCCCTAATTTGCTGGGAAGTGGCGGTGCGGTCCCCTACGGCACTGCGTAGGATCCTACGGTCTTGGCGTGCATCCGTGCGTCGCTGCGGTCCGGTCCCAGGTCCACGGGCACGTGCACCTTCCGCCGACCACTGGCGACAACATCGATGTACTGTGGAGACCTCACGCCCCACGTGTTGAGCAATTCGGCGGTACGTCCACCCGGCCTCCCGCATGCCCACTATACGCCCTCGCTCAAAGTCCGTCAACTGCACATACGGTTCACGTCCACGCTGTCGCGGCATGCTACCAGTGTTGAAGACTGCGATGGAGCTCCGTATGCCACGGCAAACTGGCTGACACTGACGGCGGCGGTGCACAAATGCTGCGCAGCTAGCGCCATTCGACGGCCAACACCGCGGTTCCTGGTGTGTCCGCTGTGCCGTGCGTGTGATCATTGCTTGTACAGCCCTCTCGCAGTGTCCGGAGCAAGTATGGTGGGTCTGACACACCAGTGTCAATGTGTTCTTTTTTCCATTTCCAGGAGTGTAGCTCACGCAGGCTGGCGTGAGGTCTGGAACAGGTCAAGGAAATTAGACTAGCAAAAAAGGACGTAGCTGTGGAATACTTAACTTTAATCCATAAATGGTGAACATCGCTCTTGACGGTACATGTTTTACAGTATCAATAGTAACGTAATGGCGCCTCTCTAGGTCGTAGTAAATGACGTAGCTGAAGGTTATGCTAACTATCGTCTCGGCAAATGAGAGCGTATTTTGTCAGTGAACCATCGCTAGCAAAGTCGGTTGAACAACTGGGGCGAGTGCTAGGAAGTGTCTCTAGACCTGCCGTGTGGCGGCGCTCGGTCTGCAATCACTGATAGTGGCGACACACGGGTCCGACGTATACTAACGGACCGAGGCCGATTTAAAGGCTACCACCTAGCAAGTGTGGTGTCTGGCGGTGACACCACAGTATATCCCCATACTCCGCTTCCATATCTTTCAGGAATCGTTTGAATTGGCAATGATTCATACCGTGACACCGCCCAAAATTCACACACTTCACGACACCTTTCACTACGCCACCTAGCTCTACTGTTTCACCACACAGTGCCTCTCGATGAATAAAACAATGAAGAGTCAAAATATCTTTCCTCAATTCGTCCCCGAGTTTATTTTTGAAACGAGAAACAGAACCTTGGTGACCCCGACTATTTGTGGTGCACCGTCTGTCGCTGCAGAATGGATCTTATCCCACGGCAAATTCATACTGTCCACTGATTCACAAACAGCTTCAAAAATGTCACGTCCTGTTGCGGTGTAATCGAGTGGTACCACATCCAAGAGTTCTTCAGTTACTTGCAACTCCATGTCGACACTACACACAAAGACTGCAAGCTGAGCACAGTCCGATAATTCGGTGCTTTCGTCAAGCGCTAGCGAAAATGCAACAAAGCTCTCCGCCTTTTTCCTGAGCTGTGTCTCTAAATCCGCTGCCATGTCCAGGACTTCATGAGACATTGTTTGCTTCGACAGACAAACACGTTCAATTGCCTGCACCTCTCTTGGAAACAAACATTCTGCAGCTGCTACCATGCACGATTTTACGAGTGGTCCTACCGAAAACGGCTTGCCACTCGTCGCAATTATGTGAACGACCCTGTAGCTTGCTCGAATTACAGATTCAGTAGTGTTTTCTCCGTTCTCATTCGCCTAAAAATTATAAACGCATTACAGAACACCAACTATGTTGCATGTTTTAATACCCTCCGTATTACGAAACCGTTTTTAAACTTACGTCTCCTGGTATGTCGTTCTTGAGCCTGGCTACCAGTTCTCTGCGTGCAACGCTTTCTACCTGATCGTAGTGCGATGCCTGAAGACGTGTATAATGTCGTTGTGTATTGTACCTTTTCACAGAATTAAATACTTTATGACACACAAGACACTGTCCATTACAATTATCCGGGCTGTTATGCCGTGGTCGGTTGATGAATTCTGTGGTGATTCCCAACGTTACGTCTCCGACTGCGGGAGACATCTTCAAGGGGGTCCGTAGCTTGATGGAAGGTCCAACACACACACTGGCTCGCTACTGACTGCCGCTAAATTCCGTGTCCGCGCGCCCCCGCGCCGCGGCGTGACGTAACGTGTTTTCAAAACGTCAGTGCAATTGGCCGCTGTCCGTCGCCGTCGATCGCCGTTGCCATCACCCAGTAGTGGGCGGGTGGTACACATCTTCTTTAACACCGGCATCCGTATACCGTTTAATTTGACGCCCTCCTCCTTTCGGTTGAAATTATTTGGGTGTTTAGCGATTTCGATTGCCTCCCTGTAGAGCCTTTCGTAATATCCGCTCGTGGCCGCTAGTACTTGCGTCTCCTCGAAACGAATATTGTGTTTCCCTGGCTGGAAAGCATGCTCCGCAACAGCTGATCGTTCCGTTTCTGCTCTTCTACAATTTCCCTTGTGCTCTTCCAAACGTTTAGAAACAGCTCTTTTAGTGGTACCCACATAAACATCACCACAGCTGCATGGGATCCTATACACTCCAGATTTTTCCAATGGTTTGCGAGCGTCCTTGGCAGGCCTAAGGTATTCCTGTATCTTCCTGGTGGGCTTGTAAATTACGGTAATATTCCGCTTCGTCAAGATCCTCCCTATTCATTCCGTTACACTGCGGACGACCATCCCTCTCAATGAATAGAAAGCTATCCTCCAATAGAGGTACAGGGCTCCCGCGGCTAGCCATAGCTGTCATTTAACACGGATTATTGCGTCAGTTGCGGCTGCATGCAGCCACGGTGCTTTCCCCCTCCACGCGGGCTGCCAGCTGCCGCAGTGAGCGCTCCGGAGCGCTCCGGCTCCCTGGAGCTCGGCTGGAACAGCCTGTAAGGCATAAAGATGGTGTACGCGACAGATCTTGAAATGAGTCATAGAAGCCCACATCCGTTTTGCCTAATTTGTTAATGTAGATAACTGCAGTTTTCACACCTCCCCCTAATGACCTAAGGTAGAAAATTCTGTTGTTGAAATTGTAATAAATGATACTGTCGACGTCGAACATAATTTAAATTAAAAAAAAATATTATGAGACTATTATCGTACACCAATTACAATTTTGTAATTCCCCAGGGAAGCGTCCTGGGACCTCTGCTGTTCCTGATCTATATAAATGACCTGGGTGACAAGCTGAGCAGTTCTCTTAGGTTGTTCGCAGATGATGCTGTAATTTAGCGTCTAGTAAGGTCATCCGAAGACCAGTATCAGTTGCAAAGCGATTTAGAAACGATTCCTGTATGGCGTGGCAAGTGGCAGTTGACGCTAAATAACGAAAAGTGTGAGGTGATCCACATGAGTTCCAAAAGATATCCGTTGGAATTCGATTACTCGATAAATAGTATAATTCTCAAGGCTGTCAATTCAACTAAGTTCCTGGGTGTTAAAATTACGAACAAGTTCAGTTGGAAAGACCACATAGACAATATTGTGGGGAAGGCGAGCCAAAGGTTGCGTTTCATTGGCAGGACACTTAGAAGATGCAACAAGTCCACTAAAGAGACAGCTTACACTACACTCGTTCGTCCTCTGTTAGAATATTGCTGCGCGGTGTGGGATCCTTACCAGGTGGGATTGACGGAGGACATCGAAAGGGTGCAAAAAAGGGCAGCTCGTTTTGTATTATCACGTAGTAGGGGAGAGAGTGTGGCAGATAAGATACGCGAATTGGGATGGAAGTCATTACAGCAAAGAGGTTTTTCGTCGGGGCGAGATCTATTTACGAAATTTCAGTCACCAACATTCTCTTCCGAAAGCGAAAATATTTTGTTGAGCCCAACCTACATAGGTAAGAATGATCATCAAAATAAAATAAGAGAAATCAGAGCTCGAACAGAAAGGTTTAGGTGTTCGTTTTTCCCGCGCGCTGTTCGGGAGTGGAATGGTAGAGAGATAGTATGATTGTGGTTCGATGAACCCTCTGCCAAGCACTTAAATGTGAATTACAGAGTAATCATGTAGATGCAGATGTAGATGTAGATGTAGATTTATTGTTAACATATCTTATCGTACAAGCAGTACGAAAGGATGGTACTTTCTTGTTTCCAAGAAATGTGTGTTTTTTCGTTTGCGGCCATGTTAGTAGTAACTTTTGAGACACATGGTACATTAATGTACGCGTTTATTACCTTGTAACACTTGGCAGTAAGTAAGGACAGTGATGATGAAACTAAAACCAACATGTAAAATTACCAACTGAACACAAAACTAACAATTATGGCACTTCATAGAAATGTTGCTGGAAATTTTCAGATACATCAATATTGCTTTATGATTAGAGCACCCATCCTTCACGGAAAAAACGTGTAACCTTACATTTCATTCACATCACTCAAACGATTCAATGTACAAAAGTGTAAAATTTACCACAGATAATTCGTAGGGCAAATACGGAAAGTTTACGTAAATGCATTTCCTAATGAAGTCACTAAACTTTCGGCTTGCGAGAATTGAATTTAGGTAAACACACTGTGCGAACGAAATCTGCAGAATATACCATAGTTTCATCTGATCTGAGTCTGCTCCGAATAGAATTCTATCGGTGATCTGGTAACCTAAGGGAAAAAAGTCTATATTAATATGAGAGTCAGATTTAACTTGCCCAGTAGTTTTTACAAAGGAATCAAAGTATCGAACAAATGGCCCAAGTAAATGAGAAAAGATAACTAAAACTAAACTACTTAAAAAGGCACTCATAACATAGTTCTGACACACAACGGTAGGTCACGGATATGGTGCGCCTTACTGTTCATGTGATGGCATCATGGTACCAATTTTCAGCTGGACAATGCTCGCCCACATATGGCACGTATCTCTATGAATTGTGTGCGTGTTGTTAAGGTACTTCAGAGTCCGCCGCTCGTGGTCTCGCGGTAGCGTTCTCGCTTCCCGAGCACGGGGTCCCGGGTTCGATTCCCGGCAGGGTCAGGGATTTTCACCTGCCTCGAGATGACTGGGTGTTTGTGTTGTCCTCATCATTTCATCATCATCCAGGAAAGTGGCGAAATTGGACCGAGCAAAGATTGGATAATTGTACGGGCGCTGATAACCACGCAGTTGAGCGCCCCACAAACCAAACATCATCATCCCAAGGTACTTCAGTGACCAGAAAGATCCCCAGATTTTCCCCAAAATAACATGTACAGTATTGGCTCTGACGTCAGCTCCTCCGAGTGGTGGTATCCAGTATCTCAAGGACCAGTCACATCAGTTGTGGGCCGGCTTACTTCAGGGAAGTGTACAACAGCTTTCATACCCTTGCCAGTCAACTTAGTACATGCGTCCAAGCTATAGGCGGTGTAACATCATATTGACAAGTGGGCTCATCCTAACAAGGTCTTTGTAAATTTGGCTTGTTAGTAATCACTGAAATGAAATCATATGTCATTTCACGTCGTCCCCTCCTTCCATTCTGGTCGCTTCACTTTTTTTTGCAAGGCTCCCTGGAGCTGGGCTGGAACAGCCTGTAAGGCATAAAGATGGTGTACGCGACAGATCTTGAAATGAGTCATAGAAGCCCACATCCGTTTTGCCCAATTTCTTAATGTAGATAACTGCAGTTTTCACACCCCACCCTAATGACCTAAGGTAGAAAATTCTGTTGTTGAAATTGTAATAAATGATGCTGTCGACGTCGAACATAATTTAAATTTAAAAAAAAATATTGTGAGACTGTGATGTGACTGGTCCTTGACATACTGGATATCGCTACTGGGAGGAGCTGACGTCAGACCCAATCCTGTACATGTTATTTTGGGGAAAATCTGGGGATCTTTCTGGTCACTGAAGTACCTTATCTACACGCACACAGTTCATAGAGGTACGTGCCATATGAGGACGAGCATTGTTCAGTTGAAAATTGGCACCATGATACCATCACATGAGCAGTTTTTTTTTTTTTTTTTTTTTTTTTTTTTTTTTTTTTTTTTTTTTTGTCATAAGTCTCCTGACTGGTTTGGTGCGGCCCGCCACGAATTCCTTTCCTGTGCTAACCTCTTCATCTCAGAGTAGTACTTGCAACCTACGTCCTCAATTATTTGCTTGACGTATTCCAATCTTTGTCTTCCTCTACAGTTTTTGCCCTCTGCAGCTCCCTCTAGTACCATGGAAGTCATTCCCTCATGTCTTAGCAGATGTCCTATCATCCTGTCCCTTCTCCTTATCAGTGTTTTCCGCATATTCCTTTCCTCTCCGATTCTGCGTAGAACCTCCTCATTCCTTACCCTATCAGTCCACCTACTTTTCAATATTCGTCTGTAGCACCACATTTCAAATGCTTCGATTCTCTTCTGTTCCGGTTTTCCCACAGTCCATGTTTCACTACCATACAATGCTGTACTCCAGACGTACATCCCCAGAGATTTCTTCCTCAAATTAAGGCCAGTATTTGATATTAGTAGACTTCCCTTGGCCAGAAATGCCTTTTTTGACATGGCGAGTCTGCTTTTGATGTCCTCCTTGCTCCGTCCGTCATTGGTTATCTTACTGCCTAGGTAGCAGAATTCTTTAACTTCATTGACTTCGTGACCATCATTCCTGATGTTAAGTTTCTCGCTGTTCTCATTTCTACTACTTCTCATTACCTTCGTCTTTCTCCGATTTACTCTCAAACCATACTGTGTACTCATTAGACTGTTCATTCCGTTCAGCAGATCATTTAATTCTTCTTCACTTTCACTCAGCATAGAAATGTCATCAGCGAATCGTATCATTGATATCCTTTCACCTTGTATTTTAATTCCAAACCTTTCTTTTATTTCCTTTATTGCTCCCTCGATGTACAGATTGAAGAGTAAGGGCGAGCCTTGTCTTACACCCTTCTTAATACGAGCACTTCGTTCTTGATCGTCCACTCTTATTATTCCCTCTTGGTTGTTGCACATATTGTATATGACCCGTCTCTGCCTATAGCTTACCCCTACTTTTTTCAGAATCTCGAACAGCTTGCACCATTTTATATTGTCGAACGCTTTTTCCGGGTCGACAAATCCTATGAAAGTGTTTTGATTTTTCTTTAGCCTTGATTCCATTATTAGCCGTAACGTCAGAATTGCCTCTCTTGTCCCTTTACTTTTCCTAAAGCCAAACTGATCGTCACCTAGCGCATTCTCAATTTTCTTTTCCATTCTTCTGTATATTATTCTTGTAAGCAGCTTCGATGCATGAGCTGTTAAGCTGATTGTGCGATAATTCTCGCGCTTGTCAGCTCTTGCCGTTTTCGGAATTGTGTGGATGATGCTTTTCCGAAAGTCAGATGGTATATCGCCAGACTCATATATTCTACACACCAACGTGAATAGTCGTTTTGTTGCCACTTCCCCCCAATGATTTTAGAAATTCTGATGAAATGTTATCTATCCCTTCTGCCTTATTTGACCGTAAGTCCTCCAAAGCTCTTTTAAATTCCGACTGTAATACTGGATCCCCTGTCCCTTCTAAATCGACTCCTGTTTCTTCTTCTATCACATCAGACAAATCTTCACCCTCATAGAGGCTTTCAATGTATTCTTTCCACCTATCTGCTCTCTCCTCTGCATTTAACAGTGGAATTCCCGTTGCACTCTTAATGTTACAACCGTTGCTTCTAATGTCACCAAAGGTTGTTTTGACTTTCCTGTATGCTGAGTCTGTCCTTCCGACTATCATATCTTATTCGATGTCTTCACATTTTTCCTGCAGCCATTTCGTCTTAGCTTCCCTGCACTTCCTATTTATTTCATTCCTCAGCGACTTGTATTTCTGTATTCCTGATTTTCCCGGAACATGTTTGTACTTCCTCCTTTCATCAATCAACTGAAGTATTTCTTCTGTTACCCATGGTTTCTTCACAGCTACCTTCTTTGTACCTATGTTTTCCTTCCCAACTTCTGTGTTTGCCCTTTCTAGAGATGTCCATTCCTCTTCAACTATACTGCCTACTGCGCTATTCCTTATTGCTGCATCTATAGCGGTAGAGAACTTCAAACGTATCTCGTCATTCCTTAGTAATTTCGTATCCCACTTCTTTGCGTATTGATTCTTCCTGACTAATGTCTTGAACTTAAGCCTACTCTTCATCACTACTATATTGTGATCTGAGTCTATATCTGCTCCTGGGTACGCCTTACAATCCAGTATCTGATTTCGGAATCTCTGTGTGACCATGATGTAATCTAATTGAAATCTTCCTGTATCTCCCGTCCTTTTCCAAGTATACCTCCTCCTCTTGTGATTCTTGAACAGGGTATTCGCTATTACTAGCTGAAACTTGTTACAGAACTCAATTAGTCTTTCTCCTCTTTCATTCCTTGTCCCAAGCCCATATTCTCCTGTAACCTTTTCTTCTACTCCTTCCCCTACAACTGCATTCCAGTCGCCCATGACTATTAGATTTTCGTCCCCCTTTACATACTGCATTACCCTTTCAATATCCTCATATACATTATCTGTTTATCTTCAGCTTGCGATGTCGGCATGTATACCTGAACTATCGTTGTCGGTGTTGGTCTGCTGTCGATTCTGATTAGAAGAACCCGGTCGTTGAACTGTTCACAGTAACACACCCTCTGCCCTACCTTCCTGTTCATAACGAATCCTACACCTGTTATACAATTTTCTGCTGCTGTTGATATTACCCAATACTCATCTGACAAGAAATCCTTGTCTTCCTTCCACTTCACTTCACTGACCCCTACTATATCTAGATTGAGCCTTTGCATTTCCCTTTTCAGATTTTCTAGTTTCCCTACCACGTTCAAGCTTCTGACATTCCACGCCCCGACTCGTAGAACGTTATCCTTTCGTTGATTATTCAATCTTTTTCTCATGGTAACCTCCCCCTTGGCAGTCCCCTCCCGGAGATCCGAATGGGGGACTATTCCGGAATCTTTTGCCAATGAAGAGATCATCATGACACTTCTTCAAATACAGGCCACATGTCCTGTGGATACATGTTACGTGTCTTTAATGCAGTGGTTTCAATTGCCTTCTGCATCCTCATGTCGTTGATCATAGTTGATTCTTCCGCCTTTAGGGGCAATTTCCCACCCCTAGGACAAGAGAGTGCCCTGAACCTCTATCCGCTCCTCCACCCTCTTTGACAAGACCGTTGGCAGAATGAGGCTGATTTCTTATGCCGGAAGTCTTCGGCCGCCAATGCTGATTATTTATCAAAATTTAGGCAGTGGCGGGGATCGAACCCGGGACCGAAGACGTTTTTATTATGAATCAAAGGCCCTACCCCTACACCACGGGTACGGTCTAGTAAGGCGCACCATATCCGTGACATACCGTTGTGTGTCAGCGGTCTCTCACTCACAACCAGCCTTGACCCACGTCATATGTCTCTCCACACCATGACAGCAGGAGTTACACCGCTCTGTCTCTCCAAAACACTGAAACCATGGGACCAGACCTTGCTTTGCTGCCATACTCGCCGACAATGGTCATTTGGGGTAAAGCAGAAATGCTATCCATCGCCGAACACAGTGCGACGCCATTCTTCGTCAGGGCATGCTTCCCGGTGACCGCATGTAGCGATTCGCGTTGTGATGTTAATGGCACTCTACTTATGGGACAGTAATTCTCTACCCCAACTGCTGGTATTCTCCTGCCAATGACGGGGGATGACGCAGATCATTGCTCGGAGTCTTTTGCATGTCGTCGAATGGCAGACATAGGGACATATTTTGCACGCAATACGGCGAGCCTCTCTTGTGGTCTCCTCCGAATCGAACTCTATCAGAAATCTCGACAGGAATCTTGATGACAAGTACACCTGACTTCACGTTCCATCGCAGTCCAACGACAATCCACTGTCGCATTCGAATTCCCAAAAACCTCTTAATAATGAACAATTCGACAACTCGGCCAAATGGAGACCAACAAGGCCGCGTTCAAACGCATTTTTGTTCTGAGAACGCTGTCGCACTCGAGTGCGGGGAATCTCTGTGTCATTCGAGTTCCATGTCGTTCACAGTCGTCACTCATCATCCGATGACCTTGGCTCACCTTACACGCTCTGCCAGGCCTTGTAACAACACCAAATCACTCTGGTGACCGTTCCTGCTGTCACAGAGAACTGCAACTCTAATCATTTACATACCCGCCAATGTTGTGTACGTGTACCGCGTTACACTGACACCATACTGTGTCTGCTGTGTGATACACTTCTTTTGTCAGCCTGTGTAATTTATACTGTGCAGAAAATAACAAAGCGTAAGCTTCCGGAAATAAATTATCAAGGCTGCAGTTCCAAAATTTAAATTCTCGCACATCCCATAATATACTCTCATACTCTCAGGGTGTAATGCACGACACTGGAAAAGTATATGTCGGAGGTTTGTGATCTATCTGAGCTCAAAAACTCGTTACTTATGGAGGGATGCGAACTCAGATTTTTGGAGGGATCAGTGGGAATTCACGAAGAATATAAATTTACAGACAGGGTTATCATCATGATCGCGATGTCAGCTAGAAGTATGTGTGTACATTGCGTGCAGCGAAAGTAATGTGACAAACCAGTGCAAAATTAACTCTGTAATTAGCTGATCCCATCTGTAATTATGCTTTTGAACGTTGCAAGGGGGCTTAATTGAAAGAATAAGATGCAATAATTTTAGTAGCTGTGTAACCGGCTACGAAGTCTCGTAACCGGTTGGCCCTGACTAGTATTAGCACGCAATCTGACTGCATAAAATAAAGATAAAGAATGACAAGGAATTTCCATTAACACAATTGATTAATTAAGTCCCCTGCAACTATAAGAGCTACGAAACAACAAAGCACAAGTGTAACTGTTCTGTGTGTGGTAGTGTGACTCAACGTACATGTATCTGGCTCGGTTCTTTCTCAAAACGACAAAATATTTTAAACACCATCTACAATGAACTAATTGAAAAACCAGAAATACTATAACTGCACATAGAAACCAGAATTACAAGTCTAATACATGAACACGAGCCAAATGCTTTGTTGACTGTACCTGTGACCAAGAGGCATTGTCATTAAAGAAATCTGTAATACCTTTTTACCTCATCATATACTGACGAAAATTTTCCGTTACACCAGCATCACAAATCAAAGCCCATCTCCTTTCTCAAATACACTGTGATAATTGCAACATCTTCCATCTATACATTACACCAACCGAACAGCATCTACTCTCTCGCCCAACAGAACAACAACTGCACTCGACATCCTCTGAACTACTACTGCACCAGTGGAGGCGGCAGAATAATAATCTTTGGCGCAATCTCTGGCGCTGTGACTCAGTGTAGCCACCTTTCATATGCCCCTCCTCTCTCTCGTCCAACAGAACAACAACTGCACTCGACATCCTCTGAACTACTACTGCACCAGTGGAGGCGGCAGAATAATAATATTTGGCGCAATCTCTGGCGCTGTGAATAGTGTAGCCACCTTTCATATGCCCCTCCTCCACGGGCTAGAATTTGGTGGTATTTTTGCCAGCATTGGTGGTGAAAATACCACCAAATTCGTGCAAAAAAACACAGGCAAAAATAAAATATGATATTAATAAGTAAATATCACATAACTAAATAAAGTTTGGCTTTAGACTGATCCTTCAATAACGTAATATATAAAAATACATTAAGGAATACAAATGCTTGCATACATGTGATTTTACATAATAGTTTACGCAAGTATCATTTCTCAAAGTAGTTAAACAGTTCAATCAATGACACCAGCAATGACAAATAGGTGCAGATAAGAGTCTCATAACATTTCATAAACAGTACATACACAATAAATCAGTTTACACAAATATTCACATAAAATCTTTTCAATAGTTCAATAAACAAGTAGCACTCCTCAGAGTAGTTGACAGTTCCAACAATGGCACCCAGCAATGGTCAACAGGTGCAAATAGCAGTCCCATAACATTTCATAAACAGTAAATACACAATAAATCAGTTTACACGTATAAAATCTTTTCAGTAGTTCAATAAACAAGTAGCACTCCTCAGAGTAGTTGACAGTTCCAACAGTGGCACCCAGCAAAGGTCAACAGGTGCAAACCGCAACAAGTGACATCATTTCAGCATCAGCAGTTCCAACAGTGGCAGCCAGTAATGTTGAACAAGTACAGGTAACAGTACATAATATTCACCAGCAATAATTAAACAGTTCATCAGAGTTCATCAGCAGAAATTAAACATTTACAAGTGGCACCCATCAATGATAATAGGTGTAACCACAAACAACAGTTTGAATGCACACACAATTGCTTTTACAAAATTATTATCAATGCTCTTACACTAAACATACAAATTGTAATAAACGCACAAATGATATCAGATAATTGTCATATTAACTATTACAAACACACAAATATCAGTAAACCTATAATATTTATGGGTGTCAGTGCAAGCCACAACAAACTAGTAAAATAACATTTAGGAGGTAGGTAGGTACCAATTATTTGAGATTAGGAAAGGAAAACACACAAAACACACTCACTCATCTTTCATCCACATATTAAGTACTACTGCGTAATTGAATAATGTCAACTGTGTAAATTCAATTCTGTCAAGATTTGATGTTCGACATGTGTATCAAATAGTAGTGGCAACAGTGTATAATAGGTAATAATAGTTAGTCAACGTCATCGTCATCATGTCAAGACCAATGTTTCCCAAGCCACATCAAAATACATGGTTGCTGAACAGCTGTCAGTTTGCCAACATACGCAAATACTTCCTTCCTCCCCAAAAAAAGTATATACTGCTTATTGATTTAACAATGTCTGTGTGTAGACAATCTTCCTTCCACTGGAGTGTTCTAGTCTACTATCTTCATCCTTCTTGTTCCATATAAACCAACAAACAAAAAATGCTCCTCACTTACTTTACCTCTTATCCACCAAAACTGCAATAATCATCAGCATCACATAGTCACAATACTTCAATAATACCTCTTCAATACGTCGATACATATAAATCTTATCACCAATATCATTTACCTTACCTCTTATCCACCAAAACTCCGATAATCATCAACATCACACAATCTCAATACTTCAATAATACCTCTTCAATACGTCGATACATGTAAACCTTATCACCAATATCATTTCACTTCCATAACAACTCTTTCCTCTAGTCAGTCTTCTCGAACAAGTACAGATAAAATTCTAGTGCAAACTTCAATTCATCATCCCATACAATCCGAAGACACTGTGTCCACACACAACCTCTGTGTAATCTAACTGAGCCAAATCTTCTACTCATTATGAATTATAAAATACATTTTGGTTACCTTGTCCACCATAAATTATAAGAAATGCATACATGACCTCTAACAGACTTCAGTTTGAATAACTTTCAGTAAGTAGGTGCGAGTACACAGTATTAATGATCACATAAGAATTTGAATGAATAAACCGTAGTATTTCACAGTGTGTACACCACTTCAAGAATCATGGCAAAACAGAAGCAAACATGTGGAGTATTATTAGTGTCACTTGCTATTTCAGTTGCTCACGAAGAATGCAGTGTAATAACTGACAATGGTCTAAAGCTAGTGTTGGTATTTCATGTCGTCAGCTTCCTTTCTATTATAAAGAATTAATACAGCTTCCATAGAACCTCCAGTTCATGTGACTTCAATGAAGTTTCTTGTACCCATGTAGTTCGTAGAATTATAGCAGTTCATTATCTTATCTTAAAATGTAAAGCACTGAGGGTAAGCAAAATAAGCAAAAGCGAGTAAATATACCAGTAGAGCACAGAATGTCAACAAGTGGATGCAGCACAATCCCTACAACGAGGCTCTGCCAATCGAACGATCTATAATTAATGCCATAGTGTGACCTAAACTCCATGTTCGTACACAGTATATAAGTATTCCTCTATACTAAATTAAAGAGTAGTTATGACAACAAAACAGAAATGTGTAGATATGCAATTCATACGCAAAGCAGCAAGTATATATCTTACATAATAAATAGGTCATAAGCATCATATCAGGTAAACATGAAGGCGCAAGCAGATAAATCACGAAGTATAACTTACTTACATAACCATATCAGCACAACCAATCAGGTGACAATTATAATTTAAATAAATAGGCACAGCAGGCACATAATAAAAAATATGACATCAGTGAAAAAGCATAGCAGCCAAGCGATGCATAATATACACGAGTAACAACTCTGTTCATTAATAAAACATTGTCAAAATCAGCAAATGTACGCAAGCATGTCGCTTCACAAGTAAATTCATAGACCATAAAATTTAACACAAAGTATAAATCACGTAATCGAGAGCAGCAAATTACGTATAAAGTACATACCTCAGTAGAAATATGTTACCTGCAAAATAAACTCAATTAATAGTTACCTTTTTAGTTTATTACTTTCTTCTTCAAAATTACGTTCTTCCTGAAATTTTCTCGATAGCATGTCTTCTTAATGTCGGACACGCACAGAATTTACCTGAAGTTCTTAAATATTTTATGCAACTGTATCTTGGAAAAACTGAACGTTAATAACATAGGTTATCAAGTCACTATAGCTTTATACTGAATTTAATCGGAGAAATTAGACTGTGTATTTGTCTACGGCTGTCAGTGCATTCGCACTGAGCGCACGATCAGCTGTAGGTAAGCGTGACGTAGGAAGTAATTGTTTGCGGTCAACGGCTATCTTGTGCGGCGCGCGGACTGACTGTCGCTTTGTGTATGTGCTGCCGCTAGAACACGGCGCGGTATTCCTGTATTCTCTGCGTGTTTACGTGTAACTGTTAATTCCTCAAAAGTATGTCATTCAACAAAATTTTTAACGTTCGATATACGATGTATTCCCTTAGAGCGCCGTGATTTAAGAGTTTCTACTTCAACAGTGTTACCATGAATAATTTTGCGAACTCTTTATGAACCGTTATAAAGCAGAAAAAATTTGCGACACAAGCCTTTTCCTTTGTGAGACAAACTATGAGACTTTATTAACACCTTTTGACCAACTGACAAAGTTTTTAAACGACCAGGACATTTAGCTGATTTCTCTCTTCTAGCAGCCGCAGATGCAATATTTTGTAGAGCCAGGTTGACAACTTCAGAATGCCGCAGTTTCCGTGTAGGCGGAAAAGGAACGATTTCAGAAATGCGATTTGTCGATGCTTTATTTTTTAATATCAATATAGGCGGTAAAGAAGTTGAATCATTAGGGAGTTCATTCAGAATCTTCTGGAAGATATGAAGATACTGATCCCACGTTCTGTGATTCTGACGACAATAAAGACGACACAATTTATTGATTTCCTTCATCCATCTCTCTGAACTGTTAGATTGAGGGTGAAAAAGTGAAATGAAAATTGGTTTAATCCTAAGACGCCTTAGGGTACGAAGCCAAATTTTAGAGTGAAACTGTGATCCATTATCTGATACAACTTTATCAACATGTCCCACTTCTTTAAGAAAATGTTTGATGAAAGCATTAGATACTGAACGAGCTGTTGCTTTGCGTAAATGTGTAAAACACACATATTTTGATGTCAATTCCACTACTACCAAAATGTACGCAAAACCATTAGTAGAACGAACCACTGGACCGAGCAAATCGACTGCAGCCATCTCCTTTAATTTCGCTAGAATGATAGAAACAACGGTGCTCTGTGAGAAATGGTTGGCGGCTTAGCCTTTTGACATAATTTGCATTTGGCAAGAACAAATCGAATACGTTTTTACATATTACTGAAGTAGCAATTTTCTCGTAATTTATGAAAGCATTTTCTGGGACCAAAGTGTGCATAACTGAAATGTGTATACCAAATCAATTTATTAACCCACTCATCAGGAATGCAAACTAACCAAACAGAGTTTCCAACCGATTTTCGTTCAAAAAAGAATATCATTGCGAACTAAATAATACTGTCTAATCGTTACACTTTCCTTTCTCCTCCACTTCTCCTTAATGTCCTTCCAGATTGGATCCTTGTTTTGCTCCTTAGCGATGTCCTGGAGCGAAGACGAAATAAAATTTTCAAACGCAACACCTTGAATACACAACGAACAATAATTGTTTTCTTTGCAGTCCTCCTCGGCACTTTGTTTCAAACCCATCGGTGCACGTGATAAGGCATCAGCAATAATATTTGAAGAACCCTGGATGTAAACAATACAAAAATCAAATTCCTGTAGATACAGTGCCCACTTGATAATCTTCCATGTGTTAATTTTGTTAACATACGAAATTCCAGAGCTCGATGATCGGTGTAAACCTTAGTATGTCTGCCATACAAAAAGATGCGAAATTTTGTGAAAGCCCAAACAACAGCCAAAGCTTCAAGTTCCATAATCGAATAATTCTTTTCTGATTTAGAGAGAACACGACTTCCAACTGCAATAGTTTCCTGTACTACAACGCCGTTTTCTTCTATCTCTTGAAATAAGTGTGCACCTACGCCTTTGTATGATGAGTCCGTCGCCAAACAAAAATCTTTAGATAAATCCGAATGTGAAAGAAGTGGAGCAGCAACTAAAGCATCACGAAGTTGTTCATATTCTAATTGAGCTTCCTCATCCCAAAACCAATTAGAATTCTTTCCAGAAAGTTCACATAAACGACATGTGGTCAAATTGTCCAATCTCACAAAGCGTCTAAGAAAATTACAGACACCAAGGAAACTACAAACATCACGTTTTGTAGTAGGAACAGCATAATTACGAAAAGCGTCTAGTTTTTCTGGATCAGGAAGAATACCTTCTGTAGAAATAATATGACCGAGAAATTTCACCTGAGAACGACCAAATTCAGATTTTTCCAAGTTCGCTGTGATGCCAACTCTATTAAAAATACGTAATAATGAACCTAAAATTCTGTTATGCTCACTCCAAGAACGTTTAGCAATAAAAATATCGTCAGCATATGAAGTAATATTGTTACGAAGATAAACAGGTAAAATTTCGTTTAAACCACGAATGAATGCAGCTGAAGATACAAAAGTTCAAACGGTAATTTCCGAAATTGATAACAGTTCCCAAAGGCTAATAAGGAAGTGTATGTTCTACAATCAGGGTGGAGTTCTAATTGCCAAAAACTTGCACGCATATCAATTGTGGATAAAACTTTAATTCCATGGAAATGTTGAAGAAGTTCATCTAAATTTTGTGGACGGTCAGTTTCAGGAATGATGATATTATTAATCTGTCCGGAATCCAGAACCAAACGAATTGACCCACCGTTTTTAAGAACGACATGTAATTGGCTGGTACAAGGACTGACTGCTGGATCAGTAATGCCTTGATCTAACATGTATTGAAGTTCACTCTTAACCTTGTCTCTATAAGCCAAAGGAATAGCGCACGTTTTTCCCCGAAATGGTGTGTGTTCTTTTACTTTAAATAAATATTGTAAGCCTTGTATAGTTCCTGTGTGATGACTAAATACTGTAGCATGTGAAATCAAAATCTGGTGTAATTCTTCTCTTGCAACGTCATCTGTCACTTCAGCTTTGTTAACTTTTTCATTAATTAATTCTTCACTATTAATTATATCATCCATCGCGTCTCTGTATCTATTGTCGTTGTCATGAATGAACACATTGTCGTCATAATACTCAGCGAAAACATCAGAAGTAAGAAACCTTAAACAATTTGTTTCTAATTCAGATTTCGTTACACACTCGAAAAATTTCAAACATCTCGGCATTCCGGCAACAGTCAAGTTCACACTTCCTTCCTTAAACTTTAAAATTGCCTTATATGTGTTAAGAAACTCCATACATAATATCATTTGTGTACAGAGTAATGGAACAATAATAAAATTAGCAGAAAATTCATATCCTTGAATAATGAAATTTAAGGTGGTCTGTTTTTTGACTTCCACACTTTTTCCAGAAATAGCTCCTCGAATTGTAGTTTTAGAAACAGGTAACATAGCGCATGCAATAGTTCTTACACATATACAAAAAAATTGATTCAATAATAACATTCAATGAGAGTCTAAAACCGCAGTGAACTTATTCTTACTCACGCATACTTCAATAACAGGATGTAAAATGCGTCTACATTATTTTCCTTTTCGTCTAGCAAAATATCTCTCATGTCTTCCAAGTGTACGTACTGTAAAGTTGTAGTGTCATTACTTTCTGAACCGTCTATATTGCTGCCAGAAGCCGAAGTCATTGTCGATTGTTTGCGTCACGTCTTTGATTATTCGCGTCATTTCGCGGATCAATTTCTACGATTTGCACTTGTCTCTCTGAAGTTCTGTCACGTGGAGGATGCCAGTTAGGTCCCTCCTGTCTCTTACATGTAAATTCTTGGTTGTGTCTGTTATTAAAATTTCTATTTTCCTGTCTGTCTGCATGACTACTTCTTGTCTAATTTCGACTGTCACTTCTGAAATTATTGTTAGATATACTACCCTGGTTATTTCTGTAGTAAGAATTTCTATTATTGTATGAATAATTTCTGTCTTGAGGATACCGATTACTGTTTCCGTATGATTGATCATTCCGGTAAGAATTTCTGTTATTATACTTGTCTGTGTAATTTCTGTAAGAATGTCTGTTATTGTCATAAGGCTGGTATCTATTGTCCTGTCTGTTTCGTCTGTCATTTTCAAAATTACCGCTATAACGTCCCCTTTTCTCCCTTTTCTCTGAAAATTTATTGTGTTTACCGTTACTGAAAAAATTACAAGAAGTTCCGTCGTCGTTGTCATACTCAAGTTCTTGTAGCAAAGTCTTAAAAGTTTCAATGTCGTTTTCACATCTTCCGGCTAAAGCAATGTGTCTTATCGATTGTGGCAGCTTAGTTAAACAAATGCGAATTAATTCAGTGGGGCTATAAAGATTGGAAAGGAATTGATTCTTTCCAATCATATCTTCAAAGAATTCTGCCGGCGTGCGGAACTCAGACCGTTTAAAATTACGCTGCATAATAAGACTCTGTTTGACTCTGTCTTGCTTGTTTTCGGACCAATATGCCGATAGAAATGCATGATAAAAATCATTTAAATTATTACAATTTCTAATAAGTGCGCGCATGCGCGTCGCCGGTTCGTTTCCTAAATATCCACACATAAATTCCAGTTCGTGACTTAGTGGCCAATTTGGCGGAAATGCGTACATAAATTCATCTAACCATGAACATAGATGTATGTCATTATCAGAATTGCAAAAGATCTCAAATTTCCGAACAGTTAAAAGTGTTTATAGTCAAAGTTTTCGCCTCGTGGCGACAAAGACCTACCGCGTCTGTCCCAGTCCGAATGTCGATTATTGTCAAGGTCGCGCGCCTGGCGCTCTCTTGTTGCATCTCGTAAATGAAATAAATTATTTTCTTCAAAACCCGCTGCTATCCGTGATTCTAAATTTCTTCTACTGTCTTTTCCTACGATTTCCCTTTCAATTTGTTTAACTTGCTTTCGTAACGCCTCAAATTCCCTTTTAACGCGTTCATTAAATTTTCCCTGATTTTCAACATGTTTATTTATATTCTGGAACTCATCTGAATCTCTGTCCCCATTTAAACTAAGACTTGTCAATTTATCTGAAATCTCTTCACCTCTTTCCGACAAGTCACCTATTTGTTCTTTCTGTTTATTTACGTCTTCCGTAAGTGTCGCGACTCTGGTTTCAGTATTGACACATTTAGTAGTTAACTGTTCACATTGTTGTGTTAGGTTATTTATTCTGTCGTTTGGTACGATTTCCTCGATGCTTTCAAATATTTCTTCCTTATCGTGTGCACATTGTAAATTTAACTCTGAAAATGTTTCTACTATCACGCGATCTCTTTCTTCCAGTTCTCTATCCTGTTCCTTTTGTCTAATTTCTATTGAAGTTAATCTATTATTGTGAGCATTCAAAATCGGTTGTACTTCTTCTCTAATTTCTTTCTTTAATTCATCTTTCATGTTTTTAAAACATGTCCCTTTTCGTGAGTCTACTCGTGTTTCCATTGTTCCCATATCAGTTTTAATTATTCCTATTTGTGATCCCAAATTTAATATTGCACTCATCAACTGCTCCATATTAACTGGTTCGAAATTTTTTTCGCCCCTAACATTTCCCGTAAAACTTAACTTCCTTCGTCATAGCTGTAAAGCTATCTGTGTTCGATACTATTCCAGAATCTTCTGTTATTAATCTCGTATTCTGAAAATTTTTTTATTATGAAAAAATTTGAACTGGTTCCGGAGTATTTTCCCGGCTTATTAAATTTTTTTCTGCATCATTATTTATCATACTGTTCTCCTGTGTTGGCAAGTTCGCCATGTTAACAATTTCGTTATTCTGACTATCCATCATTATTGCCTTTTTCATCGATTGCATAATCATTTACAAAACATACAAAACTCGTCACTATACGAAAATTATACACAATATAACATTTTATCACCAACAATACCTTCCACACGAAATGTTTCCCGACAAACACGATTAACGAACAATTAAAACGTTCACAATTCCACAAAATTGTAAAAACCGTATACGACTCATCAAAAATTAAATTCTACAAAAATACCATCAGAAGAATGACAAGACAACTACAAATGTTAAATTACAAAATCTATACGTGCAATATAGACTACAGTTACCAAACTACAAATTACTACAATAATACTACCGTCTGCTATTTTTACTATCAAAAGAATTCCAAGGGACGATCCGAAGCAGCGGTCGCCACGTGCATGGGGACTTAATTAAAAGAAAAAGATGCAATAATTTTAGTAGCTGTGTAACCTGTTACGAAGTGTCGTAACCGGTTGGCCCTGACTAGTATTAGCACGCAATCTGATTGCATAAAATAAAGATAGAGAATGACAAGGAATTTCCATTAACACAATTGATTAATTAAGTCCCCTACAACTATAAAAGCTACGAATCAACGAAGCACAAGTGTAACTATTCTGTGTGTGGTAGTGTGACTCAACGAACATGTATCTGGCTCGGTTCTTTCTCAAAACGACAAAATATTTTAAACACCATTTACAATGAACTAATTGAAAAACCAGAAATACTATAATTGCATATAGAAACCAGAATTACAAGTCTAATACATGAACACGAGCCAGATGCTTTGTTGACTGTACCTGTGACCAAGAAGCATTGTTATTAAAGAAATCTGTAATACCTTTTCACCTCATTATATATTGACGAAAATTTTCCATTACACCAACATCATAAATCAAAGCCCATCTCCTTTCTCAAGTACACTGTGATAATTGCAACATCTTCCACCTATACATTACACCAACCGAACAGTATCTACTCTCACGCCCAACAGAACAACAACTGCACTCGACATCCTCTGAACTACTACTGCACCAGTGGAGGCCCCAGAATAATAATCTTTGGCGCAATCTCTGGCGCTGTGACTCAGTGTAGCCACCTTCCAACGTTTGTTAACTTTCAGTTATGTTTTAAGCTGAATATATTTCATATCACTGTGAAATGATATGAAGTGAATAAAAAACTAACCTTATACCAAACTTCTGTTATACAAGATAACAGCCGTTGAAAGAAATTTTCACCCTGCACCGAAATGTGAACTGATGTGAAACTTCCTGGCAGATTAAAACTGTGTGCCGGACCGAGACTCGAAATTGGGACCCATATTTTTCACGGACCTTATGCCAAGAAGTTTCATATCAGTGCAAACTCCGCTGCATACAGAAAATTTCTTTCTGTGGAGGTACGCCAGGCTGCGGCTAAGCCATGTCTCCGCAATATCCTTTCTTCCAGGAGTACGAGTCTCGCAAGTTTCACAGGAGAGCTTCTGTGAAGTCTGGAAGGTAGGAGACGAGGTGCTGGCAGAAGCAAAGCTGTGAGGTGGGTTCGCGAGTTTTGTTTGCGTAGCTCAGTCGGTAGAGCACTTCCCTGCAAAAGGCAATGGTCCTGAGTTCGAGACTCGTTCCGACATACAGGTTTAATCTACCAGACGGTTTCGTAATAGTCCTTTTAATGTATTTACAACTTCTTTCCTAATTTATAAGCGTCAATTCTAAACGAGACTCGCCCCTTTCGACAGAGCGTTACGTTGGGTTCTTTACTATTATCAACATTCCATGCTCATCATGAAACTTGAGAATTAAGTGGAAACTTCATAGTACCTCTCATCCTCATGGTTGTCTAGAGCATTTGCCTGATATTTTGTGTGACATCTGAAGAAAAATCCAGTAGAATGAGGACTAAAATAGACAAGTCACAGGCCCACCACGACGTTTCCATCACTTACGGTAAATATTATTGCGAATTCCCTATAAATGTATGTAATACCATATGTTTACTGATATAACGCGTCTGTCGACCACACTAGTTTTATTTTTACTGGATCTGTACCGCCAACCTCTATTGCCTACGGCTGTCATAGGCGAAATTCTCACTTGTTACTTTATAACTACGCGCCCTCGGTAATGTTTCCAACATGCCTGTTAACGCAGTGCTACAAACTTTCAAAGCAATGTTATGTCCTAACAGAACGTCTTTCGACTCATGTTGACAGAGAGTTTTCTTTTCCTCATAGATCTTGGAATATACGACTGAAGTCCGTATGATGTTTATCTTGCACCCGGAATATTAAGGACAAACACGATAGTATTGGTGACAACCTTTCTACGATGAGATGGTTATCTAAGAAGAGGTCCTAGCCACTAACAGCAGAAACAATATCCAGTGGTTTCAGGTAAAAAGCATTCAACAGCTACGAAATACAGGAATTAACTCACAGAATGGAGAAATGTGATGTACTAGACAAGACGTGATATTTTATCACCTTTTAGAACATTATTATTATTTCACAACTTTAAATAAGTGCGGCACTCTTATCAGAATGACGCTGATGCTAAAAATCAGTAGGACATAATATTTCAGCGACCGGCAATTGAGACATGCGTTAATGAGTCGAGGCATTTTCTATTGTTCTTTTACGATATGTGTAAGGATTCTAGTTTTATAGTGAAATTCGAAATAAAGTGGATGTATACATTTGTTTCCGTACCTCCCAAGAAGCTGTTGGTTCTGCATATGTATGTGTAAGGTATGGAAACAAGTGTATGCTCCCACTTTATTTCGCAATTTACCATAAAAGTAGAACCTTTACACATATTATAAAAGAACAACGTCGAATTCCTAGACATATTGATTTCTGTCTCAGCTCTGAATTGTATGCAAACTAATGTAAAATATTTGACAATAATCGCTCACTTTACATATTTAAATATTTTGCACCGAAAGGTTCTTTAGAAGTTAACATATACCAACAATTTTGCAGAAAGAAAGTAAACAAATGAACCCACTGAAGATACTACAAAAGGCACAAGACGTTGTCTTGCGTGAGACGGAATTCGTTTCGAAGTTTACTTACTTTTTTCCATCTGTCTCCTTTTCATTTGCCTGCGCCTGTTAATACTGTAAAACGCAATATCTTTCATAACGAAATTTAAAAAAAGTTTTAGGAACAGATTCCTTAAGTCAAAACAAGAAAAAAGTCTAGTAAGCAAGGGCTCTGAAGCGCATACGTTAAGAGATACGCATACTTGTTCCTCTTCGATACTATTCTTCTACTGCAAGCTCTTTGCTTTTCACATTTTGGGAGGTGGTAGTATGGACGAAAACAAGAGAAAAATTCTAGTAAACATAGGCTTTAAAAAGCATACCCTAGGAACTACTAGCACTTTTTGAGTAGAAGAGATGTTTCACAACAGCGACGATGAACATGTGCTCATAGCTCTTGAAGTATGCATTTTGGGCCGCGTGTTTACCACATATTCTTTTCTTGTTTTAGTCAATTCTTTAGCCTCCCTTTAGATGGAAAGCAAAGTCCTTGCTGTAGAAGAGATGTATTTGATTGTATCGAAGATCAAAAGTGCTCATACTCTTAAGGTAAACATTTTGAAGTCTTTGTTTAATAGACTTTATTACTTATTTCTGTATAAGGAACCAGTTCCTAAAGTTTGTAGGTGTTTTTTGGGAACCTCTGTATACTGGCGGAGGTACTTACTACTGCTGCTGTCACATGCCGCATCTCAGCCTCCATAATAACCCATTTTGTGTGTCTTCAACGGTAAAATTTCTGTTGGTTATACTCCTTTCCATCCCTTGATTCCATTGAAGTACCTGTCTTCTTCTACGCCTTCCGTTTCTAGGTCTATGTTAAAATCCGTTTTTGGGTATTCTTTATTGTTCTATTCCCATTAAGTATCCGAACCATAACAGTCATCTGCGTTCTATTTCGACTGTTGCATATCTTGCTTGTTATTTCCCGTACTTCTTCATTCGTCCGATGCTCCAAACGGGAGATCCATTACGCTCGTCTCAGAAAGTCCATTTCTATAGTTTCGATCATCTTGCTACTTTTCTTCGTAATCATCCAGCAGTCCGAACCGTAGATTGTAATTGTCTCAATAATGGTTTTATTTCTACACCTTGTTGATACTCTGCAAATCACTTTTAAATGCCTCGCAGAGGGTGCCTCAAACTGTCTTCACAACAATACTCTATTGTTCTAATCTCCAGCAGCGCATGGAAAGAACGAACGCATGTATCTTTCCGTTCGCGCTTTGATTTCCCTTGTTTTATTATGTTGATCGTTCTCCCTATGTAGGTCGGATCCAGCAAAATGATTTCGTATTCAGAGGAGATTGAAATATCGTGAGAAGATTCCGCCGCAATCAAAAACATCTTTTTTCTAATGATGACCACCCCAAATCCTGTATCATGTCTCTCCCCTATTTCGTGATAATACAAAACGTGCTGTTTTTCTTCGAACTTTTTCGATATACTTTGTTACTCCCATCTGGTAAGTATCCGAAACGCGCAGCAGTATTCCAAAAGAAGACGGGCAAGCGTTGTTTAGGCAGAGTCTTCAGTAGATGTATTAGATTTTCTAAGTGTTCTGCCAATAAAACACAATCTTCGGTTTGCCTTCCCCGCAACATTTTTTATGTGTTCTTTCCAATTTAATATATTTGGATTAAGTCCCATCCTTAATCCTATTTTTTGGATCACAAAAACGAGTTCACTTTTAATACTGCACTTCATCCAGAGCTCAATATGTTTCCAAAGTCATCTTCATATGTTGCATCTTCATTAATTATACTCCGTAGGTATTTGTAACTTTGACAATAACCGATTGATACATTACCTTATATCTAACTATTGCGTTCCCGTCGTTATGTACTGTGTTTTCTCGAGGTTCCACTTCAGTACCTGTATGCTGTATTCTTCTGTTGATTTTCTCATCATGTAGGATATATCAGCTTCATTCTTCCTAACCACCACCTGTTTATCTGAGAATAAAAAGGGTATTCACATTCTGGTCTTGTAATTCAATTCACAGTTTACTGCATTAATTTTTCCAGTTCTGGAAGACCATTTGTAGACATATTTTGAATAGTTTTGGAGATAAACAACAGCCTTGCTCGAACCCTTTATTTATTTTAAAAAGCGAGAGATGGTAAATCCTACCCTTATTAAATCCGTGGATGTATACAACGAGTCACTCGTACAGTTCCAGAGCTTCGAGCAGCTTAGTTAGTGGGACTTTGCCATATATTTTCTTGATATCTATGGGTGAATCTGCAAATTTCTTTCAATTCTTTATTTTATCAACTGTCATTGGGAGAGTTTATTATCAATACACAATCTCCCTGCTCTAAATTCATTCCGTTTTTCAATGTCTGCAATTTCTACTTCGATTCTGTTTCTAAACGTCACGAGTTTTAATTTTTTATAATGTATGGCAAGCATGAATGAACTTTCATTCTTATAAGTAGATCAGCACCTGTAAAATAATATCGGCACCTGTAAACTGTGACACAAATGATGCACAAAACAAAAATTAAATTATAAACACTTTTCTTATTTCAAATATGTTTCACTATACGTACTGGAAATTTCTGTGTCCATATTGACATTCACGAAGAAATTATTGGCTAACGTGCTCTAAACTTGTGCTGCGCGGTCTCAAAAATTCTTGCGACCAATTATTCATTGTTGTTGATTTCCGTACATTCATCGCTCATTGCTTTTAGTTTTGTAGAATAAGCTTCACGGCAAAATTTTGCTCATTAGACGCCCACTACCCTGATCTGACGTTATTATCAGGTTTTCTTTTCGACCCTACACGGGCCGCGAAAAGACATGACCAGATGGTAAAAAAAAAGAAAGAGAGAGAGAGAGAGAGAAACAGAATGCTGCCTCCAGGGCAACGTATGCATTTATAAAGGCCATGTCGCGACCACTTGGAGGAGCTACTTTTTACTATCAAAAGTTGTCAAATAAATTGGTGACGACGTAGTCAAATTCCATTGTATTATTATTCAATTTGAAACAGTCATCCACATCCCTTCTCAGTTAGTAATGTTATCCCCCAACCCAGTATTAACTGGAGGCTTATTGGAACAGTCCCAGAACAGGCCCCGGCAGCAACCATTTGTACATCCTTACATTTTATTCCATATTCTCCGGTAAGCAATGTCTCATGATATCACACTCATCACCGCGGATTTCTCATTTTGTTTTAATCCAGTATTTGGAATAAAATTCCACACACCTGGTAAAGACTGTGCGAACAATCTGGCCAATTTGATTTGTCCACATTGACAACACCGATCTTCTGCCGCTCTTTGTCATCTTCAGTATGTCCCAGGGACGCTATGATCTTGGCTGATGGACGATACATTCTTCAGTAAGAAGATTTAATGTTTCAGACTCCCCCAATTTGTAAAACACGCTCCCAACATAAGACAGTAGCGTAACTGGTTTATTTTCATCTTCACATGTTTGCTGCAAAAATTGGCAATTCACACTAAATAACTAAAAGTGTGAGGGCATCCACATGAGTGTTAAAAGGATCCCGTTAAACTTCGGCTAGACGATAAATCAGTCAAATCTAAATGCCGTAAATTCAACTAAATATCTAGGAATTACAATTACAGTTACGAACAGCTGAAATTGGAAGGAGCACATAGAAAACGTTGCGAGGAAGGCTAACCACAAACTGCATTTTGTTGGTATGACACTTAGAAAAATTAACAGATCTACTAAGGAGACTGCCTACACTACGCTTCCCCGTCCTCTTTTAGAATACTGCTGTGCGGTGTCGGATCCTTACCAGATAGGATTGACGGAGTGCATCGAAAAAGTTCAAAGTAGGGCAGCACGTATTGTGTTATCGCGACATAGGGGAGAAAGTGTCAATGAAATGATACAGCATTCGGGATGAACATTATTAAAACAAAGGCGTTTTTAGTTGCGGAGCGATCTTCTCACGAAATTCCAGTCACCAACTTTCTCCACCGAATGCGAAAATATTTTGTTGCCGCCGACCTACATAGGGAGAAACGATCACCATGATAAAATAAGGCAAATCAGAGGTCGTCTTTCCGCCCGCTATACGTGATTGGAAAAATAGAGAAAAAAGGTGGTTTGATGAACCCTCTGCCAGACACTGAAATGTGATTTCCAGAGTATCCATGTTGATGTAGATGTAGATGTTTCCAGCCAACAAGCAAATATACCTACCGGGAAGTCATTTCCGCTAACATTTACAACTACATGTACATGCAGACGATTGTTCTTGAGTTCACTATTATGTGCCTGGCAGAGGGTTCATGGAACCATCTTAATGCTATTTCTCTACCATTCCACTCTCGAACAATGCGCTGGTAAGACGACGTTCGTATCTCTCCATGCGATCTCTGATCTCTCTTAATATACACTGCTGGAAATTGAAATAAGAACACCGTGAATTCATTGTCCCAGGAAGGGGAAACTTTATTGACACATTCCTGGGGTCAGATACATCACATGATCACACTGACAGAACCACAGGCACATAGACACAGGCAACAGAGCATGCACAATGTCGGCACTAGTACAGTGTATATCCACCTTTCGCAGCAATGCAGGCTGCTATTCTCCCATGGAGACGATCGTAGAGATGCTGGATGTAGTCCTGTGGAACGGCTTGCCATGCCATTTCCACCTGGCGCCTCAGTTGGACCAGCGTTCGTGCTGGACGTGCAGACCGCGTGAGACGACGCTTCATCCAGTCCCAAACATGCTCAATGGGGGACAGATCCGGAGATCTTGCTGGCCAGGGTAGTTGACTTACACCTTCTAGAGCATGTTGGGTGGCACGGGATACATGCGGACGTGCATTGTCCTGTTGGAACAGCAAGTTCCCTTGCCGGTCTAGGAATGGTAGAACGATGGGTTCGATGACGGTTTGGATGTACCGTGCACTATTCAGTGTCCCCTCGACGATCACCAGTGGTGTACGGCCAGTGTAGGAGATCGCTCCCCACACCATGATGCCGGGTGTTGGCCCTGTGTGCCTCGGTCGTATGCAGTCCTGATTGTGGCGCTCACCTGCACGGCGCCAAACACGCATACGACCATCATTGGCACCAAGGCAGAAGCGACTCTCATCGCTGAAGACGACACGTCTCCATTCGTCCCTCCATTCACGCCTGTCGCGACACCACTGGAGGCGGGCTGCACGATGTTGGGGCGTGAGCGGAAGACGGCCTAACGGTGTGCGGGACCGTAGCCCAGCTTCATGGAGACGGTTGCGAATGGTCCTCGCCGATACCCCAGGAGCAACAGCGTCCCTAATTTGCTGGGAAGTGGCGGTGCGGTCCCCTACGGCACTGCGTAGGATCCTACGGTCTTGTGCATCCGTGCGTCGCTGCGGTCCGGTCCCAGGTCGACGGGCACGTGCACCTTCCGCCGACCACTGGCGACAATATCGATGTACTGTGGAGACCTCACGCCCCACGTGTTGAGCAATTCGGCGGTACGTCCACCCGGCCTCCCGCATGCCCACTATACGCCCTCGCTCAAAGTCCGTCAACTGCACATACGGTTCACGTCCACGCTGTCGCGGCATGCTACCAGTGTTAAAGACTGCGATGGAGCTCCGTATGCCACGGCAAACTGGCTGACACTGACGGCGGCGGTGCACAAATGCTGCGCAGCTAGCGCCATTCGACGGCCAACACCGCGGTTCATGGTGTGTCCGCAGTGCCGTGCGTGTGATCATTGCTTGTACAGCCCTCTCGCAGTGTCCGGAGCAAGTATGGTGGGTCTGACACACCGGTGTCAATGTGTTCTTTTTTCCATTTCCAGGAGTGTATTATGATTGTCATTCCTCCGTTTGTAGGTGGCCGCCAACAAAATGTTTTCACATTCTAAGGAGAAAGTTGGCGATTTAGATTTTATGAGAAGATATCGCAGCAACGAGAAATGCGTTTCCTTAATGATTGCCATCCCAGTTGGCGTATTATCCATGGCACTCGCTCCCCTATTTCTCGAAAATACGAAACGAGATGCTCTTCTTTGAACTCTGTCGATATCCTGCGTCGCTCATCTCTGATGTGGATCGCACGCTGCACAGAAATACTCCAGAAGAGGGCGGACAGGGGTGGTATAAGCAGTCTTTTTATTAGACCTGTTGCATTTTCTAAGTGCTCTGGGAACAATCACAGTCTTTGATTTGCTTTTCCCAAAACATTATTAATGTGGTCATTCCAATTTAAGCTATTCGTAACTGTACTCCCTAAGCATTTAGTTGAATTTATAGCCTTTACATTCGAGTGATTTATCGTGTAACCGAAATTTAGCGAAATCCTTTTGGTACTCATGTGAATGACTTCACGCTTTTCATTATTTAGAGTCAATTTCCCCTTTTGCTACCATACAGATAACTTGTCTAAATAATTTTTCAATCGGTTTGGTCATCTGATGACTTTACAAGTCGGCAGACGCCATCATCTGCAAACAATCTAAGAGATTATTTCCTAAATCGTTCAGGTGGATCCAATCTAAGAGATTATTTCCTAAATCGTTCAGGTGGATCAAGGACTACAAATGTCCGGTAACATTTCCTTGCTGAACACTAGATAATACTTCTGTATTACTCGATAGCTTTCCGTCAATTACTTGTGCTTAAACAGAAACTTCATGTCTTCAATCTCCATTGTGAAACAGTCCAGCGTATAAGTTGAGGTGGTGGTGGTGGTTAGTGTTTAACGTCCCGTCGACAACGAGGTCATTAGAGACGGAGCGCAAACTCGGGTGAGGGAAGGATTGGGAAGGAAATCGGCCGTGCGCTTTCAAAGGAACCATCCCGGCATTTGCCTGAAACGATTGAGGGAAATCACGGAAAACCTAAATCAGGATGGCCGGAGACGGGATTGAACCGTCGTCCTCCCGAATGCGAGTCCAGTGTGCGAACCACTGCGCCACCTCGCTCGGTATATAAGTTGAGGTCCGTCCACTTTGACTATATCCAAAGTGGCCAAACCCGTTGATCTGTTGGATGGCAGTTCGTTGTATGCACGTACCGGTCCGTGTAAGTTGGTGACACGTCTTTCATCACTCCTTTTGTGGGCGTTACATTGAAACAAAAAGCTGGCGACCGTTTTAACGTCGTCGTAAGCTTAATGTTGGAATGAAAAGAATGCAAGTATTATAAGAATTGTTAAACGTGCCAGTAACCAATATTGACCAGACACAGTAATGTGACCACCGCCTCTGTTCAACGTCAACGTGCAATAATCACTCACCGAGAGATGGTGGTGGCACTATCAGTGGACCGTATAGATTCTACTGGCCATTAAAATTGCTACACCACGAAGATGACGTGCTACAGACGCGAAATTTAACCGACAGGTAGAAGATGCTCTGATATGCAAATGATTAGCTTCTCAGAGCATTCACACAAGGCTGGCGCCGGTGGCGACACCTTCAACGTATTGACATGACGAAAGTTTCCAACCGATTTCTCATACACAAACAGCAGTTGACCGGCCTTGCCTGGTGAAACATTGTTGTGATGTGTCGTGTAAGAAGGAGATATGCGCACCATCACGTTTCCGACTTTGATAAAGGACGGATTGTAGCCTATCGCGATTGCGGTTTATCGTATCGTGACATTGCTACTCGCGTTGGTCGAGATTCAATGACTGTTAGTAGAATATGGATTCGGTGGGTTCAGGAGGGTAATACGGAACGCCGTGCTGGATCCCAACGGCCTCGTATCACTAGCAGTCGAGATGACAGGCATCTTATCCGCCTGGCTGTAACGAATCGTGCAGCCACGTCACGATCCCTGAGTCAAGAGTTGGGGACGTTTGCAAGACAACAACCATCTGCACAAACAGTTCGACGACGTTTGCAGTAGCACGGACTATCAGCACGGAGACCATGGCTGCGGTTACTCTTGACGCTGCATCACAGACAGGGGCGCCTGCGATGGTGTACTCAACGACGAACCTGGATGCACGAATGACAAAACGTCATTTTTTCGAATGAATACAGGTTCTGTTTACAGCATCATGATGGTCGCATCCGTGTTTGGCGACATCGCGGTGAACGCACATTAGAAGCGTGTATTCGTCATCGCCATACTAGCGTATCACCCGGCGTGATTGTATGGGGTGTTATTGGTTACCTGTCTCGGTCACCTATTGTTCGCATTGACGGCACTTTGAACAGTGGACATTACATTTCAGATGCGTTACGACCCGTGGCTCTACCCTTCATTCGATCCCTATGAAAACCTACATTTCAGCAGGATAATGCACGACCGCATGTTCCAGGTCCTGTACGGGCCTTTCTGGATACGGATGATGTTCGACTGCTGCCCTGGCCAGCACATTCTCCAGATCTCTCACCAATTGAAAACGTCTGGTCAGTGGTGACCGAGAAACTCGGTCGTCACAATACGCCAATCACTACTCTTGAAGAACTGCTATATCGTGTTGAAGCTGCATGGGCAGCTGTACCTGTTCACCCCATCCGAGCTCTGTTTGACTCAATGCCCAGGCGTTTCAAAGCCGTTATTACGGGTGGAGGTGGTTGTTCTGGGTTCTGTTTTCTCAGCGTCTATGCACCCAAACTGCGTGAAAATGGAATCACATGTCAGTTATAGTATAATACAGGGTTATAACAAATGATAGAATCGATTTCACAGCTCTACAATAACTTTGTTATTTGAGATATTTTCACAATGCTTTGCACACACATACAAAAACTCAAAAAGTTTTTTTATGGATTCACAAATGTTCGATATGTGCCCCTTTAGTGATTCGGTAGACATCAAGCCGATAATCAAGTTCCTCCCACACTCGGCGCAGCATGTCCCCATCAATGAGTTCGAAAGCATCGGTGATGCGAGCTCGCAGTTCTGGCACGTTTCTTGGTAGAGGAGGTTTAAACACTGAATCTTTCACATAAACCCACAGAAAGAAATCGCATGGGGTTAAGTCGGGAGAGCGTGGAGGCCATGACATGAATTGCTGATCATGATCTCCACCACGACCGATCCGTCGGTTTTCCAATCTCCTGTTTAAGAAATGCCGAACATCATGATGGAAGTGCGGTGGAGCACCATCCTGTTGAAAGATGAAGTCGGCGCTGTCGGTCTCCAGTTGTGGCATGAGCCAATTTTCCGCGGGCTACGCGTGAAACTTGCCCGCACGCGTTCAACCATTTTTCGCTCACTGCAGGCCGACCCGTTGATTTCCCCTTACAGAGGCATCCAGAAGCTTTACACTGCGCATACCATCACCGAATGGAGTTAGCAGTTGGTGGATCCTTGTTGAACTTCGTCCTGAAGTGTCGTTGCACTGTTATGACTGACTGATGTGAATGCATTTCAAGCACGACATACGCTTTCTCGGCTCCTGTCGCCATTTTGTCTCACTGCGCTCTCGAGCGCTCTGACGGCAGAAACCTGAAGTGCGGTCTCAGCCGAACAAAACTTTATGAGTTTTTCTGCGTATCTGTAGTGTGTCGTGACCATATGTCAATGAATGGAGCTACGGTGAATTTATGAAATCGCTTCAATCATTTGTAATAGCCCTGTATATTCGTCCAATGAATACCCGTTTATCATCTGCGTTTCTTCTTGGTGTAGCAATTTTAATAGCCAGTTGTGTAATACGCGTCCAGGAGATGCGGAAAGGAGAGGCAAGACAACACCGAGAACAAAAGTGCTGCAGGAATAGCGTACCAAACGCTGAGCCTGCGAAACAGTCAAGTTCCCGATAGGCTTGTCTTGCTCAGCGAGCGAACACGAAAAAACAGGGCAGCAGGGTTTCGGAAGTTGTATGTTGAAGTCCAAAGGTGCTTGATCATTTTCTTTCGGGACAACGGTGGAAGAATTTCCGCTTAGCCTGTAAACTATTCGCATGCCGTCTTCGTTAAAGTATAGCGTGCATGAGAAAATCATCCAAAGCCGAGGCCCAGGAAACTGCGGTGCACCGCCGGCAATAGACGACGGGGGTGAACAACGGCTACCGAGATGTGTACGAGCGAATAGACGTGCAACTGTTGAGAAACTGACGACCCAGATGAAGTAAGGGGCCAGCAACTGTGTCACCCGAACAGCCGTTCAGTGAACTTTGCTTGCGTATAGGCCTCCGCTGCAGGCGCCTGGTCCATGCACCCATGCTGGCTGCGTTCAGCGGCGACGAAGGTTGAAGTTTGCACGCCAGTACCGCAACTGCACGTCCATTGAATGGAGACAGGTGGCCTTCTCAGGTAAATCACGTTTCACGCACCATCAGACGGAGAGCCATTGGCGTGTATGGCCGTGTAACAATCGTCGTAAGGGTCCTGGCCCTTGGAGGGAGTGTTATGGTCTGGCAGATGTTTTCGCGGCATTCCATGGGTGTTCTCGTCATTCTGGAAGACACAACGGATCAACACTAGTGTATATGTGCCCGTGGGAAGCATGTATCTCCCTACATGCAGTTTGTTTTTAAGTCAAGCAGAGGCGCAAAACTATGGGCCTATATCTCTGACATCGATCTGTTGTAGAATTTTACATGTTTTTTGCTCGCGTCTCATGTCGTTTCTGGAAACCCAGAATCTACTCTGTGGGAAGCAACATGGATTCCGGAAACAGCGATCGTGCGAGACTCAACTTGCTTCATTTGTTCATGAGACCCAGAAAATATTAGATACAGGCTCCCAGGTAGATGCCATTTTCCTTGACTTCCGGAAGGCGTTCGAATCAGTTCCGCATTGTCACCTGATAAACAAAGTAAGAGTCTACGGAATATCAGACCAGCTGTGCGGCTGGATTGAAGAGTTTTTAGCAAAGAGAACACAGCATGTTGTTCTCAATGGAGAGACGTCTACAGACGGTAAAGTAACCTCTGGCGTGCCAGAGGGGAGTGTTATGGGAGCTTTGCGTTTCACAATGTATATAAATGATGTAGTAGATAGTGTCGGAAGTTGCTGTAGTATACAGAGAAGGTACAGCATTAGAACATTGCAGCCATATTAAGGAAGATCTGCAGCGGATAGGCACTTGGTGCAGGGAGTGGCAACTGACCCTTAACATAGACAAATGTAATGTATTGCGAATATATAGAAAGAAGGCTCCTTTATTGTATGATTACATGATAGCGGAACAAACACTGGTAGCAGTTACTTCTGTAAAATATCTGGGAGTATGCGTACGGAACGATTTGAAGTGGAATGATCATATAAAATTAATTGTTGGTAAGGCGGGTGCCAGGTTGACATTCATGAGATTCATTGGGAGAGTCCTTAGAGCCGGCCGGAGTGGCCGAGCGGTTCTAGGCGCTACAGTGTGGAATCGCGCGACCGCTACGATCGCAGGTTCGAATACTGCCTCGGGCATGGATGTGAATCATATCCTTAGGTTAGTTAGGTTTAAGTACTTCTAAATTCTAGCGGACGGATGACCTCAGAAGTTAAGTCCCATAGTTCAAAAAATGGTTCAAATGGTTCTGAGCACTATGGGACTCAACTTCTGTGGTCATCAGTCCCCTAGAACTTAGAACTACTTAAACCTAACTAACCTAAGGACATCACACACATCCATGCCCGAGGCAGGATTCGAACCTGCGACCGTAGCAGTCCCGCGGTTCCGGACTGCGCGCCTAGAACCACTAGACCACCGCGGCCGGCAGTCCCATAGTGCTCCGAGCCATTTGAACCATTTTTTTAGTCCTTAGAAAATATAGTCCACCAACAAAGGAGGTGGCTTACAAAACACTAGTTCGGCCTCTAGTTAAGTACTGCTCGTCAGAGTGGGATCCATACTAGGTCGGGTTGACAGAGGAGATAGACAAGATCCAAAGAAGAGCGGCGCGTTTCGTCACAGTGTTATTTGGTAAGCGTGATAGCGTTACGGAGATGTTTAGCAAACTCAAGTGGCACACTCTGCAAGAGAGGCGCTCTGCATCGCGGTGTAGCTTGCTGTCCAGGTTTCGAGAGGGTGCGTGTCTGGATGAGGTATCGAATATATTGCTCTCCCAATGAATCTCAACCTGGTACCCGCCTTACCAACAATTAATTTTATATCATCATTCCACTTCAAATCGTTCCGCAAGCATACTCCCAGATATTTTACAGAAGTAACTGCTACCAGTGTTTGTTCCATTATCATGTAACCATACAATAAAGGATCCTTCTTTCTATGTATTCGCAATACATTACATTTGTCTGTGTTAAGGGTCAGTTGCCACTCCCCGCACCAAGTGCCTATCCGCTGCAGATCTTCCTGCATTTCGCTACAATTTTCTAATGCTGCAACGTCTCTCTATACTACAGCATCATCCGCGAAAAGCCGCATGGAACTTCCGACACTATCTACTAGGTCATTTATATATATTGTGAAAAGTAATGGTCCCATAACACTCCCCTGTGGCACGCCAGAGGTTCCTTTAACGTCTGTAGACGTCTCTCCATTGATAACAACATGCTGTGTTTGCTAAAAATTCTTCAATCCAGCCACACAGCTGGTCTGATATTCCGTAGGCTCTTACTTTGTTTATCAGGCGACCGTGCGGAACTGTACCGAACGCCTTCCGGAAGTCAAGGAAAATAGCATCTACCTGGGAGCCTGTATCTAACATTTTCTTGGTCTCATGAACAAATAAAGCGAGTTGGGTCTCACACGATCGCTGTTTCCGGAAACCATGTTGATTCCTACAGAGTAGATTCTGGGTTTCCAAAACCGACATGATACGCGAGCAAAAAACATGTTCTAAAATTCTACAACAGGTCGATGTCAGAGATATAGGTCTATAGTTTTGCGCATCTGCTCGACGACCCTTCTTGAAGACCGGGACTACCTGTGCTCTTTTCCAATCATTTGGAACCTTCCGCTCCTCTAGTGACTTGCGGTACACGGCTGTTAGAAGGGGGACAAGTTCTTTCGCGTACTCTGTGTAGAATCGAATTTGTATTCCGTCAGGTCCAGTGGACTTTCCTCTGTTGAGTGATTCCAGTTGCTTTTCTATTCCTTGGACACTTATTTCGATGTCAGCCATTTTTTCGTTTGTGCGAGGATTTAGAGAAGGAACTGCAGTGCGCTCTTCCTCTGTGAAACAGAGGCTTTTGATCGGTGGTCACGTTACTATGACTGAACAGTTCTTATTAAGTAATAATAGTAGTTATAACTGTCAGTCTCTTATCTTCAATATTCTTGGAGGAAAGAGGTAGCAGTTATGGCAGGTAACAAGCACCCCACAGTCGACGCGTCTCACTTTCAAAACATCTTTTCCATGAATAAAAAAACATAGGAAGAAGCCCCTAATTACTGTGAACATGGTATCATGTCAAGTTAACGGGGTAATTACAGGCAAGGGAAGGCCAGAATTCTGTGACTATGAGTGTGAAAGGAAATCGGGCATGACCTTTTGAAAGGAAACAATCAGGCTTCTGCCGGTTGTCTTAAGGTCTTCAGGGGAGTAACGTAAATTTAAATTTGGATGACTGGTGATTTGCTCCTCATCCCTTTTTCCCAACCTCTCCTCCCCCCATCCCCCCCCCAAAAAATGTACAAGCACATTCGATGGGCCGGCCAGTGTGGCCACGCGGTTAAAGGCGCTGCAGTCTGGAACCGCGCGACCGCTACGGTCGCAGGTTCGAATCCTGCCTCGGGCATGGCTGTGTGTGATGTCCTTAGGTTAGTTAGGTTTAGGTTAGTTCTAGGGGACTCATGACCTCAAATGTTAAGTCCCATAGTGCTCAGAGCCATTTGAACCACATTCGATGGACCCAGACATAAGAGTTTGAGACGCCCGATAAATTTATCTGAATTGGATACAAGATGTTCACACTTACTGGCTAAAGATCGAAGGGCATTCGCCAAATACAGTGCCACGTTTCGCTGGGTGCATCAAAATTACCAAAAATATACTGCAATATTAACCCATTATTACGAAGTTTCGTTAAACTATGGAGTCAAGGTAGAATGACAGTATCAAGAGTAAGTTTTTTAACACATACTCAGAGAGAAAGCTGTTTATCATAAGGGAAATAACTATTTTGTTGTGTCCTCCCAATGGGTCATCATGGAGAACTATCCCTTATTCTCCTGGTAAAACCTGTTGATGTTCTGTTATAGAAAGAATGTCTGCTCTTTCACCAATGAAATACTAGCCCCTGGCGTTCGTAGTAACGTGTTAGAGCCGGCCGAAGTGGCCGTGCGGCTCTAGGCGCTGCAGTCTGGAACCGCGAGATCGCTACGGTCGCAGGTTCGAATCCTGCCTCGGGCATGGATGTGTGTGATGTCCTTAGGTTAGTTAGGTTTAACTAGTTCTAAGTTCTAGGGGACTAATGACCTCAGAAGTTGAGTCCCACAGTGCTCAGAGCCATTTGAACCATTTAACGTGTTAGAAACATGCGGCCTGATGTCGTGAACTTTAGTCTTCTGGGGAGATGAAAACTTCCTGCCTGCCAGAGAAATTCCGTGGCGGGAAGACTTCTCCGAGCGAGAGCGAAAATTATACCCTTTTCATATAAACTCGTCACGTTTTGGTCATCAAGTTGCTCATAGTATGCTTAATCTCGATCCAGGGATGGGGTGTCTGACGTCGCTGGACACGAATGAAGACACATTTCGAAGATTGCATGTTAGTCAGTTTCGAATAGCCAAACCATTTCCTACCCCGTGCCTCGAGTAAGTCTCGAAAATATCTCGAAGTAAAAAGGTTCTAAAATGGGGCGATCACATAGTTCATATACAGGATGAAGAAAATTTGGTAGACTCGGACTTCGCAGTGTGATTCCTTACATACTAGCAATACAAAAATGTAAATCACAAAATTTTGCCCTGCGCCTATTTCTGGCAGTAAATGGACGCTACAGACTGGGAACCTTGCAACACTGTAATCACGTGCTTGGTAACTATCTCTGTCAGCAGATAGTAGTAGTGCTGCTCAGTTGGTGCAGTGGCTGCCGTTGTGGGTTGCCCTTATAACACTCCTGACTGCTACTGCTGTACCATAACCTTAAAGCTGGAAGTAGGTTATGTAATCAAACTATTTTATTAAAGCAATTATGGTACAACGCAACAGAGTCGTGTTATGTTGACCGTATTGTACCTAACGGAGGTGGCTTATCGGAAGTGAAAGTCAGAATTATGTAAATATTTGAACAGTAACAAACAATATTTTTGCCTAGATATACTGTTTAAAGAATAAGGAAAACGGTCGCCAGCCTAATTAGGCAAGAGAAAGATTAACGTTCTCGTTTAACAAAGTAGGTATAAGTAACTATAACGGACAAACACAACCTAGACTTGGCCACACGCAAGTGCAATGAACTCTGACACATAAATATGTTTTAAGATTGAAGCTAACAACTGGAGCACCACTAACTATTTGCCAAAATATAACAGATACCGAAACACACTATTACTTTCATGGCTTGTTCAGACTGAACGGTCTTTCCTTTACTTGTTACCTAGCATTAACACAATAGACAAACTGTGGATCCTTTTATACTATTAATATGCACTTCTAATACACAAGAGAGACAAACACTTAGCAAACATGAGCATATAACGTTTCACAACTGCAGCTTTCTACTTTTACAACAGTGAGACATAAAATTAACATATATGTAAGATACTGACTCACCTTCTGCGATTTACAACAAACAGTAATGTGATCATTTACTAAGCAAAACTTTATAAGCCTCAGTCTTAAGAACTTTTAATTTGAAGTTGGCAACAACACATTAATAAGCAGTTTTACTAGGAAAATTATTTTCAGCAAGCATCAGTAACTTTAACTCACTCTCTGTCCACATTAACTTTAACTTTCTCTTTACTATGTTCAAGAGGCATTAATTAAAAAAAAACTGGTTTTTAATGTTCTTTCAGTAGGGACACTCGGTAATCACATTAGTTCAAACGGAGAGGAACCTGAGAGGTGTAATGATAAGGAAAAAATCAAGGTAGGTATTTAAATTCAGATATAAATTACCTTATATTTGAGCACACTAACACATCCATTAAGCTGATCCTTCACTGTACATCATTGTAGTATTCCGATACAATGATTGCGCAATGTGGTGGCAACTGCATGTTGGTAGGTGGAATTGCAGGTAGAATTGCTGGACTCTGTCATTTCTTGGTGGCGATGATAGATACAAATTCCAGAATAGTTCCTGCTATTTATCCATCCATCCGAGGCATTGGAAAGTAGCAGAAAAAGCCTCCCTCGGAACCAGCACAATATGCACAGTTTGGTAGCTCGTCCCCGACTCGTAGCTCGTTCCCGACTCTTAGCTCGTCCCCGACTGACTATGAGTTCCACCTTTTCTACATAAGCTAACCATAATTTGCGCGCACTACACAGTTCCGTTCCCGAGGGGAACCACTACACCTTTTACATACAAACTAACTAAGAACCCTAAGTGAAGATCAGCAGTTTACATAGCAGCAACCAAACACATTAAATAAAACAGAACATTTTCACATATTGACATTTCTACCAAAAATTATTCACAGAAAATTACAATCTTATACAGTAAGTTTTGTTCCCTTCAAATGGGACAAAGAATTTAAAAGACAGATACACTACTTTACATAGAATCAAACCATGACTCAAAGTTTTTACAAAAAAAGGAGTATACACTTTTGTGTCATCGAGTCATATAAACACATTTACAGAAGCACAGCAATGTAACATTAAATGAAACAAAAGCAAAATAAATTAGTACAGCATTAGAGCTATGGTGTTACACCCTGTATGAAGTTGAGGGTTCGATGCTGGGTTGAGGCTTACTTGTTTTTATTTGCTACATAGAGTCTGCGTGGTACGGTATCGGGCGACTTAATCTTCATACTGCGATCACAGTGGGTCTTCCACAAAACATCTGTAGTTACGTTCTACGAACATGAAAATGGAAGTACGATCATTTTCACTAGTCAGCTTTCTAAAGAAGCGTTTTGCACCTCGTGGATGCAAATTGTTTCTCGCCACTGCATCTACTACACTTCAAACTTGATCTTCCACAATTGTCATACCGAAACTATTTGTAAAGCAAGTTGCTAGCCCTTCTGGTGCCGTAAAGCCCTAACGAAATGTAATAAACCTGAACGTGGCAAGGATAATAGTTGGTATTAATGGATGTGACCATTGGTGGAGGGTACAAACAAAACAAGTTCGGAATCTAATAGATGCAGTGGTGCGAAACATTTCGCGTTCACTACGTGCAAAAGCTTCTTTAAAACCTGAGCAATGAAAACAGTTGTACTTCCTTTTTTGTGTTTGTAGTATGTAACTGCACATGTTTTGTAGAAGACACAGTGTAATCGCTGTATGTCGATCAAGACGCCAGATGCCATTCCACGCGGACTACATTTAGCAAATAAAAGGAAATAAACCTCGACCCAGAATTGAAGCCTGGTCCTCCTACGCACTAACCCGAAACGCTAGCCACTGCACGAAATGCACAGTTACCAGGCACATGATTACATTGTTGCCAGATTGCCAGTCTTTAACGTCCATTTACTGCCCGAAATATGCGCAGGACGAGAATTTGTGGCAGTTTCTTGTATTGCTAGTATGTGAAGAAGTCCGAGTGCCCGAATTTTTCTTCAGCCTGTATGGATGAAGGAGCCTGCAGTGAAACTGCGGTTTATCTACGAAAAAGGTGGTCTAAAATAAATTTGCGTAGTATCTACTGCAGCACTGTTTCAGTAGTTGGACTCTCATCGTATCGCCGTTTCAGCCGACACTCGGTATTTACACAGGTCCACGAATACAGTCATGATCTAACTAGTCTCGCGGGTGAATAACAGGACGGGGTTTTATAAAACGAGGCTAAGCGACAGCCCGTCAGGTCATCTTCACCTGCCCATGTTCGGCAAAATCTTCTGCCTGACTCGTGTAAACCGCCAGAGGGTGGTACGGGATTACAAGTCCCACCGCCACACCTCCAAAGTGAATTGCAGCGACGCAGTCACTGCCCTGTGGAAATTTACTGCCTCACCAACACAGTTAGACCGCAATAGACCGGTGATGCTGTATTGAGACATATATGAAGCAGCGTCACAAAACTAAACGAAAAACCAAACCAGTATTCAATCCACACCTCCAAAGTGAATTGCAGTGACGCAGTCACTGCCCTGTGGAAATTCACTGCCTCACCAACACAGTTAGACCGCAATAGACCGGTGATGCTGTATTGAGACATATATGAAGCAGCGTCACAAAACTAAACGAAAAACCAAACCAGTATTCAATCGGTGTTTTCTGGTAGGCGTGTAATTCTCTTTCTGTATTAGTCTTTTGTAGAGATGGGCAAACTGAAACACGTTACTGTTTCGAAACAAATAAAACAGTACAATGTAATGTTTTGATACGCTGTTTCGAAACAGTGAAACAGATTGTGTTTTGTAATGTAATAAGCCTACACATTTTATCATCTCGAATGTCTACTCTATAAGTATGTCCATATGAACACAGACGAGGGGCGATAGCGCTAATCATATTGCAGAAAGCATGAAACTATCACTTAGGCGTCTTGGCTGTTTCGTATTTCCTGCAGCAAATGCGCTGCTTTCGTGTCGTGTGACTTCCATACTTTTCAATTGGCTGAGGACAGCCATAGCTGAAGACAAGAACTACCACAAACGGAACTGGAAGTGGGAGCAAACTGCAGAAACAACGGATATGCTACTGGGATTCCCATATTCTGTTAGTATGGGTAATATACCCATCCTGCTAATTTCCATTCACACAAAGGGAATCATTGTGGATAACAGGCACAGTGACTATAGACTCTCAAATAACGCCATATAATTCCAATAAATAACAAAGTATAACAGAAAAAATTTTTGTCTTTCAAGGGTTTTCGAACCGTTACTATAAATGCACCATGCTTCCCAGCCTTTCCTGTTCACTATTACACTATCAGTAATACGTCAAACAGACTGCTTGCAATTATACCTACATCAAATTTATGTATATGTCTAATAACTGTCACTCTACGCCTTTTTTTATTCAAAATGTTGTAGGCTTATTTGCGTTTCTTAATGTGATTACTGCACATGAACAGAGAAGCGTATGTTATAAAAAAGTGTAATTTAACTGAATGATTTTCACATATTTATTACACTCCTGGAAATGGAAAAAAGAACACATTGACACCGGTGTGTCAGACCCACCATACTTGCTCCGGACACTGCGAGAGGGCTGTACAAGCAATGATCACACGCACGGCACAGCGGACACACCAGGAACCGCGGTGTTGGCCGTCGAATGGCGCTAGCTGCGCAGCATTTGTGCACCGCCGCCGTCAGTGTCAGCCAGTTTGCCGTGGCATACGGAGCTCCATCGCAGTCTTTAACACTGGTAGCATGCCGCGACAGCGTGGACGCGAACCGTATGTGCAGTTGACGGACTTTGAGCGAGGGCGTATAGTGGGCATGCGGGAGGCCGGGTTGACGTGCCGCCGAATTGCTCAACACGTGGGGCGTGAGGTCTCCACAGTACATCGATGTTGTCGCCAGTGGTCGGCGGGAGGTGCACGTGCCCGTCGACCTGGGACCGGACCGCAGCGACGCACGGATGCACGCCAAGACCGTAGGATCTTACGCAGTGCCGTAGGGGACCGCACCGCCACTTCCCAGCAAATTAGGGACACTGTTGCTCCTGGGGTATCGGCGAGGACCATTCGCAACCGTCTCCATGAACCTGGGCTACGGTCCCGCACACCGTTAGGCCGTCTTCCGCTCACGCCCCAACATCGTGCAGCCCGCCTCCAGTGGTGTCGCGACAGGCGTGAATGGAGGGACGAATGGAGACGTGTCGTCTTCAGCGATGAGAGTCGCTTCTGCCTTGGTGCCAATGATGGTCGTATGCGTGTTTGGCGCCGTGCAGGTGAGCGCCACAATCAGGACTGCATACGACCGAGGCACACAGGGCCAACACCCGGCATCATGGTGTGGGGAGCGATCTCCTACACTGGCCGTACACCACTGGTGATCGTCGAGGGGACACTGAATAGTGCACGGTACATCCAAACCGTCATCGAACCCATCGTTCTACCATTCCTAGACCGGCTAGGGAACTTGCTGTTCCAACAGGACAATGCACGTCCGCATGTATCCCGTGCCACCCAACGTGCTCTAGAAGGTGTAAGTCAACTACCCTGGCCAGCAAGATCTCCGGATCTGTCCCCCATTGAGCATGTTTGGGACTGGATGAAGCGTCGTCTCACGCGGTCTGCACGTCCATCACGAACGCTGGTCCAACTGAGGCGCCAGGTGGAAATGGCATGGCAAGCCGTTCCACAGGACTACATCCAGCATCTCTACGATCGACTCCATGGAAGAATAGCAGCCTGCATTGCTGCGAAAGGTGGATATACACTGTACTAGTGCCGACATTGTGCATGCTCTGTTGCCTGTGTATATGTGCCTGTGGTTCTGTCAGTGTGATCATGTGATGTATCTGACCCCAGGAATGTGTCAATAAAGTTTCCCCTTCCTGGGACAATGAATTCACGGTGTTCTTATTTCAATTTCCAGGAGTGTATTTTGAATGTGAATAGTATGCGTTGTTTTATTGTTTGGTTAGTGTTTATAAAGCAGATGTTACGCCATTTAGTAATAGGACAGTCAGCTAGAAACGAAGCCATCTTCACCTTCACACTATTGCTTGTCAAAAAGATTTCGACACTCTTGAAAGTGTTTCATGAAGTGTTATGTTGTGTTTCAGTACCTGTACCAAGCCCGAATTTCGTCCGACACAGAGCGGAATGAAACATCACTGTTTCGATACAAGCACAGGTGGACTGAAACAGCCATATTTTGAAACAACGATACAGTTTCTGTGTCTGGCTCGAGATCGAATCTGATCCGGTTATCCGAGACAGGGGCGGAATGAAGCACCACTGTTTCGAAACAGTGAACCACAGCCGTTCCTAAACACTGAAACAGCTCCACGTATCGATACACTGTATCTAAACATAGAAACAGTGGCCAAGTCTAGTCTTTTGTTATATTCACAGTTGTTGTTTCTTAATACTGTCAATAATAGTAGTTACTTCCCTTGTAGAGTAAGTTTGTGATTATTATAGTCAGGTTTTTAACATCTTCTTATTGAAGTAGCGGAACTTAGAAAAAGTAAAATTTTACCATGAGTGAGAAGTGTGGGCTTTGCCGTAGGTTCGTGAGTAGTGGATTGCGGTGTGAGACTTGTTCGAAGTATTTTCACTGGGGGGGAATGCAGTGGGGAAGCCAGTGGGCATTCTGGTGACATCCTCTCCTGGAACTGCAGGTTATGTAGCAAGAGTAAATTGATAGAGGAGCAGGAGCGTAAGATCTGTGCCCTTCAAGTGCAGTTGAAAAACGCACAGGAGGAGCTAGATAGGACGAGGAGGGAGAAGGGGGTTGGGGAATGGGAGCTGGCTGTTGGCAAGAGATCTTCTAGGAGAAGAAGATTTTCAGATAGTTTTGCTATTGGTGTTTACAATAGATATGACCAACTGTCAGAGTCTAGTGGAGAGGAATCTCTAGTAGCTGTAGATGTAGGAAGTATGCAGCAGACCTCAGTAGTTACGGTAGTTAGAACAGTTGCAAAGTCGAAGAGGAAGAAGAAGGTTCTGCTGTTAGGTAGTTCTCATGGCAGAGGAGTAGGCCAGCAGTTGCAGGAAATGTTGGGGAGTGAGTATCAGGTCACCAGCATTCTGAAGCCTAATGCAGGACTGGCTCAGGTCACTGTTAACATAAGGGGGTTATGTAGGGATTTTACTAAAGAGGATCAGGTAGTGATAGTGGGTGGGGCTGGTAATAGTATTGATAGGGATGGTGACCTGGAAAAGATAGCCACACAGACTGGCAACACGAATGTGCATTTCGTGGAACTGTTTCAGCGTCACGATCGGCCTCATCTTAATACAGCCGTCAGGCGTAATAACATGAGACTTGGGGATGCACTTATGACAGAAAGCATGGGTAACATTTCAGTGGTGTCGGTGGAGTCTATCAGCAGGACGGGTTTCACTAGACATGGCCTGCACCTCAACAGGTATGGGAAGGGGAGGTTAGCAAAGCTTATAGGTGACAGCATAGGTGGGGTTGGTAGGATCACTCATGGGAAAATTCCTGCAGTAGTGGGTGTTAGAGCTGCACCTTTTTTAGATTGAAGTCAGCTGATAGGTATTCCTGCTTAAGGGAAGTCTCTCTAACAAAGGAACCACTTTTGACAAAGCTTAGGTATCCGAGTAATGAGGGAATTAGTATATTTCATCAAAATATACAAGGAATTAGAGATAAAGTTAGAGAATTGTTTATAGATGTTGACTCTGAAATTATTGGTATATCTGAAGACTTCTTAAATAAGGAGATAATTCAGAGGCTTCCTTTACCAGGATACAGGTTGGCTGGCAGCTTTTCGAGGAGCTCTTTGCGGTGTGGGGGAGTAGCCATGTATGTGAGAAACGGCATCCCATTTGAGTTAATTGATGTTTCAAAGTACTGCACTGAAAAGGTGTTTGAATGTTGTGCAGGTGTGGTCAAATTTAATCGAGCTAAACTTCTAACAGTTGTTATTTATAGATCCCCAGACTCCGATTTCACAACATTTTTGCTAAAGCTAGAGGAGGTTCTTGGTTCACTTTATAGGAAATACAAAAAGTTAGTTATATGTGGTGACTTCAATATTAATTGTATAAGTGATTGTGCAAGGAAGAGGATGCTGGTAGAAATCCTTAATTCATATAATCTTATGCAAACCGTATTCTTTCCAACGAGAGTGCAAGGGAACAGTAGAACAACCATAGACAACATTTTTGTTCATTCCTCATTACTAGAAGGGCATTCTGTTAGCAAAAAGGTGAATGGCCTTTCAGATCATGATGCACAAATTATAACTCTAAAAGATTTTGTGCTGCAACACGCGTTAAATATAGTTATCAGCTGTTTAGGAAAGCTGATCCAGTTGCTGTAGAGACCTTTGTAAACCTTATCAAGGAACAAGACTGACAAGATGTTTATAGCGCTGATACAGTAGACGATAAATATAATGCTTTTCTCAAGACTTTTCTTGTGCTCTTTGAAAGTTGCTTTCCGTTAGAACGTTTAAAACAGGGTACTAGCACAAACATGCAGCCTGGGTGGCTGACTAGAGGGATAAAAATATCTTGTAGAACAAAGTGGCAATTTTATCAAAACGTTAGAAACAGTCAGAATCTAAATGCAGCAGCCCATTACAAACAGTATTGTAAGGTGCTTAAAAATGTTATTAGGTAGGCAAAAAGTATGTGGTATGCAGATAGAATAGCTAAGTCTCAGGATAAAATTAAAACCATATAGTCAGTCGTAAAGGAAGTGGCTGGTCTGCAGAGACAGGTCGAGGATATAGAATCAGTGCGTAGTGGGAATGTCCGTGTTACTGATAAGTCGCATATATGTACAGTATTTAATAATCACTTTCTGAATATAGCAGGTGAACTAAATAGAAACCTAGTCCCAACAGGGAATCATATAGCGCTCTTAGAAAAAAGTGTTCCGAGACTGTTACCTGAAATGCTCCTCCATGATACTGACAAGAGGGAGACTGAGTTAATAATTAAATCACTAAAGACCAAGAAGTCTCATGGATATGACGGGGTATCTAGCAAAATACTGATGTATTGTTCTTTATATGTTAGCCCAGTACTTAGCCATATCTGTAACTTTTCCTTTAGGAGTGGTCGGTTTCCTGACCGATTAAACTACTCGGTAGTGAAGCCACTTTATAAAAATGGAGACAGGGATAATGTTGACAATTATAGACCTATTTCTACGACATCGGTTTTTGCTAAAGTTATCGAGAAGGTTGTATATACAGGGTTCATGGAGCATTTAAATTCACATAATTTGCTGTCAAATGTTCAGTTTGGTTTTAGAAATGGTTTAACAACTGAAAATGTTATATTCTCTTTTCTCTGTGAGGTTTTGGACGGATTAAATAAAAGGTTGCGAACGCTAGGTGTTTTCTTTGATTTAACGAAGGCTTTTGACTGAGTTGACCACAAAATATTACTGCAGAAGTTGGACCATTATGGAGTAAGGGGAGTAGCGTACAATTGGTTCGCCTGTTACTTTAAGAACAGAAAGCAGAAGGTAATTCTCCGCAATATTGAGAGTGGTAGTGATGTTCAGTCCCAATGGGGCACTGTTAAGTGGGGCATTCCCCAAGGGTCTGTGTTGGGGCCACTGCTGTTTCTTATTTATATAAATGATATGCCTTCTAGTATTACAGGTGATTCAAAAATATTTCTGTTTGCTGATGACACCAGCTTGATAGTGAAGGTTCTTGTGTGTAATATTGAAGCAGTAACAAATAATGTAGTTCATGAAATAAGTTTGTGGCTTGTGGAAAACAATTTGATGCTAAATCACAGTAAGACTCAGTTTTTACAGTTTCTAACTCACAATTCAACAACAACCGATATTTTGATCAGACAGAATGGGCATATTATAAGCGAGACGGAACAGTTCAAATTCCTAGGCGTTCGGATAGATAGTAAGCCGTTGTGGAAAGCCCATGTCCAGGATCTTGTTCAGAAACTAAATGCTGCTTTATTTACAATTAGTGCAGTATCTGAAATAAGTGACACTTCAACACGAAAAGTAGTCTACTTCGTATATTTTCATACGCTTATGTCGTATGGTATTATTTTTTGGGGTAATTCTTCTGATTCAAAAAGGGTATTTTTGGCTCAAAAACGGGCTGTTCGAGCTATATGTGGTGTAAGTCCGAGAACCTCTTGTCGACCCCTATTCAATAGTCTGGGAATTCTGACATTGCCCTCACAGTATTAACTTTCCTTAATGTCGTTTGTTGTTAGCAATATTAGCCTATTCCCAAGAGTTAGCAGCTTTCACTCAGTTAATACTAGGCAGAAATACAATCTGCATGTGGAATCCACTTCCTTGACTCTTGTGCAGAAAAGAGTGCAGTATTCTGCTGCATCCATTTGCAATAAGCTACCACAAGAACTCATAAATCTTAGCAGTAGCCCAAACTCTTTTAAGTCTAAACTGAAGAGTTTCCTCATAGCTCACTCCTTCTAATCTGTCGAGGAGCTCCTGGAAGAGCTAAAAAATTAAGCAAATTCCAGTGTTACATTGTTGATTTTCTTTATTTATACTTACGACTTGTCACCTGAATATGTTTTTTTATATTTCATTTTATCTGTTTCTAATATCGTGTTGTAATTTCATGTATTGACTCGTTCCTTGACCATGGAGACTTCTCCTTAATTTGATCCCACGGAACAATAAATAAATAAATAGATAAAATAAATAAATAAATAAAAGCGAAAAACCAGTTTCCATTTTCCGGCTCTGGACACAACTGTTGCGAGATCTTTCGTCGTTGTAAGACATATACCCGAGTTGAGAATCGTCTCCCAAATATTTCCAAAAAGGACATCCCTTGCCTCACTACCAGTGTAAGTAGGCTGTTTATGTTTTCTTATTGGCAACGTTACGTAGCGCTCTGTATGAAAATCACTGGCTGTGCTGTGTGCAGTCTGTGGCTAGTTAGCACTGTTGTCTGCCATTGTAGTGTTGGGCAGCTGGATGTTAACAGGCGTAGCGTTGGGCAGTTGGAGGTGAGCCGCCAGCAGTGGTGGATGTGGGGAGAGAAATGGCGGAGTTTTGAAATTTGTAAAAATGGATGTCACGAACTGCTGTATATATTATGACTTTTGATGACTATTAAGGTAAATACATTGTTTGTTCTCTATTAAAATCTTTCATTTGCTACTAGTAGTTAGTTCGAATCTTTTATTTAGCTGGCAGTAGTGGCGCTCGCCGTATTGCAGTAGTTCGAGTAACGGAGATTTTTGTGAGGTAAGTGATTTGTGAAAGGTACAGGTTAATGTTAGTCAGGGCCATTCTTTTGTAGGGATTTTTGAAAGTCAGACTGCGTTGCGCTAAAAATATTGTGTGTCAGTTTAAGCACAATCTTCTATAATTTTTCAAAGGGGACGTTTCACCAGCCCTCCTGGTGTTTGCTGATAACCCCCTGGCCCTAGAATGGGTCATTATTCAATCATCTCACTCCCTCCTTCGGGGTGGAGAATGAAAGTAAACGGGTGTGTAAAACGTAAAGACGACGTGTCGCTGCCAAGTAATGTAGCTCGATGAAACGTGGACCACACGTATAAAGAATTGCTACAGTATAGCAATGAAGGTAACTGAAAGCATAACGCCTTGGGACGAACAGAAATGACAAGATGTAACATGGTTCTTAATAGTGGGTATGATTACCACCGAGAGCAGTGCATGCTGCACATCGTGCTCTCATGTTGGCCATAAGATCTGGAGACTGTGCTGGCCGGAGCAGCAGTCGAACATTTTCTGTATCCAGAAAGGCCCGTACAGGACCTGCAACATGCGGTTGTGAATTATCCTGCTGAAATGTAAGGTTTCGCACGAATCGAATGAAGGGTAGAGCCACGGGTCGTAACACATCTTAAATATAACGTCCACTATTCAAAGTGCCGTCAATGCAAACAACAGGCGACCGAGACGTGTAACCAATGGAACCCCATACCATCAAGCCGGGTGATACGCTAGTATGGCGATGACGAATACACGCTTCCAATGTGCGTTCACCGCGATGTCGCCAAACACGGATGCGACCATCATAATGCTGTAAACAGAAACTGGATTCATCCGAAAAAATGACGTTTTGCCATTCGTGCACCCAGGGTCGTCGTTGAGGACACCATCGCAGGGGCTCCTGTCTGTGATGCAGCGTCAAGGGTAACCGCAGCCATGGTCTCCGAGCTGATAGTCCACGCTGCTGCAAACGTCGTCGAACTGTTCGTGCAGATAGTTGTTGTCTTGCAAACGTCCCCATCTGTTGACTCACGGATCGAGACGTGGCTGCACGATCCGTTACAGCCATGAGGATAAGATGCTTGTCATCTCGACTGCTAGTGATACGAGGACGTTGGGATCCAGCACGGCGTTCCGTATTACCCTCCTGAACCCACCGAATCCATATTCTGCTAACAGTCATTGAATCTCGACCAACGCGAGTAGCAATGTCACGATACGATAAACCGCAATCGCGATAGGCTACAATCCGTCCTTTATCAAAGTCGGAAACGTGATGGTACGCATTTCTCCTTCTTACACGTGACATCACAACAACGTTTCACCAGGCAAGGCCGGTCAACAGCTGTTTTTGTATGAGAAATCGGTTAGAAACTTTCCTCATGTCAGCACGTTGTAGGTGTCCCCACCCGGCGCCAACCTTGTGGAATGCTCTGTAAAGCTAATCATTTGCATGTCACAGCATCTTCTACCTGTCGGTTAAATTTCGCGTCTGTACCACGCATCTTCGTGGTGTAGCAATTGTAATGGCCAGTAGTACACTTACTTAGAACAGTAGCTCCCATCCCCTTCGACTCGCAAGCCTCTTCTCCCACGATCTGAGTTGGCTGAACCACCGACTTTTAAATGTACATGAAGTAGCCATGCAAAACACTTATTTACAAGCAAAAAGCTTTAGCAACTTGAATTTAAGTTACCCCTTAACGGTTAAAATCTAAAGTTACTCTTGTTACAGCTTAAAAGCTACACAATGTGTAGGCCTAGTTGCAGCAACAAATACAAGTTTACATTCTAATTACTCAGGATTCAGTGAGGACGTTGCAGCTGCTTTCCACGACACAGGGCGCTGAAGTCAGAAACCACAGAAGTTAAATAAAGCCTCAAGTCACTTTCAACACAAAGTCTGTTTCTGTATTTATTTTTTAAACAGCATGTGAAGAAAACGACTTTTCGCACAAACAAGTGGATGACAAAGGTAATTAACTCATTACGACCGCATTTGCTAACGCTGGGAACTCCTTTAAACTTAAGAAAAAACCGTTTGATGATACAGATTTAAAACTTTTTTGTAACTGAAAATCAGTTGGAATTTCAGGAGCCTGCTCTTTCTCATTTACGCTAAATGTCGATTTTAAAGTTGATGACTCTTCGAAGGGATTGCTAATCCAGTTGTTATTATTGTACATAGCAAGGAAATTTTCTCTGTAGTTTTTCCAAGTCTCCTCAAATGTTCTTTAACCACGTTCTTGACATTTTCGTCCAAAGAAAGATGATTTTCCAGCAGCGAGTCGTAAAGGGTATCAAAGCACTCGGTCTCATTCACATCGAAACACATTTCTCAAAAGTCAGGTTTTCAATGCGAGACTCTATATGGTCTTGCACAGTATAAACAGTTATATTTGACCCCTGAAGAGATTAGTTTAAACTGTTAGTTTCTGATAAAATGTCTGCCAAATAAGCTAAAGTCTAAAAGCCAGATCTCATCTTCCATACATTTTGCTTCGTGAAAGGCATGGCTAGTGAACAAAACGTAAAATTCGTGTTTAATCTCATACAGTTTAGAAATAGTTCTACACCGAGACAGCCACTTAACTTCAGTGTGAGACAATAAACATAAATGATTCCCATTTCCTCATAAAGCACTGCAAAGACGCAGAAAAGTGTAGAATGAGCCGTAATACGATTAAATATTTTCACTACATCGAACAATACAGATTATAATCCACTGGGTATGCGATTAGAAACAAGAATGAATGTAACAACGTGTGCAAGAAGAGTTCGGAGCTACCATTTTGACTTTGGGACCAAACCCAGGATAACACTATATCACAGATTCCGCACCGCCTGAACACATGCCTACACAGCGAGTCCATTCAATTGAATTTTCACGAAATTATTCTTTTAAGAATCTGCAGAATTCTAGCTCCTTTTCTGCATACTCCCCATTTATATTAACGGACGAAAATTAACGAACAAGCTAAATTACAATCTTCAGTAGATCCATCAAGTTGAATCACAAAAAAAGGACTGGTACGAACTCTCTCCAAAATTTCATTTTCTTTTTAATCCGACGGTTGATAATATTATTAGGCAGTGGTATCATACTGACTTTTTTGTGAAACATTCTCCAAGCCCAAGCATGGCCTGCACTAAATCACTTATAAATGGTCACACTACATCTTCAGCTGCTCAATGAGACTTTGCAGTTTTAGCAGTTCTGTAGCTAATGCGATGAGACACTTCGAGAGCATTCCCATTGTTACTGTTTGAGCGGATACAAAAGTAGTTGTACCATTTTTCCAGACGTTAGCTTTTCGTGTAAAAAATCAGCAGATTTGTGTACGCATTTGGGGTATTTAGCTTCTAAATGGTGTTTTAGTAGAGAAGGTTTTTGAGTACTGTTAGCAAGAATGTCACCGCAAACAATACTCTGGCCTTGGATAGTCCTTTCCAACTACACATGAAAATCGGAACCTAATATTATTATCATCATCACCCTTTCTCTTCTTTACACACATTTCATTTTTGTTTGATTGACAACATCACTAGAAGCTTGATGACTTGTTGACACAACACTAACTTACGGTTTTGTTAGACCTTGTTTCCCTTTGAAACGTCCATTTTTTTTTAATGTGAACGGAAACGATTCTGATACACAACTGACAACTTACTACCTCTGTCACAAGGGAAGAAAAAGTAGGCTAGTGGTCACAATCAAATTCCTGACCCCCATGTAACCGTCCCTTAGTCGGGTCACTTTACTTTGGTTAGTTTTGTTAGAATACATAGAAGCTGGAGCGGTAAATTTCAAAAATCAAATGTATTCCTAACGTCATCACATAACTGTAAATCAGGCATTCGCGTTAAATATTAATTTAGCGTGGAAACAATGTAATAAATCCCCGATATTGCACATATATAACAAGGCTGTACAGGGTTAATTTAATTTGAAAATAATAACAATAATGATAATTATTATTATTACTATTATTATTATGACAATGGCGCAGAAACGAAGGAAACAGTAATAGACCTGACCTCTAAACCCGCCATTATGGAAAAGAATTTTGGCGAACGGCTTGAAATATTTGGCGCATCCCGTGGGGATTCGCAAACCACATGTCGGGAAACGATCAATTAGAAGACGTACTTACGGTTGCTACTAAGTTACTGGGATGTGTGTTCATCATTATTGAACATCTTTTGAAGGAATACAAGCGCCTTTAAGTCATTGTAATGATTGTTAGCACCGATTTTATGAATTCATTTACTGGTCGGTAGTAATGATATACTCTTTAATACTAAGGAATTTATAGGAATGTTGAAAGATTCAATATTTCCTTCATTGAATTGTCTGAACAAATTTCTGCAGAATGATCTTGAATTCACAAGGAAAATAATTTGTGTTACACGTTGTCACAGAAAATTTTACATGGAGAAATGAAGCCCTTATCGTACATACCATATGTCACTGACAAAGACTACATCGTTGTTGTCATCACCTGTATTTTGCTAAGCAATGTCTGCGTTCTGGTCCACTGATTTAACATTTATTCGTATGCGGCATGTTTGTTCATCGTTTTGTTTGTACACGAGCTTCTTCTTTGACGAAATACCGCATTCTATTAATTTTGTGAAATGTGTTACTCTATTATCATTGCATATTGTGTTTAAATTTGTCATTATTTGCCAAGATTTCCTGTTCCTCCTACAATGTCTCAGTACTAAAAAAATGATTCATTGAACTCCTCTGGAAAATAGCACAAATATGATAGTTCTCAACTTGAATAAAATTTCAACTTGCTTCTTTTCTGCAGGGGATTTTCGGATGCCTTGTAATGTTATTATACACTGTGTCTACACGTTTGGTTGTTTCTTCTAATTTTAAATGTACTTACCATTACTATGTGTAATTTATATACAAGGTAATTAAAAGGGCTTTCCTGTACAAGTGTAACGTTACCTAAACATATTTTTCAGTTCGTAATAGCTCCAGTTTTCGTATTTTATATCCCGCTGTTGAACCTAATGAAAAGCTTCCTGAGAGGGTGGACTGAATTTCGTTATTAATTTTCAAAGGAGGATAGTAACCCATGACCTGGTCGCCAAAAAACAAAAAACTTTCGAGTTAAATCTGTCGGTCCCACTCTGTATGTTTACATTCTAGACGCTTCACGTTACATGATTAAATCTGAATACAAACTGAACAGAACAGAAAACTGACATCCTTTACTTAGATCTTGTTAGAAACTTTGTTACTCCATTGTCGCAAAATCGTCACTGAACACTGAAATAACCATGTTTTTGTACGCATTTTCGAGTTAGCTATTGGATGTGGTGATATTCTTCTCCCAGAAGGCTTTGCGATCTGTATTTCTTTCTCTGTCATATTCCTGTCATTTCAGTAGTCTTGATGTAGCCACATTAACTCTACCTTAGAGAATCCACAATGTTCATTTTCAATCATGGTTTCAAATTTCGTTTTAATGTTCACACTATGAGGGTTACTTATAAAGTTTTGGCTGTGAGCGGGACAAAATGAAAATAAGTAATAACGGATCTCCTTTATAAAGCTGAGGTATTGTTTTAGTTCGTCTAACGGTGTGTACGGTCCTGCAGAGCAGCGTTTTAAGTGTATAGCAGGGTGGTCTACCTTTAAACAACAAAAAAATTAAATACGTGATTTATATCGTTCAGTTGATAACTAAACGCTCACTCAGAGATTACGGGGCAAAATAATTTTTGTATGTGTTTCCTACTGAAAATTATTGGCAAATAATGCGTATTTTGCCCCGAAATTAATATTCCTCCAGTATAACAAAGAACGTAATTATTGTCTCTCTGGATCATTTCATAAAATAACTGACTGTGCAAACAGCACTGTCAAAGTGACCGCCTATAATAATTCGTTTGTCTCTCGTAACGTGATTTTCGGTGTATTTCTACTCAGTGGACTAAATAATATTTATCCGTTGGTTAGAGTGCATCATAAAGAGGCGTAAAACAAAATTTGCTGTGGTCGTGTCCCTCATTTAGTCGACCTATGAAACGCTCAATTGATCTGTAATGTCAGTATTGTGGCTCCAGTGCGTTATCTCTGTTTTCCAAGCCCCTCTTGCTTGATATTTCGACTGATTATAAAGATTGAATAATTACTATTATGACTTAATTACGCGCTACGAAAGGAGACTTCGAAGTTAAAATATGGTTATCGCTAAATTGCTACTCATGCATTGCAATAACACATTCACTATGTTAGCTCTGGGAATGTACATAGGAATATTACCAGAAAACTTTAACAAGTGGAATTATACTTAAAAATGTAGCTTACAAGCATTTATGTCAAATATGAATTAAAGGTAGTAAGACATGAACAAAAATTTTTAAAGGAACTCACAGCCATTTCACTGTTTGTTGTTTATTTAAGTACAACCAAAGTTTCGGCCATTAATGACATTTCAGAGTATTTGCTAGAAGCAAAAAAGTATATAATAAGTTCACATAAAATTTCAATGTATATTTCTATATAATTACGAAATATGTACCTCATTTTACGCCTTTAACATATATTGCAGGACACTTAGCATGTTGTCAATGTCGATGTTGGCTCTAAATTAAGAAAATGTCGGCTCGCCACCAAATGCCACGTGTAAAAACACCTTCTTGTAACAGATCAGTAAATAATCGTGGGAGCACGCTATAGTTAGTAAAAACGGGCTGATGTTGGTAAATAAAAGATGAGCACACGTCCTTAAAACGTAATGATAGTGGAATCAGGAAGTATCAGTTATAGAATAAGTAAAATGAAAAAGGGTCATGGATATATGGCTATTAACGTTTAACACCTTCAGATTATGTATATTTATCTATAGGGTAGCACTATGCACCACCATCTTTGCAATAAACGTGTATACATCAGATGGTCAAGAGCTGTACATGGATATATGACTATTAACGTTAAATACCTTCAGATTATATATAATTATCTATGGGGTGACACTGTGCACCATCATATTTGCAATAAACGTGTATACATCAGATCGTGTACAACTGTAAGTGAATCTACATTAAGTTGGGTGAGGACCTAAAGTCTAAAAGGAACAAATCGAGATAAAATTCAAAAACAGTGAGCCACACATGAGGATATAGTAAGTGCCATTGATAATACAAAATACGGAAGTTAATAGTGGGAATTAAAACCGCAGAGGGCGAAGAGGAGGTAAATGGATGCTGGTTGAAGAGGGGCAGGAATGTACTTTGTTAAGTCAAGACTTATAAAATTAAGAAAATTAAGATTGCTAGCAGTGTAATTGAGAGAGAGAGAGAGAGAGAGACAGATGGGTTAGGAATCAAATACGGTGGGAGAGATTGGGGGCAGCAGTGTCAAAGGGCAATAGTGAGAAGGAGAACTGGGAAAAGCAGTGTTAGAGGTGGGTATATGCTGGAGAATGAGGAAGGGTGGTTTAATAAAATGACAGTAAGAATACTACTGCATATTTGAATGGGTGGCAGGGGGTGGGGTGACAAGAGACTGTGATATATAACGACAAATAAAACATTGAAGAATTGGGAAGGGGGAGTGCCTGGGGGGGGGGGGGGAGCATGGAAGGATAGTGATCCACTGGATTAGGTTATCAGGTCAGAGAGCAAAAGATAAGAAAATAGGAGAGAGACCAGAAGATACGGGAGGGAGGGAGGAGAATTTGGGAGGAGGTGGAGTTGTGGGATGGATGGTGGATCCAAATTGGACAGAAAACATGATACTGCAGCCACAGTGCAATATTTATGAAATACGCTAAAAGTAGGAAAATATATAGTATTATAATATGCTTATCGAAATGTAAAAGTGTGTTACACTCGTATAAAATAGAGTAGTTGTCTCTTAGTAGGAAAAACACCTAATCAAAGCCACTTTAGTGCTATGTAGCATAAATAGGTTAGCGTACGCCTACAGCCTGTCTTAATCACAGCAGATACAGATCTTATTTATTACAAGGATGGTAACTAAGCACAAGGAGATTACAGAATTTCCAGCACGTTCAATTAACCTCCACTTGACCTAGAAGCTATTTATATAAGATTGTTTCATGTTTGGGTTGTCGTTGTGAGCTGAAGCGGTAGGAAATGGTGTATCAGAAGTAGGTAATACAGTAGGGGGGAGTTGATAGGGGGTTAAAAATGTTTGAGGGACACGAAAGGTGGGGAGCAAAGGTGGGGCAGGTGGGGAGGCAAATCGGATTACAAAATAAGGAACTGTAACTGCAATACAACAGTGCACCATTCAAGCATGCGTATGTAACACAATATATGAATAAAAAGTACATAACAGCTGTGATATGCCTGCAGAAATGTGAAGTGCATTATAAATTCGAAAGTATGGAGTAATTGCCCCTAAGTAGGAAAAAAACACCTAAATAAAACAATTATGGTTTAATTAAGCAGTAATATATCAGTACACATATACATTGTATCTTATTAGTTATGAACATAAAAGCATTAAACATTGTAGATATAGTGTGAGTTAACAAAAATTCATTGTCCATGTTGCCAATTACATAAGTATCAAAAATTAATGTATTTGTACACACAATGCAGCATCCAAATAACATAAGAGTTAAATATTGTGGGTATGATGTGAGTTAACAGGCAAAGAGTGTTGGAAATACATTGAAAAGCCAAAGAAACTGGTACACCCGCCTGATATCGTGTAGAGCCCCCGCCAGCACACAGAAGTGCTTCAACACACCGTGACATGGATTCGATTAATGTCGCAAGTGGTGCTGGAAGGAACTGACACCCTGAACCCAGGAGGGTTGTCCATAAACCAGAAGGGTACGATGGGGTGGATACCTCTTCTGAACTGCACGTTGCAAGGCATCACGGATATGCTCAAAATGTTCATATCTAGGGAGTTTGGCGTCCACCGGAAATGTTTAACCTCAGAAGAGTGTTCCTGGAGCAACTCGGTAGCAATTCTGGACGTGTGAGGTGTCGCATTCTCCTGCTGGAAATCTCCAAGACCGTCGGAATGCACAGTGGACATGAATGGATGGACGTGAGCAGACAGGAGGCTTACGTACGTGTCACCTATCAGAGTCGTATCTAGACATACCAGGGTTCTCGTATCACTCCAACTGCACACGCCCCACACCATTACAGAGTTCCACCAGCTTGAGCAGTCCCCTCCTCATACGCAGGGTCTATGGATTGATGAGGTTGTCTCCATACCCCTATATGTCCATCCGGTCGATACAATGTGAACCGAGACTCTTCCGACCACGCAACATGTTTCAAGTGATCAATAGTCCAACGTCGGTATCGACGGGATCGGGCGAGGTGTAAAGCTTTGTGTCGTGCAGTCATCAAGGGTTCACGAGTGGGCCTTCGGCTTCGAAAGCCCATATCTATGAGTTTTGGTTGAATGGTTCGCACGCTGATGACACTTGCTGATAGCCCAGCACTGAAATCTCCAGCAATTGGCGGAAAGGTTGCACTTCCGTCATGTTGAACGATTCTCTTCAGTCGTCGTTGGTCCCTTTCTTGCAGGATCCTTTTCCGGCCGCAGCGATGTCGGAGATTTAGTGTTTTACCGGATTCGTGATATTCAATGTACATTCGTGAAATGGTTGTACGGGATAATCCCCACTTCATCTACATCTACATCTACATCTACATCCATACTCCGCAAGCCACCTGACGGTGTGTGGCGGAGGGTACCTTGAGTACCTCTATCGGTTCTCCCTTCTATTCCAGTCTCGTATTGTTCGTGGAAAGAAGGATTGTCGGTATGCCTCTGTGTGGGCTCTAATCTCTCTGATTTTATCCTCATGGTCTCTTCGCGAGATATACGTAGGAGGGTGCAATATACTGCTTGACTCTTCGGTGAAGTTCTCGAAACTTTGACAAAAGCCCGTACCGAGCTACTGAGCGTCTCTCCTGCAGAGTCTTCCACTGGACTTTATCTATCATCTCCATAACGCTTTCGCGATTACTAAATGATCCTGTAACGAAGCGCGCTGCTCTCCGTTGGATCTTCTCTATATCTTCTATCAACCCTATCTGGTACGGATCCCACACTGCTGAGCAGTATTCAAGCAGTGGGCGAACAAGCGTACTGTAACCTACTTCCTTTGTTTTCGGATTGCATTTCCTTAGGATTCTTCCAATGAATCTCAGTCTGGCATCTGCTTTACCGACGATCAACATTATATGATCATTCCATTTTAAATCACTCCTAATGTGTACTCCCAGATAATTTATGGTATTAACTGCTTCCAGTTGCTGACCTGCTATTTTGTACCTAAATGATAAAGAATCTATCTCTCTGTGTATTCGCAGCACATTACACTTGTCTACATTGAGATTCAATTGCGATTCCCTGCACCATGCGTCAATTCGCTGCAGATCCTCCCCCATTTCAGTACAATTTTCCATTGTTACAACCTCTCGATACACCACAGCATCATCTGCAAAAAGCCTCAGTGAACTTCCGATGTCATCCACGCTCTTCTAGAGACCTACGGTACACCGCTGCAAGAAGGGGGGCAAGTTCCTTCGCGTACTCTGTGTAAAATTGAACTGGTATCCCATCAGGTCCAGAGGCCTTTCCTCTTTTGAGCGATTTTAATTGTTTCTCTATCCCTCTGTCGTCTATTTCGATATCTACCACTTTGTCATCTGTGCGACAATCTAGAGAAGGAACTACAGTGCAATCTTCCTCTGTGAAACAACTTTGGAAAAAGACATTTAGTATTTCGGCCTTTAGTCTGTCATCCTCTGTTTAAGTACCATTTTGGTCACAGAGTGTGTGGACATTTTGTTAGTTCATAGTTGCAGGTGCTGTGTCCCATAGCTTGTGCGCCGAACACAACGTTCAAACTCACTCACACTACTGGCCATTAAAATTGCTACACCAAGAAGAAATGCAAATGATAAACGGGTATTCATTGGACAAATATATTATACTATAACTGACATGTGATTACATTTTCACGCAATTTGGGTGCATAGATCCTGAGAAATCAGTACCCAGAACAACCGCCTCTGGCCGTAATAACGGCCTTGATACGCCTGGGCATTGCGTCAAATAGAGCTTGGATGGCGTGTACAGGTACAGCTGCCCATGCAGCTTCAACACGATACCGCAGTTCATCAAGAGTAGTGACTGGCGTATTGTGGCGAGCCAGTTGCTCGGCCACCATTGACCAGACGTTTTCAATTGTTGAGATATCTGGAGAATGAACTGGCCAGTGCAGCAGTCGAACATTTTCTGTATCCAGAAAGGCCCCCTACAGGACCTGCAACATGCGGTCGTGCGTTATCCTGCTGAAATGTAAGGTTTCGCAGGGATTGAATGAAGGGTAGAGCCACGGGTCGTAACACATCTGAAATGTAACGTCCACTGTTCAAAGTGCCGTCAATGCGAACAAGAGGTGACCAAGACGTGTAACCAAAGGCACCCCACACCATCACGCCAGGTGATACGCCAGTATGGCGATGACGAATACACACTTCCAATGTGCGTTCAGCGCGATGTCGCCAAAGACGGTTGCAACCGTCATGATGCTGTAAACAGAACCTGGATTCATCCGAAAAAATGACGTTTTGCCATTCGTGCAACCAGGTTCGTCGTTGAGTACACCATAGCAGGCGCTCCTGTCTGTGATGCATCGTCAAGGGTAACCGCAGCCATTGTCTCAGACCTTATAGTCCATGCTTCTGCAAACGTCGTCGAACTGTTCGTGCAGATGGTTGCTGTCTTGCAAACCTCCCCATCTGTTGACTCAGGGATCGAGACGTGACTGCACGATCCGTTACAGCCATGCGGATAAGATGCCTGTCAGCTCGACTGCTAGTCATACGAGGCCGTTGGGATCCAGCACGGCGTTCCGTATTACCCTCCTGAACCCACCGATTCCACAGTCTGCTAACAGCTATTGATCTCGACCAACGCGAGCAGCAATGTCGCGATACGATAAACCGCAATCGCGATAGGCTACAAACCGACATTTATCAAAGTCGGAAACGTTATGGTACGCATTTCTCCTCCTTACACGAGGCATCACAACAACGTTTCACCAGACAACGCCGGTCAACTGCTGTTTGTGTATGAGAAATCGGTTGGAAACTTTCCTCATGTCAGCACGTCGTAGGTGTCGCCAATGGCGCCAACCTTGTGGGAATGTTCTGAAAAGCTAATCATTTGCATATCAAAGCATCTTCTTCCTGTCGGTTAAATTTCGCGTCTGTAGCATGTCATCTTCGTTGTGTGGCAATTTTAATGGCCAGTAGTGTAAATCTTGATAACCTGCCATTATGTCAGCAGTAACCGACCTAATAACTGTGCCAGACGTTTGTTGTCTTCTATAGGTGTAGCCGACCGCAGCGCCGTTTTCTGCCTATATACGTATCTTTGTATTTGAATGAGAATTCCTATACCAGATTCTTTGGTGCTTCAGTGTATATTATATTACATCATTTACTGTGAGTAAAAGAATTATTTGTATCTGGGGCTTTTGAGATGAAGAATTTTAATAGAACATTTATTCCTTTTGTATGTCACTTGCTTTCACGTCAATATGTTGCAATGTAGTCACCATGTGAACACCTGAGATACTACTGCAAAAATAGGGTATGTATGGTAACTGTGATACTTATGCAGAAATGTTTAAATACAGTATAACTGTATAATATAGGGTAATAGAACCTTAATGACAAATCCCTAATGGAATGATTGTACTTTATCACGACTGTATAGACCAGTGAATAACATCATCGTGTTTTAAGGACATGTGCTCATCTTTCATATACCAACTTAAGCCTGTTTTTTACCAAATATGACGTGCTCCCACGGTTATTTCATCATCTGTCACAAGATGGTCATTTTACATTTGGCATTTGGTGGGCATCGAATATTTTCTTAAGTTGTGGCCAGCTTTGAGCTTGACATCGTGTTAAATGTCCTAGAATATGTATGTTAAAGACATAAAATGTAGGTACATATCTCGTAATTATACTGAAATTTACATTCATTGTTTAAGACATTTACATGTTTTGAAATCTTACATGCTCCTACTGTACGCAATTTTTGCCTTTAGTGAATACCTAAAAATGGCATAAAAGACCGAATGCTGACTTTTACTTAAATAAACAATAAAACACTGAAATGACGTTGTGTTTCTTTAAAAAATATTGAATGGCTTTTGCTCAGAAACATCAAAAAATGTTTACATGAAGAAAAAGTTTCTATCTGGCACAGTACATGCATTGACAATATTTGTTTTCTAAGCGTAGTCTCTACTTAAGTATTAAATATTGTTACACCTACAAGACAGAATAAACCTCATGCTATATATATTTCATGATCGAGAGAAAGCAATGTCATGAGACTTTGATATTTAATTTAGTTGATGCTGACAATTTATGAAATAACTATGTGATGATCTGAGTTCTACTTTTATGGCCTTATTCAAAACTAACAACAATGATTTGGATATTGAACAATCTTAGTAGCTAAATGTGTTCTAAGGAAAACAACTAAGACTCGTTTCTGAACAGAACAATACTCAACATTTTTTTAAACTGCTTCTTTGTTAGAGAGGCAGTCTCTACTCTCATAATCAAAGTATTATTCTGTGTGCAAATCATCTCTCTTTCAAACAGTTTCATCAAGAACTACATCTGTTCCTATGTAGTCTTAAAATTCTGTAATGTGTTTCATATACTTTAATCTTCATCTGATTCTGCAAATTACTCCTCTAGTTCCTTCCTCCACCAACTCAACTATTCCTAGACATCTTAGAAGCTGAAATGTTGCTCCTTCTCTCTCTCTAACGTCTGAGACATTTTATTAAAAAAGTTTCTAATGACGTAGCCGTAAGAAAAGGCCACGATTGCAAAAAAAAATTCTGCATAACTTCAGTACCGCGACGAGAAAGAGAAAGCTCTAATGACGATGAACAGGAATAATGATCTTTCTAAACAGTATGCTAGACGTTCATAATAATTATAAACCAGCATGGATTTATATGATGGTTCATCATCGTATTTAAGTGGTGGGGCTACGACATCAACCCAGTGATTCGATTGACGGCATCATTGTTCAGTTGCAGACAACCGATGAGTACTTGAGAAAGTGGACCTCACCATACCTATGGATTATGGCTCAGAGGAACCCTGCCAGCAACGCCACCATGTTGAATAATGCTTTTCGTGCAGCCACAGGAGGTCGTGTTACGATTCTACCTGTGTGCAATAGGCTGCATGATGAGCAACTTCACTCCTGACATCGATGATGAGATCCATCTTTGCAACCACGACACCATGCAGCATGGTACACATGGGCCCAACAACATGCTGAATGCACTGGTCAGGCTTGGCATCATGTTCTCTTCACCGATGAGTGTCACATATGCCTTCAACCAGACAATCGTTGGAGACGTGTTTCGAGGCAACCCAGTCGGGCTGCACGCCTTAGACACACTGTCCAGCGAGTGCAGCAAGGTGGAGGTTCCCAGCTGTTTTGAGGTGGCATTATGTGGGGCCGACATACGTCATTGGTGGTCATGGAAGGTACGGTAACGACTCTACGATAAGTGAGTGCCATCCTCCGACCGATAGTGCAACCAAGAAAACTGGATCGAATCGTGGAATGTCAGATCCCTTAATCGGGCAGGTAGGTTAGAAAATTTAAAAAGGAAAATGCATAGGTTAAAGTTAGATATAATGGGAATTAGTGAGGTTCGGTGGCAGGAGGAACAAGACTTTTGGTCAGGTGAATACAGGGTTATAAATACAAAATCAAATAGGTGTAATGCAGGAGTAGGTTTAATAATGAATAAAAAAAATAGGAGTGGTGGTAAGCTACTACAAACAGCATATTGTGCAGCTTCTATAGAATAAATGAGAAGCTGCACGGTCATCAATGGTATCTGTTTTTTTGAGAACAGTTACTATCTTCATGTATAGTTAAATGGCTACCTGGCCATTGACCTTCGTCTGTGCGAGTGCGCACAGGTTGCCCGAACTCTTACGGGAATCAGCAACTTAAGTGGGCGCGTGTAACGAGTGGATGAGCAAAGTATCTATTAGGAACATTATGTATGTAGACTGTGGACAGTTGGGAATGTGAGTCTCACGGGAAGCGTGTAAGGGAAAAGTCTCTGCAGTCGCGCTGTTTATCTGTGTCCTCGGTTGCTCAGATGGATAGAGTGTCTGCCATGTAAGCAGGAGATCCCGGGTTCGAGTCCCAGTCGGGGAACATATTTTCAGCTGTCCCCATCAAGGTATGTCAACAACATCTGTCGGCAGCTGAGGGTTTCAATTAATTATTGTTTTATCTCTGTAGTCGTTACTTCGATTGGCGGGGATGTCTGCCGCGAAGTCATTTGAGTCCCAGTCAATCGTGTCAAAACCTGTAACTTGTATTACTGATCCTGTTGTTTGGTCCCTATACTGATTTCTCTTCTCCTGAATTACATAGAAGTTTATTAATGTGTTTGTTTTTAATTATACAATCGTTAATGGGTCGAGTGTTATCCTGCTGGTCCCTCACTTCTACAATTAGTCAATTATTACGTTTCCCTATGTTAGGTAGCCTAATATCAACCTCAGGTCGTCCGTTTTTCGGCTGATCATCAGATGTACTCGGATTCTGCTTATCCTTAACTGGTTCTTGAGGGTTGCTCGAATTAGAGTAATTTTGATTTTGTTGGTGAAACCAGTCTGCTTTTTTTTTTTACCATTTCGCCAATTCCCATTCCTGTTATTGTTGTTCTTTCGGAAAAAGCGACTGTTATTCCGACCTGAATTCCCATATCCTTGACTATGTATATTATTATGTCCTGAGTTCTGTCTATACCCATTACGATTGCCATTGTTTCCGTTTCCTGACCTCTGCATATCAAAATTTTACAATTGCCATTGCCGACTTTCGCCCATAAAAAGAGGTACTCATCAGCATTTAACTTCTTCTTCCTTCTCGTAGTCAAAACAAATAGCATGCTTGGAACAAGAGTACCATAAGGCTGTTTAGCCAAGAGTCCTGTAGTCTCAGCTATACTCCATGTCTTCCAAGCCAAAATGTTAGCATCTGGAAATGTTTCAAGGCCACCATAATCTGCTTGATTGCCCCATACAACAGCAAGTGTCAACTAGGTACTACCTCCAAACACTGCTTGCACATCACAGGTGAAGTTCAGATGGAGTCCACAAAAAACATTTGGACCTCCAATCAATTGCTGTTTATTAAACTGCCCAGCCAAGTCAATATCAATCGCTTTCAAACTGCGATACACAGGTACACTGCGCCGCCAGGGACGACGGTAACCACGTCGCAGAGGCATTGCTGTGGCACGTTAACGTTTTCGTGCGTCATCTTCCCTGAATATTAAGTCTAATCAACGAAGAATTCCTTTGAAGGCTTGCACATTATCTCCTGCTCTACACTCTAAAGACTGTTGATACTTTAACGGGAGTTTTATCGTGCACAATCGTATTAATTCTCCGCCACTGTATTGATTGTCTAAGCATTGGTTCTCCTTGAGCATATTTTCAAAGAACTTAACTGGTCTCTACTCTTTTTAATTTTCACACATTTTATTCTGAAGCAAATCGTATTTAATTCTGTTTTGTGCTTCGGCGACCAATATCGCGATAGAAATGATAACTTGAACTCCTCATAAGACTTACACATTTGAGTTATTTTCTGCATGGTTTCTGCAATTGCTCCATCCACGTGTGCACAAATAAAGTCTAGTTTGTAAGAAGCGGCCAGTGTTCAGGTAAATCGATCTCAAATTGATTAATAAACGTTCTTGGATGTAAGGAATTTCCATCTTTTTTGTAGTGTTGAAATTTTCTTACTGTGAGGAAGCAGTCATGTCAAATTTTGTATATGCACCATACAGTATTTGTTCTATGCCACTCCTCCCTCCTATCATATCTCTGTCAAATTCGTTTTTGCTCTGTACTGCCCACTTCCGCTATCATATATATGAGTATCAAATCTTCGTAGTGGTACGCAGATAGTTGTCTCAAATTGAGCCCTATGACCTACATTCTCCGTCATGGTAACTGGTTTTTTACTTTGGAACGTACTTTAGATTACAGGATCTGTGTCCATTCTTGCCAGTGGCGTCGGAGTTAGGAATGGCTTGTACTGCTCTGCATGAGAAGTTGCTGGTACCTGAGTGACATGTTTCGGTACGGCATACTGTTCTCTTAAATGTTGATCAGCGTACGTCGCACTCTGCACCTGACGTACTGGTTTTTCATGCGCTGCACGCAATTCGGTCTCTACATTAGATATGCTCTGTCTCTGTTCCCTTGATACGTCAATTTGGAACCTATTTGTACACATTGTGTGCATCGAAATATTTGTTCTTTCATCCTTTTTGTTACATTGCACATTTGTGCATTCAGATATACCGCTACATGCGCATTTTTCTACGTTGTCGCGGTCTTTTTGCGCCTCGTTAGTTGCTTCAGATGACCTTCCTGCGACATTCATATTTACCGTGGGCTCAGACGTCATAATTGACTCTGAAAACACGCTGTCGTTGTCACCACGACCTTCGATACTTTGCAATAATTCTGCTCTCAGTCTTTGGAATTGCTCCTTGGTTTTCGATTCGATCTTCAAAATACGATTATCGAATCTCGGCTTTGATAAGATCTCTTTGAACTGTCGTCTCTCCAGTGACCTACTGTACTTTTCGAAATGTATTTGTCGTAAAGAGATCGACCTATTGCTTGATCTTCTTGACACTCTGGGGAGTTTCGTCACATAACTTTGTCATGTATTTCTGTACCTCATCAATGTACGTCCGCATCTGTGACCTACCATAAGAACTTCAAACTCCTCTTGTGATTGTTGTGCCTCCTTTCGAATCTGATCTTGCCCTTGTTCTAACTTCAGTATGCCTTTTTTGTCTGCTGACATAGATGCTGCATTCGTACATTCATTTGTTTACCTTGTTGAATCAAATATTGCAACATTTCGAACATACTATTAGGTACATTTGAAACTTTACTGGTAGCCATTCGATTCCGCTTTTCTCTTTCCTGTCTCTTCCATACCGATTCTTTAATCTGTGAATGAAGTGCAGGTGCGCTGAGGCTCATTCTTGCTCTTCTATCACGTGACAATTAGTCTCTTGCAACTACACTCGGTTCGAGATAATCCAGCCTAGCATTATTTGAAATTATGTCCCTGTCTTGACCTGTCTCTACACCACAGTTCCTTCATTTGAGTGCCTTAAACCTGTCTCAATTTCGTAACGTTCATGACGTGACGTTGCAGCTGCTACGTCGTGCTGTTCGTGCAGCTGTTGTGCCTGTGGCACACACTCCATCCCCTCCACCTCGTCTACCACCTGGCTTTGATCTGTCCTATGTTCTTCCGTCATTTCCGATCTTTCTAACGCTCTCTGAACTTCGCGCTGTTTCCGCACCTGACTTCGAGTTAACATACGATCGTACGACCTAACATGCCTACAAAACAACATATATACTTTTGAATTAATTCCACTTTACAGTGCACACTTTCTCTCAATTCAATACAAGAATTTATCAGCGATGTTTAGAACAGAATCCAACACACCAACAACGAACTCACAAAACCTGTGCGACAGCTGAACACAAAATAAAATTATTAAGTATGCCAAACTACTGTCTGTGATTGAATTCAAAACTTTTTTGTTCAAACTTAATCTAATTACAAAACAAGTCACACATTTAATGCTAAATTGCACTTCCAGTTCTAACAATGTTTGGATTTACTGAACCTCTAACTTCCTACGAGATAATGCCACACATAGTAAGTGCTACTACTTTACTCACTCTCTAATACTTATTAACATAAACTTATTACTAGTAACACTGAAATGTGCTAACAAACTTTTACAAGTCTGAACTTCAACCTATGAACAGTTCACGAAGTATATCACTTTCAGGCCTCAAATTGACCTCCAGCAGTTTCGTATCCTTGCCACACATGCATTATAATAGTTTCTAGTACTAAATAAACATGATTCTAACAATTTAATTCTGCTCAGAAATACCCCTACAGTCTGAAATTAGCCCCCTCCCACCGACCACAAACGTATTCTGGCAATTTCCTACGATGCTCAAGGGTATGTGTTGATTTTTACATCAAAAATGTCCCGATATGCCAGTCTGTCAACCACAAATGTATCCTGGCAGTCTAATCTCGCAACGAAAAACACATCTTGGCAGTCTAACCTTTCAACCAAAAACGCATCCTGGCAGTCAAATCTCTCAACCAAATGCTCTCAGGGCGGCATTATTTAACGTACTCCCTCAGTCATTATGACCCGTCCTTAGAACTTGCTACACATGGAAATATCTGACAGAGCTAAACTGTCTGTGAATCCAGGCCCTGCAAGGTAAGGGGATCATGGATGATGTCACAATTACACATCAGAATAACACCTGTCATACATGCAATAAAATATTTCAGTGAGGAAGGGGTAGCCTCAAGTCTACAACCCACAAACAACTGTTACCTGTACTAAATCTTTTTATTACATGATCACCATACACATTGGGTTCAAGAGTGTAGTTGGTGACGTTGGAAAAGCCTCTATAATTAGGAAGATTCCGACAGTGAATTCACAAAATAAATCAAATTAATCTTGATTAACATTAAGACGTAACAACCTTTCAAAACGGTTCATAGATGATAAAAGAATCCCTAGTGTAACTTACAATACAATGATCACAAAATAATTAATCCTCCACAATATTACACTCACAACACTTCAGTATGCCCTATGGTCCATGGTATTTCCCAATACCATTCTCGACTTTTCAGCCCTATGAACACACACGTGATACGTGGCTAGCATAGACACGAGGGAATGAGAAGAGAATATGTAACACAGCTCCAATCCCCAATAGAACTTAAGTGCACACACAAGCTAGTATCTTCCTTACTGAGCGCCTAAGGGAAACGCGCTATTTACCGTGCATCTTCGTCAGATTGCTGAGGTATACACCTCTGCCCTCTTTAATTGTTCCACAGAACGTAACTACGTCAGGTCGCTAGATATTTGAATCCTGTGAACGTAACTCTTCACTAAAAAGCTCTTCTAGGGTGACAGAACAGGAAGTGTTTCATTTACAAATGGCCCAGGTCTGAAGAGACCTCTCTTATTTCTCTGTGGGATCTACTTGTATATCTTTTTGGTCCCCCCCCCCCCCCCCCCCCCCCAGTAACTTGTTTTCATCCCCTGCCACAAGTTGCAGCGGCCAATGCTTATTGTGGTACAATTTGCGTCGTTTCTTGGCTCAATGAGGCTTGAGAAGCGTATTCGTGTTGGAAACCATTTTCCTTCTGGCCTATAGAATTCATGTTTCGCTGCTAACTTCTGAGACTCCGCCCACACACGAGCTGTTCACGTGAAACCTCGTGTTCTCCACGCCTTCATCACGTGATATGCGAGTATTTGATAAAAATAGTGGTCCTTACCACTGTGGCCTGATTTCTGTTTCGAAAAAGAAGCATAGCGGTAATGATTTTAGTGCTTTTCAAAGATCTCCTGTTGTGATTCTGAAAACATTCGTTTCCTAGAAGCTTTCCCAGAAAACAGGTGTGGCCTTTCGACGTGTGATCTGTCCGGTAGTCCCTGACCCACTGTTAACTTTATTTTGCACAACTCAACACTTTTTGTAAATGCAAATTCCTCGTATTGGTTCTCTAATGGCGGTCACGCGGAACCCTGCTGTGCTAAGATATTTCTTTCTGTTCCACACAGGTGTGAATCAGATAAGCTCGCTTAATGGCCTGTATTTAGTTAATGGTGCCTGCCTCTCCCTTGCGAAATGTTGGCTTTATTATGGCCCCTCTCGAAATGCATTCCATGTTCTACTTCTCTCCACGGCTGGGAACTTCCTGCATACACTCCAGATCAAAGTGATTGCAGTAGTACGTGACAATTAACATGCAAAGCAGGGTATGCTTAGTATCGAGTTCATTTTGGCCGCATATGAATGATTACACTCCGTTTCTATGCAAATTAGTATGACTTTACTTGAAGTAGGACAAGCATGGTATCAGACTCCTCGGCTTTATGAATAGATTACGTTTCTATGTTTAAAATAGTACGTTAAGGGGCGAAATTATTCCGCAACCTTACTAAAGTCATAGCAAACACAGGGCCTGTATGCTTTGCGACCTTCAACAGACTCTCTTTGCTGAAAACATTTCGAGAATGGAACAGTAAAGGGGAAAATCGGTCATTTGTCATAACAATCAGTTGCTGCATACTATGTAACATCAGGACTGCCCCTGTGAGATGCATGTGAATGAACTGTATGTTTCCAGAATGAGATTTTCACTCTGCAGCGGTTTCTTGAACTACACAAAATGATGGAAGATGGGATAACTGAACCCACATCATCAAACTACAGTAATTCTTTAACGATCGTAGGTAAGAAAGATGGTAGTATTCGTCTTGTACTAGATTCGAGGCAGATGGTAGAGCACTTGCCCGCGAAAGTCAAAGGTCCCGAGTTCGAGTCTCGGTCGGGCACACAGTTTTAATCTGCCAGGAAGTTTCATATCAGCGCACACTCCGCTGCAGAGTGAAAATCTCATTCTGGAAACATCCCCCAGGCTGTGGCTAAGCCATGTCTCCGCAGTATCCTTTCTTTCAGGAGTGCTAGTTCTGCAAGGTTCGCAGGAGAGCTTCTGTAAAGTTTGGAAGGTAGGAGACGAGATACTGGCAGAAGTAAAGCTGTGAGTACCGGGCGTGAGTCGTGCTTCGGTAGCTCAGATGGTAGAGCACTTGCCCGCGAAACGCAAAGGTCCCGAGTTCGAGTCTCGGTCGGGCACACAGTTTAAATCTGCCAGGAAGTTTCAAACTGTATGTTATTCTGCTAAGGAACACACTCGTAGGCGGGTTGTTTTGGTATTTTCAATGTAAGTGCAATGGAACACAGCAAGCTGGCAGTTTTCATTTTTTTTTCTTTTGCTGGCGCTAGTGAGACGTTAAGGGGTGCCCTCCTAAATAATAAGTCTAATCAATCGTGAGAGAGAGATGTAGTGAGTTTATAGATCTATTCATTGGAACTGACCTTCACCTGAAGCTAAAAACAATATTGCTGGTGGAACATCCGTAGCTGATCATTATACTAGAAGTAGTTTCCAAACTCTAACTTCATCTGAAGATTTGTAATCAAGGATATATTCGTATTGAGTATTAAAACCGAAACTATTGGCAGTGCATAACTTCCATTACGCACTGCTTCTGACAAATCTACTAAGCCTACCTGTTGTACCATGTGTGGAATGAAACAATTATCTAAATTCAACGGCTTTCCGCAGACCATCTCGAACGTGCCGACTTGTTTCTAAATGTGAGTGATACTTCCATAGATACATACCGCAATTTAAAGCTGCTGACATGGTGGTAGCAGGGCGAACAGTGGAAAACCTCTTTTTTCTCTTTGTTTGATAGTTTCATTCCTGATTTGTTGAGGAAGGAGGGACGAGCAGCTGGTGGCAATCGTAATGTTTTTCGTCAGCCTCACGTTGGTGTGTATAACGAAGTTCTTACAATTAAAATACAATAAATTCGATTAATATTGATGCTGTGGTTATACAAAATGAAAGTGAAATTGTAGTAGATGATGCTTCAGTATTTTTGCTAGAAGTTGTAATCGACATTGTAGCTCCTGGCCGATGTAGCCGATATAGTAATAAGTTCTCCATATACGTAGAAAGAGTTGGAAGGGAAGATGAGGGGTGTGGGGTATGATTTGGGGATGATGTTAATTATCTGTGAGTAGGGGGGAGGAATCTTTGTTGTTGAGAACTGTGTAAATAGAAAATGGGAAATGGGACAAGGAAGAGTAAATATTGGGCTACTGTTACAACCGGCTAGATGGAATATTGGGGTTCCATTCTATGGAGAGAAGATGAGTAGCGTGGTCAGTAGGTAGCTGTGGTACAGGAAGATGGATCCTACTAAAGATGCACTGAGACAGAACATGCACACTGTGCTAATGGAGAGAGGAAATAGTATACAGAAGCTGACAAGTATCGCAGAGTTAGAAAATTTTGAGGGAACTACGAGATTTAGTATTGAAATTTCACTGAAAGGAGAGGACGAAACCTGAATAGTTAGTAGATGACGTGTGTGGGTAAGATAAAATCCATGCACTGAAAGTGTGAGTGAGTAGCTTTTAAGAACCTGCCGTGGCTGGTTACATTTAGTCAATACTCATATTCAAGGTAAGTCTCTAAAGAGATGTATAGTTTGGGTAAGGATCCTGGGGGATGAAGGATGGTGGAAATGTAGTCCCCAGGTACGTTGTTAGTTCCTTTAATTAATCTTAGATCCTTTACTGGATATTGCTATAATTAGTACAAACTATCTTAGTGAGATACATGGAATGGTCAGTGATAGTGATGTCAATTCGGCTCAGTAAAAATGCTTATGTAGCCAACCATATTTAGTGAACCGGCTATTGTATCGCTGCATCTGACAGGCAATTCACCCGCTGACGTTGAAACAATTGTATCATCACTCGTTGAAAGCTCCCAAAATATTCACTATTCGAGATTAATTCTTTTAAAAAATACATTTTTTTTTTTCAAAAAATGGGGTTCAAATGGCTCTGAGCACTATGGGACTCAACTTCCGAGGACATTAGTCCCCTAGAACTTAGAACTACGTAAACCTAACTAACCTAAAGACATCACACACATCCATGCCCGAGGCAGGATTCGAACCTGCCACCGTAGCGGTCTCGCGGTTCCAGACTGCAGCGCCTAGAACCGCACGACCACTGCGGCCGGCATTTTTTTTTTTTTCCTCTGTAGCGTCAAACATTGATAGAAGCAAGACATATATGATTTCTGTTGGAAAACTGAGGGGACAGAAGTCATGGGATGGTGATACACACATATACAGATGGCGGTAGTATCGTGTACACAACGTCCAAAGGGGCAGTGCATTGGCGAAGCTGTCATCTGTACTCACGTGATTCATGTGAAAAGATTTCCGATTTGATTATGGAGGGGAATTTACAGACTTTGAGCGCCGAATGGTGATTGGTTCCAGATGCATGGGACATTCCGTGTCCGAAATAGTAAGGGAGTTCAGTATTCAGAGATCCCCTGTGTCGAGAGTGGGCTGAAAATACCAAATTTCATTGCCTTTCATCTCGGAAAACGCAAAGGCCGTTAGCCTTCAGTAAACAACCTAGAGCAACGGCGTTTGCTTAGGGTTGTCTGTACTAACAGACAAGCAACACTGCGTGAAATAAACTCAGAAATCAATGTGGGACGTACGACGAACGTATCGATTAGTATAGTGCGGCGAAATTTGGTGTTGATGGGCTCTAGAGGAAGACGATCGAGGCTAGCGCATTTGCTAACACCACGATATCGCCTGCAGCGCATCTCCTGCGCTCGTGAGTATATCGGTCGGACCCTAGACGACTGGAAAATCGTGGCCTGGTCAGATGAGTTTGTTATGCTATGTGAGCCTCACTGCCCCTTCTTTTAAGCTTCAGGGTGTTTCAAAAATGACCGGTATATTTGAAACGGCAATAAAAACTAAACGAGCAGCGATAGAAATACACCGTTTGCTGCAATATGCTTGGGACAACAGTACATTTTCAGGCGGACAAACTTTCGAAATTACAGTAGTTACAATATTCAACAACAGATGGCGCTGCAAGTGATGTGAAAGATATAGAAGACAACGCATTCTGTGGGAGCGCCATTCTGTACGTCGTCTTTCTGCTGTAAGCGTGTGCTGTTCACAAAGTGCAAGTGTGCTGTCGACAACATGGTTTATTCCTTAGAACAGAGGATATTTCTGGTGTTGGAATTCCACCGCCTAGAACACAGTGTTGTTGCAACAAGACGAAGGTTTCAACGGAGGTTTAATGTAACCAAAGGACCGAAAAGCGATACCTTAAAGGATCTGTTTGAAAAATTTCAACGGACTGGGAACGTGACGGATGAACGTGCTGGTAAGGTAGGGCGACCGCGTACAGCAACCACAGAGGGCAACGCGCAATTAGTGCAGCAGGTGATCCGACAGCGGCCTCGGGTTTCCGTTCGCCGTGTTGCAGCTGCGGTCCAAATGACGCCAACGTCCACGTATCGTCTCATGCGCCAGAGTTTACACCTCTATCCGTACAAAATTCAAATGCGGCAACCCCTCAGCGCCGCTACCATTGCTGCACGAGAGACATTCGCTAACGATATAGTGCACAGGATTGATGACGGCGATATGCATGTGGGCAGCATTTGGTTTACTGACGAAGCTTATTTTTACCTGGAGGGCTTCGTCAATAAACAGAACTGGCGCATATGTGGAACCGAAAAGCCCCATGTTGCAGTCCCATCGTCCCTGCATCCTCAAAAAGTACTGGTCTGGGCCGCCATTTCTTCCAAAGGAATCATTGGCCCATTTTTCAGATCCGAAACGATTACTGCATCACGCTATCTGGACATCCTTCGTGAATTTGTGGCGGTACAAACTGCCTTAGACGACACTGCGAACACCTCGAGGTTTATGCAAGATGGTGCCCGGCCACATCGCATGCCGACGTCTTTACTTTCCTGAATTAATATTTCGATGATCGTGTGATTGCTTTGGGCTATCCGAAACATACAGGAGGCAGCGTGGATTCGCCAGACATGAACCCCTGTGACTTCTTTCTGTGGGGACACTTGAAAGACCAGGTGTACCGCCAGAATCCAGAAACAATTGAACAGCTGAAGCAGTACATCTCATCTGCATGTGAAGTCATTCCGCCAGACACGTTGTCAAAGGTTTCGGGTAATTTCATTCAGAGACTACGCCATATTATTGCTACGCATGGTGGATATGTGGAAAATATCGTACTTTAGAGTTTCCCAGACCGCAGCACCATCTGTGGTTGACAATTGTAACTACTGTAATTTCGAAAGTTTGTCTGCCTGAAAATGTACTGTTGTCCCAAGCATATTGCAACAAACAGTGTATTTCTATCGCTGCTCGTTTAGTTTTTATTGCCGTTTCAAATATACCGGTTTTTTTTAAACACCCTGTAGTTTGTGTCTGATTTTATTTTGAGAAGCTCAATAATGTATGTAAACACCGTAAATGTAAACTTGATTCAAAAAGTACTTGAAGTGAAGTTGAAACGTCCCCTTAGAAAAATTTATGAATGATTGTGCTGATAAACCCCTTACGTTATTTGATTTTCAAGCAGCTGAGCAAAACTGAACGTACTCAGACATTTCGTTCTTTACCTACTCTGATCAACACTAAACTGACACACAATATTTTTTGTGCAGCGCAATCTGACTTTCAATAATCTCTACAAAAGAATGGCCCTGACTAACAATAACCTATAGCTTTCATGAATCACTTACCTCACAAAAATCTTCGTTACTCGAACTACTGCAATACAGCGAGCGCCAATACTGCCAGCTAAATAAAAGATTCAAACTACTGAAGGCACTAACTACTGATAGGCATACTTAGCAAATGAAAGATTTTGGTAGAGAACAAACAATGTATTTACCTTAGTAGTGTTCAAAAGTCATTATATATATACAGGGCTATTACAAATGATTGAAGCGATTTCATAAATTCACTGTAGCTCCATTCATTGATATATGGTCACGACACACTACAGATACGTAGAAAAACTCATAAAGTTTTGTTCGGCTGAAGCCGCAATTCAGGTTTCTGTCGCCAGAGCGCTCGAGAGTGCAGTGAGACAAAATGGCGACAGGAGCCGAGAAAGCGTATGTCGTGCTTGAAATGCACTCACATCAGTCAGTCATAACAGTGCAACGACACTTCAGGACGAAGTTCAACAAAGATCCACCAACTGCTAACTCCATTCGGCGATGGTATGCGCAGTTTAAAGCTTCTGGATGCCTCTGTAAGGGGAAATCAAGGGGTCGGCCTGCAGTGAGCGAAGAAACGGTTGACCGCGTGCTGGCAAGTTTCACGCATAGTGATGTGAAAGATTCAGTGTTTAAACCTCCTCTACCAAGAAAGGTGCCAGAACTGCGAGCTCGCATCAACAATGCTTTCGAACTCATCGATGGGGACATGCTGCGCCGAGTGTGGGAGGAACTTCATTATCGGCTTGATGTCTGCCGAATCACTAAAGGGGCACATATCGAACATTTGTGAATGCCTAAAAAAACTTTTTGAGTTTTTGTATGTGTGTGCAAAGCATTGTGAAAATATCTCAAATAATGAAGTTATTGTAGAGCTGTGAAATCGCTTCAATCATTTGTAATAACCCTATATATATATATATATATATATATATATATATATATATATATATATATATATATATATAAGTTCATGAGATCCAGTCTTACAAAATTACTGTCTCTGATGGACACACGTCCAGATCATCCGCTCTCAAAACTCCGCCATCTCTCTCCCTACATCCACCACTGCTGGCGGCTCACCTCCAAGTGCGCAACGCTACGCACTGTTAACAGCCACCTGCCCAACACTACAATAGCAAATTCCAACAATGCAAACCAGCCACAGACTGCACACAGCACAGTCAGTGATTTTCATACAGAGCGCTACGTGACGTTACCAACGTAAAAACCTAAACAGCCTACTTACAAAGTGAAGCGCAGCTGGACAGCAACAAACTCTTTAGCGCGCAATCTCCGCAACGATAGTATCTGTGTATCTTTGAGCATGGACTCCAAAAAAAAAGACAGTTGATTTATTTTAAAAAAAAAGAGGACTGTTAATATGTATCTTGTGGAAAGGGGACGTGTTGCTACGCCGTCGCTCAGAACGTATTGGTACATTTAATGAAAATTGACATTGTAGTGATAAAACCGAGTAAAGTAGGTGTAATAGTTGCCAAACATTTATGTATACAAATTTTCTGGAAGTGAAGAACAGAAATATCTTGTTTTTGGAAAAGGAGGTGAACTTCATTGTCGTCTCCGTCTATCAATCGACAGAATTGTAAGTGTACAAAGATCACTAAAATACAGGAAAAGAAATGCATTGTCAATAGTTTTCATTCAATAAATAACGACCTCTCATAACTTTTTAATTACAGTAACTGGATTATGTTCTTGTACAATAGTATGGTGCTGAACTCCACTGACCAATTTTGATGTAGCAGGACGTGTAGTTTGAAGGAAGTTTGTGTGCCAAGCAATCTCCTTTTCTCACGAAAAGCAGATTGCTGTTTGATCTTATTTACTTACAACAGTGGTCCCTTAGGTATGGAAAGCTACGAAAACTTGGGCTCAAAGCCATCCTCAATACGGCCAAGTAACTAACAGAGTGGAATTTTAAACCTTAAAGAACAATAACTTCCTCCAAATTGTAATACATCACCAACTGGTGAAGAAGCTCATCATTGAAGGAGACAGCAACCAAAATTCAAGTACCAGTTACGACTTAAAGTAAAAATCTCAATCAAAAATCAATCTCCAAACACATACAGGGTTATTACAAATGATTGAAGCGATTTCACAGCTCTACAGTAACTTTATTATTTGAGATATTTTCACAATGCTTTGCACACACATACAAAAACTCAAAATTTTTTTTAGGCATTCACAAATGTTCGATATGTGCCCCTTTAGTGATTCGGCAGACATCAAGCCGATAATGAAGTTCCTCCCACACTCGGCGCAGCATGTCCCCATCAATGAGTTCGAAACGGTAAGGCTTCTGCTTTAGCCTTTTCCGTAAGATTTTCCAAACCGTCGCTGTGGTGCGTTTAGCTCCCTGCTTGCTTTATTCGTCGACTTCCGCGGGCTACGCGTGAAACTTGCCCGCACACGTTCAACCGTTTCTTCGCTCACTGCAGGCCGACCCCTTGATTTCCCCTCACAGAAGCATCCAGAAGCTTTAAACTGCGCATACCATCGCCGAATGGAGTTAGCAGTTGGTGGATCTTTGTTGAACTTCGTCCTGAAGTGTCGTTGCACTGTTATGACTGACTGATGAGAGTGCATTTCAAGCACGACATACGCTTTCTCGGCTCCTGTCGCCATTTTCTCTCACTGCGCTCTCGAGCGCTCTGGCGGCAGAAACCTGAAGTGTGGCTTCAGCCGAACAAAACTTTATGAGTTTTTCTACGTATCTGTAGTGTGTCGTGACCATATGTCAATGAATGGAGCTACAGTGAATTTATGAAATCGCTTCAAACATTTGTAATAGCCCTGTATATAAATATTCATGTTATTAAGCTAAAAGTCATCTTATAAGTTCCGATTTCAGGTAAGAGCTAATCGTAGGGTTTGAGCGTTGCGCAGACCCACGAAGCCACAGATCCAAGTTGTCAAGAAGGTACTGAACAAACCAGTGGTGGCTCCACAATGGTATGGGCTGTTCTTAATAGAATGGACTGGTCTTCTGATCGAACTGAACAGATCATTGAGTTGAAATGATTATGCTCGGCTACTTGTCGACTATTTGCAGCAATTCATGGACTTCATGATCCCAGCAACGATGGAATTTTTATGGATGATAATGCGCCATCTCACCGGGCCACAGTTGTTCGCGACTGATTTTGAAAACATTCTGGACAGTTCGAGTGAATGTTTTGGCCATCCAGATCTCCGAACATGAATCCCATCGAACGTTTGTGTGACATAATCGGGAGGTCAGCTCATTCACAAAATTCTGCTAGGGCACCTCTTTCGCATTAATGGACGGACAGAGATGAAGCATGGCTCAGTATTTCTGTAGGGACTTCCAACGACTTACTGAGTTCATGTCCCGTAGAGTTGCTGAACTATGCCGAGCAAAACAAGGTTCCACACAATACTGGGAGTTATCTCATCTACATCTACATCTACATGGATACTCTGCAAATCACATTTAAGTGCCTGCCACAGGGTTCATCGAACCACATTCACAATTCTCTATAATTCCAATCTCGTATAGCGGGCGGAAAGAATGAACACCTGTATCTTCCCGTACGACCTCTGAGTTCCTTTATTTTATCGTGATGATCGTTCCTCCCTATGTAGGTCGGTGTCAACAAAATATTCTCGCATTCGGAAGAGAAAGTTGGTGATTGGAATTTCGTGAGAAGATTCCATCGCAAAGAAAAACGCCTTTCTGTTAATGATTTCCAGTTCAAATCCTGTATCATTTCTGTGACACTCTCTGCCATATTTCGTGATAATTCAAAACGAGCTGCCTTTCTTTGAGCTTTTTCGATGTACTCCGTCAGTCCTATCTGGTAAGGATCTGACACCGCGCAGCAGTATTCTAAAAGAGGACGGACAAGCGTAGTGTAGGCAGTCTCCTTAGTAGGTCTGTTACATTTTCTAAGTGTCCGGCCAATAAAACGGAGTCTTTGGTTAGCCTTCCCCACGACATTTTCTGTGCGTTTCTTCCATTTTAAGTTGTTCGTAATTGTAATACCTAGGTATTTAGTTGAATTTGCGGCTTTTAGATTAGACTGATTTATCGTGTGAACGAAGTTTAACGAGTTCCTTTTAGCACTCATGTGGATGACCTCACACTTTTCGTTATTTAGGGTCAACTGCCACTTTTCGCAACATTCAGATATCTTTTCTAAATCGATTTGCAGTTTGTTTTGATCTTCTGATGACTTTATTAGTCGATAAATAACAGCGTCATCTACAAACAACCGAAGACGGCTGCTCAGATTGTCTCCCAAATCGTTTATATAGGTAAGGAACAGCAACGGGCGTATAACACTACCTTGGGGAACGCCAGAAATGACTTCAGTTTTACTCGATGACTTCCCGTCAGTTACTACGAACTTCTGACAGGAAATCACAAATCCAGGCACATAACTGAGACGATATTCTATAAGCACGCAATTTCACTACGAGCCGCTTGTGTGGTACAGTCTCAAAAGCCTTCGGGAAATCCAGAAATACGGAGTCGATCTGAAATCCATTGTCAATAGCACTCAACAGTTCATGTGAATAAACAGCTAGTTGTGTTTCACAGGGACGATGTTTTCTAAACCCATGTTGACTGTGTGTCAATAGAGCGTTTTCTTCGGGGTAATTCATTACGTTCGAGCACAATACATGTTCCAAAATCTTGCTGCATATCGACGTTAACGATATGGGCCTGTAATTTAGTGGATTACTCCTACTACCTTTCATGAATATTGGTGTGACCAGCGCAACTTTCCAGTCTTTGGGTACAGATCTTTCGTCGAGCGAACGGTTGTATATGATTGTTAAGTATGGAGCTAATACATCAGCATACTCCGAAAGGAACCTAATTAGTACAGAGTCTGGACCAGAAGACTTGCTTTTATTAAGTGATTAAGTTGCTTCACTACTCCGAGGATATTTACTTCTACGTTACTCTTGTTGGCAGCTGTTCTCGATTCTAATTCTGGAACATTTACTTCGTCTTCTTTTGTGAAGGTATTTCGGAAGGCTGTGTTTAGTAACTCTGCTTTGACAGCACTGTCTTCGATAGTACCTCCATTGCTATCGCGCAGAGAAGGCATTGATTATTTCCTGCCGCTAAAATACCTCCCATACGACCAGAATCTCTTTGGATTTTCTGCCAGGCTTCGAGACAAAGTTTCGTTGTGGAAACTGACCGTCACCTCAGTGTACATGATCGACTCATAAACAACAAATACCTCACTTGTGCCGGAGATGTTTTGACCACTTCTATTAAACATACAACATAAATGCCATAAAGTGAAACTATCGTCAAGTCGAACTTTGGTTTGAACATACCGGTACTTTACTAGACATAGGCTTGATGGAGATATTACGACCTTACCTTCCTGCATTGTCTTACAAAGACAATCATAGGAGGACCTACCGTTTACTGTGAACACCACATCTAGACCATGGTGTAATTTTCTCCACATCAGCATCTCAGTGAGAAGGCTGGAGTTAGCAGTAAGTGACAGACCAACCTTTGGACACTGAGGCACGTATTCCTTAAGTACATCGTTCGTTATGTATAGTTACTTCAGCAGAAACATATTTTTAAACTCGAATCTCACTCAGGAAAACCTGTTGCGTGCTTCTCGCTAACCTAGAATCATGAATTTTCTCAAAATGTAATGTTTCACGATACATGTAAAGGAAAAACGTAAAAAATATATAAGTCAGAAGAAACTACGTCAGACATTGCTATTGATCACATGAAACAGCGAGCATCGTTACTGCAAAGTAATGCTGTAATCACGCTCATATTGGGTAACCACGAATTCCGCCAACAAAATTTCGGACGTTGTACTGGGATATAGTCTGAATATGCTGATGGCAGTCCGCCCTCGTGGTCTCGCGGTAGCGTTCTCGCTTCCCGAGCACGGGGTCCCGGGTTCGATTCCCGGCGGGGTCAGGGATTTTTCCTGCCTCGAGATGACTGGGTGTTGTTGTGTCGTCCTCATCATCATCATTCATCCCCATTACGGTCGGAGGAAGGCAACGGCAAACCACCTCCATTAGGACCTTGCCTAGCAAGGCAGTGCGGGTCTCCCGCATCGTTCCCCTACGCTCTGTAAAGAAGCATGGGACTTCATTTCCATTTTCATACTGATGGCAGTAACTCGTGGTCTCTGGTGGCTCGTTTCGGAATAATTTGTTTCGGTTGATTTTCAGGGTTCCGTGCGTAAGTAGATAAAAATGGAATCGTTATAAGATCGGTTTGTTGTCCGCTTATCCGACTGTCAAGAACTTTTATCTCAGGAACGGACAATCACATCAAGTTCACATGTATGTCACATGCTAAATTCTACGGTCCCTTGGTTGGGTAGATCATTTAATCTTCTAAATCGATGCATTTATGTCACATATTTTTAAGCTCGAATCTCACTCAGGGAAACCGGGTGCGTGCTTCTCGCTAACCTAGAATCACGAATTTTCTCAAAATGTAAGGTTTCACGATACATGTAAAGGAAAAACGTAAAAAATTGTTAATTTCTCAAGTAAACCTCTAGATGTTTGGTGAGTTTCTTTCAAGTTTATAAAGTTGTACATCAAGGTCATTTTAAATGCGTACCTACGTCTACTTGGAACAGACGCCCATACTGCATCATTGAGTAAACTGTCGACTGTCTATTTATTGCTAAACTGTTATAAGTCACGTAATTTCTTTTTTCCTGAATTACATTTGACAGCTAGACTAAGAGTGTATTCTCGTTGATACTTTCTGCTTACAGTTTAATCTTCGATAGTGAACAGCGTTAGTCGTATTACATTGATATTTTAATTTTGTTGTTGTTGTTGTTGTGGTCTTCAGTCCTGAGACTGGTTTGATGCAGCTCTCCATGCTACTCTATCCTGTGCAAGCTTCTTCATCTCCGAGTAACTACTGCAACCTACATCCTTCTGAATCTCCTTAGTGTATTCATTTCTTGGCCTCCCTCTACGATTTTTACCCTCCACGCTGCCCTCCAGTATTAAATTGGTGATCCCTTGATGCCTCATAACATGTCCTACCAACCGATCCCTTCTTCTACTCAAGTTGTGCCACAAATTTCTCTTCTCCCCAATCCTATTCAATACCTCCACATTAGTTATATGATCTACCCATCTAATCATCAGCATTCTTCTGTAGCACCACATTCCAAAAACTTCTATTCTCTTCTTGTCCAAACTATTTATCGTCCATGTTTCACTTCCATACATGGCTACACTCCATACAAATACTTTCAGAAAAGACTTCCTGACAATTAAATCTATACTCGATGTTAACAAATTTCTCTTTTCCCCAATCCTATTCAATAGTCCGCAGCTCGTGGTCGTGCGGTAGCGTTCTCGCTTCCCACGCCCGGGTTCCCAGATTCGATTCCCGGCGGGGTCAGGGATTTTCTCTGCCTCGTGATGAGTGGGTGTTGTGCGATGTCCTTAGGATAGTTAGGATTAAGTAGTTCTAAGTTCTAGGGGACTGATGACCATAGATGTTAAGTCCCATAGTGCTCAGAGCCATTTGAACCTATTCAATACCTCCACATTAGTTATATGATCTACCCATCTAATCTTCAGCATTCTTTTGTAGCACCGCATTTCAAAAGCTTCTATTCTCTTCTTGTCCAAACTATTTACCGTCCATGTTTCACTTCCATACATGGCTACACTCCATACAAATACTTTCAGAAACGACTTCCTGACACTTAAATCTATACTCGATGTTAACAAATTTCTCTTCTTCAGAAACGCTTTCCTTGCCATTGCCAGTCTACATTTTATGTCCTCTCTACTCCGACAATCATCAGTTATTTTGCTCCCCAAATAGCAAAACTCCTTTACTACTTCAAGTGTCTCATTTCCTAATCTAATTCCCTCAGCATCACCCGACTTAATTCGACTACATTCCATTATCCTCGTTTTGCTTTTGTTGATGTTCATCTTATACCCTCCTTTCATGACACTGTCCATTCTGTTCAACTGCTGTTTCAAGTCGTTTGCTGTCTCTGACAGAATTACAATGTCATCGGCGAACCTCAAAGTTTTTATTTCTTCTCCATGGATTTTAATACCCACTCCGAATTTTTCTTTTGTTTCCTTTACTGCTTGCTCAATATACAGATTGAATAACATCGGGGAGAGATTACAACCCTGTCTCACTCCCTTCCCAACCACGGCTTCCCTTTCATGTCCCTCAACTCTTATAAGTGCCATCTGGTTTCTCTACAAATTGTAAATAGCCTTTCGCTCCCTGTATTTTACCCCCGGTACCTTCAGAATTTGAAAGAGAGTATTCCAGTCAACATTGTCATAAGCTTTCTCTAAGTCTACAAATGCTAGAAACGTAGGTTTGCCTTTCCTTAATCTAGCTTCTAAGATAAGTCGTAGGGTCAATATTGCCTCACGTGTTCCAATATTTCTACGGAATCCAAACTGATTCTCCCCGAGGTCGGCTTCTACTAGTTTTTCCATTCGTCTGTATAGAATTCGCGTTAGTATTTCGCAGCCGTGACTTATTAAACTGATAGTTCGGTCATTTTCACAACTGCCAACACCTGCTTTCTTTGCGATTGGAATTATTATATTCTTCTTCAAGTCTGAGGGTATTTCGCCTGGCTCATATATCTTGCTCACCAGATGGTAGAGTTTTGTCAGGACTGGCTCTCTCAAGGCTGTCAGTAGTTCTAATGGAATGTTGTCTACTCCTGGGGCCTTGTTTCGACTCAGGTCTTTCAGTGGTCTGTGAAACTCTTCACGCAGTATTATATTTCCCATTTCATCTTCATCTACATCCTCTTCCACTTCCATAATATTGTCCTCAAGTACATCGCCCTTGTATAGACCCTCTATATACTCCATCCACCTTTCTGCTTTCCCTTCTTTGCTTAGAACTGGCTTTCCATCTGAGCTCTTGATATTCATACAAGTGGTTCTCTTTTCTCCAAACGTCTCTTTAATTTTCCTGTAGGCAGTATCTATCTTACCCCTCGTGAGATAAGCCTCTACATCCTTACATTTGTCCTCTAGCCACCCCTGCTTAGCCATTTTGCACTTCCTGTCGATCTCATTTTTGAGACGTCTGTTGTCTTTTTTGCCTGCTTCATTTACTGAATTTTTGTATTTTCTCCTTTCATCAATTAAATTCAGTATCTCTTCTGTTACCCAAGGATTTCTAGCAGCCCTCGTCTTTTTACCTACTTTATCCTCTGCTGCCTTCACTACTTCATCCCTCAAAGCTACCCATTCTTCTTCTACTGTAATTCTTTCCCCCATTCCTGTCAATTGTTCCCTTATGCTCTCCTTGAAACTCTGTACAACCTCTGGTTCTTTCAGTTTATCCACGTCCCATCTCCTTAAATTCCCACCTTTTTGCAGTTTCTTCAGTTTTACTCTACAGGTCATAACCAATAGATTGTGGTCAGAGTCCACATCTGCCCCTGGAAATGTCTAGCAATTTAAAACCTGGTTCCTAAATCTCTGTCTTACCATTGTATAATCTATCTGATTCCTTCTAGTATTCTCAGGATTCTTCCATGTATACAACCTTCTTTTATGATTCTGGAACCAAGTAATAGCTATGATTAAGTTGTGCTCTGTGCAAAATTCTACCAGGCGGGTTCCTTTTTCATTTCTTTCCCCCAATCCATATTCACCTACTACTTTTCCTTCTCTCCCTTTTCCTACTACCCAATTCCAGTCACCCATGACTATTAAATTTTCGTCTCCCTTCACTATCAGAATAATTTCTTTTATTTCATCATACATTTCTTCAATTTCTTCGTCATCTGCAGAGCTAGTTGGCATATAAAGTTGTACTACTGTGGTAGGCGTTTGCTTCGTGTCTATCTTGGCCACAATAATGCGTTCACTATGCTGTTTGTAGTAGCTTACCCGCACTCCTATTTTCCTATTCATTATTAAACCTACTCCTGCATTTCCTCTATTTGATTTTGTATTTATAACCCTGTATTCACCTGACTAAAAGTCTTGTTCCTCCTGCCATCGAACTTCACTAATTCCCACTATATCTAACTTTAACCTATCCATTTCCCTTTTTAAATTTTCTAACCTACCTGCCCAATTAAGGGACCTAACATTCCACGCTCCGATCCATAGAACGCCAGTTTTCTTTCTCCTGATAACGACGTCCTCCTGAGTAGTCCCCGCCCGGAGATCCGAATGGGTGACTATTTTACCTCCGGAATATTTTACCCAAGAGAACGCCATCAGCATTTAACCATAAGGTAAAGCTGCATGCCCTCAGGAAAAATTACGGCCGTAGTTTCCCCTTGCTTTCAGCCGTTCGCAGTATCAGCACAGCAAGGCTGTTTTGGTTAGTGTTACAAGGCCAGATCAGTCAATCATCCCGACTGTTGGCCCTGCAACTACTGAAAAAGCTGCTGCCCCTCTTCAAGAACCACACGTTTGTCTGGTCTCTCAACAGATACCCCTCCATTGTGGTTGCACCTACGGTATGGCTATCTGTGTCGCTGAGGCACACAAGCCTCCCCACCGACGGCAAGGTCCATGGTTCATGGAGGGAGGTTAATTTTGTTACGGATTGTATATGTGGTTATGTTTTGTTTTTGCTTAACGTGTGTTTTTTTATCCGTTCTCGTGTTCCAAAATGTTAATAAAATTTTTTAGATAGTTTTTATGTTTAAGATCAATTGTTCATTGTGAATATTGTTTGGATAATTTTTCGTATACTTATATATATCAGTTTCTTCCAGAATGTTCATAGCATGTCCTATTGGTATTTTTTATAGAACTTGTAATGTGTTTCAGTATGTTCTGCTTAAGGTTGGCTCTGAGCACTATGCGACTTAACTTCTGAGGTCATCAGTCGCCTAGAACTTAGAACTAATTAAACCTAACTAACCTAAGGACATCACACACATCCGTGCCCGAGGCAGGATTCGATCCTGCGACCGTAGCGGTCGCTCGGCTCCAGACTGTAGCGCCTAGAACCGCACGGCCACTCCGGCCGGCTCTGCTTAAGGATTTTGGTTTTTTAGATGTTGGTGTACGTGGGTTCATGAAGGCGGAAGCTCTCTTTTTTTGATATGTTAGGACTATACCACAGTTTTAATGCATTTTGTTTGTTTGTAAGGCATATTTGTTGGTTTTGGGTTTTTTGCTAATTCAATTACATGGTTGTCTTCTAAAAGAGCCATTACTCTGTCTACATATACATTATGATTTATAATAATTATATTGCTTCCTTTATCAGTTTTCACTGCTATTGTGTTTTGTGTCAGTAGGTTCTGATTTATCTCGTGAGAGTCATGGGTTCAGTTTGCGTTTGCTTTTTGTACATTTCTCTGTTCTGCAATTCCCTCCATCGCAGGAACCTATGAAATCATACATCTCCTCTAAACAATGTCATGTTTCAATTAGTAAATAAAAAATATTTTACTGAATCTTATCTCTCAACATATATAAGTTGAACTAGATCACTCGCCTTTTCTGTATGTCTGGGCTAATCTCAGGAACTACTGAAGAGATTTCGGTATGGTGTTGGAATTGTCGGGACCGCCATCTTCCCCGTATCGATCTCAGTAACTGACAAAAATCGTTGGGGATGAATGATCTGTCTATGTACATGTGGTGTGTGTACTGTAAGACCTTAGTACACACACCATCAGATTATTTGACTTGTCACTCTAACGAAGTAGGCGAGTGTCAGCAATATATCTCGTGGTCTTACCGTGGCGTGTTTATCTTCCGCCGTTAGGTCAGACGATAGAAATGCCACTTGCATGCTTAGAGTAGCAGATTGACGGTGACCAACTTAAAACAGAACTTGATTAATTTTCACACACATTTATTAAAATAATAACAAGCATAAAAATTACTTAACTTGGTTCTGGATCCTATTTACAATTGACAGTCTGAAGTTCCTTTGGTATTAGTACGTTAATCTTATTCTCACATATATCTCTGATACTTGACAAAAGGGTCTATATATTTCTCTTCATGGCTATGGACAGGAATATGGTAATCTTATTAGACACAGACTGAAACTTGACTATAGACTGGTACAGACAAATGTAGACTGGTACAGACTGGTGCAGACAAATGCAGACTGGTACAGACTGGTGCAGACAAATGCAGACTCACCAATCGGAGGTCTGTACACTCATTATAATACCTTGCACGTTCATGTATCACTCCACGAGTGTGATCCGCGAGGAGAAAAGGTTCTACGCTAGCAGCAATCTTATTGGCTGCGTTACATATTAATACGTGGATCGGCAGAAGCAGAATTTGGTTCATCTCTATGGCAGCGCCATCTCGTAGTGCGGAGACAGACGAGCGCTGCGCCTGCACTGTTGTGCTTAGCGGGGCGCGCTCTAGTGGGAAAGTTGTGTATGCGCTGACTATGTGGAACTATGTACACAACAGTACATAATTAAGTTTGTACGAAACCCTCAGTATGTGAGCTCTACTCGCACATGCCCAATTTTTACCTCCACTTGCATTCAGTATCGCTGAATTCTGTATCAGATTTGGTTTTGTGTCGGTGTTGGTTGTACATTTATACTTATAGGTACGTACAGCAATATGGACAGGTCTACTGACCAAGAGTTGGTCGATATGCACCCAGGTACAATGAAGTCAGTGCAGGGGCGTCACAGTGGAGAGTGGATGTTGCCTTAACATGTGTTTTGTGGTTTACGTTTAGGTAATAGCCTACTACGGGCTTTTCACTGTTGTGAAAGTATTTCACAACAACAAATGTAATTTTCCCACAAGCTGCTCCTCCAACAAATGTAACTTGGTTAATGAAGTGAGAAAATTACAAATTCTTTATCACTCTGTAACAAACAAACAATGGACCACATGTCCCTCAAACAAAATTACACAGAATGTATTCCTAAACAACATATCAAATTTTCTGAAGGATATAACCGCAATTTGACTGTACAACAGGTTTTATTCCAGAATCTACATTTCGGCCTCAGGCAATTATCAAAAGTTACTAATACTATAAATTATCGGACTTGAGTAGAATCCAAGTCATCGCCAAAGTGTGTGTCTTCGCTTATATAAACCAATTTTGTCGAAATAAGTGCGAGAACATTTTCGTAATATGCTAATTTACTGGCAGTTAGCATGACTCAGTGGATATAGTTGTGAATCGTTTCACTTATGTTTATGCAGTGGCTACTTAGACACAGTGTAGAAAAGTTTAAAATCTGATTTGGTCATCAATTTTTACAACCGTATCCACTGAGTCATGTTAATTGCCAGCAAATTAGAAGCTAAGAAGATGTATAGGTTTCACTCCTATTTCCTGTGATGTTATAAAAGCTGTTCGATATGACGACAACCAGGTTCGGTGCCCACAGTGTATCTGTGCCGTAAGTTCCCATAAACTCTGTCAAACATGCGAGGTGTGTGGTTAATTACTTCTGCCGCAGCCATGTACCGTGTAAACAGATTTTCCTCCGACTGGACAGCGGTTTCTTAAACATGATTCTTCACGTGGCCCGACAAATCCAAAGGAATTAATTCTCGGAATCTTGGTGGCGAAGCATGTGGTCCACGTCGACCAATCTACCTGTTCGCGCAGGCTACGTTCAGATGGTTTCGAACGCGAACTGCAAAATGTACTGCCAACGTCATCATGCTGGAACCACAAATCGTGCCGAATGTCCAACGGCACATCTTCCAAAATCTCCACCACCACTTGTTGTAGGAATATTAAGTACCTAGTACTCATTAGGTCTGGAGGAAGAATGTACGGCCCAACCACGCCACCAACGTAGATACCTGCCCAGAAATGATGCTGAAAGTGCGCTGAAATCTTCGTGCACAGGTAGCTTTTGGATTTTATTGATCTCAAATGGACTATTTCGAGCTTTCAGAACCCCTTCCCTGTTGAAATGCGCTTCGCTGATGAACAAAATTCTGCTTGGAAACTGAGGAAAATCCCCACAACGATGTAGAAACCTAGTACAGAAATTTGCATGTGGCACAAAATCCGCCTGGAGCATGGCGTGAACTTTCTGATGGTGAGAGAGGTGGCGTAACTGTTCATGCAGAATACGCTACAAAGACGAATGAGACACACGTAAATCACGTGCAATGGGTCGAGCACTCGTCGATGAGTTCTTTTCCAGTTCATGAAGCACTTCTTTTTCCAATACGACAATGCTCAGCCTTCTTGGAGCGCCTCAGTTTGTTCTATCGCTTTTCAATTTTCCACTTTCCCGCAACCATCGTTCTACTCTGGCAAACGTGTGATGAGATGCAGTCACACAATTTGGAAAGTACTCGTGGTACAAACTTTAAGCTTTTCTGTCATTACGGTGAGTTGTGCCGTAAATTAACAACATATAGGGGTACTCTGCGAACGTGTATTTAGGCATACTGTTACTGCAGTACTAGTCACCGTAAAGTCAAATGACACATCATCAGGAAACATGAAGACAAGGCAGACGGAAACAGAGGGCATGACATCGTGTCATCGTCCCGTTCACGAATGCGAGTAGCCTATCATAATAGGCGAATTGCTTGAGAGAGTCTTAGCGTGGGATTGAATAGTTCTTGTTTTCCTTGTAACACAGAATCGAATTGTTTCCTAAGTAGTACGTGATCTGCTAAGTAACTTCTACAACCTCTAGAAGTGTGAGACATGACCCTGTAGATATTGCTATCAGTGCCGATGAGAAATAGTAAAAATCGCTGAAACTGAACACTGGAACTTTGAAACCCCTATCAGGCTATATTCCTTGATTTTCGAAAAGCATTTGACTTAATGTCACACTAATGCTTATTAACGAATGTACAATGAGGTACCACACGAAATATCTGACTGTAATGAGGATTTCTTGGTACTGAGGAAGTAGCGCTTGATCTTGGACAAAGAGTCTTAGACAGACGGCGAAGTCACGTCAGACCAGCTACTGGAAAGTATGTTGCCAGCCTTGCTTTTCGTTTTGTGTGTTAACACAATATTGACTTTTCGCAGACTGCCCGAGAAAAGCAGTACAAATATTCAGACCTTGATAACATTCAAAAGTGATGCAATCATTGGCTACTTATTTTAAATGTTTAGAAAAGTAAAACTGCGTACTTTGAAACGTCCCCTTAGAACAAATTATACATGACTGTGCTTAAACTGACACACAATGTTTTTAGCGCAACGCAATCTGACTATCAAAGATCCCTGCAAAAGAATGGCCCTGAGTAACTTTAACCTATACCTTTCACAAATCACTTACCTCACAAAAATCTTCGTTACTCGAACTACTGCAATACAGCGAGCGCCACTATTGCCAGCTAAATAAAAGATTCAAACTACAGAAGGCACTAACTACTGATAGGGATAGTTAGCAAATGAAAGATATTAATAGAGAACAAACAATGTATTTACCTTAATAGTCATAATATATATAGCAGTTCATGACAAATTACAAAACTCCGCCATCTCTCTCCTCACATCCACCACTGCTGGCGGCTCACCTCCAACTGCGCAACGCTACGCGCTGTTCACATCCAGCTGCCGCTGCCTATCACTACAATGGCAGACAACAATGCAAACTAGCCACAGACTGCACACAGCACAGCCAGTAATTTTCATATAGAGCGCTGCGTAACGTTGCCAATAAGAAAACATAAACAGCCTACTTACATAGCCCCCATGCTCCCCACAAAAAATTTTACAAAATATTTTTGGGCAGTGGCCAAAAATGATTTGAAAAATTTTTTCATAATTACAATAACAAAGATATCAAATGCACACACTTATTTATACAGTGTTGGTCAAAAGCTAAAATTTTCTCACAGTCCATAAAGACAGTCCTGATCATTCATCACAGTAAAACTGCCATTTCTTTTCTCAAAGTCTGAGCAGTAAAAGACAATGCACACGGAAGTAGTGGATTTCCATGCAGTCTTGAAGAAGTAGTGTTGTCCTTCCAACAGAAAGACAGTGCTGACTCTTGACATGCTGAAAGGTAATGGGCCACAACAGAGCAAACCCACAGCAGAGTCAGTCGAAGTTTTGAAGAATATTGGTAGGTAGGTCATCACAGAGCAGACCCACTGTAGTCCTGGTAGAGATTGTGGTATTGGTGGGCCATCAGAGGTGTAGACCCACTGCAGTCCTTGTAGAAATTGTGGACAGGCCCACTGTAGTCCTGATAGAGAGTATGGTGTAGGTGAGTCAGCAAAGGTGTAGACCCACTGTAGTCCTTGTAGAAATAATGGTACTGGTGAGTCATCATAGGTGTAGACCCGCTGTAGTCCTTGTAGAGACGGTCAGCAGCCATCTGTTGCGACTGTGCAGGTGCACAATCACCACTGAAGAGTCTTGCGGATAATATAGCAAGTCCATAAACCACCACTTGTGCACTCACAAAGTTTTTTGGAATTGTCCTTAGAACCAGCAATGCTGTTATCCAGTCCCTTGCTGAATTATTAACACACGTGCAAACACTAACAGTCCCAACTTCTCACATATTGTCCATATACTATGACCAACGGAGACGTGTGCAGTGAAATGGAACTTACAAGTTACTTAATTTGAGTAACAGGTTTCAATTACAATATTATAACATGAGAATGCAATTACAAAGGTACAAAATACATCATTAAAAACATAACAATACAGATAACATTTGTAGTACAGGCTTTACAACAGAATAGAAATAAACATATACATCAGTGTTACAGGAATTATGACATGAGTACATACATAAAAAATCAGAATAACTTTTGAAACATCAACTTCACACATGAGCATTAAAACAGAATAAATAATGTCTAAACATCTTTACAAAGTAAATAACAGAGTATTAGAAAAAGTCTACAACATAGCTCTCATCAGCTAAACACATAAAGACAGGAAAAACACAAATACACAAGGGTACACAAACATATAGCGGAATAACACAAAAGGAAAGGACAGGGTTTGTTTTACTGCAGTATTTTGCATGGAGATCTCCCTTCGTTCATCATTATTCCCAAAAGTCCTATTTAAGCTCGCTTTCTGTATTCTGTTCACATCCTCTGTCAAAAATAGTTTTTCTCCACTGTACAGTATCCTTTTTATTTTTTGCCCAAACCATTTTCATATAGCTTCTCAATACATTTCTTCCAAGTCATCATAGTTAGTTTCTTATATAGTCTACCCTCTTAAGCTAACTTAAATCTACTGAGCTCAGATGCTAAACTAAGGAACGAGGCAATGCAGCAGCACAAACCATTAACACGAACAGCAATGATAAAAAATAGAAATTTGCAAAGCAAGCAGCATTTGCAAAGCAAGCAGCATTATAGAAATTACAACTAATATAAGGCACTGTGCAGCAAACAAAAAAATTAAATCATTAGTAAAACTGGCTTAACAGAATAATACAAAGTCAAATTCAATAACACTATGCCTGGCAAACAGCAGCAACTTAAACCTAAACATGACATAGCTCAAGCAGAAAAAATATTACAGTAAAAATGGCCATGTTTAATACCTATGTCACATCTTAACACTAAAGTGATGCATCACGAGAACTTACACTAGCGGATAAGTTACCAAATCGTAAAGAAATTATTTATGCAATTCCTGTGAAGGGAAATGTATATTTATGTGCCCTCGTTTTCTTGGAAGTAGATCATAAATTTCTTATTGACTGGATCTGTAGGCATAAAATAACTATATTAGTACATATATTAAATTTTATTTTAACCAATGCTGCAGTGCAGCTAGAAACTAGATATTAAAGAAAATGAGCAAATATGTACAAAGGACAGCATGAAACATCATTCATTGGCCATATGGCATTTCATAACACAGTAAAAATTCCCTCAATTCTAGAGAAAGACGCTTGTCATAATCAGGTGTGCAGATGTAAGCGTGTCCTGTTTGCGATGCTTTCTACAAAGGAATGTCAAAAGTGAGGATAATGGCCTCCCTTTTTTTTTCTTTTCTACCTGTGCCTCTGGAAAGGCACGCACTCTAATGGCTTGTTCTCCAGGCGTCTGACACACCTGGGTGCCCATGACGCACGTGCAGGTGGTCACTTAACTTTCTTACGGAAATATTTACGACAGCAGTTTCCGCTACAGTGACAGTCTCATATACAAAATTTCACGGGTCGAGAATTTGCATTGCAAATGTGTAGAAAAAATATCCTATTGATATAACAGTGTCAAAAAAAAATTTTCGTCGGCATTGTGATACATTCACGCATATACACACACATTTCATAACTCTTAAAGTACGATTCTTGGTTTCCAACAACCTTTTTCACAAATCAGCGTCCCTAACCACTATTCATTATTCCTTACCTTATCACACATATACATACTCATCAACACGTCTTCGACACTTCATCATAATAATAAATACATATCATAATAAACATTCCTGAACAGCATAATACACATCGTCGTCGTAATAATAACATCAAACACCTCAGTCAAATCTCAAAAACGTCGTAGCTTTCTGCAATAATTTCATAACTTAAAGAAAATTCTCTGCTCATTTCAATAGTGTCATCTACCTCAAACGTACTTTAAAAATCATAATCCCATCCCAAATACATCATTCAAAGCTCTCATAGTATCACAATGGTTCCAAAAAAATATGAACAGTTCACAAAGTACAGACAAAATACAATTTCGTAAGTGTGAAGTTATCCAGCGGTGTAATCACGTAAACATCTGTCACTGACGTAATAAAAAAGTTTGTCTCTCTCAGTTAAATGATAAGATAGCTGTGTAATTTGTGTTAGAGAAATATGGTACCGATGTGTAAAGTTGTATAAGCAAATACCATATTAGCTAGGGCTCCTTGTGCTTGCCAAACACATGATACACAAAGTAAGCGTGTACCCCCCTGAGGATTAATGTAATTATACCCTCAGGTGTTACAGATTACAAGAATAGAATGAAATGTATTACGGAAAACCTTTGTATCATTGTACCTCAAATATTTTAAAAAATAAATGATTTAAGTACAAAATTAATCACTGAAATGCGTGTCCTGTAGCGCTAAATGTGCATCTTGTTGTAAGATAATCTCTGTGGAAGTGTCGTAGTTATTTTCCTCCGAAAGCTAAGTTCTGCAGAAGCCAATGTACTTACCTCATGATACACAAAAGTGAAATGCTTTGCGTATAGATACCTTAGTTATTACGCTTATTGTTGTGATGAAGAAAGTACTGTGCTGTAACGTATTGTTGTGCTACGGAAAATGCAGTCTCATTGTAGCTGTACCACAAACGTTACTACTAAAACATGTTTTACTTTCCAGAATAATACAGAAAAAACTGTGCAGATATAAAACAGATACACCGCAAGAGCAATATTGTAAATTGTCACTCATTAGTAGCGTCATGATAAAATCGTGTAGCTGTCACATAAACGAACCACTGTGTCATCTGGTGTCTCTCAGAAAGTACTTTAAATTCGGAATGTATTTTCAAGTAAACCAAAATGTTGCATTAGAATCTCATTAGCAGTACTGGTAAATGTTCTAAGTATGTGAGCCTTATAGTCATTACGTAATCGTGCAACTAACAAGCAAGAATGTACACACACAATAACACTGTGTCGTCTGTTCGCAATAACAATGCATTCGTAATTTCTGTTTAAATAAGTTCTCTTGGTTCTTGACTGGATATTGAACTTCAAAACATTGTTGCATGGTAACAGTTTCTAAAGCATACTAGTAACGTGAAGTGAAACGTTTTATGGCAAAGACAAAGTTAAAAGGCAGATTATCTTTCAATAAATGGTTTTATATGTGAAATGTTGTGTAAACCTTTACTCTTCCTAGTACGCAGAATTTCAACTTGAATGCAATTATCATGCGGTATTCGTCCATAAAGAATACTGGAATTTTGCTCAAGGTTAGCGTCAATGTTATTTTTCCCTGAGCCAGCAGGCACAGGTGGCTGCCTGCGGTGCGAGTCATTGTCTGTTTCTTTGTTGGTGCGCGTCGATATTGGGATTTGGAGACCTAACGTCCACAAATTCACCATGACGAGAAGGCTTTGCCCTGTTTGAAGTTCGCCAGTTCTGATGGAATTCAGATCTGTCGTTTTGTCGGTAGTTTACATAGTTTCTGTTTTGTCGGTCATGTGGTGGAGAATTTCTCCCGGAATCGTAACTGCGTGGAGGACCGTTGCATCTGAAGTTATTCCGTCTCCCTTGATAATAATTGTACTGGTTGCCAAATTGTCTGTTTCTATGAGTGTCTCTGTCATATTCATTACTACGGAAATGCGCTCTCTCTCTGTAACTATTACTCTGCCAGTGGTTGTTATACGGGTGGTGTCTCTTTTGGTCACGATTTACGTTGTAAGAATAGAATTGTCATGTCCTGTTATTGTTTCTGTCGTCACGGAATTGTGACGGATGTGACCTGTAGTGATTGTTTTCCTGATTTCGCATCCCGCGACTGTCTGTGTTAATTTCTAATTCTTGTAAGAGTCCCTGAAAAGCTTCAATGTCGTCTTTGCAACGTCCTGCCAAAATAATATGCCGTAAATGTTCAGGTAATTTGATTAAGCAAATGCGGATGAGTTCTGAGGGGCTGTATGGGTTTGACAGGTACTGATTCTTGTGCAACATGTCTTCAAAATATTTAACAAGACTGGAAAATTCAGATTGTTCAAAGTGTTTCATCATCATGATGCTATGTTTTACTCGGTCTTGTGTAGCTTGTGACCAATATGCCGAGAGGAACGCATGGTAAAATTCTCCTTCACTGTGACAATCGTGAATGACCGATCGCATTCTTACAGCTGGTTCATTCTCCAAGTAGCCACACATAAATTCTAACCTGTGCTCCAATGACCAGTTGGGAGGAAAACAATGAGGGAATTGATGGAGCCACGCTTGTGGATGAATGTCGTTGGCAGAATTCTTAAACGTTTTGAATTTACGTGTAGTAATGAACAGCTTATAGTCAAAATCATCGTGTCGGCGAGTAGCATGTCGGTCATTGTTGCGTCGTGTCGGCGGTTTCATCTCAAAATTCGGTGCACATTGCCAATTTCTTTCATAACTTCCGAAATGCCCTGTGTTATTATTTTGTGACTGTTCCGTATTTCTATGTCTCTCTTCCCGTATTGGAGCGCGAGTGTCCTCTGAAATACGTAATTCTTGTATTACCTCTGTCAGCTGATCTTGTACTTCCCGGTTTTCTCTTTGGTATTGGGTATTTATTTGATTCAGATATTGTTTCAGTTTCCTAATTTGATCGCACTCTTCTGTGTCATTAAAGACTACCAGTTTTGTGTCATTCAGATTATCATCTACCTTCGTAGATAAGTTAGTGACATGATCCGAAAGTTCGGCTACTTTCTCTGATAATGAACTAATTTCCTCCATGTGTCTTTCTGAACCAATTTTCAGAGTGTCTACTGTGTCCTTTAAGTTTGCCTGAGTTTTTGCAAGTTGCATAACCGAATCGGTAGATGCAACTAAGTCCATTTTAGCTTGCAAGGTCTCATGATTTTCATGAACAATAGTTTGCAGTTCTTTTATGGCTGCTTCGTGATTCTGTAATGCATTTTCATGACGCGAAAAAATAGGTTGGAAATGCTCACAAATTTGTGTTTTTACGTCATTACAGACTTTTTGACATTTCGATTCAATGTTATGTAACTCAGTAGTTAAATCTTCCCGTATTTGTTCAAGTGTGGTGTCTAACTTTTGATGCTTTTGCTGTGTTTGTCTCTGATTTTGTTCCATTGTGTGTAACTGTTGCTGTGTTTGTTTGTGGTGTTGTTCCATTGTGTCTAACTTTTGAAGATTTTGTTCCATTGTGTCTAACTGTTGCTGTGTTTGTTTCTGATTTTGTTCCATTTTTTGCATTAATTGCAACAATAATGTATTAGTGTCTGTAATCTGTTTCTCTATGCTTTTTGGCAGTGCGTTTTCACCGGCAGCATTCACATTTTGACAAGCAGAAAATGTGTCTTTACTCATTTGAGAAAAGGGTGAGGACGCAAAACCTGAATCTACAGTATTTGCAAGATTGTGTCCTGTCATTTCGGATTCCTGAGGCGAGCTGTTGCCGACCGATCGATCGATATGCATCCCTGTTCACTAATTGTTTCATTGTCTACACCATTGTTTGCAGCCCGCTCCATTTCCCTATGTACAATTACCAAATTACTACTTTGAACATTAGTTAATTCATTACATGGTGGCGCTAACACAATACTTTCGTCTTCACTGTCATTTCTCAGTTTACTTTGGAGCCTAGTGTTACGTTTTTCACACGCCATTATTGTGACAATATTTCACACGATAACACAGAAAAACACAATTTGAAGAGCAAAAATAAGAGAACACATTAACATAGAACTGAAAATAAATCTAGTTAATTGCAAGCGCAGCTGCGAAATACTTGGTGCAAATCTACATGCATGCCACAACTGCTTTACTGCGCAACACTGAAAAACCACAACTACAAAGGAAATTCTCTCTATAATTACGCGCTAGCAATAAACAAAAGCTACACTAAATACACAAACTACAAGAAAAAATCAGAAGATTCCAGTGAGGTATCCTGGCAGGGTCACCATATGAAACGTCCCCTTAGAACAAATTATACATGACTGTGCTTAAACTGACACACAATGTTTTTAGCGCAACGCAATCTGACTATCAAAGATCCCTGCAAAAGAATGGCCCTGAGTAACTTTAACCTATACCTTTCACAAATCACTTACCTCACAAAAATCTTCGTTACTCGAACTACTGCAATACAGCGAGCGCCACTATTGCCAGCTAAATAAAAGATTCAAACTACAGAAGGCACTAACTACTGATAGGGATAGTTAGCAAATGAAATATATTAATAGAGAACAAACAATGTATTTACCTTAATAGTCATAATATGTATAGCAGTTCATGACAAATTACAAAACTCCGCCATCTCTCTCCTCACATCCACCACTGCTGGCGGCTTACCTCCAACTGCGCAACGCTACGCGCTGTTCACATCCAGCTGCCGCTGCCTAACACTACAATGGCGGACAACAATGCAAACTAGCCACAGACTGCACACAGCACAGCCAGTGTTTTCATATAGAGCGCTACGTAACGTTGCCAATAAGAAAACATAAACAGTCTACTTACAACTTCATAACACGCAGGACCCATAATGTCCGTGAGTCACAACTGCAATCAGTCAGTTCATACAAATGGTAGCCTTCCGTGCAGTGGTACGATACTCGGAAATGCAAATTGTTTAATCTTGGTTTAACGACGCAAGAAAATTCCCTATGGTAGCTGCAGTGCTCTGCTTGAGAGTTCCCTCTTCTATCGCTTAACTTTCCCCGCATCCCCGCTTTCGTTGGTTTTACGTTAAGGACGTCCTAACGAGATGTCTGCCTACACGACAAGTCGTGCATTGTGCATCGCACATTTTCCGGTACAAACATTTTGCATCTGAAGATAAATTGACAATTAATGGCAAATTTATAAGCTTCCCTGAAACAGCAGAATACCTTGAGAAAATACTTCACTAAACACGTCTCGTCCAAGAAATTTAACTAGCGAAAAGGAACACAAAGAAGTTGTTTCTGGAGGGGATCTGCCTTGTGCCAAAACAATTTTTCTTCTCTTAATCAGTTGCAGAAATAATTGGATGCATAATGAAGAAAAAGAAAAATAACATTTTGACGGGAACAAAAAGGGAGGAAGAAAAACTATCCTGCTAAATCTATATGAACAAAAATGTAGCTGTTTCTTCAAAACCTTAAATCTTCACTGACTGATTTGAAATTTTGGTACAACGTTGCACACTAATGTACGTGTTTTCGTATGCCTACTGGAGCGCCATCTTATAATATACTGTATGAATACATGTGTAGCATATGAATGGGAAAAATTGTTTGCATAAATTTCGAAAAGTACATGACCGATTTACTTCAAACTTTTACTCGATACTCTAATAAGCAGTCTAATGGACATAGGTTATTTGCTTGTAATATACACGAGGGTTGGAACTTTAATATTGGAAACTGCTTATTTACAGCTCGTACAAAATAGATATGTCTTTCAGAGTTTTACTGACCTTCTAAGTAGTCACCAGCATTGTGTATAACCCGATGCCAGCGATGTGGATGTCGTACGATACTCTTAGCAGTGCCAGTTGTGTTGATAGTTCGAGCGGCGCGGTCTATCGCCCGACGAATTTGTAGCAGTTTTGCCCGACGAATTTGTAGCAGTTTTGAAGCGAATGCCGTGAAGTGCTTCCTTCAGTTTAGAAATCGAGTTGAACTCACGAGGGCTTAAGTCAAGGGAGTGCAGTAGGTGGTATAGCACTTAGCAGCCCCATCAGTCAAACAAATCAGTAACAGCTTGCACTGTACGTGCTTGAGCATTGTCCTGCAAAATGATGCGCAGGTCCTGCAGAAAGTGTCATCACTTCTGTCTCTATGCTGTTCATTTTTGGAACACAACCTACGACCAGCTTAGAGACAGAAGTGATGACACATTCTGTAGGACCTGAGCATCATTTTGCAGGACAATGCTCAAGCATGTGCAGTGCAAGCAGTTACTGATTTATTTGAGTGGTGGTGCTGCTAAGTGCTATACCACCTACTGTACGTCCCAGACTTAAGCCCTCGTGAGTTCAGCTCGATTTCTAAACAGAAGCTTCAGAACTGCCTCAAATTCGTCGGGCAATAGACCGCGCCGCACCAACTGTCAACACAACTGGCACTGCTAAGAGTATCCTACGACTTCCACATCACTGGCGACGGGTTACACACAATGCTGGTGACTACTTTGAAGGTCAGTAAAACTTTGAAACACATATCTATTTTGTATGAGCTGTAAATAAATAGTTGCCACTATTAAAAGTCCAAACCTCGTATAAATATAAAGGCGAATAAATGTTCCAAAATCTCGCAAAGTGCTTGACGAGCTTGCTCAAAGTTTTATTCGTTGCACCAATAAACATTCCAGTTAACATAGGCAATATATTTTTTAAACAACTGTGAACAGATTTTCTGTTAAAACCGACTGCGAGAAAGAAAATGAAACTGTTGTGCAATGCTCTGCTGTGAAATTGTGCTGTTTTGTTTTCTTTCTCATAGTCGGTTTTAACTACGATGGCACGCCATTCAAACCCTCAGAAAAATCGGGTCTCGCATGCATATTCTTTCTCAGTATAAACATTGCTCTGTGATTAATTTTAGTATATTTGTTATTTTTTATGTGGAATTTGGGAATGCCCTGCTGTTGCTGTATTTGCTGATGGTCTCCGAGATGGGGACATTGTTGTACATGAAAGCAACGTATTTTATTTACATACTGTTTTTTTACTACTATTGTCCTTGACTGCTTTCAAGATGAGAGCCTTTTTGTTTCATAGTTTACTCATTACTAGAGAACCCGTCAGTGCTCAACTGTTCCAAAGTACGTATATTAATTGGATAAATGGCCTAATAGCCTTCTCCCCAATTCCTTTGTCAGTATCCTAGTCTTCCCACTTCTCTCTGTCTATGACACACTTCCCCTTCTGATCTTGAGCCTCATTTATTGTTATTCAGAATTATTGAAAATTAAGATTAGATATCAGTATTCTAAGCTAATACGACATTAAACCAGTATTTCTGTTTTGTTTACTATGAAAACTCACAAAATGGTTCAAATGGCTCTGAGCACTATGGGACTCAACTGCTGAGTTCATTAGTCCCCTAGAACTTAGAACTAGTTAAACCTAACTAAACTAAGGACATCACAAACATCCATGCCCGAGGCAGGATTCGAACCTGCGACCGGAGCGGTCTTGCGGCTCCAGACTGCAGCGCCTTTAACCGCACGGCCACTTCGGCCGGCTGAAAAACTCACAAAACTCTATATATATATATATATATATATATATATATATATATATATATATAGAGAGAGAGAGAGAGAGAGAGAGAGAGAGAGAGAGAGAGAGTTAGGTGCTGTTTTGTTTTCATATATATTTCTTCCTCGCTGTGAGTTTCATAGTAAACAAAAAAGAAATACTTTCAGGAAACATTCCTCACACACGAAGAAAGAAAATATTTATGTGGACATGTGTCCGGAAACGCTTACTTTCCATGTTACAGCTCATTCTATTACTTCTCTTCAAATCACATTAATCATGGAATGGAAACACACAGCAGCAGTACATACCAGCGTGACTTCAAACTCTTTGTTACAGGAAATGTTCAAAATGTCCTCCGTTAGCGAGGATACATGCATCCACCCTCCGTTGCATGGAATCCCTGATGCGCTGATGCAGCCCTGGAGAATGGCGTATTGTATCACAGCCGTCCACAATACGAGCACGAAGAGTCTCAACATTTGGTACCGGGGCTGCGTAGACGAGAGCTTTCAAATGCCCCCATAAATGAAAGTCAAGAAGATTGAGGTCAGGAGAGCGTGGAGGCCATGGAATTGGTCCGCCTCTACCAATCCATCGGTCACCGAATCTGTTGTTGAGAAGCGTACGAACACTTCGACTGAAATGTGCAGGAGCCCCATCGTGCATGAACCACATGTAGTGTCGTACTTGTAAAGGCACATGTTCTAGCAGCACAGGTAGAGTCTCCCGTATGAAATCATGGTAACGTGATCCATTGAGCGTGGAAACTAAAATGAGCTCTAACATGGAAATTAAGCGTTTCCGGACACATGTCCACATCACATCTTTTCTTTATTTGTGTGTGAGGAATGTTTCCTGAAAGTTTATAACTGAACTTTCCCCATTTAACAAGTTGTACACTCCTGGAAATGGAAAAAAGAACACATTGACACCGGTGTGTCAGACCCACCATACTTGCTCCGGACACTGCGAGAGGGCTGTACAAGCAATGATCACACGCACGGCACAGCGGACACACCAGGAACCGCGGTGTTGGCCGTCGAATGGCGCTAGCTGCGCAGCATTTGAGCACCGCCGCCGTCAGTGTCAGCCAGTTTGCCGTGGCATACGGAGCTCCATCGCAGTGTTTAACACTGGTAGCATGCCGCGACAGCGTGGACGTGAACCGTATGTGCAGTTGACGGACTTTGAGCGAGGGCGTATAGTGGGCATGCGGGAGGCCGGGTGGACGTACCGCCGAATTGCTCAACACGTGGGGCGTGAGGTCTCCACAGTACATCGATGTTGTCGCCAGTGGTCGGCGGAAGGTGCACGTGCCCGTCGACCTGGGACCGGACCGCAGCGACGCACGGATGCACGCCAAGACCGTAGGATCCTACGCAGTGCCGTAGGGGACCGCACCGCCACTTCCCAGCAAATTAGGGACACTGTTGCTCCTGGGGTATCGGCGAGGACCATTCGCAACCGTCTCCATGAAGCTGGGCTACGGTCCCGCACACCGTTAGGCCGTCTTCCGCTCACGCCCCAACATCGTGCAGCCCGCCTCCAGTGGTGTCGCGACAGGCGTGAATGGAGGGACGAATGGAGACGTGTCGTCTTCAGCGATGAGAGTCGCTTCTGCCTTGGTGCCAATGATGGTCGTATGCGTGTTTGGCGCCGTGCAGGTGAGCGCCACAATCAGGACTGCATACGACCGAGGCACACAGGGCCAACACCCGGCAGCGTGGTGTGGGGAGCGATCTCCTACACTGGCCGTACACCACTGGTGATCGTCGAGGGGCACTGAATAGTGCACGGTACATCCAAACCGTCATCGAACCCATCGTTCTATCATTCCTAGACCGGCAAGGGAACTTGCTGTTCCAACAGGACAATGCACGTCCGCATGTATCCCGTGCCACCCAATGTGCTCTAGAAGGTGTAAGTCAACTACCCTGGCCAGCAATATCTCCGGATCTGTCCCCCATTGAGCATGTTTGGGACTGGATGAAGCGTCGTCTCACGCGGTCTGCACGTCCAGCACGAACGCTGGTCCAACTGAGGCGCCATGTGGAAATGGCATGGCAAGCCGTTCCACAGGACTACATCCAGCATCTCTACGATCGTCTCCATGGGAGAACAGCAGCCTGCATTGCTGCGAAAGGTGAATATACACTGTACCAGTGCCGACATTGTGCATGCTCTGTTGCCTGTGTCTATGTGCCTGTGGTCTGTCGGTGTGATCATGTGATGTATCTGACCCCAGGAATGTGTCAATAAAGTTTCCCCTTCCTGGGACAATGAATTCACGGTGTTCTTATTTCAATTTCCAGGAGTATATATATATATATATATATATATATATATATATATATATATATATACTTGGTGATTATAACTAAACTTTCCCTATTTAACAATTTGTAGCATGGACACTATTAACTATACTGTACGAGTACACGAGTATCAAACTTGGTAACATTAATGTCCAGAATATGGAATGAGTGATTTCCATGCGTCACAGCGCGACCGTCCAGTTCCAACTACGGCCACCAGGTGCCGAGATCAGTCATCGTGCTTCATATAGTCTGACACACATGACCAGTCGCAGTGCACTTGTTGACGTGTCAACATGAGCTTGGACAAAAGGAGCAGGGCATTACTGGTAAGCCGGGCGGGGTGGCCGAGCGGTTCTAGGCGCTACAGTCTGGAACTGCGCGACCGCTACGGTGGCAGGTTCGAATCCTGCCTCGGGCATGGGTGTGTGTGATGTCCTTAGGTTAGTTAGGTTTATGTAGTTCTAAGTTCTAGGGGACTAATGACCTCAGAAGTTAAGTCCCATAGTGCTCAGAGTCATTTGAACCATTACTGGTAAAACTCTATTATCAAAACAACAGTAATGTTGCAGCTGCACTTGGAGTATATCGCTGGCAGAAAGGATAATGGAAGTGTTCCCTTGCTCCACCTGCTGTGCGGAGCATGATGAAGAAGTTCAAATCAACTGGGGAAGTGGGCGTCGCTTCGGGAAGAGGCCGACGACCGGTTGCCCCACAGGTTGTAAGAGGTATGCGCTACCTGCGATATGTAAGCTATAAGAGAATCTGAGACCAAAGAGCAGTGTTGACTGCAGTACGAACTGTGTAGCAGTAGCAGTAAGTTGTTGCTAGCGAGCAGTCGCCTGTCTGCGCTAGTCAGTCCTGTCTGGTGTATCATGTTGGCTGGGCCGGTCGCTATGCAGCGATGCCGGAGCCTGAGTATTATTGTATAAGGTAAAAAAGCAGCCTCGCGCATATCTAGTAATATGATGTAAACTGACATGTAAATCTTTTAAAAAATGTCCTAATAATAATCTTTGTCTTAAAAAATGTCCTAATAATAATGTTTGTCTTAAAAAATTTCCTAATAATAATCTTTGTCTAATTTCTAACAAGCATTCATTTCAATTTAAAGAATTGATTTTTTTTAATGCATGATCATTCCGATTGTTGCAAAAGAAAAATCCTTTGCTTCCTTTCATAAATAATAAATGTATTGGCCAGCATTGCACAGAGCTGTGCCGGGAAAAGAGCTATTGTAAGAGCAGATATATTCGCCGTTTCTTATTGAGGTAAGAATTTTTCCTTTTTTTATTCAGAATGATCTTACAGGGCCATGACGCAGCGCTGCTGTCGTCCACATTCTACCAGGTTACTGAATTTATTTTTTTATTACGAGGTTTAGGAATTTTTTCTGTTTCGATCTTACATTAAATGGGGAACAAATTTTGTGATGAGGTTAAATGAAAAAGAATTTCTGTAGAGAGGTTACACTAAATAAGAATCACATTAATTATATTCATTAATTTTTCTGTGGGGAGAATCATTAACCCAATAATTATCCATTATAATATTTTACGTGGGGAGGTTACAAGGTGGTTGACGAAATCTCTTTTAGTATGGCAGACAACGGTGCGCGCAATTGCTGATCGTCAGGTGGTGCGCGTGCTGTGTCACGACAATCGAACATCCCGTGGTCCACTGTATGGAAGGTGCTTCGAACCATTCTCAAATGGTATCCTAACAAGATCCATATAGTACACCAACTTGCCCCACAGTACGCACAACGACTTGTTAACTTCGCTCTCCACTTTCTGGATAGGGTTGAAGTTGATGAGTGTTGGCCATACACCATACTATGGACAGACCAAGCTCATTTTTCTCGACGCGTGAGGTGAACACACAGAACTGCCGAGTGTGGAGATCTTTAACTCGTCACTGCATATGAAGTTTCTCTGTATGATGACAGTGACACCGTATGGTATGGCTGCACGGCTGCCTTCATCATTGGCCCATTCTTTTTTGGAAGGTTGGCGCTCGAGGACCAAAGACGTGCAGTGTGAGTGGCCAGCGTTACTGTGATATGCCCTGCCAGCATGTCATACCCGCCCTACGGGAGAGAGACGCTTTGAACTCAATAGTTTTCATGCAAGACTGGGTCCCACCGCACATAGCTCGTGAAGTTCACCAGCTTCTCCCAAACACATTTGGAATGAATCGAATTATCCAGCCGATCGTTTCCAGACGCTTAGCTGGTACGATTACTGATCTCACTCCCTGTGACTTCCGGTTGTGAGGCTACCCGAAGGACAGGGTTTACCGGTGGAACATTTACACATGTGCTGATCTGAAGCGCAGAATATCAAAAGAAGTAGCCAGCATACTGCAGGTGGCGACTATTGGGAGGCTTGGCAGATGGATGGTGAGTCAGGATGCACTCTCCCAGTTCGCCACTTGCCGGTTCCTCAAGGAAGAGGAGGTGGTTGTAACCTGTTTACGCCGGTGGGCGCAGTAAGAGAAGAGTGACTTTTAACCATTTATTTCTGCAAATAAATCTCTCCTTTAGCGATGCTACAGTGGTCGTCAGCCGCTGCATTTCCGGCAGCAACTCAGGAAGTGGATGCTGCATCTCCAACCTCCGCACTCGAAGAAGGTGACGCGTGCGTATGTGGATTACACACGCTCGCCTCGGAGGTCCTCGAATCCCTCCCGTAACGGTGGCTCATCTCTGCTCTCTGAACCACGATGTTGGTTGTCGTGTGGTCGAGAAATGCGCCGATCAGGACCTGCCATGCAGGTAGGCCCCGTTGCTCCGCTGAAATGTCAGGAACGCTGGTGTCCTTTCCAAAGTCGACACGGAAGACCCCTCAGGTCTTCCCATTTTCATTGGAAGACGTCACCAGCGCTGAAGTCGTGACTGGTGCTTACGGAGAGGGTGACTCTCCGGCGGCTGTTGGAGGTGTTAAGTACGAACAGGAAATCTACAACAGACTTACACCCAGCGTTAATACCGTGTCAGGGAATCGAGTACGTGCGTCCCGTACGCCATCGATCCTTCTGACCAACACCCTTCTGAACTCAAAAGCTGGAGTATTTATAGTGTTAAATATCAGCTGGTGTTGACCCAACATCACTTGTAATGCCCGCATAGGCTTTCCTAATACGAATGTATCAGCGGTTCATGTAGCACCTTATTTGCTTAACACACTTGTTATACCAACAGACTGGTAACAATATTCAGCACGCCTTCCTGCGTTAGCGACGTACCTTCTTCCTTCATGTTGTTGTTGTTGTTGTTGTTATGGTCTTCAGTCCTGAGACTGGTTTGATGCAGCTCTCCATGCTACTCTATCCTGTGCAAGCTTCTTCATCTCCCAGTAACTACTGCAACCTACATCCTTCTGAATCTGCTTAGTATACTCATCTCTTGGTCTCCCTCTACGATTTTTACCTTCCACGCTGCCCTCCAATACTAAATTGGTGATCCCTTGATGCCTCAACACATGTCCTACCAACCGATCCCTTCTTCTAGTCAAATTGTACCACAAACTTCTCTTCTCCCCAATCCTCTTCAACACCTTCTCATTAGTTATGTGATCTACCCATCTAATCTTCAGCATTCTTCTGTAGCACCACATTTCAAAAGCTTCTATTCTCTTCTTGTCCAAACTATTTATCGTCCATGTTTCACTTCCATACATGGCTACACTCCATACAAATACTTTCAGAAATGTCTTCCTGACACTTAAACCTATACTAGATGTTAACAAATTTCTCTTCTTCAGAAATGCTTTCCTTGCCATTGCCAGTCTACATTTTATATCCTCTCTACTTAGACCATCATCAGTTATTTTGCTCCCCAAATAGCAAAACTCCTTTACTACTTTAAGGGTCTCATTTCCTAATCTAATTCCCTCAGCATCACCGGACTTAATTCGACTACATTCCATTATCCTCGTTTTGCTTTTGTTGATGTTCATCTTATACCCTCCTTTCAAGACTCTATCCATTCCGTTCAATTGCTCTTCCAAGTCCTTTGCTGTCTCTGACAGAATTACAATGTCATCGGCGAACCTCCAAGTTTTTATTTCTTCTCCATGGATTTTAATACCTACTCCGAACTTTTCTTTTGTTTCCTTTATTGCTTGCTCAATATACAGATTGAATAACATCGGGGAGAGATTACAACCCTGTCTCACTCCCTTCCCAACTACTGCTTCCCTTTCATACACCTCGACTCTTATAACTGCCATCTGCTTTCTGTACAAATTGTAGATAGCCTTTCACTCCCTGTATTTTACCCCTGCCACCTTCAGAATTTGAAAGAGTATATTCCAATCAACAGTGTCAAAAGCTTTCTCTAAGCCTACAAATGCTAGAAACGTAGGTTTGCCTTTCCTTAATCTTGCTTCTAAGATAAGTCGTAAGGTCAGTATTGCCTCACGTGTTCCAGTATTTCTACGGAATCCAAACTGATCTTCCCCGTGGTCGGCTTCAACCAGTTTTTCCATTCGTCTGTAAATAATTCGTGTTAGTATTTTGCAGCTGTGACTTATTAAACTGATAGTTCGGTAATTTTCACATCTGTCAACACCTGCTTTCTTTGGGATTGGAATTATTATATTCTTCTTGATGTCTGAGGGTACTTCGCCTGTCTCATACATCTTGCTCACCGCATAGGCTTTCCTAATACAACTGTATCAGCGGTTGATATCGAGCCTCATTTGCTTATCACACTTGTTATACCAACAGACTGGTAACAATGTTCAGCACGCCTTCCTGCGTTAGCGACGTAGCTTCTTACTTCATATAACAAGGCAACGTGCTATTTCTCAGTCGCATTGCTTTACCAAGCTCCTGCTGATGCTGGCTACCCAGTTCACACAAAGCGCTGATGTCCTGCTTACCACCTGCCCTGCTAACGTGATGAAAGGCTGCCGTTCCGTGTCGCGCTTGTTGACACTCCCGCAAGGAACACAAAGTGAACGAGGTCTCGCAATTATGAAATTCTGCGGCCAGCTGCCTGATACGGGGTTGGTAGGTAACAATACCTATTGACATGCTTCATTCTGCTACGCAGGAAGCAATCCTGTGCTTTCAGACTCCTGTGGACAATGAAGCCCCTTTTGTAGCAGTAATGCTACAAGTATGCATTGGTGTGAAGTACATAGCAGCACATTAAAATTGTTTCAGTTCAATTGATTCTGCATTATTTCTATTCCCTATGTCCTTGACATAAATGCTACCAAGATTGGTACTCGTAGTATATAGTGTGTGTGTGTGAGAGAGAGAGAGAGAGAGAGAGAGAGAGAGAGACAGAGAACAGCGTGCTGTTTTGTTTTCTTCCTCGCAGTGAGTTTTCGTAATAAACAGAAATACTGGTTTAATGTCTTATCAGCTTATAATTAGAATACTGCTATGGAATCTTAATTTACAATAAAAATAAACAAGGCTCACGATCAGAGACAGTGATAGGTGTAGATGGTCAGAAAATGGGAGGGGCATCAAATGGATATAGAGAGGGAGAAGGAGCGATGGACAGAGAAGGGTTGAGAGAGAGAGGGGTAAGGGTAAGAAGGGATGGACGGAGAGAGGGCGAGGAGCGTAATAGAGAGAATTGGAAGGTTGAGGAGCATGTGGGCAGAGAGAGATGGGGAGAAGGAGATTAGGCCAGTTACCCAATTAATACTTTGGAATTGATAAGCACTGACAGGTTCTCTAGTAATGAGCAAACTATGAAACAAAACGGCTCTTTTCGTGAAAGCAGGCAAGGACAATAGTGGTAATAAAACAAGAGGTAAACAAACTACATTTCTTTCACGTACACTAATATCCCCATCTCAGAGACCATCAACATCATCAAACAGCAAATACAGCAACAGAAAGGCATCCCAGACCCACATAAAAAATAACAAACATTCCAAAATTTTAAACATAGCTGCGCAACAGCAACGGTTCCACGTAATTAGATTAAAAACAGCCGACCAGTTGCAAAGGATAAAGTAATCTTTACCTAGGTTTCGATAGATTTAAATCTATCTTCTTCAGAAGGCGGCAGTATTACATTAACATGGAGTGATATGTCATTGCCATTGCCATTGAGTTGCTTATGTGCTCTCCAACTTCCATGTACTTAATTTTATTTATCTGAAAAACCCTATTCTCAGGGCTATATTTTATTTGGACTAATGGAGCTATGCAGATGTTTGTAAAAATGGCAATGACATATCACTCCATGTTAATGTAATACTGCCACCTTCTGAAGAAGATAGATTTAAATCTATCGAAACCTAGGTAAAGATTACTTTATGCTTTGCAACTGGTCGGCTGTTTTTAATCTAAGAACATTCCAAAATTAAACACAGAGCAAACTTGTTTCTCATTTGACCACCAGCTCTTCTCACAAAAGGATCGTCTTCCCATGGGGTTGCCAATCAGTGGACAGCTAGCTGACATCTACCTTAATCACAATGAGAACATAGTAAACCACAGTAAGATCCAGTTAGTACAGGGTAGTATTTTGGTATCGCGATATAGATATATATGCGTCCTTAATGGAGCACCAGTCGCATCCAGCAGCTCCGCAATCACATAAACATAATCCATTCAAAAATAAAATTCACTGTAGAAACAGAAATTGGCAAAAAAATTAAATTAACTTGCTCTCGCAACACACAGAAATAACAACCATCACCACCACTCCACATTTGGGAAAGTCACCATCAGCGAACATTAAATTCTTCCTAGAAGCTCATGTTCCACCACAATTTCTATTTTGGTTCTCTCTCACTCTGCCTCTCTCTCTCTCTCTCTCTCTGTCTCTATCTATCTTTCCCCTTCTGTGTGTGTGTGTGTGTGTGTGTGTGTGTGTGTGTGTGTGTGATGCATACACATACTGCTGCTTTCTTCCCATGCTGGTACTTTCTGCCGTTTATACCATCAGCTCAACGTTCTACATCGGAATATTTTCTCACACATACAACCAGCAAACACAGTGCATGGTTTACTTCCGTAGGAATTGCTGAGGATGGATGTCGTTAACCCACTGTAGCTTTGAGTACTAAAACTCAGCAGATGTTTAGGGCCAGCAGATTACCATCCGAGTAACCACACTGTCTAGAAACGATATGGCGACAGGTTTCCCTCGCGTCTTCAGAGGAAATCACATATACATAAGATTAGGAAAAGGAAACTTGTGGGAACTTGTTTCAAGTTTACGCTGTCACTGTTTCTGTGCTACAGACCGAGATGATTCAGTTGTGGAGGCAGAAAGTGAGGTACGCTGACGATTATCAGTGCAAATCTTTTCTTCTTACTGTGCAAATATTGCCTCAATTCTCACGAGCTTGACCGTCAGAAATACAATGAAACGAAAATTTAAGAAAGTAAATATTTTTACTCGAAATAGAAAAGCAGTCTTTTCTATGATATTCACAGGGTAAATAAACGGCTTTACATATTTTCCACACCGCTACATCTCGTCACATAAAACACTGATTTGAGTAATGAAAGAGGCCAAGAGCTATTTATTTGCCGATTTATAATATGTAACTACTCATTATAATGATGTATTTTGACGATTTACAAGGAGAAATGAACCCAGCGCCACTGACGTGCCTAAGAATGTGTGTGTGTGTGAAATCTTATGGGACTTAAATGCTAAGGTCATCAGTACCTAAGCTTACACACTACTTAACCTAAATTATCCTAAGGACAAACACACACACCCATGCCCGAGGGAGGACTCGAACCTCCGCCGGGACCAGCCGCACAGTCCATGACTGTAGCGCCTCAGACCGCTCGGTTAAACGCGCCTAAGACACTATAGACCAGGGGCGGACAGGAATCCTGCACGTGTGCGGTGCACTTGGACGCGTGCAGTTAACAGGTGTTCCGCGTGCACACAGGGGCAAGCTGGCCACCCGCTTATCTCCCATCCCCACCATACCTTCTGTCCGCTCCTTCCTCTGCAATGCGTTTTGTTTCATAGCTTGCTTTATTGAATGAAGGAATAAGATTAGTAGGAGTGCTTGAAAGATATCGTGGTTTGAAAGAGTACCTATTACGTACGATACGTTTTATTTAATTATCACAGGCGGAGTGGAACAAAATTTCTACATACAGACAAACGCAAACAGTTATTTAGGTTTTCATCACTGATGTTTGCTCTTAACCGACACTTACTAATTGAGCAAATGGTTTTCCAGCTGTCGCTATATTAAGTGCAATCTTATAACTCGCACGTACTGCTGGGCTATTATTGTTGTCGTCCTTATAAATTGAAAACAGTCCTCCATAAAATGTTGAATCAGTTAGATGAGAGACATGACGAAAGGAAGTCGCAGATCTCTCGTGACCACAGCAACTACGACAGATTCATCTAGTATCGTCAGATCGCTCTTCTTAAGCTCAGTCAATTTCCCCATCCGCTCAGAATCCGACAATAAATTGTACTCGTACTTGTGAAATTTGTTATAATGGCCTTCAATACTAAACTTCCGCTAACCAGCGAGAATACTGCCACATATTAAACATTTCGAATTTTCACGTTTTCGCACAAAGAAAAAATGATTCTCCCATTACTTTTTAAAAGATAGCAAATCTCCACTTCTCCGTTTCCTCGTTTCACTCTGCATTTTCCGGGTTTTGAAATACAACGTTCACTACGTATTGGTCGCTACGTATCAAAGTCCGCGGCTTAGCCTGGCACTACACTGCCGCAACCTGCCGGCTGTCGCCACAGCCCCGTTCGACGCCTGCACGCGAGCAGCACACGTGCAGCGCTGTGCGCTCATGAGCCGCGTGCAACGTCTGCCCGCCCCTGCTATAGACTAATTCAGTGCGCATGTAAAATCATCGATATTAAAGACACTCTGAAAACATTTGAATGTTATAAAAAATAAAAATAAAAAAAAACAAGCACGCCACCCATCGTCCACTGTCGGACGACATCACTCTCAAAAATGGTTCAAATGGCTCTGAGCACTATGGGACTTAACATCTGTGGTCATCAGTCCCCTAGAACTTAGAACTACTTAAACCTAACTAACCTATGGACATCACACAATCCATGCCCGAGGCAGGATTCGAACCTGCGACCGTAGCAGTCGCGCTGTTCCGGACTGAGCGCCTTAACCACGAGACATCACTCTCTTTTTATCTGCTGTACAATACGTACATACCATTAGATAGGCATCATTATAAGATCTGTAATTTGTTTAAATCTACAGAGATATACTGTTATTTTGTTGCATGTGAGACTAGTATGTGTGAGAAACGCAGAGTGGTTAATGAATCACCATTTCAATGTGATTTCTAAACTTTTCAAACCACTCAGGCTCTGTCATTGTTATTGACGAAAGTGTTAACAGGTTATACGTGTTTTCAATGCATACTCGTAATTATAGTGTCTGTTACTCTAAATTTGTGTTTGCTTTGGTAGTTGGACAACCTTAATCACTTACTTTCTAGGTGCCAAGTTTTTTCCACAGAGCCAACCGTGTCCGACGTGTCGTTGTGTGGACAGAACAGTCGAGGCCGACGTCAACATACTTCTCATATTCCACCCTTGCTGTATTCTTCAAACTCAGTTTTAAACTGGCCCTTAGGTACATTTTCAGTGCGAGTGACGTCCGGGAATCGCACCCCGCACGATTTATTGACACATAGTCAGCACGGATTCAGAAAACATCGTTCTTGTGAAACACAACTAGCTCTTTACACTCATGAAGTAATAAGTGCTATCGTCAGGGGATGTCAAATTGATTCCATATTTTTAGATTTCCAGAAGGCTTTCGACACCGTTCCTCACTAGCGTCTCCTAACCAAACTGCGTGCCTACGGAGTATCGCCTCAGTTGTGCGACTGGATTCGTAATTTCCTGTCAGAAAGGTCACAGTTCGTAGTAATAGACGGAAAGTCATCGAGTAAAACAGAAGTAATACCCGCTGCTCCCCAAGGAAGTGTTATACGTCCTCTATTGTTCCTGATCTATATTAACGACGCAGGACACAATCTGAGTAGCCGTCTTAGATTGTTTGCAGAAATGATGCTGTCGTTTACCGTCTTGTAAAATTATCAGATTATTATCAAAACGACTTGCAAAATGATTTAATAAGATGTCTGTGTGGTGCGAAAAGTGGTAATTGAAACTGAATAAAGAAAAGTGTGAAGTTATTCTCATGAGTACTAAAAGAAATCCGCTAAATTTCGATTACGTGATAAGTCACACAAATCTGAAGGCTGTAAATTCAGCTACATACTTAGGGATTACAATTACAAATAGCCTAAACTGGAACGATCACATAGATAATATTGTGGGTAGAGTAAACCAAAGACTGCGATTCATTGGCAGAACACTTAGAAGGTGCAACAGGTCTACTAAAGAAACTGCTTACACCACGATTGTCCGCCCTGTTCTGGAGTATTGCTGTGCGATCCGTATCAGGTGGGACTGACGGATGACATCGAAAAAGTACAAAGAAGGGCAGCTCGTTTTGTATTATCGTGAAATAGGGGAGATAGTGTCACAGACATGATACGTGGAGTGTCAATCATTAAAACAAAAGCGTTTTTTGTTGCGACGGGATCTTCTCATGAAATTTCAATCACCAGTTTTCTCCTCCGATTGCGAAAATATTCTGTTGGCACCTACCTACAGAGGGAGAAATGATAATCACGATAAAATAAGAGAAACCAGGGCTCGCACAGAAAAATTTAACTGCTCGTTTTTCCGGCGTGCCGTTCGACAGTGGAAAGGTAGAGAGACAGCTTGAAGGTGGTTCATTGAACCCTCCGCCAGGCACTTTATTGTGGATAGCAGAGTAATCACGTAGATGTAGATGTAGATGCTCGCACAAAGTCTCGCTGTTCCACAATGGTACGTGGCACTTTCTAAAGGGAAAGGGAGCCACGCAAGTGTATGTTGCTTCCCCTTCTCAATCTGATGCTTAATAATAATAATAATATTTCCTTACATCAGATGCGCCGCCCGAACAGGAACATGAATCAAAATCATAGCTAATCCTCTTGTTTTTAATTTAATGTGGGACCGGAGACGGAATTTTCTGGAAAATACGGACGTGGAAAATATTCTGGTGACTATCAACAGAACAGTAAAATACAATTGGAGGCCGTAATTGCAGTTGCGAGTCGCTGTTTCAAGACAACACTAAGTGAGTAGAATCCTTTGTGTTTGCGAAAACCCCGCTTCTGTTGTGCATTTTCTGACATTCAGGTGCTGTGCTCATTTAAAAGCCAGCTTTCCCGCCAAACGCCGTTTCATTTCGTAAATTTATTCAGATTAGTTATCTCAAAACTTTCTTTGCAATTTTTAAAGTCAGTTTTATTAAAGTGCAAAATTTTTATTGTTTTACAGTAATTGTCTGTGTATGTTCTCTTGTAGTCACTCTTGTCATTCAAATTTAAGACGGTGGAAGTACAGCGTTGGTGACGGACAGCTGCGTTGCCTTCAATTGTTTACATTTAGTGGAATCCATATTGCTTCTTTCGTTTTGTGCTATTCAGTTTTCATTGCCGCCAGCGAGAATTGACTGTTTTAGTAACTCAGAGATAGACACACCGTGTAAGCAGTACAGACGTGTATCTAAAAATATTACCAGTGGTTCTATCGCGAAATCTTTGGTTGCAAACATGGTAGATGACAAGCGAGTGGATAATTACGCAGATGAACTTTCCGAAACAAACGCGGGTACATACCAGCTCTGCTCGCGCGTGATTTCTAACCGCCCGGAGTCCCGGCAAGGCGTCTTAAATACTGAGGAACAGTTACGCAATGGATAGATATTGTTAAATCTTCAGTCCCGAAGATAAACAAAGGGTGGAAAATATTTCAGTCACTGTTTTTGGTGCAGTTGATCTCAAAGTAGCACAAAAAACTAATTTCGAAATTTTATTCTAAATAATGTTTGAATAATTGAATGTACACACATGTGTACACTGGGTCTTAACAGAGAAAATAATGCCGATGTCGTAGTATTTTCATATATTTAGTTACAATGAAAAATGTTCACATTACTTCTCATTTTTATGTTCACATTACATTTTATGAACACATTACTTCTCATGTTTATGGAATTTAGAAAAGCAATTGTTTTTTAACACGCACAAATAAACTTTGCACTTTGCACACATTATGCGAGAACGTGACTTGCACCCTGGTAGCCGACACCTTGATGCAAAAATACTCTCCATATATTCACGAAGGTGGCCAACCCTGTCACATTTGCTTTCTCTAGTTGGCTTTGGCACAATTCATCTTCATTTTGTGTGGTTTGATGCTCCTCATCTTCATCAGAACTGCTGACATTCTACAATTTTTGAAGATTTTACCAAGTCGTGGGCGAAGTGAATTTTGAAGTTAATGAGAGACATCCACTTCTGTTTAGGTAACCCTTCTTTTTGACAACACCTCTTGTACATAATCCATGAATTTATAGTGGCGCACCAGTACGATCAGGTGGAGTTGGAAGTTCATCAACAGAATCCTCGTCATCATCTGACAAGGTGCTCAAGTCACTCGTCTCAAGTAGTTTCATAATTTCATCGTCTGTCGCAGCTGAGAAGCGAAAATTGAATAAAGTGAAGGTAACTGTTGAAGTAACCGACAAGGAAATGAAACTGAACCTAATAACAAAATTAAAAATTTTAGAGCTTTTACTGAGATTAGTTCCCAGGAACTATAGATTACATGTCCAGCATGCTACCCATAACACCCACAACGACTTTGCTCCTACTCTACCGTATTAGTAGCTAAACTTTCAGATTTTAATTTAGATTACCTATTAAATTACGATTTCGCAGTGAGATCAGTCTTAGCGTTAGTACCACTACATTCTGTGAGCTAAGACCTGATGTACACAAATGTGTACTTCAAATTCAACAGTTGATGTTTGTAAAACTACGGAACGATCGTTTTAATTGTATGCACATATCACTTGCTTGATATCTTGTTTGGAGTAAGACACGATTAAAACAACAAAACAATTAAAAAACGAATATTGAAACTGAATTTACCTTTCTCGCGTGTCGCAGATGACGTCATACTTAAGATAGGAAGTTTCAGGATGCGAGAAAACCCGGCAAAACTGACTTGCGCGCAACCTAATGGCAGAAACAGGAACCGCATGATGTACACAGTCGTGCACGTCAGGTCTCAATTCGGGAAAACGACACTTGGTAGGATGACATTACAAAGACCTGATGTGCACATAAGTGTACGTCGGGACTGAAGAGGTTAATGAAAGACCCGATTTATCGAAATTACTCCCTACACCAACGCAGACAAATGAAGTCCTTGCAAGACGCTGATAGAAAATGGAATAAAGTAAAGGGAATACTTACGTTAAATCCTCAACACCGGTTAGCGAAATTTTACAAATTAGATGAAGCAGTGTTATTTCATGGGACGACAGAAACACGAAGATGGTGCGTGTGCATGCCCCATGCCTATGTGGAACATTTGTTGTGGTATACCCATCTGTCTTGGGGACACTTCGGTCCAGAAAAATGCAAGAATATCGATGTATTGCTACTTTCCTAAATTGCATGGAAAGATACACACACTCCTACGAAGTTGTCTAGTATGCCAGGAAGCCAAGCCATTTAAGCTGTCAAATGCTTTGCCATTAAACCCCATATTAACCCAGACACCAGGGCAGATAGTAAGTATAGAACTCGCTGGACCGATCCCGACAGGAAGAGGAGGTGTGAAATACCTTGTGGCACTTCTAGATCTGTTTACAAAACATATACGCCTGTACGCAACGAAGTCGTCAAACGTGCCGCTGATTATAAGAAGAATAGAACAGGATTACTTCCCAAGTTTGGGCAAAAGGAGGCCATACTTGCGGACAATGCCTCGAACTTTATCGGTGAACAATGGAGAGGTTTTCTCGCAAGGAACAACATCAAGCAAATTTTGATTTCGAAATTCAGACCACAGTCAAACTCGACAGAACGCATAATTAAGGAATTCAACCGATTCATCCGCACATATATTCCGACACGCCAAACCAAATGGGTGGAATTTGTAGCCCCGTTCGAGCAGATAGTCAACAACCTACCCCACATGTCAGCCGGTTACACGTCAGCAGAACTAATGTCGAATCAAAGGGACCGCGACGAGTGGATCGATCCGATACCTAAAATTCAGAGTGATGAAGAAGAACTGTATGAAAATCTAGACGGGCCATGATTTCACTTACTGTTCATGCGAATATCAGAAAGAGAGCATATGATAAGAAGATCGGGAAACTACAAACTTAATGAAAAAGTATTAGTGAGTACGCATTACAAACCTTCATTACTGTACTGTCTAAAAAAAAGTGGGGCTACTTGTAAGAGGGCCCGTACATAATTTTCCGCAAACCACACATTGGTTGTTATCTGATAGCCGACCACTTGTCTGGGAGAATTTAGGGTCTATAGCAGCATCAGGACATTAAGAGCCGGCCGCGGTGGCCGTGCGGTTCTGGCGCTGCAGTCCGGTTCAAAATGGTTCAAATGGCTCTGAGCACTATGGGACTCAACTTCTAAGGTCATTAGTCCCCTAGAACTTAGAACTAGTTAAACCTAACTAACCTAAAGACATCACAAACTTCCATGCCCGAGACAGGATTCGAACCTGCGACCGTAGCGGTCTTGCGGTTCCAGACTGCAGCGCCTTTAACCGCGCTGCAGTCCGGAAACGCGGGACTGCTACGGTCGCAGGTTCGAATCCTGTCCCGGGCATGGGTGTGTGTGATGTCCTTAGGTTAGTTAGGTTTAAGTAGTTCTAAGTTCTAGGGGACTTATGACCTAAGACGTTGAGTCCCATAGTGCTCAGAGCCATTTGAACCATTTGAACATTAAGAAGTATGCTTCGAGCCAAGGAAATAATAATGACAATTGAGGAAGATTTTGCCGATCACATCTACAAGAAGACCGCTGAAAGACAAGAAGACGAATGAATCCACGAGCCAAGACACTGCCGCACAGAGAAGAGGAAAGAAGAAAAGAAAATTACTAAAGAAACTCGCCGACCAGATTTACAGGAGAAATTATCGGATTAGTTTTAAGTTAGTTATTAAGAAGATGAAGTCCTACGCGACTGACGGACATGGATGCCGATTTGTATTGAGATTTTATTTCAATACAAAGGAAAGAAGTAGCCGGTGAGCCGACTTCTGACATTCTACATGATGAAATTTGTTAAGATTTAAGACGAAGATAATTTTATCCGAGGAACAGACAGCGCGACAAGATGGAGAGAGAACAATTATTCGTAACTACCGCATGTAACGACAGATGTAGACGCGCGGATGATGAAAGAAACTCCAACGGCAAATGAGATAATGAACCTGGTGGACTGAGCGGTAAGAAGAAAAAACAAGGCAACGAACGTCGTGACCCTGACGGCAAACACACACCGAATTTATCTGTCATTTGTCCCTTGACACGCCCAGCTTAAATACAATCCTGCAAATTGAAATAAGAACACCGTGAATTCATTGTCCCAGGAAGGGGAAACTTTATTGACACATTCCTGGGGTCAGATACATCACATGATCACACTGACAGAACCACAGGTACATAGACACAGGCAACAGAGCATGCACAATGTCGGTACTAGTACAGTGTATATCCACCTTTCGCAGCAATGCAGGCTGCTATTCTCCCATGGAGACGATCGTAGAGATGCTGGATGTAGTCCTGTGGAACGGCTTGCCATGCCATTTCCACCAGGCGCCTCAGTTGGACCAGCGTTCGTGCTGGACGTGCAGACCGCGTGAGACGACGCTTCATCCAGTCCCAAACATGCTCAATGGCGGACAGATCCGGAGATCTTGCTGGCCAGGGTAGTTGACTTACACCTTCTAGAGTACGTTGGGTGGCACGGGATACATGCGGACGTGCATTGTCCTGTTGGAACAGCAAGTTCCCTTGCCGGTCTAGGAATGGTAGAACGATGGGTTCGATGACGGTTTGGATGTACCGTGCACTATTCAGTGTCCCCTCGACGATCACCAGTGGTGTACGGCCAGTGTAGGAGATCGCTCCCCACACCATGATACCGGGTGTTGGCCCTGTGTGCTTCGGTCGTATGCAGTCCTGATTGTGGCGCTCACCTGCACGGCGCCAAACACGCATACGACCATCATTGGCACCAAGGCAGAAGCGACTCTCATCGCTGAAGACGACACGTCTCCATTCGTCCCTCCATTCACGCCTGTCGCGACACCACTGGAGGCGGGCTGCACGATGTTGGGGCGTGAGCGGAAGACGGCCTGACGGTGTGCGGGACCGTAGCCCAGCTTCATGGAGACGGTTGCGAATGGTCCTCGCCGATACCCCAGGAGCAACAGTGTCCCTAATTTGCTGGGAAGTGGCGGTGCGGTCCCCTACGGCACTGCGTACGATCCTACGGTCTTGGCGTGCATCCGTGCGTCGCTGCGGTCCGGTCCCAGGTCGACGGGCACGTGCACCTTCCGCCGACCACTGGCGACAACATCGATGTACTGTGGAGACCTCACGCCCCACGTGTTGAGCAATTCGGCGGTACGTCCACCCGGCCTCCCGCATGCCCACTATACGCCCTCGCTCAAAGTCCGTCAACTGCACATACGGTTCACGTCCACGCTGTCGCGGCATGCTACCAGTGTTAAAGACTGCGATGGAGCTCCGTATGCCACGGCAAACTGGCTGACACTGACGGCGGCGGTGCACAAATGCTGCGCAGCTAGCGCCATTCGACGGCCAACACCGCGGTTCCTGGTGTGTCCGCTGTGCCGTGCGTGTGATCATTGCTTGTACAGCCCTCTCGCAGTGTCTGGAGCAAGTATGGTGGGTCTGACACACTGGTGTCAATGTGTTCTTTTTTCCATTTCCAGGAGTGTATTTACGGATCGCCACGCGAAGCGAATACTACACAGCGCAGGAAGACGGGATAATGCGACCACGCCTATTCAGAATGAAAGTTTCCACATTTAAAGATATGATCAAGCTACTAGAATATTGAAGCGTTACAAGAACGAAGACCAAAATCTTTCGCTGTTTATCAAGAAGTGTGCAACCAATACAAAGGAGTGATACATGGGTCTACGAATTTAAATCTGTACTGTTCTACTATTAGAAGCCAAATGTAAATACCACCACCCACTGTCGCGTAATCCCTACCGCACACCCTTTTTACTTTATGTGCAGTTTATATGGCATAATATTTTAATTAATTTTGTAGTGCTTATTGTTGCGAGCACGACAGATAAAATACGATTTTCAGTATTAGTTTCTGCAGTTGTAAATATTTTAACTTTATGCACTTTGACCTATTTTGTGGGGATACGCACAACACTGAAAGATTTCCTGCTGTGGAAGTACGATCTTCAATTTGAAACTATTTTTATATAACACTGATCTGGCTTGTTAGATATGGAACATGGTATCATTACTGGAACTAATTATGAAAAAATGTCCTTCGCTACTTTCATCTCTTGAATGCACAGAAAATTACTCTTATTGCCTGTACGGAAGTTACAGTATGTTATGTTCACTAAACCTAAACGCTGCAGTGGATTTTATTTTATATATGAAGACTATTAACTGCCACGACTAACATGAGAGCATGAAATTTAATTATTATTTTATTAGCCAGAACAGGTTTTGCACAGAAGTCTTTGATCACACACAAGTAAAACTTTATCACTCACGAATTATTTACGAAACTGATAACATAATAGCAGCTGCACATGTCCACCTGAAAATGACATTATAAAATCCACAATTTCCCTCTGAAGTCTCCAGGAAGCTGAAAGAGATAATTTTAATGTACCGTTACCGACCCGCTATATTGCGGGAAAACTGCTTTCATTCAATTTAATTTGAATTAATCGCCGCGCGGCTCTGCGTCATGAAAAATTCCTAATATGTTGAAAACGGCTAAGAATGTGGAATGAAATCTTGGGCAAGCTAGCAATAAATTATTACAGGTAATAATTTTTTTCTATATTCAAAAAATCAACATAAATTGAAAGTACACACCTTTTACAAATATCAACCTCCAATGGCGTCTTTCTCGTTCGAAGGACAAACGAAGGCTACCTACGCATTCCACCGAGCGTCACAGGCTCTTACAACTTTAACGGCTAGAAGAAGACTGAGAGAGTAATGTTTTAACCTCCACTATTTATAGGCAATTTAATATTCATCTTTATTATCTCTTTGCATTATCATTATCTACTTCGATACATACATTCGCCGACCACAGACGTTATTTGTGAAATATAAATACATCAATATTGCACAAACATAAACATGAAAAATTTTGAGTAATGAAATAATAATAATAATACAGCTAATTGTTTATTTTTATTATTCGTTTATATATAATAACGATTTTATAAATGTCTTGCCGGGAGACGTCACACCACGAGGAGTCTAACCTGATATGGACATTGTAAATAAAATTTAAATAGGTAGAGAATAGTATTAGAGGTAAATCTAGAAGTAATTTGATTTCATTGACACTTTTGATGTGGCAGAGGAGTCAGAGAATTTTTTTGTCTACAAGATTACAAGGAACTTTTTCTTCTCCTAAGTGAGAATTAGTAGTTGAATGGAGGACACGTAAACGGAATGCGAACACAGACTGGATGCAAAGGATTCTAACACTTCGCGACTCCGCGTACCTTCCAAATTTCTTTTAACCCTTTCAATAACTTTCGTTCCGCGATCGCGTATTTTGTGATAGGACTTCACCGAGAATAGTCGGTTATCGGTCATTTGTCATCTTTATTACTTTTATCGACTGGAACACATGAAATTGAAAATCCGAATGCGGTGACAGTTCCAGTTGGATAAAGTCACGTTCTCGCTGTTGCGAGTAGGCAATTTATCTGTTGGCGCACAATTCTGTCTAATGCACAATCAATGAAAGTAAATGATTTAGAAATCATAAAGTAACAGAAATCTGTAAAAAATCCAATAACTTTTAAAGAGTATTAAGACGTGGGACTTAGGGAAACCAAGAAAAGGTGTGGAAGGGGCCTAATCAGTTACCGTCGGTAGCACAGTAAACACATAAACTTTATTTAAGGAAATATTTTTTTAAAAAAACAATCATTTTTTTTAAATTAACTGCAACACAATCTACACTGACGGCTGAAGGCGTTATTAAGAGAGAATTCAAAATAATTTGTCGGCTGAAGGCCACGAGTAATACTTTAGGACAATTAATGGCTGAAGGCCTCAATTACAAATGAGGGAGACAATTACACGTTAAAGATACCAAAATAATTTTTAAACAATCTTTTGAAAAAATTGCCTGTAACACAAGCTACACTGATGGCTGAAGGCCTTATTAAGAAAGAAAGAAATCAAAATTATTTGTTGGCAGAAGGCCACAAGCAGTACTTCAGAACAATTAGCTGCTGAAGGCCTGCATTACAAGTGAGAAAGATAACTACACATTGAAAGTCCAAAATAATTTTTAAAACAATCATTAAAAAAATTGACTGTAACACAAGCTACACTGACGGCTGAAGGCCTTATTAAGAAAGAATTCAAATTATTTGTCGGCTGAAGGCCACGAGTAATACTTCAGGACAATTAATGGCTGAAGGCCTCAATTACAAATGAGGGAGACAATTACACGTTAAAGATACCAAAATAATTTTTAAAACAATCATTAAAAAAAATAACAGTAACACAAGCTACACTGACGGGTGAAGGCCTTATTAAGAAGAATTCAAATTATTTATTGGATGAAGGCCACAAGCAATAATAATAGTATATAAAAAAAGTTTCTTTTAAAGAATTGACACAATCAGACCAAATAAAAAAAGGGAGTGATCCACAGATAGTGCTCCAAGGATCGACGTGGGAAAGGTCCCTACAGCTGTGTAAGCGGTGTGTTATTCCCACCTATCAGGATGGCAACTCCACTGAGCAGTTGCGAAGGTAATGTTACCAATGACAGTGCCACTAAAATGGAGTTACCAAACTTTCATCAAAGAAGACGAAGTAAATAATGCTCAATTCGAATCAAGAAAAGCGGCCACTATTAGTATACGGTGCAGCAAAGGAAGTTACACTACTGGCCATTAAAATTGCTACACCACGAGGATGACGTGCTACAGACGTGAAATTTAACCGACAGGAAGAAGATGCTGTGGTATGCAAACGATTAGCTTTTCAGAGCATTCACACAAGGTTCGCGCCGGTGGCGGCGCCTACAACGTGCTGACATGAGGAAAGTTTCCAACCGATTTCTCATACACAAACAGCAGTTGACCGGCGTTGCCTGGTGAAACGTTGTTGTGATACCTCGTGTAAGGAGGAGAAATGCGTACCATCACGTTTCCGACTTTGATAAAGGTCGGATTGTAGCCTATGGCGATTACGGTTTATTTTATCGCGACGTTGCTGCTCGCGTTGGTCGAGATCCAATGACTGTTAGCAGAATATGGAATCGGTGGGTTCAGGAGGGTAATACGGAACGCAGTGCTGGATCCCAACGGCCTCGTATCACTAGCTGTCGAGATGACAGGCATCTTATCCGCATGGCTGTAACGGATCGTGCAGCCACGTCTCGATCCCTGTGTCGACAGATGGGGACGTTTGCAAGACAACAACCATCTGCACGAACAGTTCGACGACGTTTGCAGCAGCATGGACTATCAGCTCGGAGACCATGACTGCGGTTACCGTTGACGCTGCATCACAGACAGGAGCGCCTACGAATGGCACGAATGGCAAAACGTCATTTGTTCGGATTACTCCAGGTTCTGTTTACAGCATCATGATGGTCGCATGCATGTTTGGCGACTGTGCGCCAGTCACTACTCTTGATGAACTGTGTTATCGTGTTGAAGCTGCATGGGCAGCTGTACCTGTACACGGCATCCAAGATCTGTTTGACTCAATGCCCAGGTGTATCAAGGCCGTTATTAGCAATTTTAATGGCCAGTAGTGTAATAAAGGCAGATCTTCCGGTCCAGAGTGTATACCAGTAGGAATCCTTTCATAGTATGGTGATATACATGATTCAGTCACAGAATGAGGTGCTCCCACAGATTATCGACTACGTTCTAATCGGGGCAGTTTTGTTGCTAGGGGACTCCGGTAAACTCATCTTTGAGGCCTCCGAACGCCGCACGTATACTGCGAGCTATGTGACACGTTGCATTGTCCTGGTGGTAGATGCCACCGTGCTGAGCACGTGGCCCCCAAGGATAGATGCATGCCTGTTTTGACTAACTGTGCCTTAGAGAATGATGAAATCACCCAGGGAGTACCAGAAAACATTCCACAGACCACAACTCTCCCTCTTCCGAGTTGGAGTCTTCCGCCGATTGTTACAGTGCCGTATACACCAACGGTCATCTCTCTGATGGAGCCAACAACTTGATTCATGTGAAAGGGCCACTCAGTGGATGTCCAGCTGAGGCAGTGCCGTGCAAATTGCAGCCTTCGTCGCCTGTCGATTTACAGCAGTCAGGGAGGGTGCATGAGCCAGGTGTCTGCTACGGAAACCCATATTCAACAACGTTCACTGTGAAACGTCCCCTTAGAACAATTATACATGACTGTGCTTAAACTGACACACAATATTTTTAGCGCAACGCAATCTGACTTTCAGAAATCCCGACAAAAGAATGGCCCTGACTAACATTAACCTATACCTTTCACAAATCACTTACCTCACAAAAATCTTCATTACTCGAACTACTGCAATACAGCGAGCGCCACTACTGCCAGCTAAATAAAAGATTCAAACTACGGAAGGCACTAACTACTGATAGGCATAGTTAGCAAATGAAAGATTTTAATAGAGAACAAACAATGTATTTACCTTAATATCATCAAAAGTCATAATATATGTAATTTCAAAACTCCGCCATTTCCTTCCACACATCCACCACTGCTGGCGGCTCACCTCTAACTGCGCAACGCTACGCGCGGCTCACATCCAGCTGCCGCTGCCCAACACTACAATGGCAGACAACAATGCAAACTAGCACACAGAGCGCTACATAACGTTGCCAATAAGAAAACATAAACAGCCTACTTACATAGCCCCCATGCTCCCCACAAAAAATTTTACAAATTGTTTTGGGCAGTGGCCAATAATGATTTCATAAAATTTTTCATAATTACGATTACAAAGATATGAAATGCAACACTTATTGATACAATGTTGGCCAAAAGCTAAAATTTTCTCACTGTCCATAAAGACAGTCCTGATCATTCATCATAATAGTAATTACAGTTTTTTTTCACAAAGTCTCACTAGTAAAAGAAATTGCACACAGAAGTAGTGGATTTCCATGCAGTCTTGAAGAAGTAGTGTTGTCCTTCTAACGGAAAGACAGTGCTGACTCTTGACATGCACACAGGTAATGGGCCACAACAGAGCAAACCCACAGCAGAGTCATTCGACGTTTTGAGGAATATTAGTAGGTAGGTCATCACAGAGCAGACCCACTGTAGTCCTGGTAGAGAGTATGGTATTGGTGGGCCACCAGAGGTGCAGACCCACTGCAGTCCTTGTAGAAATAATGGTACTGGTGAGTCAGCAAAGGTGTAGACCCACTGTAGTCCTTGTACAAATAATGGTATTGGTGGGTCATCAAAGATGCAGACCCACTGTGGTCCTTGTAGAGATGGCCAGCAGCCATCTGTTGTGACTGTGCAGGTGCACAATCACCATTGAAGAGCCTTGCGGACAATATAGCAAGTTCATAGCCACCACTTGTGCACTCACAAACTTTTTTGAATTGTCCTTAGAACCAGCAATGCTGTTATCCAGTCCCTTGCTGAATTATTAACACACGTGCAAACACTAACAGTCCCAACTTCTCACATATTGTCCATATACTATGACCAACAGAAACGTGTGCAGTGAAATGGAACTTACAAGTTAATAATATGATGAACTGCACATCTATTCCCCTGAACACGTCTCTGCAGGCGTCGTTCGCTCCCGTCACCCATGCCCCGTGGAGCACCACTGTTACCAGGGCGCCGATTTTTAGATAGCGCCACTTTTGCCACACAGAGTATACTTCAAAATGACGGCATACCAGCATTTTAAGAACCGAGCCGTTTCGAAAATGCTTCCACCCTGCCTCCGAAAGCCCATGATCATGCCCGTTTGCACGACAGGTAAATCACTCCGTTCCTACATTACGTTGATGTCACGTGGTCATAGGGATGTGACTGAACCATGTAATAGCTCTGTACTTAGCAATCACACAAAATCGCTTGCTCGCTGTAAGATCCGTACCAAAAGACTTGAAATCTGCACAGGTCTCACCAACACTCAAGAAAGGAAATAGAAGTAATCCTCTGAATTATAGACCCATATAACCGACGCTGATTTAGACCAGGATTCTCTGACACATAATACAGTGTGTGTCCCAAAAGGATTACCCTATTTTAACTTGTAATAATATGGAGGCAAATGTCACTAGGTAACTGAAACAGCGCTAGATGTAATCGGCATGGTCTAGAGTTTCAGAAAAAATCCGCTACATGTCGCTACGAGCGCTGACCTGGAGCGTGCAGCCAGTCTCGCGCAATATGGCGTCCGCGCAACGGAAGGCGTATTGTGTTACTGAATTTAGATTTCTTCCTGTCGGGATATGTTAAACAATGTGTTTACGTTCTTGCCTTACCTCGTGATACTGATGAACTAAAAACCAGAGTATCAGCTGTTGTAGCTTCAGTGACAGAAGACACCTTACGCTCAGTTTGGGATGAATTCGCCTACCGGCTAGATGTCGTCTGTGCAGCCAATGGGGGACGTATTCAACATTTATGAAAGATTTTTATAAACTTCTGTCTTTTCGGAGTAATTTAGTATGCTATTTGTTGGTGTTACGCCCTTCTTGCTAATGAATAATTCTACAGGGCTATTACAAATGATTGAAGCGATTTCATAAATTCACTGTAGCTCCATTCATTGACATATGGTCACGACACACTACAGATACGTTTTGTTCGGATGAAGCCGCACTTCAGGTTCCTGCCGCCAGAGCGCTTGAGAGCACAGTGAGACAAAATGGCGACAGGAGCCGAGAAAGCGTATGTCGTGCTTGAAATGCACTCACATCAGTCAGTCATAACAGTGCAACATAATTCAGGACGAAGTTCAACAAAGATCCACCAACTGCTAACTCCATTCAGCGATGGTATGCGCAGTTTAAAGCTTCTGGATGCCTCTGTAAGGGGAAATCAACGGGTCGGCCTGCAGTGAGCGAAGAAACGGTTGAACGCGTGCGGGCAAGTTTCACGCGTAGCCCGCGGAAGTCGACGAATAAAGCAAGCAGGGAGCTAAACGTACCACAGCCGACGGTTTGGAAAATCTTACGGAAAAGGCTAAAGCAGAAGCCTTACCGTTTACAATTTTGCTACAAGCCCTGACACCCGATGACAAAGTCAAACGCTTTGAATTTTTGGCGCGGTTGCAACAGCTCATGGGAGAGGATGCGTTCAGTGCGAAACTTGTTTTCAGTGATGAAGTGATGGGGTTATGTGAAAGATTCAGTGTTTAAACCTCCTCTACCAAGAAACGTGCCAGAACTGCGAGCTCGCATCAACGATGCTTTCGAACTTATTGATGGGGACATGCTGCGCCGAGTGTGGGAGGAACTTGATTATCGGCTTGATGTCTGCCGAATCACTAAAGGGACACATATCGAACATTTGCAAATGCCTAAAAAAACTTTTTGAGTTTTTGTATGTGTGTGCAAAGCATTGTGAAAATATCTCAAATAATAAAGTTATTGTAGAGCTGTGAAATCGCTTCAATCATTTGTAATAACCCTGTATTTAAATTGTGGGTCATTCTTTTTGGGACACCTTGTATGCTCAAACATTATGAATTACTTTGAAGAAAACTATCGAGTGACATAGAGTCAGTATGGATTCCGAAAATAGTTTTCTTCTGAAACACAACTGATTCTTTATTCGCACGAAGTAAATAATGCTATAGCCAGCAGACCACAGAATGATTCCAAATTTTTAGATTTCCAGAGGGCTTTTGATACGATTCCAAACAAACTAATTCTAATAAAATTCTATGCCTATGCAGTATCGATGCTGTTGTGAGAGTGGATTTGTGATTTTCTTTTTCGGAAAGTTCACAGTTCATAGTAACTATTCTATCGGATTCTATCGTGTGTGAAATCTTATGGGACTTAACTGATAAGGTCATCAGTCCCTAAGCTTACACACTACTTAACCTAAATTATCCTAAGGACAAACACACACACACCCATGCCCGAGGGAGGACTCGAACCTCCGCCGGGACTAGCCGCACAGTATATCATAGTAACTGATGGAATGAATGTCGTGGAGTAAATCTGAAGTGTTGCTTAATGAAGTGTTATAATTCCTCTGCTGTCCTTAGGGATAGTCTTAGTAGCTTCCTTAGACTGCCTGTAGACGAGACTGTAGTTTACCGGCTAGTGAAGTCTTCAGAAGGCTAAGACCAGTAGCAAAATGATTTGAACAAGATATCTATGAGGCGAAGAGCTGTGCTGGCGTAAGCTATCGTCAGCACACTGGTCGGCAAAAATGTATCAAGAAGATCGATCCAGTCTCACTCTCAATCACTAGTACACTCTCACTCACTATCTCAGTCGCTCAGTCACTAACTCAGCTTCTGTCACCAGCTCAGTCACTATTCTAGTTGGCGTCTCTCAGTAAACTGCGACCAGATTAGAGTACATAGTGGGACTTGTACTTCACCAGCAGTGAGGCTAACGTGGACTATTGTGGAAGAGCTTGTACCATAACACATGGACTTTCTTAAAGAAAACTAGATTCCTGTCTATGGAAATAAAGAGCCCTGTCAATACATGTGTGCACTTTTCTTGTAGAAACAACATACCGACCACCAGACAGCGTCCTCTCCCATTCTTCCTGTGGTACAAGACTCTACAGTGTCGACGAGGACACAACGAAAGTAACAATTGACCATAAACAATCACATGTGTAAAGTCAACCACATGACTGCTAAGCAGATTACACGATAAATCACACAAATCTAAAGGCTGTGAATTCTACTAAATACCTAGGTATTGTAGTTACGGAAAACTTAAACTGATTTGATAACATAGACAGTTTAGTGGAGAAAGCGAACAAAATGCGGCGTTTTATTGGCAGACTACTTAGAAAATGCAAGAGATCTACTAAAGAGACTGTTTACACTATGCTTGTCCTTTCATGGGTTGTATGGGATCCTTACCAGATAGGACTGACGAAGGACATCGACAAACTGCAAAGAAGGGCGGCTGGTTTTATATTATCGCGGAATAGGGGAGAGAGCGGCACGGATGTGATGCGCGAGTTGGGAAGGCAATCGTTAAAACAAAGGCGTTCTTCATAGCGGCGAGGTTTTTTTCACGAAATTTCTATCACCTAGTTTCTCCTCCGAAGGCGACAATCTTGATCTCTTGATACCAAAAACTTTACCACCAGCAGTATGTTTTGACTGATTTTATTTTATACCTCAAATGCTACCAGTTTCGGCAAGAGTAATAGAAGGCAGATTTCAGACTACCTAACAGATCAAAGCGAAAATTTCTGTTCCGACACTGACAATATTGAGTGTTTATGGAAAAAGTTCAAGGCAATCGTAAAATGCGTTTTAGACAGGTACGTGCCGAGTAAAACTGTGAGGGACGGGAAAAACCCACCGCGGTACAACAACAAAGTTAGGAAACTACTGCGAAAGCAAAGAGAGCTTCACTCCAAGTTTAAACGCAGCCAAAACCTCTCAGACAAACAGAAGCTAAACGATGTCAAAGTTAGCGTAAGGAGGGCTATGCGTGAAGCGTTCAGTGAATTCGAAAGTAAAATTCTATGTACCGACTTGACAGAAAATCCTAGGAAGTTCTGGTCTTACGTTAAATCAGTAAGTGGCTCGAAACAGCATATCCAGACACTCCGGGATGATGAACGCATTGAAACAGAGGATGACACGCGTAAAGCTGAAATACTAAACACCTTTTTCCAAAGCTGTTTCACAGAGGAAGACTGCACTGCAGTTCCTTCTCTAAATCCTCGCACAAACGAAAAAATGACTGACATCGAAATAAGTGTCCAAGTAATAGAAAAGCAACTGGAATCACTCAACAGAGGAAAGTCCACTGGACGTCGGGATACCAATTCGATTCTACACAGAGTACGCGAAAGAACTTGCCCCCCTTCTAACAGCCGTGTACCGCAAGTCTCTAGAGGAACGGAAGGTTCCAAATGATTGGAAAAGAGCACAGGTAGTCCCAGTCTTCAAGAAGGGTCGTCGAGCAGATGCGCAAAACTATAGACCTATATCTCTGACGTCGATCTGTTGTAGAATTTTAGAACATGTTTTTTGCTCGAGTATCATGTCGTTTTTGGAAACCCTGAATCTATTATGTAGGAATCAACACGGATTCCGGAAACAGCGATCGTGTGAGACCCAACTCGCTTTATTTGTTCATGAGACCCAGAAAATATTAGATACGGGGTCCCAGGCAGATGCTATTTTTCTTGACTTCCGGAAGGCGTTCGATACAGTTCCGCACTGTCGCCTGATAAACAAAATAAGAGCCTACGGAATATCAGGCCAGCTGTGTGGCTGGATTGAAGAGTTTTTAGCAAACAGAACACAGCATGTTGTTATCAATGGAGAGACGTCTACAGACGTTAAAGTAACCTCTGGCGTGCCACAGGCGAGTGTTATGGGACCATTGCTTTTCACAATATATATAAATGACCAAGTAGATAGTGTCGGAAGTTCCATGCGGCTCTTCGTGGATGATGCTGTAGTATACAGAGAAGTTGCAGCATTAGAAAATTGTAGCGAAATGCAGGAAGATCTGCAGCGGATAGGCACTTGGTGCAGGGAGTGGCAACTGCCCCTAACATAGACAAATGTAATGTATTGCGAATACATAGAAAGAAGGATCCTTTATTGTATGATTATATGATAGCGGAACAAACATTGGTAGCAGTTACTTCTGTAAAATATCTGGGAGGCTTTCAGACAGTTGTTCTTCCCGCGAACCATACGCGACTGGAACAGGAAAAGGAGGTAATAACAGTGGCACGTAAAGTGCCCTCCGCCACACACCGTTGGGTGGCTTGTGGAGTATAAATGTAGATGTAGATGTAGATGTAGAACTCAATATTGTCATTTTCAGGCCCCATACGCTATTATCGTATTGAGTCAGTGTAACCCATTCGCAGGAATCTGTTACATTACGATCGGATTTACGATTCCAGTTTTATGGCACCTTTCGATAAGATTGTTAATACGATAATAGCGTATGGGGCCTGAAGATGGCAATACTGAGTTGCCGCAACTGGTAGCATTTGAGATATAAAATAAAATAAACCAAAACATACGGCTCTCGGTGAAGTTTTTTGAATCGAGAAATACGTACCAGCTGACGTCCCCCGGACCATAATGGACCGACAGTGAGTGAATATTTTGTTGACACTGACCTAAATAGGGATAAATCAACATTGTGATACAGTAAGAGAAATCGGAGCTAGCACGGTAAGAGGTGTTCGTTTTTTCAATGCGCTATTCGATAATGGTACGATAGGGAAACTGAAACGGTTCTCTGAGCCTTCTGCCAAGCACTAAAGTGTGAACTGCAGAGAAGTCATATAGATGTAGATATAAATCTGGTGTTATAGTATAAAAGCACTCCGTCTTCAGGCCACTAGTGGCCTACCGGGACCATCCGACCGCCGTGTCATCCTCAAGGAGGATGCTGATAGGAGGGGCGTGGGGTCAGCACACCGCTCTCCCGGTCGTTATGATGGTATTCTTGACCGAAGCCGCTACTATTCGGTCGAGTAGTTCCTGAATTGGCATCATGACGCTGAGTGCACCCCGAAAAATGGCAACAGCGCATGGCTGCTGGAGGGTCAGATGTTATGGTATGAAGATGTTTTTCATGTTTAGTGGAATCTCCTAATTTCACTTAAGAAAACACTAAATGCCGAAGGATATGAGGTCATTTTACAGGATTGTGTAGTGCGTACAGTAGCGAAACTGTTTGTGGATGATGATCGTGTCTGCATGACAGTACACCCTGCCATAAAGGAGCAGCTGTTAGGAGATGGCCCGTGTGCAGTACCATTCCCGAAATGGAATGGCCTGCTCACCGTCTCGACCTTAACGTAACACCTTAGGGACGAGTTAGAACGTCGCTTTAATTGCAGATGCAAACGTCCAACGTCGCTACCTTCTCAGGTATCAATTCCTGAGGAAGGAAAGGCTACCATTCCTTCGCAGACTTTCAGACGCCTCGTTGTTCCCAAGTCGCCATACAGCCGAAGAAGGCTAGATAAATGTTTGAAAAGGCTCTAAGCACCATGGGACTTAACATCTGAAGTCATCAGTCTCCTAGACTTAGAGCTACTTAAACCTAACTAACCTAAGGACATCACACACATCCATGCCCGAGGCAGGATTCGAACCTGCGACCGTAGCAGCAGCGCGGTTCCGGACTTAAGCGCCTAGAACCGCTCGGCCACAGCGGCCGTCGAAAGTTAGACAGACCCCGCATTAGTGTCCATTAACACTCGGAGTCAATTTGAAAGCCCGATCAATAGCACTCAACACTGCAGGTGAGGAAAAAGGCCATATTCGATGGGTTTTATATTACACCTTACGATGTACGAATATATTCAGTTTCTAAGTACTAGAGCATTCAATGTCTTGCGAACGAATCGTTATTGGTACGATTTGTTGTTATAGAATGACGGGAAACGTCATACTGGTGGTAAAATAATTTTCACATTTAGTTATTTTCATATTACAGCTCACGTATTGTAAACGTAGGCCGTTTATAGCAACAGTACAGTGAAGATTCATGAAAACGCGTCATTCTAGTCAAGACTTTTTATAATTAAATGTCAATTAATAACAAACCCTTAGAAGACTTTAACACAAATAACAATGTCGCTGATTACAGAGCTTCAGCATAGAGTAGTTAGTAGATACGCCACATAACGGAACAGAGCGTATACCTGTACAATATTTGTAACCTGCTGTACACAAATTTTCTTTCCTACCTTCGCATTTTCTATAAGGCTGTGCGACTTTCTTATGAAACTGATAGAAACGAGTTTTGTAATATTTGAAGTTATGTAAATATAAGCTCTGTCGCTCTCTCTGTCAGTAGTGAGTTTGTTAGATTTGGTGAACTTTTGTAGGTTGATGTCCTCACTAACTGGGCATGTATCTTTTCTTCTTGTCTTATTATGTGGCCACAGACATTAAAGTTTTTATTTCTGTATACCACAGACTAAATAACATGACTAGCATTTGGACCAGGGAGGAAACGTGCTTTTTAGCAGAGTTAAAGTAAGAACTGTATGCGAGTAAATATACAGCCGACAACTGCCCCTGGACATCGCTGAGAGCGCAAAATCGCGTTAATTAGCTCGTGCCCTGTAGCGATGGTGCTGTGTCTGGTGCCGTGGGATATCCTGTGTTTGTGCAGGTCAGTACTTGCTACCTTGTACCATGTGACGACAGCTTTTGGCTATACAGATGACAGTAGCTGGAAAACCCCACACGTCAGATGAGAGTGTGGTTGGTAACTTAGGCTGGCCGACTGGACGTCCGCTATCGTGGAGGAAAATGTGAACATGTACATAATACAGACAAGACTTCAAGAACATGCGTTCCACACACAATATCACCAAGATTCACATACATAATTAATCACAGTAGTGTGACAACCTCACTGCAATAATTAGTATGTTTATATAATGTCTGGTTTAAAAGTTATTAACAATGTTTGTTTTAATGTTTATGAAATTCACAATGAGTGCGTAGAGTTCTTAAAACATAAGTAGCTCAAATGAAAGCTTACGACACCAGTTACAAGACAAGCACATCACCTTTTTGTATTAATCAACTGTGTACGTTTTCGGTATGAATGTGACATACTAGAAGACGTCCACGAAAGCACATCACTTGAAACCACTGTGGGTAACCGCATGTGTTACCCGACCAAGTTCTCTGTGTTTTCCAAATTTTTTGTTATTTAAATCGTACACATAAATTATATTCCGGACATTCTGTTGTTTGCTAGTACCACTGGTTGCGTCAAATTGGGGTTATGCTGTAATATGTACATGAAAATGAACCAAACCAGCAGTAGAAACAGGTCGAAAAATGACCGAGAATTTTGTTTATATGTTGTCTTGCGTTAGAATGCTAAATTATTGTCATTAATTAAGATGGTGGTCGTTTATTTAAATGTTTGTACTGATTAGAGTAGTGGTCATGTGACCGAAACTATACACGGTGGTCAGAAAAAGTCTGAAAAGCTTGTAAGAGTGTTGTAGGGTAGGTTGCGCCGAGAAATAATTGTTAAGAAAAAATTTCGATACCTTGTGCCGTTTCCGAGTTAATTACCACGTGGAAATTCAAGCGGTGTGTCAGAGAGGGAAGCTCCCAATGTTTCCTTCGTTTGGTTTCCTAATTCCGAAGGAGAGAGCGATGAAAAAATTGGGCTCGGGACGGCAGTGAGGATCGAACTCGAGCCAAAGGGTAGGAAGTCTCGTGCGCTACCATCTACCCTATGAGTAAAACTGGCAAACTAACTGTATTGCGGGTCGCTTGAATTTGCGCGCGCAGCTGTCTGATTGGCTAACAACAACGCTAATTAGCTCAGAGACGGCACAAGGTATCGAATTGTTTTCTTAACAATTACTTCGCAGCACAACGTTCTTAGTAACGCCCGCACATTCTTTTCAGACTTTATCTGACCACCTAGAATATGGGCAAGTGCAGAAGGAAGCGAGGTCTTTTGGTCATTTGAGCATCTGAGCTAGCTTTTGGCGGTCAAGTTTTGTATTTGATATTGTGCAGCCTAACAGACGCGTTTGAAGAACTTTCATTTCAGCTGGCTGCTTGTTTGAGTGGCTCAAATGGCTCAAAGCACTATGGGACTTAACATCTGAGGTCATCAGTCCCCTAGACTTAGAACATCCTCGTGCGGTAGCGTTCTCGCTTCCCGCGCCCGGTTTCCCGGGTTCGATTCCCGGCGGGGTCAGGGATTTTCTCTGCCTCGTGATGACTGGGTGTTGTGTGCTGTCCTTAGGTTAGTTAGGTTTAAGTAGTTCTAAGTTCTAGGGGACTGATGACCATAGCTGTTAAGTCCCATAGTGCTCAGATCCATTTGAGCCATTTTTAGAACATCCATGCCTGAGGTAGGATTCGAACCTGCGACCGTAGCAGCAGCGCGGTTCCAGACTGAAGCGCGTAGAACCGCTCGGCCACAGCGGCCGGCGCTTGTTTGAGTCACGTTAGTGAACGTTGATTCTAAAAATGTGACGGGACTCGTCACTTCCTGTTAGTGTTCCAAGTGTGCATTCATTTGCAGTTACACGAACTTGATTACGTTCAAAGCAGTTTGTGCAGCAGTCAACTGTGTTCTTGTCCAGTTTCCGCACTGCGGTTAAATCTGAGTTATGAACTTATTTTATTTCGCTTCACTAGTGTTGAGATTCACTAAACCGAGCCTTCTATTCTGACTTCAGAAATTCCGTGGGAAACTTTAACGTCAAATGCCAGCTTGGTTGCACGTTCCGTTGCTGCACTGATGCTACCGTAGTACGACACGTGTGAGCAGCCCAAAGTGGCTTGCCTTCTATGTATTCTATTTTAAAATTTTGTGAATGAAGCTTTATCGCTTGATACTTATTTTTATTCGTGACATGCCAGTTTGAGTGTTTTACTTATCATCAAGGTACTCATAGTAGTGTGCGAAACCTATGTGAAAAGATTTCTTTTTTGCGACAGAGGGCTGTTGATTTTAGATAAATCTGAGTTCATCATTTTCTCCCAAGAAGTTATATTGTATAATAAACTGTCTAAGGAGGTTAAAGAGATTGCTAAAATGAACTTGTTTCAAAATACGGTACTCATTTTACATGGATTATTTAGTAACACTGTGTATGCGTTCTATAGAAACTATTAACGCAAGTAAATGATAAAAATAAAACTACAACTCTGTCATTTCACATTATGGAAGAATGCTGATCCAATTTTTCAAGAAGGAAAATCGAATGTTGTAGTACACAAAATGGAAACAAAACGTCATCATCATGGTCTTGATGTCATCTGATAGCGCGTGCCGTACTGCATTATGGAATAAGGCTTGTACAGCGCGTGCGGTTATCGATAATAAGAAATGAACGAACAGTGCTGCTCTAGCTTAAGTAACTTCTTTGCAAAAGAGCTTTGTGTACTATGGATAAAGCAAACGAGATTACGCTGTTTTAAAGAACTGTCCTTGTATTCGTTTGGACGGAGACTCTAGGCTCCTGGTTTACGTTTCCGTGATTTCTCTAAATTGCTCCAGGCAAATGCCGGACTGTCTGTAAAGCAAAGCGACGGCGAACTGCATATCCTACCTTTGGTAAATCAGACCTGTATTGATTTTCTTCATAAAATAAATGTTTCTCCTGCCACTCGTGTTTCTATTTTGTTTATTTCAATCCCGCCGCGTTCCGGAATATCATTCCCATTCCGAAGTGAATTTTGGTGTATTGTGTTATTTATGCATGATGTTTCCGATGTGTGAGGCGCTGCAACATTCTGTTGCCTTTAGGTGTTCTTCCAGTCCAATAATGCAGACACTCACACTTGTGAAACGACAGTCAGCCTATTTACAGGCGCTGCATCGCTCTGTTGCCTTTGTGTGTTCTTTTAGCCCACTAATGCAGAAACTCACAATTACGTAACATCAGTTACACAATTAGCGGGGCAGAGCACACTTTAAAAAAAGCAAACGTATACTTGAAGTTGCTAATATTTAACTGGATGTTACTGAAACGTTTACCTGACAGAATTCCCTCATGGGAAACTACGTTACGTACGAAAAGCCGGGGATTACAACTCGTATCATCCACTATTAATGAACAACATGAAGGCAACGTTGCTATGACGTGACAGCACAGCTGTAGTGGGCGACCTAACAGACCTGCAGCCTGCAGAACAGTGGGACCTTCTCTGAGATAAGCCAACAAAGGGCCCCTTTGTTACTGCATAGCAGGCAGCTCCTCGTAAAGTCTTATAAAACTTCTAACAGCAGCGCGTTGTCTGTTCGTACACTGCTCTGGAAATATTAAGTAGGACATAGGCAGAGTAAGATAATACACTACTGGCCATTAAAATTAAACACCAACAAGAAACGCAGATGATAAACGGGTATTCATTGGACAAATATATTATACTAGAACTGATATGTGATTACATTTTCACGCAAATTAGGTTGCATGGATCCAGACAAAATCAGCACCCAGAAAAACCACCTCTGGCCGTAATAACGGCCTAGATAGGCCTGAACATTGAGTCAAGCAGAGCTTGGATGGCATGTACAGGTACAGCTGCCCATGCAGCTTCAACACGATACCACAGTTCATCAAGAGTAGTGACTGGCGTATTGTGGCGAGCCAGTTGCTCGGCCACCGTTGACCAGACGTTTTCAATTGGTGAGAGTATAACACTCCTGTCTGCTACCACTGTACCATAACCTCAACGCTAGAAGCAGATTTTGACATAAAACAATTTTGTGAAAGCAACTATGGCACAAAGCAACAGAACAGTGTTACCCTCTGAGAGGAATTTTGTTAAATTGACCGTGTTGTTCCTAACGGAGGTGGCTTATCGGATATGAAAGTCAGAATTACGTAAATATTGGAATAGTGACAAACAAAATTTTGCCTAGCTATACTATTCCTAGAATAAGGGAAACGGTCGCCAGCCTAATTAGGCACGAGAAAGATTAACGTTCTCGTTTAAGAGAGCAGGTATAAGTAACCAGAACGGACAAACACAACCTAGATAGTCACACCCGAGTGCAATGAACTCTGACACACATATGTTTTAAGATTGAAACTAACAGTTAGAGCTGCATGAACTATTTTCAGAATTATAACAGATACCGAAACACACTATTACTTTCAGGGTTTACACAAAGTGAATGGTCTTTATAACATTATTATTAATGTGCACTTCTAATACACAAGAGAGACAAACACTTGGCAAACATGAGAATGTAATGTTTCACAACTACAGCTTTCTCACTTTTACTACAACGAAACACAATGTTGACAAAATTGCAAGAAACTGACTCTCCTTTTAGAATTTACTACAGGCAACAATGTGTTCATTTACTTTACTTAAGGACTTTTAATTTTACCGTTAGCAACAGTACTTTGATAAGCAGTTTTACTAGGAAAATTGTTTTCAGCAATTATCATTGACTTTAACTTTCTCTTTAATAAGTTCAAGAGGCATTATTTAACAAAGCTCTAGGCTTCAACGTACTTTCAGTAAGGACACTCGGTAATCACTTTACTTCAAACGGAGAGGACCCTGAGAGGTGTTATGATGAGGAGTAAAATCAAGGTAGGTAAATAAATTCCGATATGAATTACCTTATATTTCAGCACACTAACACATCCATTAGGCTGATCCTTCACTGTACATCAATATAGTATTACGTTACAGTGATTGCGCAACGTGGTGACAACTGCATGTTGGTAGGTGGATTCGCAGACAGAATTGCTGGACTCTGTCATTTCTTCGTGGCGATGATTCATAGAAATTCCAAAATAGTTCCAGCTATTTGTCCATCCATCCGAGGCCTTGGAAAGAAGCAGGAAAAGCCTCTCTCTGAATCATCACAATAGGCACCTTTATAATAGCAGTGCACGTACTCGTGGCTCGTCTCCGACTACTGGCTCGTCCCCCGACTGCTGGCTCATCTCCGACTGACTATCAGTTCCACCTTTTCCACCTAGGCCAACCACAATTTGCGCGCGCTACACAGTTCCGTTCCTGAGGGGAACCACTACACCTTTTACATACGAATTAACTAAGAACCCTAAGTGAAGGTCAGCAGTTTACATAACAGCAAACAAATACATTAAATAAAACAGAACATTTTCACATATTGACACTTCTACAAAAAAAATTATTCACACAAAATTACAATTATATACAATAAGTTTTGTTCCCTCCAAATGGGACAAAGAACTTTAAATTACAGATACACTACTTTGCATATAATCAAATCACGACATCAAAGGTTTGACAAAGAAAAGATTACACAATTTTATGTTATCGATTAAAACACATTTACAGATGATCAACAATGTGACATTAAATAAAGCAAAAAAAAAAAAATCCATACAGCATAAGAGCAGTGGTGTTACACATGCCCCATGTTTCGTAGTTTCCTGTAAGGTATACTTCAAGGAAACATCTATAACACCATCCAACTTCAGTTGGGAGAAAAAAAAAACACACACACATTACAAATATACAGTATATACACTTAGAAATTGCACACATTTCTTCCAAAAGATTTTCAAAGTAAAACATCTAAAGCAATTTTCAATTTCACACTGGTTTAAGGAAACTAATTTTCATCATTACACAAGATACTTTTAAGCGTGTTCTTTCCATACACACACAGTTCAATTAAAAGACAAACAGTACACAAAATAAGCTGCATATTAGTAGAATCGGTATAGCCTTCAAAATAAAATAAAAGAATAAACACATATATAATAGCACAGAGCATTTTAACTTAACAAAACAGAAGTTTGTCTCTCAATAATTTAAAAAAAATGTAAAATTTCACAGACACACAAGTATATTAATGATCACAGTACATTTTACAAGGTTCAGCAATTAATGAAATATTGAAAATTTCAGTTTGCATCCAGAAATGCACTATTATTTACACAAAACACCCAAGCGAACCTTTTTCCAACTGACTCTTTAAATACCAAAGTAACTTTGCAAGGTTTTTTCAAAATAATTAACTTTAAAGCTGCTCTTCATTAATAGCAGTCCAAAATATTTGTTGCACACAAACACACTAACATATTCAGAGCCTATCTTTAATCATCACTGCTGTGTTTTAAAACAAGGCAGTCCAAAATTTTAAGTTATCCAAGAAAACTTAGTCTCAAAAACATCTACATCCATTTAAATAAGTTGCATATATATTTTATAATAACTTTTCATTGACTTCAATAAGAATAGTCAGTTTATAACATATTGCTCAAAAAACCTAACTTAGTTCACTGCTTGTCTCAGCACTAGCAGTCCATGTTACACATTCTGCCCATTATTGGTTTGGCAGTCTTTACCTATAACATTTAGACACAAAACACAATTTAGATTAAGAACACACAAAAAACACATTTTTAAATTGACACACTGCCCCATCCTCTAGGTTTGGCAGTTCGTGACCACTTATCAACTTCTTGCCCCACAATGGCAAGTCCTTTGGCTACTGCTCTCATAGCATATTTTGTAGTCCTCAACTTCAGGACCACAGCATTTTTATTATTTTGTCTTGTTTTACTGCCCATAAACACATTTTTGAGCCGTTTATTGTCATCATTTTCAAGTTTTTCATCATTCTGTCACATTTTTGGTAAAATTTGCATTAATGGTATAAAACATAAAACCTGCAACTTTGAAACAGCAATTAGACACTGGTAACAAAACCATTTCTTTTCAAATGACACAATCAGGTTGTTGTTGTTGTTGTGGTCTTCAGTCCTGAGACTGGTTTGATGCAGCTCTCCATGCTACTCTACCCTGTGCAAGCTTCTTCATCTCCCAGTACCTACTGCAACCTACATCCTTCTGAATCTGCTTAGTGTATTGATCTCTTGGTCTCCCTCTACGATTTTTACCCTCCACGCTGCCCTCCAATGCTAAATTTGTGATCCCTCGATGCCTCAGAACATGTCCTACCAACCGATCCCTTCTTCTACTCAAGTTGTGCCACAAACTTCTCTTCTCCCCAATCCTATTCAATACCTCCTCATTAGTTACGTGATCTACCCACCTTATCTTCAGCATTCTTCTGTAGCACCACATTTCGAAAGCTTCTATTCTCTTCTTGTCCAAACTAGTTATCGTCCATGTCTCACTTCCATACATGGCTACACTCCATACAAATACTTTCAGAAACGACTTCCTGACACCTAAATCTATATTCGATGTTAACAAATTTCTCTTCTTGAGAAACGCTTTCCTTCCCATTTCCAGTCTACATTTTATATCCTCTCTACTTCGACCATCATCGGTTACTTTACTCCCTAAATAGCAAAACTCCTTTACTACTTTAAGTGTCTCATTTCCTAATCTAATTCCCTCAGCATCACCCGACTTAATTTGACTACATTCCATTATCCTCATTTTGCTTTTGTTGATGTTCATCTTATATCCTCCTTTCAAGACACTGTCCATTCCGTTCAACTGCTCTTCCAAGTCATTTGCTGTCTCTGACAGGACTACAATGTCATCGGCGAACCTCAAAGTTTTTACTTCTTCTCCATGAATTTTAATACCTACTCCGAATTTTTCTTTTGTTTCCTTTACTGCTTGCTCAATATACAGATTGAATAACATCGGGGAGAGGCTACAACCCTGTCTCACTCCTTTCCCAATCACTGCTTCCCTTTCATGCCCCTCGACTCTTATAACTGCCATCTGGTTTCTGTACAAATTGTAAATAGCCTTTCGCTCCCTGTATTTTACCCCTGCCACCTTCAGAATTTGAAAGAGAGTATTCCAGTCAACATTGTCAAAAGCTTTCTCTAAGTCTACAAATGCTAGAAACGTAGGTTTGCCTTTTCTTAATCTTTCTTCCAAGATAAGTCGTAAGGTCAGTATTGCCTCACGTGTTCCAACATTTCTACGGAATCCAAACTGATCTTCCCCGAGGTCGGCTTCTACCAGTTTTTCCATTCGTCTGTAAAGAATTCGCGTTAGTATTTTGCAGCTGTGACTTATTAAACTGATAGTTCGGTAACTTTCACATCTGTCATCACCTGCTTTCTTTGGGATTGGAATTATTATATTCTTCTTAAAGTCTGAGGGTATTTCGCCTGTCTCATACATCGTGTTACCAGATGGTAGAGTTTTGTCATGACTGGCTCTCCTGAGGCCATCAGTAGTTCTAATGGAATGTTGTCTACTCCCAGTGCCTTGTTTTGACTCAGGTCTTTCAGTGCTCTGTCAAACTCTTCACGCAGTATCTTATCTCCCATTTCATCTTCATCTACATCCTCTTCCATTTCCATAATATTGTCCTCAAGTACATCGCCCTTGTATAAACCCTCTATATACTCCTTCCACCTTTCTGCTTTCCCTTCTTTGCTTAGAACTGGGTTGCCATCTGAGCTCTTGATGTTCATACTAGTGGTTCTCTTCTCTCCAAAGGTCTCTTTAATTTTCCTGTAGGCAGTATCTATCTTACCCCTAGTGAGACAAGCCTCTACATCCTTACATTTGTCCTCTAGCCATCCCTGCTTAGCCATTTTGCACTTCCTGTCGATTTCATTTTTGAGACGTTTGTATTCCTTTTTGCCTGCTTCATTTACTGCATTTTTATATTTTCTCCTTTCATCAATTAAATTCAATATTTCTTCTGTTACCCAAGGATTTCTATTAGCCCGCGTCTTTTTACCTACTTGATCGTCTGCTGCCTTCACCACTTCTTCCCTCAGAGCTACCCATTCTTCTTCTACTGTATTTCTTTCCCCCATTCCTGTCAATTGTTCCCTAATGCTCTCCCTGAAACTCTCTACAACCTCTGGTTCTTTCAGTTTATCCAGATCCCATCTCCTTAAATTCCCACCTTTTTGCAGTTTCTTCAGTTTCAATCTGCAGTTCATAACCAATAGACTGTGGTCAGAATCTACATCTGCCCCAGGAAATGTCTTACAATTTAAAACCTGGTTCCTAAATTTCTGTCTTACCATTATATAATCTATCTGAAACCTGTCAGTATCTCCAGGCTTCTTCCATGTATACAGCCTCCTTTCATGATTCTTGAACCAAGTGTTAGCTATGATTAAGTTATGCTCTGTGCAAAATTCTACAAGGCGGCTTCCTCTTTCATTCCTTCCCCCCAATCCATATTCACCTACTATGTTTCCTTCTCTCCCTTTTCCTACTGACGAATTCCAGTCAGCCATCACTATTAAATTTTCGTCTCCCTTCACTACCTGAATAATTTCTTTTATCTCGTCATACATTTCATCTATTTCGTCATCATCTGCAGAGCTCGTTGGCATATAAACTTGTACTACTGTAGTAGGCATGGGCTTTGAGTCTATCTTGGCCACAATAATGCATTCAGTATGCTGTTTGTAGTAGCTAACCCGCACTCCTATTTTTTTATTCATTATTAAACCTACTCCTGCATTACCCCTATTTGATTTTGTATTTATAACCCTGTAATCACCTGACCAAAAGTCTTGTTCCTCCTGCCACCGAACTTCACTAATTCCCACTATATCTAACTTTAACCTATCCATCTCCCTTTTTAAATTTTCTAACCTACCTGCCCGATTAAGTGATCTGACATTCCACGCTCCAATCCGTAGAACGCCAGTTTTCTTTCTCCTGATAACGACGTCCTCTTGAGTAGTCCCCGCCCGGAGATCCGAATGGGGGACTATTTTACCTCCGGAATATTTTACCCAAGAGGACGCCATCATCATTTAATCATACAGTAGAGCTGCATGTCCTCGGGAAAAATTACGGCTGTAGTTTCCCCTTGCTTTCAGCCGTTCGCAGTACCAGCACAGCAAGGACGTTTTGGTTAATGTTACAAGGCCAGAGCAGTCAATCATCCAGACTGTTGCCCTTGCAACTACTGAAAAGGCTGCTGCCCCTCTTCAGGAACCACATGTTTGTCTGGCCTCTCAACAGATACCCCTCCATTGTGGTTGCACCTACGGTACGGCCATCTGTATCGCTGAGGCACACAAGCCTCCCCACCAACGGCAAGGTCCATGGTTCATGGGGGGCACAATCAGGAGTAGTAAGAAATACTTTATCCTAACTTGATCCTGAATATGACATTTAATTTTTTTTCTCGACTAATGTATATGTCACAATCAGGTAACATATACATTAATCGAGAAAAAAAAATTAAATGTCATATTCAGGATCAAGTTAGGATAAAGTATTTCTTACTACTCCTTTATCATTGCTTTTCCACACACAGTTAGGTCATTACATACATCAAGATCAGGACAATAATTTCATATCCTATTGCAAGTGATTTCTGCCAACTCTTTTGCTGGCACTAGACACATACCTCACACACTTATTTCCCATACCTTAGCCAGGTTCATCTCCTCAGTTTTAAACACATACACAGTTTTTCAACACCATATTTGCCCCTTTCTTTTTCAAAAACATTTACATTTAATTATATTATAATATTAATTTACCTTTTCTTTTCAGTAAGCTATTCTTTTCTCATCTATATTTCTCTTTCCAATTACTTTTCCATTACATTTTTCTCTTTACATAACCCACTATACTTTCATTATTCTTTGCCATTTTCTAGTGTACCTATATTATTTATCCATTTATTTGTCCACTAACAATACATAGTATTCTACATTATTTCCACACTATTCAATACACTCTGATAGAGAAGAAGGAAAGAAAATAGTAAAAGTTCTGAATGATGAAGAGGAAGGTTGGCAACACGAAGAGAAATGGAAGTAGTGCTGACAACAACTCGGGTTCCTGGTGCTCGTCAGGCACCTGACAATGCAAAGAGTGCATGTCCCCTGAGGCTTAAACAAACCCCATCAGAGGACATGTACTTTTAAATACTCAACATGGTGCAAACATAATCCCTTTCTGATCTTTAAGTATATTAGAAATTAATTATTGTCATTTGGAGTTCATTGCACTTATATAAAGTTACCATAAGCATCATTAGTCATAAAGTTCTCAGGTTTCTCACACTACATGGCCCTGCCTTTATAATTAGACTGGCGACAGTAAGTATTCAATTGAAAATAAACATTTCCTAACCAAAGTCAAACAGTACACTACAATAAATAAACAACCTGCCCCAGGCCTCAAGATCAACAAAACAATAATCCACTTTCAGGTAACACTCAGATACAATAATAATAGTCATGCATTATATTAACAACATATATACAAGTACAGCACCCTGCCCCCAGTCTCTTTATTAACAAGGCAGTCTTTTATGGTTCATAAAACAGTTACTAAAGTCTGGTGGCTTTTTAGGCCTCCTGTTTGCTACATCTTTCACTAACCCATTCAGATCTTGCCAACGTTTTGTTTCATCAGGTGGCTTTTTAGGTTTTGGAATTTCAAAGTCTTTAGCAAGGTACAACATTTCCTGTTTTGCTATCCTTTTATCAGGTGGTTCTTTTTGTTCCTGTACTTCACACTCCTTCAAAACATTTGTTAAAGCTTGCCCCAGTATAGTATCATCTGGAGGTTCCTGCAAATTATGCCCCTGTGTTACATTACTGAATAATTTATTCGGTTTTGGCCCAGATTTACTTTCTGTATCTTGCCTTGGAAAAATGTCACTAATTTTCTCATACCCTCTTTCAGTAAAAGTATATTCACTTTCATTTACACCTGAGAATTCATCTTCACTGGAGTCATCACTACTCTCTTCCTCACCATCAAATTTACTTAAGTACTCGACTTTTGAACAACAGAGAAAGTTAGTATATTCATTCTTATCTGTATTCATATACCCCTCATCATCTGAACTATCACTGATTTCATTTTCGTCATCAGATTCGAGCAATAAGGCAACTTTTAAACAGTGAGGCAGATTATCACTAGATGTTTCAGTCACTTCGTTTTCCGACTCATTTTCTACACAATGCACATCGTTTGGACAGTCAGGCACTTCTGTTATATCACTTTGAACGATTTCAGCCTTAACTTCATACTTAGTATAATCGTCACATACTTCGATAACTTTCATTTCATTTTCTTCCATGCTGTCATTTTCAGGTAATCGTGCGAAATTCTTACTAGACCCTTCTGCATCAAAATTATTAAACACCTTTCCATCAACAATGATTTCGTCTGCACTGCTCATAATGTCATGATTACGAACGTCCTCCTCTACCTCTTTTTCACCTATTATTAATTGAGCACACGTCTTTTGCGTGGCGTATTCTACCTTCCTTTCTTCTTTATTCATCACAACCTCCCCCACATCTACGTCTTTTACCTCATACACATAATTAACAGTACAAAAGTTCTCCTTTTCACTCGCCTTTTCTGGCTCCCTTTTATTCTTCAATAAAGTCTTTTCGCACGATTCCGATACCGAGTTATCTTTATCGTATGACATATCAACTTTATTTTCATTTCTACATTCATCTACTACTGAAACCGGCCATCGGAAGTGTCCGATCCCGCCTCTTCTGTCTCTCTCTACGGCAGCCATCTTGTTCTGACGTCTGCCATTTGTGTCCGCTGCCAAGTGCAATGTACGCTGCTCCGGTAACCGCTGGCCCGAGCATGAATGGTCACGTGACTTCGCACTGGGAACGCCACTATGTATCACTCCGCGCCCGTCTGCTATAGGCGCGCCCTTAACCTTCCTGCCCCGTAGTTCACGTCTTTCCTTCTCGAATCTTATTTTTGGCATCTTTCCTTTGGGCCCAAAACCGGTTTCCGCGTGAATCCGGCCCATAACACACGCGGTTTTCAGTTTTCCATTTCGTTTCTAGTTTGGGAATTACGTGCTATGTATCCTCTGCCTCGCGTCGTATAATTTCCCCTGCCTCTCGCACGACCTCTTTGAATCGTGTTTACACGAAATCTATCGTTTTCCTGTCGTTCAGCTTGGTCATTACTTTCTCGCGAATAATTATTGTTATTATGGGGACGGTACTCGCGATTTCTTCGCCAGTGATCTTCATCCTCTACCCTTTCCAAGAACGCAGAAAAACTACTGTGGGTACTCCCAACATACCGTTTAGAATCCTCAGGCAGTTTCTGCCAAAGAACCCAAACGATCTCGGCTTCAGTCCTTCTTGCTATTAAGTGTATTAGTTTTCTGTACCATGATTCGCAAAACTCTTTCATGGTTTGCCTACCTCTGACATCATACAGTCTGGCCATTAGAAATTCACGCCACAACTGGTCTTGTTTTTGTTCTGACCAGTATTCGTCAATAAATTTTTGTTTGAAGGTTTCAAAAGACATCTGGTTAGTATCAAGATTCAACCCCCACCTTTTTGCTTCTCCCGTTAATGCACTGATTACAACATTAATTTTTTCCTGGTCAGACAAATATTCAGGAAAATTTCTTTCGCAATTCTTTACAAAGTCTAGGGGGTGCCATCCGTTATGCCTCTTTGCTGGGTCGAATTTTTCCTCGCCCTCTAATATTTTACTGAAAGGCATTTTTTCAGTAAAATGTGTAGGTCCGGTTTGTATTTTTCTTTCCAAGTCATACATTTTGCCTTGGATTTGTGCAGTGTTATGTTCACACTTCTTTTCGCAAGTAAGAATCTGTTTGGTTAGAGCTCTGCTTGTTTCTGTTACAGATTGTTTAATCTGTGCAAATTCCGCGTTACATTCGGTTTGTATTTCGGATTTAATACCGAATACCTTTTCGTCAACCTTAGTACAGACTAAGGGTTCAATTTGATCTTGAATTTTAATTACTTCAGAGTCAAATCTTTCGTTAATGTCATCAATTTGTCCTTGTACATTGGCAATATTGCCATTGATGACAGTAATTTCGCTTTTAATACTTGTGATTTCATTACTCACTGTTCCTACCCTTGAGTTGACTTCTTCAATTTGTTTACTAAGTCTGGTACCCTGCATTTCGATTTGTTTACTTTGTTGCCCCAATGCTGCAATTTGGGCTTTAATATTGTCACTGTGTGCTGCAATTTGTGCCTTAATATTGTCATTGATATTGTCATTTTGCGCTGCAATTTGTGCCTTAATATTGTCATTTTGTGCAGACAGTATTTTAAGCAAGTCAGTCAGATTTAATGTCTTTTCACTTTTAGATTCTACTGCCTTTTCGTGTTCAGATCCTACACCCCTTTCTGGTTTTGGTGATTCAAACATATCCCTCGATTCATCAGCATAGCCACTGTCTTCGACAACATCGCCTACATTGTCTTGCTTAGCACGCGCTACACACATAGCTTCGATCTGTTTATTAACGTCTGCGTGATAACGTACGTAATTTAACTCGCGCGTCATGCCATCTGTTGGTGTGCTGCCTGAACTGCTCTCGGTTGCCTTCTGCTCTCGCGCGTCTAGACTTATTTCTAATTTCCTGTCCATTTTAGCTATTATTACGTACTGATACCTTTTATTTTTAATTTAAACTGAACTTTCACTACTAGTTCTGTCAAGTAATGTACAGGTTCGTGCCGCTGGACGTTTTATGTTCACTCTATGTTTGTAAAATGCTAACTACTTGTAATTTTTTCCGTCAGTAGGTGCAAATTGAACAACGTCCTGTAACGCGGCGCCACGTATAACACTCATGTCTGCTACCACTGTACCATAACCTCAACGCTAGAAGCAGATTGTGACATAAAACAATTTTGTGAAAGCAACTATGGCACAAAGCAACAGAACAGTGTTACCCTCTGAGAGGAATTTTGTTAAATTGACCGTGTTGTTCCTAACGGAGGTGGCTTATCGGATATGAAAGTCAGAATTACGTAAATATTGGAATAGTGACAAACAAAATTTTGCCTAGCTATACTATTCCTAGAATCAGGGAAACGGTCGCCAGCCTAATTAGGCACGAGAAAGATTAAAGTTCTCGTTTAGGAGAGCAGGTATAAGTAACCAGAACGGACAAACACAACCTAGATAGTCACACCCGAGTGCAATGAACTCTGACACACATATGTTTTAAGATTGAATCTAACGGTTAGAGCAGCATGAACTATTTTCAGAATTATAACAGATACCGAAACACACTATTACTTTCAGGGTTTATACAAAGTGAATGGTCTTTATAACATTATTATTAATGTGCACTTCTAATACACAAGAGAGACAAACACTTGGCAAACATGAGAATGTAATGTTTCACAACTACAGCTTTCTCACTTTTACTACAACGAAACACAATGTTGACAAAATTGCAAGAAACTGACTCTCCTTTTAGAATTTACTACAGGCAACAATGTGTTCATTTACTTTACTTAAGGACTTTTAATTTTACCGTTGGCAACAGTACTTTGATAAGCAGTTTTACTAGGAAAATTGTTTTCAGCAATTATCATTGACTTTAACTTTCTCTTTAATAAGTTCAAGAGGCATTATTTAACAAAGCTCTAGGCTTCAACGTACTTTCAGTAAGGACACTCGGTAATCACTTTACTTCAAACGGAGAGGACCCTGAGAGGTGTTATGATGAGGAGTAAAATCAAGGTAGGTAAATAAATTCCGATATGAATTACCTTATATTTCAGCACACTAACACATCCATTAGGCTGATCCTTCACTGTACATCAATATAGTATTACGTTACAGTGATTGCGCAACGTGGTGACAACTGCATGTTGGTAGGTGGATTCGCAGACAGAATTGCTGGACTCTGTCATTTCTTCGTGGCGATGATTCATAGAAATTCCAAAATAGTTCCAGCTATTTGTCCATCCATCCGAGGCCTTGGAAAGAAGCAGGAAAAGCCTCTCTCTGAATCATCACAATATGCACCTTTATAATAGCAGTGCACGTACTCGTGGCTCGTCTCCGACTACTGGCTCGTCCCCCGACTGCTGGCTCATCTCCGACTGACTATCAGTTCCACCTTTTCCACCTAGGCCAACCACAATTTGCGCGCGCTACACAGTTCCGTTCCTGAGGGGAACCACTACACCTTTTACATACGAATTAACTAAGAACCCTAAGTGAAGGTCAGCAGTTTACATAACAGCAAACAAATACATTAAATAAAACAGAACATTTTCACATATTGACACTTCTACAAAAAAAATTATTCACACAAAATTACAATTATATACAATAAGTTTTGTTCCCTCCAAATGGGACAAAGAACTTTAAATTACAGATACACTACTTTGCATATAATCAAATCACGACATCAAAGGTTTGACAAAGAAAAGATTACACAATTTTATGTTATCGATTAAAACACATTTACAGAGGATCAACAATGTGACATTAAATAAAGCAAAAAAAAAAAAAATCCATACAGCACAAGAGCAGTGGTGTTACAAGAGATCTGCAGAATGTGCTGGCCAGGGCAGCAGTCGAACATTTTCTGTTTCCAGAAAGGCCCGTACAGGACCTGCAACATGCGGTCGTGCATTATCCTGCTGAAATGTAGGGTTTCGCAGGGATCGAATGAAGATTAGAGCCACGGGTCGTAACACATCTGAAATGTAACGCCTACTGTTGAAAGTGCCGTCAAAGCGAACAAGAGGTGACTGAGACGTGTAACTAATGGCATCCCATACCATCACGCCGGGTGATACACCAGTTTGGCGATGACGAATACACGCTTCCAATGTGCGTTCACCGCGATGTCGCCTAACACGGATGCGACCATCATGATGCTGTAGACAGAACCTGGATTCATCCGAAAAAATGACGTTTTCCCATTCCAACACCCAGGTTCGTCTTTGGGTACACAATCGCAGGCGCTCCTGTCTGTGATGCAGCGTCAAGGGTAACCGCAGCCATGATCCTGCAAACGTCGTCAAACTGTTCGTGCAGATGGTTGTTGTCTTGCAAACGTCCCCATCTGTTGACTCAGGGAGCGAGACGTGGCTGCACGATCCGTTACAGCCATGCGGATAAGATGCCTGTCATCTCGACTGCAAGTGATACGAGGCCGTTGGGATCCAGCGCGGCGTTCCGTGTTACCGATTCAATATTCTGCGAACAGTCATCGGATCTCGACCAACGCGAGCAGCAATGTCGCGATACGATAAACCGTAATCGCGATAGGCTACAATCCGACCTTTATCAAAGTCGGAAACGTGATGGTACGCATTTCTCCTCCTTTCTCGAAGCATCACAATAACGTTTCACCAGGCAACACCGGTCAACTACTGTTTGTGTGTGTGAAATCGGTTGGAAACTTTCCTCATGTCAGAACGTTGTAGGTGTCGCCACCTGCGCCAACCTTGTGTGATTGCTCTGAAAAGCTAATCATTTGCATATCACAGCATCTTCTTCCTGTCGGTTAAATTTCGCGTCTGTAGCACGTCGTCTTCGTGGTGTAGCAATTTTAATGGCCAGCAGTGTATATTAACAAATTGGTGGAAATGAATCAAAGTATAAGGTCATGTTGCCACAGGTATCCCAGCCATGCACAAGAAGCTGGACGCCACATGGTTTGATGTAATCCTCGCTATAATGCCAAATACACTCATTCTCATAAATTAAGGATAACTGCAGAATATGGTGCCACACAACGTGGCACTACACAAAACTGGCGCTTTAGCACAGGCACATAGGGTCCACACACGACACAGATCTGTAAGACCACGGTGTTGGCGATAAGCTGAGAATACCGTCCCGAAACACATGTGCTACACAACGCACACGTACACAGGCTGCACAACGGGTTGGCATACTCTGGATCAGGTGGTCGAGCAGCTGCTGGGGCACAGCCTCCCATTCTTGCACCAGTGCCTGTCGGAGCTCCTGAAGTGTCGTAGGGGTTTGAAGACGTGCAGTGGTACCTCAACCGAGAGCATCCCAGACCTGCTCGATGGGGTTTAGGTCTGGAGAATAGGCAGGCCACTCCATTCGCCTGATATCTTCTGTTTTAAAGTACACCTTCACGATTGCAGCTCAGTGGGGCCGTGCGTTATCATCCATCAGGAGGAAGGTGGGACCCACTGCACCCCTGAAAAGGTAGACAAACTGGTGCGAAATGATGTCCCGATACATCTGACCTGTTACAGTTCCTCTGTCAAAGACAAGCAGAGGTGTACGTACACCAGTCATAATCTCACCCCACACCATTAAATCACGACCTCCATATAGGTCCCTTTCATGAACATTAAGCGGTTGGTATCTGGTTCCTGGTTCACGCCAGATGAAAACCCGGTGAGAATCACTGTTCAGACTATACCTGGACTCGTCCGTGAACATACCCTGGAACCACTGTTCCAATGACCATGCACTGTGTTCTTGACACCAGGCTTTAAGGGCTCTCCTGTGACCAGGGGTCAGTGGAATGCGCCTTGTAGGTCTGCGGGCGTCTGGAGACAACTGTCCAAGTGGCTGCGGTAAGGTCCCGAGCAAGGCTACCTGCAGTACTCCGTGGCCGCCTGCGGGCACTGATGGTGAGATATCTGCCTTCTTGTGGTGTTGTACACTGTGGACGTCCCGTACTGTAGCACCTAGACACATTTCCTGTCTGCTGGAATCGTTGCCATAATCCTGAGATCACACTTTGTGGCACACGGAGCGTACGTGCTACGACCTGCTATGTTTGACCAGCCTCCAGTCGTCCTAGTATTCTACTCCTCATAACGTCATCAACATGTGTTCTTTGAGACATTTTCAACAGTCACCATTAGCACGTCTGAAAACGTCTGCACACTTACTCGCTGCACCGCACTCTGACATGCACCAACTGCGTATGTGGTCTGCTTCTAGCGACACCGTGAGACGACCGCAGGTCAAATGCACCGCATGGTAATACCCCGAGGTGATTGAAACCCGCAAACCGCCCACCAGAGCGTTTCTTCATCATGTGTCAGTATTATCCTTCATTTATGAGCGTTAGTGTAGCTGCCCTGAAGCACGAAGCAGTTGAAGCAGCGGGAAAGGCAGTGTGTGTATGAGCGAGCAATTAAGGCGGATTGTGGTGGAATTCTCCTTTGAAACATGGTGTTGCGTGACAACTTTTCTCCCCAAGACTGTCACACAACATATTTCATGATATTATATACTCATCGCCATGGTCAGTGTGATTCACTGCGTCATAACTGCAGACTGTATTCTGTACTAGCAGTGACTACTCAGCTAACTGATTCTCCTCTTCCCCTCTTTGCCTATCGTGAGGACCTTGTAACTTTTCTGCAGAGTTGATAGTTTCCAACCTCGCTTGGCCGACTTCTAAGTTTACTTAAAAGGGCCAGGAAAAGCCATAAAGTGTTCAGAGCTGAAGGTCGATCCCTCGTCCATTTATTGAATATCGATTTGATTACCCCAGTGGGAAATTCATGTATTGATGCTTTACGGTAACAAATCTGATTGTTGCAGTGACCACTTGTTTCTGTTATACATACATAATACCTCCTATCATTAATCTATCCATGAGTGGTGTGGTACTCGTGTTTTCATACTTGATTGGGTCACCGCTACTAACTATCATTCAGTAATACTTATCCATCTCTGCGACATAATCATTTCTGTAAAATTCCGGACTTAGGACTAACGTCATGGAAAAGCACATTCAGTATACTCCTCTTGAAGAATTTTGGATTCATCGGCATAAAAAAATAGATAATCTGTCAACGATATGTAATCCGAGCTGATCGCGTGAAAATAATAGACTAGAATTTTGCAGCTGTTTAGAGACCATTTACACTCAAGAGCCAAAGAATCAGGTACACCTGCCTAATATCGAGTAGGGTCCCCGGGAGCATGCAGAAGTACCGCATGACAACGTGGCATGGACTCGATTAATGTCTGAAGTAGTGCTGGATAGAACTGACACCATGAATCCTGCACGGCTGTCCATAAACAGTAAGAGAACGGGGGGGTGGGGGGTGGAGATCTCTTCTGAACTGCACGTTGCAAGGCATCCCAGATATGTTCAATAATATTCATGTCTGGGGAGTTTGGTGGCCAGCAGAAATGTTTAAACACAAAAGTGCTTTTCTGCAGCCACTCTGTAGCAATTCTGGACGTGCGGGGTAACGCATTGTGTTGCTGGAATTGCCCAAGTCAGTCGGAATGCGCAACGGACATGAATGGATGGAGGTGATCAAAAAGGGTGCTTACGTACGTGTCACCTGTCAGAGCCGTATCAAAACGTATCAGGGGTCCCATATCACTCCAACTGCACGCGCCCCACACCATTACAGAGCCTCCACCAGTTTGAACAGTCGCCTGCTAAAATGCAGGGTTAGTGGAGTCATGATGTTGTCTCCATACCCGCACATGTCCACCTGCTCGATACAGTTTGAAACGAGACTCGTCCGACCAGGTAACTTGCTTCCAGTCATCAACAATCCAATGTCGGTACTGACTGGCCCAGGCGAGGCGTAAGGCTTTGTGTCGTGCAGTCATCAAGGGTACACGAGCGGGGAGGCCCATGTCGATGACGGTTCGTTGAATGGTTCACACTCTGACACTTGTTGATCCCCCAGCATTGAAATCTGCAGCAATTTGCAGAGGGGCTACACTTCTGTCACGATGAATGATTCTCTTCAGTCGTCGTTGGTCCCGTTCTTGCAGGTTCTTTTTCCGGCAGCAGCGATGTCGGAGATTTGATGTTTTACGGGATTCCTGATATTCACGGCACACTCGTGAAATGGTCGTACGAGAAAATCTCCACTTCATCGCTGCCTCGGAGATGCTGTGTCCCATCGCTCGTGCGCCGACTGTAGCACTAAGCTGAAACTCACTTATATCTTGATAACGTGCCATTGTAGCAGCAGTAATCGATCTGACAACTGAGCCAGACATTTGTTGTCTTATATAGGTGTTGCCGACAGCAGCGCCGTATTCTGACTGATTACGTACCTCTGTATTTGAATACGCAGGCCTATAACAGTATTTTTGGCACTTCAGTGTATCAATAAAGGCAAATGCGGAGAATATCGTACACAATGTTTGGTGGGAGATCAATTGCCAAAGCTGGTACAGACGGCCCAAAGTTTGTTTCTTCCGTAGTAGGCAGTTCGTAATCATTAAATGCACTCTCTAATTTTAAATACAGAACTGTCCATGGGGATCATGCCTAGAGGGTAAAGTTTATCTGACAACATTCGGCATCTAATGCTCAAGGAAACATGCCTCCACTAAAAAAAATGGCTCTGAGCACGATGGGACTTAACAGCTGTGGTCATCAGTCCCCTAGAACTTAGAACTACTTAAACCTCACTAACCTAAGGACATCACACACATCCATGCCCGAGTCAGGATTCGAACCTGCGACAGTAGCGGTCGCGCGGTTCCGGACTGCGCGCCTAGAACCGCGAGACCACCGCGGCCGGCGCATGCCTCCACTAAAGCGGCATTTTTGTACGTCGAAAGCATGGCTCCTGCACAGGTTCCGATGGTTCTGTGTTTAGGAGTATGTAATTCGGAGGGATAAACCATATCTGCATTATGATACAGTTGACAAATGGCGCTAAGCACTATGAGACTTAACAACTGAGGTCATCAGTTCCCTGAGATGCATGCTAAACGAACTGACCATCTAAGTTTGTATCATCGGCAAACAAAACGACCTTAGATCATTCAGCACTTTTTATTTTAAAGCCGTTTCTGCTATTGTCGTCGTCACTTCAAAACGTGGAACCTCCAAATCAAGTTTCAGTGTGACCATCAGAAAACTATGCCTAATTGGGGTGTCAGGTTCTAAGTTTCGATCTAATCATGACAGTAGCATAATGGTGTAATAAATAGCATTATGTGACTTAGATGGGTTTATTCACAAAATATTTCCATTGACCAGAGACTTACACCGGAAATTCTGTTTCTGTTGGGTACACCTGAGGTGACGTATGGGTTAGCGGGAAGTGAAACGCCTGCTACTGATAACTGTAGCTAACTGGGAATGGCCTGCTGCTCCTCTGAAGGAGAATTAGTGGAGGCAAAACGTGAGTACAATAAATATCGTTTATTGAATAATATGCATCACAAAACAAATACTCAGATTTTACTTTGTTATAAGTTGTGACACTGATGAACAACCTAACAAAATACGAGGTGCATTCAAGTTCTAAGGCCTCCGATTTTTTTTCTAATTAACTACTCACCCGAAATCGATGAAACTGGCGTTACTTCTCGACGTAATCGCCCTGCAGACGTACACATTTCTCACAACGCTGACGCCATGATTCCATGGCAGCGGCGAAGGCTTCTTTAGGAGTCTGTTTTGACCACTGGAAAATCGCTGAGGCAATAGCAGCATGGCTGGTGAATGTGCGTCCACGGAGAGTGTCTTTCATTGTTGGAAAAAGCCAAATGTCACTAGGAGCCAGGTCAGGTGAGTAGGGAGCATGAGGAATCACTTCAAAGTTGTTATCACGAGGAAACTGTTGCGTAACGTTAGCTCGATGTGCGGGTGCGTTGCCTTGGTGAAACAGCACACACGCAGCCCTTCCCGGACGTTTTTGCTGCAGTGCAGGAAGGAATGTGTTCTTCAAAACATTTTCGTAGGATGCACCTGTTACCGTAGTGCCCTTTGGAACGCAATGGGTAAGGATTACGCCCTCGCTGTCCCAGAACATGGACACCATCATTTTTTCAGCACTGGCGGTTACCCGAAATTTTTTTGGTGGCGGTGAATCTGTGTGCTTCCATTGAGCTGACTGGCGCTTTGTTTCTGGACTGAAAAATAGCATCCACGTCTCATCCATTGTCACAACCGACGAAAAGAAAGTCCCATTCATGCTGTCGTTGCGCGTCAACATTGCTTGGCAACATGCCACACAGGCAGCCATGTGGTCGTCCATCAGCAGTCGTGGCACCCACCTGGATGACACTTTTCGCATTTTCAGGTCGTCATGCAGGATTGTGTGCACATAACCCACAGAAATGCCAACTCTGGAGGCGATCTCTTCAACAGTCATTCGGCGATCCCCCAAAACAATTCTCTCCACTTTCTCGATCATGTCGTCAGACCGGCTTGTGCAAGCCCGAGGTTGTTTCGGTTTGTTGTCACACGATGTTCTGCCTTCATTAAACTGTCGCACCCATGAACGCACTTTCGACACATCCATAACTCCATCAGCACATGTCTCCTTTAACTGTCGATGAATTTCAATTGGTTTCGCACCACGAAAATTCAGAAAACGAATGATTGCATGCTGTTCAAGTAAGGAAAACGTCGCCATTTTAAGTATTTAAAACAGTTCTCATTCTCGCCGCTGGCGGTAAAATTCCATCTGCCGTACGGTGCTGCCATCTCTGGGACGTATTGACAATGAACGCAGCCTCATTTTAAAACAATGCGCATGTTTCTATCTCTTTCCTGTCCGGAGAAAAAAAATCGGAGGCGGTGGTGATTAGTGTTTAACGTCCCGTCGACAACGAGGTCATTAGAGACGGAGCGCAAGCTCGGGTTAGGGAAGGATTGGGAAGGAAATCGGCCGTGCTCTTTCAAAGGAACCATCCCGGCATTTGCCTGAAACGATTTAGGGAAATCACGGAAAACCTAAATCAGGATGGCCGGAGACGGGATTGAACCGCCGTCCTCCCGAATGCGAGTCCAGTGTGCTAACCACTGCACCACCTCGCTCGGTAAAATCGGAGGCCTTAGAACTTGAATGCACCTCGTAGATGATCTCTCTCTATCTGTTTCAAATTCAGAGAGTTGAAGTTCCCTCCCTCAATAGATAAATACTTTCATTATCAGTTGGAATAACGTCTGACACTCGCCGTAAATTGACCGACGACTGGAACTGTTGAACTGCGGCATTAGGTGCTGACGAATGCTGGGGAGTAATCACTGAGCGATGACTGTGATAAGTGGAATTGGCACTGACGAGCACTACTGGTAACTGGAACTGATAAGAACTAGCCGACGGTCAGCTTGCAGTCGCTTAAATCGTGCGCCCGGCGTATGAACGTCATCATGCGAAGTATTGGACGGATGCTTGAAATACTTGCAGGTTACAGCGCTCTCTATAGAGGCAGACATATTGGCCGATGCATGGCTTATTCGAATTTACTGGAAAAGAAGCAGAAAGCAGTTTTAGTATGAACCCCATCTGGAGGTGACTGCCCATATTATGTGTGAGGTGGCATACTGTTACTGTCTACAACAAACTCCAAGCGCTGCAAAACATTTGCTACCGATGGATCACAGAAGCTCCATGGTGGATAAGAAACGTCGACATCCGCACCGCACTCCACGAGACCACTATACAAGATAAGGTCCGTGATAAGACCCTACGAGTTTTGGACAAAATCGACGCCCTTAGGGACGAAGTTCGACAATTATAATCGGTAGGAACGGTAAACCCTGCAAGATGGCACAAGTTTCGAGTACTGAAGTCAATAATGTTTAACCCCCCCCCCCCCTAGGCGATCTGTCATAACACGAGGAAGCACTCACACATAACAGCCTAGACACATCTCACCCTCCACGGGAGATAGACATCACAAAAGACAGCAGTCTAAAGGACCCATTGAGTGCCCAGCATAACTGAGTGTGTAATAAATAAAGTGTTTTCCTTTTATCCTTACATCCCACCCTAGAAGAATAAGTCATCGACGATGATCTCTTCAGCGCACACTACACAGCATATATATGAAAAAAAATGTTACTGTCTGCTGTGTAATGACCTTTCTAGGTAGCGCTGTGTACCGCATCTGAAGAAGTGACAGCAGTTTTCCTTTATTAATAAAAAAGATAGTGTTAAGGTAATATTTCTATATGCGACGCCAAATAATTAATTACAATAGATATAATTACAACTCTTACAGAAAGTCCTTTAGTGTGCAGATAAACGGATACAAATCGCTTATTAAGTGATTTGTTACTGGTCCATTCATCAGACAAGAGCATCTTTAGAAATTAGTTGCTCAGAAGGTGCTGAGTGTAACGTGATACTTTCAACATGTTGCCACAATGGAAAGAGTATCTACAGATGCTCATCTCTGATGAGTGTAACTAATAATAAATTAATTAATACGTGATCTATGGCCGTTTGTCTCTACATTAATTCCTAACAATCTCTGTATCCTGTGCTGTGGACGCCTTCGTTTGCTAACAGCGTCTTTTATTAAAGGCCACTGGATCTGAGGGATAGCTCTCATCTTCAGGCAGTTTAACGTGGTCAGTTACAAAGGTGTAAAATTGGAGCCTTGTAGAACATACTTTGATGTGTTGTCCACACTAAATGCCAGAACAGGGAGGATTAACTCTCGCAGTAACAGAGGGTGGGGAGAGTAATTTATTTCTACCTTTTGAAAATATTGTATCTAGTCTGGTTTTTTATATTTTTAAATGGAGCTTTTAGTTTTTGATGAATTCTTCCACCAAATTCCAGTAATGTTTTAAGTTTTTCATCTGAACTTAATCCAAAAATTTCAGCCTTTGCAGAAACCGTCACATTTCCTAATGAAAGTCACAAGCAATATTTTCATGTTCAAGAACTTGCTTACATACAGTATGTCTAAAAGTATGCTTTTAGTTACTGTCAATAACAACTAACGATATTTACACTTAATTTTTTGTGTTGATTATGGTAGAGATGGCAGTTGAGAGTACCTCGGTACTGCTTACAGTTTGCTAAACTATATTTTCAGGTTCTGGACTCTCCTTACGCATCAGTTCCTCATTAAGAAGCAAGAATTAAATAATATGGTTTGTTGTAGATTCTTTTAGGGTGGGCATAAGGTAACCCCCCCATGGAAATGCGGGTTACGGAAAAAGTTGGTATTGCCAGGATTAATAGACAAGTCATGAATATACATCACGAAATGAAGTGGTGCTAGTGGGGAACAACTGTCACAATTCCTAGATTAGTGGATAGGAAGTCTCTGTGAGATGGATGACGACCTCGTTTTACCGCATCACGCGCCTGTTGGCATCAGCGTTTCCTGAGGACCTGCATATCGCCGAAGAGAAGTTTCTGCTTGAGTGAGAGAGGGAGGTGGGACAAGAGAAGAGGGGAGACCCAATTCCCGCCGAAGCCACGCCGCGAACTCGGCTATTGCATCGTCCCTCAAGTGGAGCGTCGTTGGTTGCACCTGTCGCAACTCCAGCGGCTTATTGAGCCGGGGAGTGTTTACGGCGTCCCAGACCCAGCCAGCACCCTTCTGGAGCGTGTTGCCTCGGATGAACTGCAACAGAACTTGCAGCAAACAAGTACCTCTGTGTGTATGATAACTGAAAGCCACCTTAGTATATAACTTGTTTCAGCGTCCACAGACATTAACATCTCGAAGGACAGAAAATGAGAAATTTTAATTGTTGTGAGAATACAGCATAGTACGGAGAATATAGTAGAAAGAATATGTGATTAAATTTGTAAGTGTTTTGGGGATGGATCCGGTGGAAAGCTTAGTTCAAATGGCTCTGAGCACTATGGGACTCAACATCTGAGGTCATCAGTCCCCTAGAACTTAGAACTACTTAAACCTAACGATCCTAAGGACAACACACACATCCGTGCCCGAGGCAGGATTCGAACCTGCGACTGTAGCGGTAGCGCGGTTCCAGACTGATACGCCTAGAACCGCTCGGCCACCCCGGCCGTCGCGAAGTGTAGTTTACAGACCTGCTACACCTCACGGCAACAATGAATCCAGCGTGACTGAGCGCTCAGTCGAAAGATGCTTGGGAGGGGGGGTAGATACGGTACTTCATCCCATGCTTCTTAAACTCCATGCCATATTTAATCTATTGTAGTGGCTGGTGAGTGTTCGCGAGCCAGTATCTCCGCATCCCATTAATAGATACTTTTCCAGTTGTGAATATGTGGACAACGTTCAGGCCTCGTCAACACTCAAACATCTGTTCTGTCGAGACAGGTCAGAACGGCAAGGACAACATGTGGTCTTCTGTTGTCTTGTTGAAAGATAACGACAAGCAGACCTCGAAGATGAAGCACAACAACGGGCCTTACCAAGTCAAAAATGTGACATGTGTTGAATATATTGCCAGCTATGTGAACCGGAAGTGATCATGTTGTGTACCCACCGGCATTCCACACAGTCGCACCATATGCTGGGTCCAATGACGATCACGAGTGCAGTCTCGCAACATTTGTTATCCTTGGAGTCTTTATAAGCAGATATGACCATCGTGATACTGTACCCAAAAGCGGGACTCGTCTGGAAAGACGATGTAGTGTATCTACACGGTCCAGTGTTCTCATTGAGCAAACCACTGTTGGCAAACGTTCTCTACTGCTGAACGGTGTTCGCAGTGTTTACTGTCTGTGGTCCCACTTAAAGTCTTTACTGTATGAGCTACCTGTCATACCACCAACAACAGGAAAACGGGCATAGCAAAGCGAACGGAAGAGCATCATGTGAATACGTTGTCATTTTTCTATACATTGCACTTTTCTCTAGCTATAAACGTATAATAGATTGAAAATCCGACGCTGTTGTGAAAGAAATAAGAGTTCTATAAAAGTACAGCCCGAATGGAAAAGGAGCTGCACTCAGTTAATAACTCTGTGGCTGAGGTTGTTGTTGTTGTTGTGGATTTCAGTCCTGAGACTGGTTTGATGCAGCTCTCCATGCTACTCTATCCTGCGTAAGCTTCTTCATCTCCCAGTACCTACTGCAGCCTACATCCTTCTGAATCTGCTTAGTGTATTCATCTCGTGGTCTCCCTCTACGATTTTTACCCTCCACGCTGCCCTCCAATACTAAATTGGTGATCCCTTGATGCCTCAGAACATGTCCTACCAACCGGTCAATTCTTCTTGTCAAGTTGTGCCACAAACTTCTCTTCTCCCTAATTCTATTCAATACTTCCTCATTAGTTATGTGATCTACCCCATGTAATATTCAGCATTCTTCTGTAGCACCACATTTCGAAAGCTTCTATTCTCTTATTATCCAAACTATTTATCGTCCATGTTTCACTTCCATACATGGCTACACTCCATACAAATACTTTCAGAAACGACTTCCTAACACTTAAATCAATACTCGATGTTAATAAATTTCTCTTCTTCAGAAGCGCTTTCCTTGCCATTGCCAGTCTACATTTTATATCTTCTCTACTTCGACCATCATCATTTATTTTTCTCCCCAAATAGCAAAACTCCTTCACTACTGTAAGTGTCTCGTTTCCTAATCTAATTCCCTCAGCATCACTCGACTTAATTCGACTACATTCCATTATCCTTGTTTTGCTTTTGTTGATGTTCATCTTCTATCCTCCTTTCAAGACACTGTCCATTCCGTTCAACTGCTCTTCCAAGTCCTTTGCTGTCTCTGACAGAATCACAATGTCGTCGGCAAACCTCAAAGTTTTTATTTCTTCTCCATGGATTTTATACTTACTCCGAACTTTTATTCTGTTTCCCTTACTGCTTGCTCAATATACAGATTGAATAGCATCGTGGAGAGGCTACAACCCTGTCTCACTCCCTTCCCAACCGCTGCTTCCCTTTCATGTCCCTCGACTCTTATAACAGCCATCTGGTTTCTGTACAAATTTTAAATAACCTTTAGTTCCCTGTACTTTACCCCTGCCACCTTTAGAATTCGAAAGAGAGTATTCCAGTCAACATTGTCAAAAGCTTTCTCTAAGTCTGTGGCTGAGGTAGTCACTGTAAAGAACATGAGCCACTGCGAAACACTGATGTAACTTTGTTTTAAAATACAGTGTTGAATTTAAAGTTTAAGCTGCTACAACGGACACCTGAGTCTCGAAAGTTCGACAGAACGCGGTATTGATTTAGTGTACATTAAAGTGGCAAAATTCATGGGACTCCTTCTAATAACGTGTCGGCGTAGTGCAGCAACGCAACGTGGCATGGACTCAATAAATCGTTGGATGTGCCTCGCAGATATATTGAGCCGTGCTGCCTCATAGCCGTCCATAATTGCGGAAGTGTTGCCGGTGCAGCTCGCCCTATCTGCCCAAGAAATTCACAGTGCCGTAGACACTGGCGAGCAGATTCATGCCGTATTCCTGGACTTCAGGAAGGCATTTGATACGGTTCCGCACTTACGTTTAGTGAAAAAAATACGAGCTTACGGAATATCGGACCAGGTTTGTGATTGGATTCAGGATTTCCTAGAAGAAAGAACACAACATGTCATTCTTAACGGTTCAAAATCTGCAGATGTAGAGGTAATTTCGGGAGTACCGCAAGGAAGCGTGATAGGACCTTTATTGTTTACAATATACATAAATGACTTAGTTGACAACATCGGTAGCTCCGTGAGGCTATTTGCAGATGACACGGTTGTCTACAAGAAAGTAGCAACATCAGAAGACTCGTACGTACTCCAGGAAGACCTGCAGAGGATTAATGCATGGTGCGACAGCTGGCAGCTTTCCCTAAACGTAGATAAATGTAATATAATGCGCATACATAGGGGCAGAAATCCATTCCAGTACGATTATGCCATAGGTGGTAAATCATTGGAAGCGGTAACGACCGTAAAATACTTAGGAGTTACTATCCGGAGCGATCTGAAGTGGAATGATCACATAAAACAAATAGTGGGAAAAGCAGGCGCCAGGTTGAGATTCATAGGAAGAATTCTAAGAAAATGTGACTCATCGACGAAAGAAGTAGCTTACAAAACGCTTGTTCGTCCGATTCTTGAGTATTGCTCATCAGTATGGGACCCTTACCAGGTTGGATTAATAGAAGAGATAGACATGATCCAGCGAAAAGCAGCGCGATTCGTCATGGGGACATTTAGTCAGCGCGAGAGCGTTACGGAGATGCTGAACAAGCTCCAGTGGCGGACACTTCAAGAAAGGCGTTACGCAATACGGAGAGGTTTATTATCGAAATTACGAGAGAGCACATTCCGGGAAGAGATGGGCAACATATTACTACCGCCCACATATATCTCGCGTAATGATCACAACGAAAAGATCCGAGAAATTAGAGCAAATACGGAGACTTACAAGCAGTCGTTCTTCCCACGCACAATTCGTGAATGGAACAGGGAAGGGGGGATCAGATAGTGGTACAATAAGTACCCTCCGCCACACACCGTAAGGTGGCTCGCGGAGTATTGATGTAGATGTAGATGTTATGCCCGAACAGACCTCTAGATTGCCGGCCGCGGTGGCCGTGCGGTTCTGGGGCTGCAGTCCGGAACCGCGGGACTGCTACGGTCGCAGGTTCGAATCCTGCCTTGGGCATGGGTGTGTGTGATGTCCTTAGGTTAGTTAGGTTTAAGTAGTTCCAAGTTCTAGGGGACTTACGACCTAAGTTGTTGAGTCCCATAGTGCTCAGAGTCATTTTTTGAGACCTCTAGATTAAGTCCCATAATTGTTTGATGGGATTCATGTTAGACAGTCAGGGAGGTGAAACCATTCGCTCGAATCGTCCAGAACGTTCTTCAAACCAACAGCGAACAACTGTGGGCCAATGAAATGGCGCATTGTCAGCCATAAAAATTCCATCGCAGATGGCTGCAAATGTCCTCCAAGTAGCGGAGCAAAGAGATTTACAGTCAATGATATCTTCAGTTGGACCAAAGGATCCAGTTCATTCCACGTAAACACAGCCCACGCCATTATGGAGCCACCACTGGCATGCACAGTGCCTTGATGAGGACATGGGTCATGGCTTCGTGAGGTCTGCGCCACACTCGAACCCTGCCGTCAGCTCTTAGCAACTGAAGTCGTGACCCATCTATTAAGGTCACGGTTTACCAGTCGTCTGGGGTCCAACTGGTACGGTCACGAGCCCAGGACAGGCGCTGCAGGCGATGTCGTGGTGTTAGCAAAGACACTCGCGTCGGTCGTCTGCTGCTCTAACCGGTTTAACGCCAGGTTTCAGCGCACTGTCCTGACGGACACTTTCGTCGTATGTCTACATTGATCTCTGCAGTTATTTCTGTGGTGTCACCGCCAGACACCACACTTGCTAGGTGGTAGCCTTTAAATCGGCCGCGGTCCGTTAGTATACGTCGGACCCGTGTGTCGCCACTATCAGTGACTGCAGACCGAGCGCCGGCACACGGCAGGTCTAGAGAGACTTCCTAGCACTCGCCCCAGTTGTACAACCGACTTTGCTAGCAATGGTTCACTGACAAAATACGCTCTCATTTTCCGAGACGATAGTTAGCATAGCCTTCAGCTACGTCATTTGCTACGACCTAGCAAGGCGTCATTACCAGTTACCATTGATACTGTAATCATGTACCGTCAAGAGCGATGTTCACCATTTATGGATTAAAGTTAAGTATTCCACCAGCTACGTCCGTTTTTTTGCTTAAGTCTAATTTCCTCATCTTGTTCCAGACCTCACGCCAGCCTGCGTGAGCTAAAACGCCTGCCTTTCGGCTTCCTCTAGTAAACCGGTGTTGGCTCTCCTGCAAACCAACATCAATTTCAAGCAGTGTTGCTTGTCTATCATCACTGACAACTCTATGCAAACGCCGCTGCTCTCGGTCGTTAAGTGAAGGACGTCGACCACTGCATTATCCGTGGTGAGGTTTGTACTCGAAATTTGGTATTTTCGACACAATCTTGACACTGTGTTTTTCGGAATATTGAATTCCTTAACTATTCCCGAAATGGAATGTTCCGTGTGTCTAGTTCGAGCTATCATTCGGCATTCAAAGTCTGTCAGTTCCCTTCGTGTGGCTACAATCACGTTGCAAACCTTTCCACATTAATCACCTGAGTAC